>NC_092339.1:237642500-238307500 GCF_046630445.1 Rutidosis leptorrhynchoides
TAACTCATGCTTCAATTCCCAACACTTCTCCAGAAATCATTCATAATTTAAACTCAAATTTTTACAGAATATAGAAACTAAAATAGTTTCCTTTATGATGTAAAATAGATAATACGAAGAGATAGATAATTTTGGACGAGAATATTTATGAAAATATCTTCAGAAATATCGAAGATATTTATGATGATATTTTGGAATTTCTAAGTTCGAAGGTTGATGAAGAAAAATTTTCCGCAAGATTTTAACATGACTTCGGAGCAAGATATTCTCTAAAGATTTCATCGGATCCAGAATTACCTGAATTATTTGAATATAGGGTTTGGACCTTGTATTTGTCCTTGGTCTCCTTCATGGTGTGCTCAATCCATTTTTCAGTACCAAATTTTCTATCGAGCGTTCCTAACACTCTCTTCTTTATCATCAAACTTTTTTCCGTTTGGACCATCTACAATTTTTCTGTTTCCTCTGCATTTAATGCTACGATATCTGAATCATCGGTTATCAATTCGAGAGGTTTCAAGAGAATTATTTTTTTAGATGATTAAACGCTGATTGGAATCGCCAAGATACAAATGAGGTTTAAGATGAAATCAAGTGGAAAACTTGAAGAATTATTTAGTTTCATATGTTATAATCAATATTTTAATTCCTTTTAATTGTCCAAAGTTGGTAGTCCACAGTTAGTAGTCCACAGTTTGAAATTCAATAATTCATATATAGTTTAATATATAATATTCGAATTAATTAATAGGTATCGTGACCCTTTGTATACATGTCTCAGACTTGATCACAACTCAAAGTATATATATTATTTTGGAATCAACCTCAACACTGTATAGCTAACTCGATCATTACCGCATATAGAGTGTCTATGGTTATTCCAAATAATATATATAGATGTGTCGATATGATATGTCAAAACATTGTATACGTGTCCCGATATTTAAAATGCATAAATAACAATATTTAAATGACGATAAATAAAGTGCGTAAAATAAATAACAGAAATTAAATGACGATAAATAAAATTGCGAGAATTAAATTGCGATAAAATATATTGCGATAATTAAAATGTAATAAGGAATTAACAGTTAGCTAGGAACATTTATCTAGGATTTTGTTAGCGTGGATTCTTAATAAAATTTCTCATAGTTAATTTGTTTGTTTCTAACAAATTTTATTTTTGTCCAATGTTTTCTTCATTATGCCACTTGTTGGATTCTGATAGATTAAAATCCAAATATGAAATTGAATGAAAATAGTTATTCTGTGGTGAACGGATTCATATATATATGGATGTAAGTAGGATAGTAAATGATCGTTGAATCAAATTTGAAGAATGTACAGTGTAACTTATTAATGTGAAATCTAAATATTCATCGGGTATTACCTACCCATTAAAATATTTTCACCATTAACAGTTTGTACGAAAGAATTTTTAATTACAATCTTTATGAAAATATACTTACATATATATTTTCTTCAAATATAATCATGGATTTAATGAGTTAATATAATATTAATCTCATTTGATTTACCGTTAGAACTAGAATACATAATCTCTAAAACATTAGAGATTACATAATCGCCATGAAGAACGAAGATAATTGATGTAGAACGATACGTAGAATGATGATTATACTCGAGGTACTATAACGACACTTAATTTTTCCATTCTATATTTTTCCATATTAAATGCCCAACAATAAAATTAAACTTAATAATTAAACTTTAATCGATAATGGTTAAGCGTTAAGAATTATAAAATATACTAATTAACTTTGTACATTAATTGACAAGTTAATAAAAATAATAAGTTAATTAACTTTCGTGAACAAATAAATATTGTGTACTTAAAATAATTAAACTGGGATAATTAAGGAATCGTTTAAGCTAAATTAAAGTATAAGGACTTAAGTGAAAAAGTTAAACCCTAATCCCATTAAACCCTAGCCGATTTTGGAAGGGTAAATTACCCTTTTGCCCCTAAAAATTTTGGCCCTAAGCAACTCCCGTGACCCCCTCTTCAAGCTAACTTGTTCCCTAAGTATATCTAACCCTAACCCTAATTCTAGAATTTTCCTATCCTCCCTATAAATAGAGACCTAACCTAAACCTTTTCATTGTACCAAATCACAACAACAATTTTCTCTCCCAAATCTCTCTCCCTCTCTCCCTAGTTTCGGCTCCCAAAACCGAAACCCTACACCACCACCATCGAAATCACCATCAATCTTCAAGGTGATCTTCAAGTGTTCTTGGCGTTCTTCGTGTTCTTCAAGAATCTTCGAGGTGTTCTTCTAATCTTCAAAGGCTTTGATCTTCAATTTTCATCGTGTTCATCTTTTCTTTGTTAGTCGTCTTCGAATCTTCAAAGTTATAATATTAACCCTAACTTATTTACATAAACTTTGAGTTTTGTTTAATTCATGTTCATGTTATAAACTTATTCATAAACATATACATAAACACACCTAGATCTATACATGAAAAAATATATATATTAATATGTATGTATGTATGTATGTCGACTAGAAAAAAAAAGGGAAAAGGAAAGTTTGATCTTCAAAACCCTAGATAACAATTAGGAGATTTGTTTGTGTTAATTAAGGGAAAAAAATAACCCTACATATATGTAGTGACCCGAACTTTTCCATGTTTATATATATTAAATGAAATTGATATTTACATGATTAAGTGTTTCCAACATGTTAAGTAATCAAACTTATTAAGACTTGATTAATTGGAATAGGTTTCATATAGACAAATGACCACCCAAGTTGACCGGTGATTCACGAACGTTAAAACTTGTAAAAACTATACGATGACATATATATGGTTATATATATAGTTAACATGATTTTATTATAAGTATGTATCTCATTAAATATTTTAACAATGAATTATATACATAAAAATGAGACTATTAAATTAAGAAACTCGAAAACGATATATATAACGATTATCGTTATAACGTCTTACTAGGTACATATGAATCATATTAAGATATTGATACACTTAGTTAATTATGTTAAATGATAAGTAAATATATCATTAAGTGTATTAACAATGAACTACATATTTAAAAATAAGACTACTAACTTAATGATTTTGAAACGAGACATATATGTAACGATTATCGTTGTAACGACATTTAATGTATATAGATCATATTAAGAGATATTCGTACATCATAATATCATGATAATATAATAATTTAAAATCTCATTTGATATTATAAACATTGGGTTAACAACATTTAACAAGATCGTTAACCTAAAGGTTTCAAAACAACATTTACATGTAACGACTAACGATGACTTAACGACTCAGTTAAAATGTATATACATGTAGTGTTTTAATATGTATTCATACACTTTTGAAAGACTTCAAGACACTTATTAAAGTACTTCTACTTAACAAAAATTCTTACAATTACATCCTCGTTCAGTTTCATCAACAAATCTACTCGTATGCACCCGTATTCGTACTCGTACAATACACAGCTTTTAGATGTATGTACTATTGGTATATGTAGTAACCCGAACTTTTCCATGTTTATATATATTAATTGAGATTGATATTTACATGATTAAATGTTTCCAACATGTTAAGCAATCAAACTTGTTAAGACTTGATTAATTGAAATAGGTTTCATATAGACAATTGACCACCCAAGTTGACCGGTGATTCACGAACGTTAAAACTTGTAAAAACTATATGATGACATATATATGGTTATATATATAGTTAACATGATATTATGATATGTAAACATATCATTAAGTATATTAACAATGAACTACATATGTAAAAACAAGACTACTAACTTAATGATTTTGAAACGAGACATATATGTAACGATTATCGTTGTAACGACATTTAATATATATATATATATATATCATATTAAGAGATATTCGTACATCATAATATCATGATAATATAATAATTTAAAATCTCTTTTGATATTATAAACATTGGGTTAACAACATTTAACAAGATCGTTAACCTAAAGGTTTCAAAACAACATTTACATGTAACGACTAACGATGACTTAACGACTCAGTTAAAATGTATATACATGTAGTGTTTTAATATGTATTCATACACTTTTGAAAGACTTCAAGACACTTATCAAAATACTTCTACTTAACAAAAATGCTTACAATTACATCCTCGTTCAGTTTCATCAACAATTCTACTCGTATGCACCCGTATTCGTACTCGTACAATACACAGCTTTTAGATGTATGTACTATTGGTATATACACTCCAATGATCAGCTCTTAGCAGCCCATGTGAGTCACCTAACACATGTGGGAACCATCATTTGGCAACTAGCATGAAATATCTCATAAAATTACAAAAATATGAGTAATCATTCATGACTTATTTACATGAAAACAAAATTACATATCCTTTATATCTAATCCATACACCAACGACCAAAAACACCTACAAACACTTTCATTCTTCAATTTTCTTCATCTAATTGATCTCTCTCAAGTTCTATCTTCAAGTTCTAAGTGTTCTTCATAAATTCCAAAAGTTCTAGTTTCATAAAATCAAGAATACTTTCAAGATTGCTAGCTCACTTCCAATCTTGTAAGGTGATCATCCAACCTCAAGAAATCTTTGTTTCTTACAGTAGGTTATCATTCTAATACAAGGTAATAATCATATTCAAACTTTGGTTCAATTTCTATAACTATAACAATCTTATTTCAAGTGATGATCTTACTTGAACTTGTTTTCGTGTCATGATTTTGCTTCAAGAACTTTGAGCCATCCAAGGATCCATTGAAGCTAGATCCATTTTTCTCTTTTCCAGTAGGTTCATCCAAGGAACTTAAGGTAGTAATGATGTTCATAACATCATTCGATTCATACATATAAAGCTATCTTATTCGAAGGTTTAAACTTGTAATCACTAGAACATAGTTTAGTTAATTCTAAACTTGTTCGCAAACAAAAATTAATCCTTCTAACTTGACTTTTAAAATCAACTAAACACATGTTCTATATCTATATGATATGCTAACTTAATGATTTAAAACCTGGAAACACGAAAAACACCGTAAAACCGGATTTACGCCGTCGTAGTAACACCGCGGGCTGTTTTGGGTTAGTTAATTAAAAACTATGATAAACTTTGATTTAAAAGTTGTTATTCTGAGAAAATGATTTTTATTATGAACATGAAACTATATCCAAAAATTATGGTTAAACTCAAAGTGGAAGTATGTTTTCTAAAATGGTCATCTAGACGTCGTTCTTTCGACTGAAAAGACTACCTTTACAAAAACAACTTGTAACTTATTTTTCCGACGATAAACCTATACTTTTTCTGTTTAGATTCATAAAATATAGTTCAATATGAAACCATAGCAATTTGATTCACTCAAAACGGATTTAAAATGAAGAAGTTATGGGTAAAACAAGATTGGATAATTTTTCTCATTTTAGCTACGTGAAAATTGGTAACAAATCTATTCCAACCATAACTTAATCAACTTGTATTGTATATTATGTAATCTTGAGATACCATAGACACGTATACAATGTTTCGACCTATCATGTCGACACATCTATATATATTTCGGAACAACCATAGACACTCTATATGTGAATATTGGAGTTAGCTATACAGGGTTGAGGTTGATTCCAAAATATATATAGTTTGAGTTGTGATCAATACTGAGATACGTATACACTGGGTCGTGGATTGATTCAAGATAATATTTATCGATTTATTTCTGTACATCTAACTGTGGACAACTAGTTGTAGGTTACTAACGAGGACAGCTGACTTAATAAACTTAAAACATTAAAATATATTAAAAGTGTTGTAAATATATTTTGAACATACTTTGATGTATCTGTATATATTGTTATAGGTTCGTGAATCAACCAGTGGCCAAGTCTTACTTCCCGACGAAGTAAAAATCTGTGAAAGTGAGTTATAGTCCCACTTTTAAAATCTAATATTTTTGGGATGAGAATACATGCAGGTTTTATAAATGATTTACAAAATAGACACAAGTACGTGAAACTACATTCTATGGTTGAATTAACGAAATCGAATATGCCCCTTTTTATTAAGTCTGGTAATCTAAGAATTAGGGAACAGACACCCTAATTGACGCGAATCCTAAAGATAGATCTATTGGGCCTAACAAACCCCATCCAAAGTACCGGATGCTTTAGTACTTCGAAATTTATATCATATCCGAAGGGTGTCCCGGAATGATGGGGATATTCTAATATATGCATCTTGTTAATGTCGGTTACCAGGTGTTCACCATATGAATGATTTTTATCTCTATGTATGGGATGTGTATTGAAATATGAAATCTTGTGGTCTATTATTATGATTTGATATATATAGGTTAAACCTATAACTCACCAACATTTTTGTTGACATTTTAAGCATGTTTATTCTCAGGTGATTATTAAGAGCTTCCGCTGTCACATACTTAAATAAGGATGAGATTTGGAGTCCATGCTTGTATGATATTGTGTAAAAACTGCATTCAAGAAACTTATTTTGTTGTAACATATTTGTATTGTAAACCATTATGTAATGGTCGTGTGTAAACAGGATATTTTAGATTATCATTATTTGATAATCTACGTAAAGCTTTTTAAACCTTTATTGATGAAATAAAGGTTATGGTTTGTTTTAAAATGAATGCAGTCTTTGAAAAACGTCTCATATAGAGGTCAAAACCTCGCAATGAAATCAATTAATATGGAACGTTTTTAATCAATAAGAACGGGACATTTCAGTTGGTATCAGAGCGTTGGTCTTAGAGAACCAGAAAATTTGCATTAGTGTGTCTTATCGAGTTTGTTAGGATGCATTAGTGAGTCTGGACTTCGACCGTGTTTTCTTTAAAAATGATTGCTTAACATTTTTGTTGGAAACTATATATTTTTAACATATGAATATTATGTGATATATTAATCTCTTATCGTGTTTGATATTATGTGATAGATGTCTACCTCTAGAACAAGTCCCATTGACTCACTTAATAATAATGAAGAGTCAAATGTAAATTGAAATGATTCGTGGACTGATTCACAAGTTCCTGAAGAGGAACCGGAAGAAGAGTCGGAACCGGAAGAAGAATCGGAACCGGAAGAAGAAATAGAACCGGTGGGGGAGATAATAAAACGGTTAAGTAAAAGAGAATCCTCAACCAACCGACCAAGGTTAATTATGGTCAATGGTGTTTCCGCCAAGGAAGCAAAATATTGGGAGGATTACCAATTCTCCGATGAATCGGATTCCGACGAGAATTCCGATGATGTTATAGAAATTACCCCAACTGAATTTAAAAAGGCAAAAGAAAATAATAAGGGAAAGGGCATAAAAATAGAGAAATCTAATTCCAACCCCGATGAACTTTATATGTATCGTCAACCCCCGAAGTCCTTAAGTTGTAACAATGACCCGAGAACCTCTAAACCACCAGGTTTTTCTAAACCAATGTGGATAACGACGGCTCGTATTAGGGGAACATCATATATCCCTAGAAACTTGGCAAAACGAACCAAAACCGAAGAAGAAGAAACAAGCGAGTCGGAATAAGATAGTTGTATTCGTGTGGTGTAATATATGTAATATAGTGTGCTTATGCTTTATGATATATGTAAAAATTGCTTGTATTAATAAGTATTTTTTTATGAATCTAACTCTTGTCTATTTTACAGTATAAAAACACAAAATGGATAGACAACCCAATATTTTAAGAGACCTACCCGGAGACATGATTGATGAAATCTTGTCTAAAGTCGGTCAGAATTCTTCAGCACAACTATTTAAGGCGAGATCAGTTTGTAAGACATTCGAAGAACGTTCCAAGAATGTCTTGGTTTATAAGAGACTTTCATTTGAAAGATGGGGGATATCACATTGGGAAACCCATAAGTTACGATGTGTTTACTTTGACGCATATATTGCGGGGAACCCAAATGCTATTTTACGCAACGGGTTAAGAAATTATTTTGACTCAATATATCCGAATATTGGACTTCGTGATTTAGAAAAAGCAGCTAACATGCAACATAAAGAAGCATGTTATGCTTACGGATTAGTAATGTTCGCTTCTCACCAAAGTGAGAACAAGAACATCGGGCTACAACTATTAAACAAAACGTTTCCACAAGTGACGGAGTCGGTAATTGGGGTAAGAAATGAGGTTTTTAGGTTATTACGAGACTGTTGGTCATTACGTAACCCTCGTCCCTTTGATGACGTTACAACACGCTGTCTTATCAACGGCCATAACGGTTATGTTCCACAAGACCAAGGATGGGAAGTAGTCCTAGTAAAACCAGAATGCATGACTTGTTTCTGGACGTATGAATTACGTGTCTTTATTGCCTTTGCTGAACGACTTGTGTACTAGCTAGAATTATCTTCACAACTATCTTGTATCAAAGTTATTGTGTGCTATATTTCATGCTTTATGTAAAATAAGCGGTATTGTAAGTTTGTAAAATATTGTATAAAAGTTTGAACGCGAAATATTATTACAGTCAGTTTTTCATATAGAATTGTAGTAGTTGAATTGTATATTAGCTACTAAGTATGAACTTAACGGGTAGGTACTACCCGAATTTAAACTTATAAAACGCTAATATGAAGAAAAAGCTTTTATAAATGAGTTCATATTATGCTACGAAATACTATTAACTACTCTTAATATTCTGTATGATTAACTTGTTCCATTTGACTATTTTGAAGGAAATGGCACCGACTACTCGACACACCGTGAATATGAATGAAGAGGAATTCCGTACTTTTCTAGCTTCAAACATAGCCGCAGTACAGGCTGCGCTACATACCAACAATAACCTTGGATCTGGCAGTACAGGAAATCGTGTAGGATGCACCTACAAAGAATTCACTGCCTGCAAACCTTTGGAATTTGATGGAACCGAAGGACCGATCGGATTGAAACGGTGGACCGAGAAGGTCGAATCGGTGTTTGCCATAAGTAAGTGTACTGAAGAGGACAAAGTGAAGTACGCTACGCATACCTTCACAGGTTCTGCGTTAACATGGTGGAATACCTATCTAGAGCAAGTGGGACAAGATGATGCGTACGCACTACCGTGGTCAGCATTCAAGCACTTGATGAACGAGAAGTACCGTCCCAGAACCGAGGTCAATAAGCTCAAGACAGAACTTAGAGGGTTACGAACCCAAGGATTTGATATTACCACGTACGAAAGACGATTCACAGAATTGTGCCTATTGTGTCCGGGAGCATTCGAAGATGAGGAAGAGAAGATCGACGCGTTTGTGAAAGGATTACCGGAAAGAATCCAAGAAGATATAAGTTCACACGAGCCCGCCTCCATACAACAGGCATGTAGAATGGCTCACAAACTAGTGAACCAGATTGAAGAAAGAATTAAAGAACAGACTGCTGAAGAGGCCAATGTGAAGCAAGTCAAAAGAAAGTGGGAGAAAAACGGTGATAAGAATCACCAATACAACAACAACAGTAATTACAACAATAATCGCAACAATTATCCCAACAATCGCAACATCAATCGCAACTACAACAAACGGCCCAACAACAAAAACAACAACAACAACAATAACAACAGCTACAACAATCATCCCAACAACAATAATAACCGCAACAACAACAACAATCAGAAGCAGCTATGCCAAAGGTGTGAAAAGTATCACTCGGGGTTCTGCACCAAATTTTGCAACAAGTGTAAAAGAAATGGTCATAGCGCAGCGAAGTGTGAGGTCTACGGACCAGGGGTTAATAGAACGAAAGGAACAAATGGTGTCGGAACGTGTAATGGCGGAGCAAGTAGTGTCGGAGCAAGTTATGCCAATGTAGTTTGTTATAAATGTGGAAAACCGGGCCACATTATTAGAAATTGCCCGAACCAGGAGAACACGAATGGACAAGGCCGCGGAAGAGTTTTCAATATTAATGCGGCAGAGGCACAGGAAGACCCGGAGCTTGCTGCAGGTACGTTTCTTATTGACAATAAATCTGCTTACGTTTTATTTGATTCGGGTGCAGATAGAAGCTATATGAGTAGAGATTTTTGTGCTAAATTAAGTTGTCCATTGACGCCTTTGGATAGTAAATTTTTACTCGAATTAGCAAATGGTAAATTAATTTCAGCAGATAATATATGTCGGAATCGAGAAATTAAACTGGTTAGCGAAACATTTAAGATTGATTTGATACCAGTAGAGTTAGGGAGTTTTGATGTGATAATCGGTATGGACTGGTTGAAAGAAGTGAAAGCAGAGATCGTTTGTTACAAAAATGCAATTCGCATTATACGAGAAAAAGGAAAACCCTTAATGGTGTACGGAGAAAAGGGCAACACGAAGCTACATATTATTAGTAATTTGAAGGCACAAAAACTAATAAGAAAAGGTTGCTATGCTGTTCTAGCACACGTCGAGAAAGTACAAACTGAAGAAAAGAGCATCAATGATGTTCCCATTGCAAAAGAATTTCCCGATGTATTTCCGAAAGAATTACCTGGATTACCCCCACATCGATCCGTTGAATTTCAAATAGATCTTGTACCAGGAGCTGCACCAATAGCTCGTGCTCCTTACAGACTCGCACCCAGCGAGATGAAAGAACTGCAAAGCCAATTACAAGAACTTTTATAGCGTGGTTTCATTCGACCAAGCACATCACCGTGGGGAGCTCCTGTTTTGTTTGTCAAGAAGAAAGATGGTACATTCAGGTTGTGTATCGACTATCGAGAGTTGAACAAACTTACCATCAAGAACCGCTACCCACTACCGAGAATCGACGACTTATTTGATCAACTACAAGGCTCGTCTGTTTATTCAAAGATTGACTTACGTTCCGGGTATCATCAAATGCGGGTGAAAGAAGATGATATTCCAAAGACTGCTTTCAGAACACGTTACGGTCATTACGAGTTTATGGTCATGCCGTTTGGTTTAACTAATGCACCAGCTGTGTTCATGGACCTTATGAACCGAGTGTGTGGACCATACCTTGACAAGTTTGTCATTGTTTTCATTGATGACATACTTATTTACTCAAAGAATGACCAAGAACACGGTGAACATTTGAGAAAGGTGTTAGAAGTATTGAGGAAGGAAGAATTGTACGCTAAGTTTTCAAAGTGTGCATTTTGGTTGGAAGAAGTTCAATTCCTCGGTCACATAGTGAACAAAGAAGGTATTAAGGTGGATCCGGCAAAGATAGAAACTGTTGAAAAGTGGGAAACCCCGAAAACTCCGAAACACATACGCCAGTTTTTAGGACTAGCTGGTTACTACAGAAGGTTCATCCAAGACTTTTCCAGAATAGCAAAACCCTTGACTGCATTAACGCATAAAGGGAAGAAATTTGAATGGAATGATGAACAAGAGAAAGCGTTTCAGTTATTGAAGAAAAAGCTAACTACGGCACCTATATTGTCATTGCCTGAAGGGAATGATGATTTTGTGATTTATTGTGATGCATCAAAGCAAGGTCTCGGTTGTGTATTAATGCAACGAACGAAGGTGATTGCTTATGCGTCTAGACAATTGAAGATTCACAAACAAAATTATACGACGCATGATTTGGAATTAGGCGCGGTTGTTTTTGCATTAAAGACTTGGAGGCACTACTTATATGGGGTCAAAAGTATTATATATACCGACCACAAAAGTCTTCAACACATATTTAATCAGAAACAACTGAATATGAGGCAGCGTAGGTGGATTGAATTATTGAATGATTACGACTTTGAGATTCGTTACCACCCGGGGAAGGCAAATGTGGTAGCCGATGCCTTGAGCAGGAAGGACAGAGAACCCATTCGAGTAAAATCTATGAATATAATGATTCATAATAACCTTACTACTCAAATAAAGGAGGCGCAACAAGGAGTTTTAAAAGAGGGAAATTTAAAGGATGAAATACCCAAAGGATCGGAGAAGCATCTTAATATTCGGGAAGACGGAACCCGGTATAGGGCTGAAAGGATTTGGGTACCAAAATTTGGAGATATGAGAGAAATGGTACTTAGAGAAGCTCATAAAACCAGATACTCAATACATGCTGGAACGGGGAAGATGTACAAGGATCTCAAGAAACATTTTTGGTGGCCGGGTATGAAAGACGATGTTGCTAAATACGTAGGAGAATGTTTGACGTGTTCTAAGGTCAAAGCTGAGCATCAGAAACCATCAGGTCTACTTCAACAACCTGAAATCCCGAAATGGAAATGGGAAAACATTACCATAGATTTTATCACTAAATTGCCAAGGACTGCAAGTGGTTTTGATACTATTTGGGTAATAGTTGATCGTCTCACCAAATCAGCACACTTCTTGCCAATAAGAGAAGATGACAAGATGGAGAAGTTAGCACGACTGTATTTGAAGGAAGTCATCTCCAGACATGGAATACCAATCTCTATTATCTCTGATAGGGATGGCAGATTTATTTCAAGATTCTGGCAGACATTACAGCAAGCATTAGGAACTCGTCTAGACATGAGTACTGCCTATCATCCACAAACTGATGGGCAGAGCGAAAGGACGATACAAACGCTTGAAGACATGCTACGAGCATGTGTTATTGATTTCAGAAACAGTTGGGATCGACATCTACCATTAGCAGAATTTTCCTACAACAACAGCTACCATTCAAGCATTGAGATGACGCCGTTTGAAGCACTTTATGGTAGAAAGTGCAGGTCTCCAATTTGTTAGAGTGAAGTGGGGGATAGACAGATTACGGGTCCGGAGATTATACAAGAAACTACCGAGAAGATCATCCAAATTCAACAACGGTTGAAAACCGCCCAAAGTCGACAAAAGAGCTACGCTGACATTAAAAGAAAAGATATAGAATTTGAAATTGGAGAGATGGTCATGCTTAAAGTTGCACCTTGGAAAGGCGTTGTTCGATTTGGTAAACGAGGGAAATTAAATCCAAGGTATATTGGACCATTCAAGATAATTGATCGTGTCGGACCAGTAGCTTACCGACTTGAGTTACCTCAACAACTCGCGGCTGTACATAACACTTTCCACGTCTCGAATTTGAAGAAATGTTTTGCTAAAGAAGATCTCACTATTCCGTTAGATGAAATCCAAATCAACGAAAAACTTCAATTCAATTAAGAACCCGTCGAAATAATGGATCGTGAGGTTAAAAGACTTAAGCAAAACAAGATACCAATTGTTAAGGTTCGATGGAATGCTCGTAGAGGACCCGAGTTCACCTGGGAGCGTGAAGATCAGATGAAGAAGAAATACCTGCATCTATTTCCAGAAGATTCGTCAACACCTTCAACAGCTTAAAATTTCGGGACGAAATTTATTTAACGGGTAGGTACTGTAGTGACCCGAACTTTTCCATGTTTATATATATTAATTGAGATTGATATTTACATGATTAAATGTTTCCAACATGTTAAGCAATCAAACTTGTTAAGACTTGATTAATTGAAATAGGTTTCATATAGACAATTGACCACCCAAGTTGACCGGTGATTCACGAACGTTAAAACTTGTAAAAACTATATGATGACATATATATGGTTATATATATAGTTAACATGATATTATGATATGTAAACATATCATTAAGTATATTAACAATGAACTACATATGTAAAAACAAGACTACTAACTTAATGATTTTGAAACGAGACATATATGTAACGATTATCGTTGTAACGACATTTAATGTATATATATCATATTAAGAGATATTCGTACATCATAATATCATGATAATATAATAATTTAAAATCTCTTTTGATATTATAAACATTGGGTTAACAACATTTAACAAGATCGTTAACCTAAAGGTTTCAAAACAACATTTACATGTAACGACTAACGATGACTTAACGACTCAGTTAAAATGTATATACATGTAGTATTTTAATATGTATTCATACACTTTTGAAAGACTTCAAGACACTTATCAAAATACTTCTACTTAACAAAAATGCTTACAATTACATCCTCGTTCAGTTTCATCAACAATTCTACTCGTATGCACCCGTATTCGTACTCGTACAATACACAGCTTTTAGATGTATGTACTATTTTTATATACACTCCAATGATCAGCTCTTAGCAGCCCATGTGAGTCACCTAATACATGTGGGAACCATTATTTGGCAACTAGCATGAAATATCTCATAAAATTACAAAAATATGAGTAATCATTCATGACTTATTTACATGAAAACAAAATTACATATCCTTTATATCTAATCCATACACCAACGACCAAAAACACCTACAAACACTTTCAATCTTCAATTTTCTTCATATAATTGATCTCTCTCAAGTTCTATCTTCAAGTTCTAAGTGTTCTTCATAAATTCCAAAAGTTCTAGTTTCATAAAATCAAGAATACTTTCAAGATTGCTAGCTCACTTCCAATCTTGTAAGGTGATCACACAACCTCAAGAAATCTTTGTTTCTTACAGTAGGTTATCATTATAATACAAGGTAATAATCATATTCAAACTTTGGTTCAATTTCTATAACTATAACAATCTTATTTCAAGTGATGATCTTACTTGAACTTGTTTTCGTGTCATGATTTTGCTTCAAGAACTTTGAGCCATCCAAGGATCCATTGAAGCTAGATCCATTTTTCTCTTTTCCAGTAGGTTCATCCAAGGAACTTAAGGTAGTAATGATGTTCATAACATCATTCGATTCATACATATAAAGCTATCTTATTCGAAGGTTTAAACTTGTAATCACTAGAACATAGTTTAGTTAATTCTAAACTTGTTCGCAAACAAAAATTAATCCTTCTAATTTGACTTTTAAAATAAACTAAACACATGTTCTATATCTATATGATATGCTAACTTAATGATTTAAAACCTGGAAACACGAAAAACACCGTAAAACCGGATTTACGCCGTCGTAGTAACACCGCGGGCTGTTTTGGGTTAGTTAATTAAAAACTATGATAAACTTTGATTTAAAAGTTGTTATTCTGCGAAAATGATTTTTATTATGAACATGAAACTATATCCAAAAATTATGGTTAAACTCAAAGTGGAAGTATGTTTTCTAAAATGGTCATCTAGACGTCGTTCTTTCGACTGAAATGACTACCTTTACAAAAACGACTTGTAACTTATTTTTCCGACTATAAACCTATAATTTTTCTGTTTAGATTCATAAAATAGAGTTCAATATGAAACCATAGCAATTTGATTCACTCAAAACGGATTTAAAATGAAGAAGTTATGGGTAAAACAAGATTGGATAATTTTTCTCATTTTAGCTACGTGAAAATTGGTAACAAATCTATTCCAACCATAACTTAATCAACTTGTATTGTATATTATGTAATCTTGAGATACCATAGACATGTATACAATGTTTCGACCTATCATGTCGACACATCTATATATATTTCGGAACAACCATAGACACTCTATATGTGAATGTTGGAGTTAGCTATACAGGGTTGAGGTTGATTCCAAAATATATATAGTTTGAGTTGTGATCAATACTGAGATACGTATACACTGGGTCGTGGATTGATTCAAGATAATATTTATCGATTTATTTCTGTACATCTAACTGTGGACAACGAGTTGTAGGTTACTAACGAGGACAGCTGACTTAATAAACTTAAAACATCAAAATATATTAAAAGTGTTGTAAATATATTTTGAACATACTTTGATGTATATGTATATATTGTTATAGGTTCGTGAATCAACCAGTGGCCAAGTCTTACTTCCCGACGAAGTAAAAATCTGTGAAAGTGAGTTATAGTCCCACTTTTAAAATCTAATATTTTTGGGATGAGAATACATGCAGGTTTTATAAATGATTTACAAAATAGACACAAGTACGTGAAACTACATTCTATGGTTGAATTATCGAAATCGAATATGCCCCTTTTTATTAAGTCTGGTAATCTAAGAATTAGGGAACAGACACCCTAATTGACGCGAATCCTAAAGATAGATCTATTGGGCCTAACAAACCCCATCCAAAGTACCGGATGCTTTAGTACTTCGAAATTTATATCATATCCGAAGGGTGTCCCGGAATGATGGGGATATTCTAATATATGCATCTTGTTAATGTCGGTTACCAGGTGTTCACCATATGAATGATTTTTATCTCTATGTATCGGATATGTATTGAAAAATGAAATCTTGTGGTCTATTATTATGATTTGATATATATAGGTTAAACCTATAACTCACCAACATTTTTGTTGATGTTTTAAGCATGTTTATTCTCAGGTGATTATTAAGAGCTTCCGCTATCGCATACTTAAATAAGGACGAGATTTGTAGTCCATGCTTGTATGATATTGTGTAAAAACTGCATTCAAGAAACTTATTTTGTTGTAACATATTTGTATTGTAAACCATTATGTAATGGTCGTGTGTAAACAGGATATTTTAGATTATCATTATTTGATAATCTACGTATAGCTTTTTAAACCTTTATTGATGAAATAAAGGTTATGGTTTGTTTTAAAATGAATGCAGTCTTTGAAAAACGTCTCATATAGAGGTCAAAACCTCACAATGAAATCAATTAATATGGAACGTTTTTAATCAATAAGAACGGGACATTTCAGTATATACACTCCAATGATCAGCTCTTAGCAGCCCATGTGAGTCACCTAACACATGTGGGAACCATCATTTGGCAACTAGCATGAAATATCTCATAAAATTACAAAAATATGAGTAATCATTCATGACTTATTTACATGAAAACAAAATTACATATCCTTTATATCTAATCCATACACCAACGACCAAAAACACCTACAAACACTTTCATTCTTCAATTTTATTCATCTAATTGATCTCTCTCAAGTTCTATCTTCAAGTTCTAAGTATTCTTCATAAATTCCAAAAGTTCTAGTTTCATAAAATCAAGAATACTTCCAAGATTGCAAGTTTACTTCCAAGTTTTCTAAATCCATTCCAAGTAATCATCCAAGATCAAGAAACCTTTGTTAATTATAGTAGGTTATCTTTCTAATACAAGGTAATAATCATATTCAAACTTTAATTCAATTTCTATAACTATAACAATCTTATTTCGAGTGGAAATCTTACTTGAAATTGTTTTCGTGTCATGATTCTGCTTCAAGAACTTTCAAGCCATCCAAGGATCCTTTGAAGCTAGATCTATTTTTCTCATTTCCAGTAGGTTCATCCAAGGAACTTGAGGTAGTAATGATGTTCATAACATCATTCGATTCATACATAAAAAGCTGTCTTATTCAACGTTATAAACTTGTAATCACTAGAACATAGTTTAGTTAATTCTAAACTTGTTCGCAAATAAAGTTAATCCTTCTAACTAGACTTTTAAAATCAACTAAACACATATTCTATATCTATATTATATGCTAACTTAATGATTTAAAACCCGGAAACACGATAAACACCATAAAATTGGATATACGCCGTCGTAGTAAAACCGGGGGCAGTTTTGGTTGGGATAATTAAAAGCTAAGAAGAACTTTGATTTAAAAGCTATACTTCTGGAAAAATGATTTTTCTTATGAACATGAAACTATATCCAAAAATCATGGTTAAACTCAAAGTGAAAGTATGTTTTTCAAAATGGTCATCAAGATGTCGTTCTTTCGACGGAAATGACTACCTCTTTCAAAAACGACTTGTAACTTGTATTTTCGATAATAAACTTATACTTTTTCTATTTAGATTCATAAATTTAAGTTCAATACGAAACCTTGGCCACTGGAATCACTCAAAACGGATTAGAAACGAAGAAATGGCGAGTAAAACAAGATTGATAAAAACTACTCATTTTATCTACGTGAAATTAAGTAATAAATCTATTCCAACCATAACCTAATCAACTTATATTGTATATTATATAATCTTGAGATACCATAGACACGTATACAATGTTTTGACCTATCATGTCGACCCATCTATATATATATATTGCGGAACAACCATAGACACTCTATATGTGAATGTTGGAGTTAGCTATACAGGGTTGAGGTTGATTCCAAAATATATATATAGTTTGAGTTGTGATCAATACTGAGATACGTATACACTGGGTCGTGGATTGATTCAAGATAATATTTATCGATTTATTTCTATACATCTAACTGTGGACAACTAGTTGTAGGTTACTAACGAGGACAGCTGACTTAATAAACTTAAAACATCAAAATGTATTAAAAGTATTGTAAGTATATTTTGAACATACTTTGATATATATGTATATATTGTTATAGGTTCGTGAATCAACCAGTGGCCAAGTCTTACTTCCCGACGAAGTAAAAATCTGTGAAAGTGAGTTATAGTCCCACTTTTAAAATCTAATATTTTTGGGATGAGAATACATGCAGGTTTTATAAATGATTTACAAAATAGACACAAGTACGTGAAACTACATTCTATGATTGAATTATCGAAATCGAATATGCCCCTTTTTATTAAGTCTGGTAATCTAAGAATTAGGGAACAGACACCCTAATTGACGCGAATCCTAAAGATAGATCTATTGGGCCTAACAAACCCCATCCAAAGTACCGGATGCTTTAGTACTTCGAAATTTATATCATATCCGAAGGGTGTCCCAGAATGATGGGGATATTCTTATATATGCATATTGTTAATGTCGGTTACCAGGTGTTCACCATATGAATGATTTTTATCTCTATGTATGGGATGTGTATTGAAATATGAAATCTTGTGGTCTATTGTTACGATTTGATATATATAGGTTAAACCTATAACTCACCAACATTTTTGTTGACGTTTAAAGCATGTTTATTCTCAGGTGAATACTAAGAGCTTCCGCTGTTGCAAACTAAAATAAGGACAAGATTTGGAGTCCATGTTTGTATGATATTGTGTAAAAACTGCATTCAAGAAACTGATTTTGATGTAACATATTTTTATTGTAAACCATTATGTAATGGTCGTGTGTAAACAGGATATTTTAGATTATCATTATTTGATGATCTACGTAAAGCTTTTTAAACCTTTATTTATGAAATAAAGGTTATGGTTTGTTTTAAAAATGAATGCAGTCTTTGAAAAAACGTCTCATATAGAGGTCAAAACCTCGCAAACAAATCAATTAATATGGAACGTTTTTAATCAATAAGAACGGGACATTTCAATATATACATATACATATCGATACATATATATACATGTAAAAAAATATTATATATATATATATATATATATATATATATATATATATATATATATATATATATATATATATATATATATATATTTATATATACACACACACGAGTTACATACATACATATATATATATATATATATATATATATATATATATATATATATATATATATATATATATATATATATATATATATATATATATATATATATATATACTAAACCCTAATTACACCTAAACTATACAACTTTAATTAAAACCCTAAACCTAACCCTAATTTATTAAAACCCTAATTAATTATTAAACCCTAGACATTAATTAAACCTTAGTTATTAATTACAAAACCCTAATCATTAATTACTACTCTAATTAATTAAACCTAATTAATTAATGAAACCCAAATATTACTTATACTATTATTTAACACTTACACTTATACTATTATTAACACATATACTATACTACCTATATTATAACGCATAAAAACATTTTGGGATATATATAGATCTTCGAACTTTCTTGACGAATGGTTTCTACGAAACTCTAGGCGGAAGGGTTTGGATTTTACGATTTAAAGGATCCTGTAGCTCAAGCCCCTAGACCTGAAATGGCCATTCGAAGGGAAAGGGGTGATTGGAAGTATATATAATATGGCAAGTATCCTAAAATGGAAATATTTTTAAAATAGAAACTTTTTAATTATAAACTTACTAAAATGGGAAACTTACTAAAAATAGAAACTTTCTAAAAATGGAAAGTTTCTAAAAGTAGAAACTTACTAAGAATAGAAACTTAGTAAAACAAACTATAATTAAACATTTACATACTTAAACTTAAACTTCAGCAAAACACTTACTACTCTTAAATGTCAATAGGTTGACTTTTCTGCTCACTCATCCAACTTTCTATTCCGAGGAATAATTAGCTCATCTCTCTACTTACTAACATGAATTCATAGCCCCACTCTTTATTGCTAGCAAACTTATTTACTTTTATTGGGGTGAGACACATGCTACTTTTACTATTTACAATTTAGACACAAGCGCCAACTGTTAAAACTATGCTATACCCGGCTATGTCCCACTAAGTCCCTACAGTGATATTTTTAATTGATCGTTGAATGCATGCTTAATTATTGGGGGTAGGCCTATCGGGAGTAACGTCCTCGATACATTTGACCAAGTCATTGTATTACTTAATAATGAAATTAAACCGACAAGTATAAACTACACCTTGTCTTTGGGGCAAACTTGAACGTTTAGTCAAAATATCACGCATTGGCATAACTTTTTGATCCTGCGAGATCAAATTTACAAACTAAATCTTGTGATCTAAAACAACGGTCAAACTTATTTGTTAAACCTATGAACTTCACTCAACCTTTTGGGTGACACTTTAGCATGTTTTGTCTCTGGTGCTGATTGATTCAAGCTTTCTTACTTACTGCTTATGTGATGCTACTTGGACATAGGATCAAGAGATATCGCATTTACTACTTTTGCATTTGAACATTTACTTTATTCCTTTGTAACGACATTTCATTTTCCGCTGCGTACTCAATAAAGTTTATTTTATCATTTAGTATTGTTCTCGTATATTATAATATGTTGGTTTATTTGATATTAAGTCACATTTCGCTCAGGCCCTAACTGGGGGTGTGATAGATTGGTATCAGAGCATAACCAGGCTGTTATAGAGAACCAGGATTGCATTTTTATGTGTGCCTTACTTGTTAGCTACGGTTCCTTAGCAATCTAGGAAACTATAACCTTTCCTGCCTTAGACTTAAAGCATTTAGGATTGCCCTATAATCTTAACAATTATGCTTTACTAAACTTGACTTAAAGATTCTAATCAAAAGTTTCTTTCCTAATGATAGGATGTCAAGCTCAAGCGTTAACAAGCCCAACAAGGTAACTCACAACCCTACCACCGAAGTAGGTGTTGGACACTCTTCAACTTCGAGACCTGTTCGAAGTCCTTTCTACAGTCCTGCCTCACCGTCACCAAACTATAGCCCAAATACTATTCCTAATGGGTTGAAATGTCTCGTTCATATTGATTATAAACGTTCCATATTAATTGATTTCGTTGCGAGGTTTTGACCTCTATATGAGACGTTTTTCAAAGACTGCATTCATTTTTAAAACAACCATAACCTTTATTTTATCAATAAAGGTTTTAAAAATATTACGTAGATTATCAAATAATGATAATCTAAAATATATTGTTTACACACGACCATTACGTAATGGTTTAAATAGAAATATATTACATCGATATATGTTTCTTGAATGCAGTTTTTACACAATATCATACAAACATGGACTCCAAATCTTGTCCTTATTTTAGTATGCAACAGCGGAAGCTCTTAGTATTCACCTGAGAATAAACATGCTTTAAACGTCAACAAAAATGTTGGTGAGTTATATGTTTAACCTATATATATCAAATCGTAACAATAGACCACAAGATTTCATATTTCAATACACATCCCATACATAGAGATAAAAATCATTCATATGGTGAACACCTGGTAACCGACATTAACAATATGCATATATAAGAATATCCCCATCATTCCAGGACACCCTTCGGATATGATATAAATTTCGAAGTACTAAAGCATCCGGTACTTAGGATGGGGTTTGTTAGGCCCAATAGATCTATCTTTAGGATTCACGTCAATTAGGGTGTCTGTTCCCTAATTCTTAGATTACCAGACTTAATAAAAAGGGGCATATTCGATTTCGATAATTCAACCATAGAATGTAGTTTCACGTACTTGTTTCTATTTTGTAAATCATTTATAAAATCTGCATGTATTCTCATCCCAAAAATATTAGATTTTAAAAGTGGGACTATAACTCACTTTCACAGATATTTCTTTCCTCGGAAATAAGACTTGGCCACGGATCGATTCACGAACCGATACAAATATGTACATATATATCAAAGTATGATCAAAATATAATTACAACCATTTTTATTATGTTTTAAAGATTTGAGTGTATTAATTCAGCTGTCCTCGTTAATAACCTACAACTAGTTTTCCACAGTTAGATGTACAGAAATAAATCGATATATATTATCTTGAATCAATCTTAACCCTGTATATATATTTTTGGAATCAACCTTAACCCTGTATAGCTAACTCCAACATTACTGCATATAGAGTGTCTATGTTTGTTCCAAATAATATATATACATGGGTCGATATGATATGTCAAAACATTTGCATACGTATCTATGGTATCCCAAGATTACATAATATATTAGAATACCTGTATAATATAATATAAGTTAGCTAGGATATGATTTGTATAGATTTGTTACCAATTTTCACGTAGCTACAACAAGTAAAAATATCCAATCTTGTTTTACCCATAACTTCTCCGTTTTAAATCCGTTTTGAGTGAATCCAATTGCTATGCTTTCATATTGAACTTAAGTTTATGAATCTATACAGAAAATGTATAAGTTTATAGTCAAAAATTTAAGTTACATGTCAATTACTAAAGAGGTAGTCATTTCCGTCGAAAGAACGACATCTTGATGACCATTTTGAAAAACATACTTCCACTTTGAGTTTAATCATGATTTTTGGATATAGTTTCATGTTCATAAGAAAAATCATTTTCCCATAAGAACAACTTTTATATCCAGTTTTTCGGTGTTTTTCGTGTTTTCAGGTTTTAAATCATTAAGTTAGCATATCATATAGATATAGAACATGTGTTTAATTGATTTTAAAAGTCAAGTTAGAAGGATTAACTTTTGTTTATGAACAAGTTTAGAATTAACTAAACTATGTTCTAGTGATTACAAGTTTAAACCTTCAAATAAGATAGCTTTATATGTATGAATTGAATGATGTTATGAACATCCTTACTACCTCAAGTTTTCTGGATAAAACTACTGGAAATGAGAAAAATGGATCTAGCTTCAAAGGATCCTTGGATGGCTTGGATGTTCTTGAAGCAGAATCATGACACGAAAACAGTTCAAGTAAGACTGTTATAGTTGTAGAAATTGAATCAAAGTTTGAATATGAATATTACCTTGAATTAGAAAGATAACCTACTATAAATAACAAAGGTTCCTTGATCTTAGATGATTACTTGGAATGGATTAGAAAGCTTGGAAGTAGACTTGCAAACTTGGAAGTATTCTTGATTTTTATGAAACTATACTTATGGAATTTATGAAGAACACTTAGAACTTGAAGATGGAACTTGAGAGAGATCAATTAGATGAAGAAAATTGAAGAATGAAAGTGTTTGTAGGTGTTTTTGGTCGTTGGTATATGGATTAGATATAAAGGATATGTAATTTTGTTTTCATGTAAATAAGTCATGAATGATTACTAATATTTTTGTAATTTTATGAGATATTTCATGCTAGTTGCCAAATGATAGTTCCCACATGTGTTAGGTGACTCACATGGGCTACTAAAAGCTGATCATTGGAGTATATATACCAATAGTACATACATCTAAAAGGTGTGTATTGTACGAGTACGAATACGGGTGCATACGAGTAGAATTGTTGATGAAACTGAACGAGGATGTAATTGTAAGCATTTTTGTTAAGTAGAAGTACTTTGATATGTGTCTTGAAGTCTTTCAAAAGTGTAAGAATACAATTCAAAACACAACATGTATATACATTCTAATGGATTCGTTAAGTCTTCGTTAGTTGTTACATGTAAGTGTTGTTTTGAAACCTTTAAGTTAACGATCTGAATTAATATTGTTAACCCAATGTGTATTATATCAAATAAGATGTTAAATTATTATATTATCATGATATTATGATGTATGAATATCTCTTAATATGATACATACATTTAAATATCGTTACAACGATAATCGTTACATATATCATTTCGAGTTTCTTAACTTAGTAATCTCATTTCTTATGTATATCACACATTGTTAATATAATTAGTGAGATACTTACTAATCATAATCTCATGTCAACCATATATATATGTCTATATATACCACAACATGTAGTTTTCACAATTTTGTAACGTTCGTGAATCGCCGGTCAACTTGGGTGATCAATTGTCTATATGAAACTTATTTCATTTAATCAAGTCTTAACAAGTTTGATTGCTTAACACGTTGGAAACATTTAGTCATGTAAATATCAATCTCAATTAATATATATAAACATGGAAAATTTCGGGTCACTACAGTACCTACCCGTTAAATAAATTTCGTCCCAAAATTTTAAGTTGTTGAAGGTGTGGACGAATCTTCTGGAAATAGATGTGTGTATTTCTTCTTCATCTGATCCTCATGCTCCCAGGTGAACTCGGGTCCTCTACGAGCATTCCATCGAACCCTAACAATCGGTATCTTGTTTTGCTTAAGTCTCTTAACCTCGCGATCCATTATTTCGACGGGTTCTTCAATGAATTGAAGTTTTTCATTGATTTGGATTTTGTCCAATGGAATAGTGAGATCTTCTTTAGCAAAACATTTCTTCAAATTCGAGACGTGGAAAGTGTTATGTACATCCGCGAGTTGTTGAGGTAGCTCCAGTTGGTAAGCTACTGGTCCGACACGATCTATAATCTTGAATGGTCCAATGTACCTTGGATTTAGTTTCCTCCGTTTACCAAATCGAACAATGCCTTTCCAAGGTGAAACCTTAAGCATGACCAATTCTCCAATTTCAAACTCTATATCTTTTCTTTTACTGTCTGCGTAGCTCTTTTGTCGACTCTGGGCGGTTTTTAATCGTTGTTGAATTTGGATGATTTTCTTGGTAGTTTCTTGTATTATCTCTGGACCCGTAATCTGTCTATCCCCCACTTCATTCCAACAAATCGAAGACCTGCACTTTCTACCATAAAGTGCCTCAAACGGCGCCATCTTAATACTAGAATGATAACTGTTGTTGTAGGAAAATTCTGCTAATGGTAGGTGTCAATCCCAACTGTTTCCGAAATCAATAACACATGCTCGTAGCATGTCTTCAAGCGTTTGTATCGTCCTTTCGCTCTGCCCATCAGTTTGTGGATGATAGGCAGTACTCATATCTAGACGAGTCCCCAATGCTTGTTGCAACGTCTACCAGAACCTTGAAACAAATCTACCATCCCAATCGGAGATAATAGAGACGGGTATTCCATGTCTGGAGACAACCTCCTTCAAATACAATCGCGCCAACTTCTCCATTTTGTCATCTTCTCTCATTGGCAGGAAGTGTGCTGACTTGGTGAGACGATCAACTATTACCCAAATAGTATCATAACCACTTGCAGTCCTTGGCAATTTAGTAATGAAATCCATGGTAATGTTTTCCCATTTCCATTCCGGGATTTCAGGTTGTTGTAGTAGACCTGATGGTTTCTGATGTTCAGCTTTGACCTTAGAACACGTCAAACATTCTCCTACATATTTAGCAATATCGGCTTTCATACCCAGCCACCAAAAGTGTTTCTTGAGATCTTTATACATCTTCCCCGCTCCGGGATGTATTGAATATTTGGTTTTATGTGCTTCTTTAAGTACCATTTCTCTCACATCTCCAAAACTTGGTACCCAAATTCTATCAGCCCTATATCAGGTTCCGTCTTCCCAAGTATTAAGATGTTTCTTTGATCCTTTGGGTATATCATTCTTCAACTTTCCTTCTTTTACAACTCCCTGTTGCACCTCCTTTATTTGAGTAGTAAGGTTAGTACGAATTATTATATTCATAGCTTTTACCCGTATAGGTTCTCTGTCCTTTCTACTCAAAGCGTCGGCTACCACATTCACCTTCCCCGGGTGGTATCGAATCTCAAAATCATAATCATTCAACAGTTCAATCCACCTGCGTTGTCTCATATTCAATTGCTTCTGATTAAATATATGTTGGAGACTTTTGTGGTCGGTATATATAATACTTTTGACCCCATATAAATAATGCCTCCAAGTCTTTAATGCAAAAACAACAGCACCCAATTCCAAATCGTGAGTTGTATAATTTTGCTCGTGAATCTTCAATTGTCTAGACGCATAAGCAATCACCTTCGTTCGGTGCATTAATACACAACCGAGACCTTTCTTTGATGCGTCACAATAAATCACAAAATCATCATTCCCTTCAGGCAATGATAATATAGGTGTCGTAGTTAGCTTTTTCTTCAATAACTGAAACGCCTTCTCTTGTTCATCCTTCTATTCAGATTTCTTCCCTTTATGCGTTAATGCAGTTAAGGGTTTTGCTATTTTGGAGAAATCTTAGATGAATCTTATGTAGTAACCAGCCAATCCTAAACATTGACGTATATGCTTCGGAGTTTTTGGGGTTTCCCACTTTTCAACGGTTTCGATCTTTGCTGGGTCCACCTGGATACCTTCTTTGTTTACTATGTGACCGAGGAATTGAACTTCTTCCAACCAAAATGCACACTTTGAAAACTTAGCGTACAGTTTTTCTTTCCTCAATACTTCTAGCACTTTTCTCAAATGTTCTTCGTGCTCTTGATTATTCTTTGAGTAAATAAGTATGTTATCGATGAAAACAATAACAAACTTGTCAAGATATGGCCCACACACTCGGTTCATAAGGTCCATGAACACAGCTGTTGTGTTAGTCAATTCAAACGGCATAACCATAAACTCGTAATGACCATAACGCGTCCTAAAAGTAGTTTTTGGAATATCATCCTCCTTTACTCGCATTTGATGATATCCAGAACGTAAATCGATTTTCGAATAAATCGACGAGCCTTGTAGTTGATTAAATAAGTCGTCAATTCTCGACAGTGGATAACAGTTTTTGATGGTAAGTTTATTCAACTCTCTGTAGTCAATACACAACCTAAATGTACCATCCTTCTTCTTGACCAACAAAACAGGAGCTCCCCATGGTGATGTGCTTGGTCGAATGAAACCACGTTCTAATAGTTCTTGTAGTTGGATTTGCAGTTCTTTCATTTCGCTGGGTGTGAGTCTGTAAGGAGCACGAGCTATTGGTGCAGCTCCTGGTACAAGATCTATTTGAAATTCAACAGATCGATGTGGAGGTAGTCCCGGTAATTCTTTCGGAACTACATCGGGAAATTCTTTTGCGACGGGAACATCATTGATGCTCTTTTCTTCAGTTTGTACTTTCTCGACGTGTGCTAGAACAGCATAGCAACCTTTTCTTATTAGTTTTTGTGCCTTCAAATTACTAATAAGATGTAGCTTCGTGTTGCCCTTTTCTCCGTACACCATTTAGGGTTCGCCTTCTTCTCGTACAATGCGAATTGCATTTTTGTAACATACGATCTCTGCTTTCATCTCCTTCAGCCAGTCTATGCCAACTATTACATCAAAACTCCCAAACTTTACTGGTATCAAATCAATCTTAAATATTTCGCTACCCAGTTTAATTTCTCGATTCCGGCATATATAATCTGCTGAAATTAATTTACCGTTTGCTAATTCGAGTAAAAATTTACTATCCAACTGCGTCAATGGACAACTTAATTTAGCACAAAAATCTCTACTCATATAGCTTCTATCCGCACCCCAATCAAATAAAACGTAAGCAGATTTATTGTCAATAAGAAACGTACCCGTAACAAGCTTCGGGTCTTCCTGTGCCTCTTCTTCATTAATATTGAAAACTCTTCCGTGGCCTTGTCCATTCGTGTTCTCCAGGTTCGGGAAATTTCTAATAATGTGGCCCGATTTTCCACATTTATAACAAACTACATTGGCATAACTAGCTCCGACACTACTTACTCCGCCATTACTCATTCCGACACCATTTTTTCCTTTCGTTCTGTTAACCCCTGGTCCGTAGACCTCACACTTCGCTGCGCTATGACCATTTCTTTTACACTTGTTGCAAAATTTGGTGCAGAACCCCGAGTGATACTTTTCACACCTTTGGCATAGCTGCTTCTGATTGTTGTTGTTGTTAGGATGATTGTTGTAGTTGTTGTTGTTGTTGTTGTGCCGTTTGTTGTAGTTGCGATTGATGTTGCGATTGTTGGGATAATTGTTGTTGTTTTGGTGACTCTTATCACCGTTTTCCTCCCACTTTCTTTTGACTAGCTTCACGTTGGCCTCTTCGACCGCATGTTCTTTAATTCTTCCCTCAATCTGGTTCAATAGTTTGTGAGCCATTCTACATGCCTTTTGTATGGAGGCAGGCTCGTGTGAACTTATATCTTCTTGGATTCTCTCCGATAACCCTTTCACAAACGCGTCGATCTTCTCTTCCTCATCTTCGAACGCTCTCGGACACAATAGGCACAATTCTGTGAATCGTATTTCGTACGAAGTAATATCGAATTCCTGTGTTCGTAAACCTCTAAGTTCTGACTTGAGCTTATTGACCTCGATTCTGGGACGGTACTTCTCGTTCATCAAGTGCTTGAATGCTAACCACGGTAGTGCATAAGCAGCATCTTGTCCCACTTGCTCTAGATAGGTATACCACCATGTTAACGCAATACCTGTGAAGGTATGCGTAGCGTACTTCACTTTGTCTCCTTCAGCACACTTACTTATGGCAAACACCGATTCAACTTTCTCGGTCCACCGTTTCAATCCGATTGGTCCTTCGGTCCCATCAAATTCTGAAGGTTTGCAGGCAGTGAATTCCTTGTAGGAGCATCCTACACGATTTCTTGCGCCGTTAGCTGTATTGCTAGATTCAGAGTTATTGTTGGTATGTAGCGCGGCCTGTACTGCGGCTATATTTGAAGCAAAAAAGGCACGAAATTCCTCTTCGCTCATATTCAAGGTGTGTCGAGTAGTCGGTGTCATTTCCTTCAAAATAGTCAAATGAAACAAGTTAATCATACAGAATATTAAGAGTAGTCAATTGTATCTCGTAGCATAATATGAACTCATTTATAAAAGCTTTTTCTTCATATTAGCGTTTTATAAGTTTAAATTCGGGTACTACCTACCCGTTAAGTTCATACTTAGTAGCTAATATACAATTCAACTACTACAATTCCATATGAAAAACTGATTATAGTAATATATCACATACAAATATTCTTCAAACTTACAACTTCGCTATATTACATATAACATGAAATATAGTACACTATGGTACAGGACAGTTTTGAAGATAAATCTAGTTAATACGTAAGTTGTTCAGCAAAGGAAATAAAGACACGTAATTCATAACTCCAGAAACAAGTCATGCATTCTGGTTTTACTAAGACGACTTCCCATCCTTGGCCTTGTGGAAAATAACCGTTATGACCATTGGCTAGGCAGCATGTTGTAATGTCGTCAAAAGGACGAGGGTTTCGTAATGTCCAACAGCCCCGTAATAATCTAAAAACCTTGTTTCTCACCTCAACTACTGAATCCGTCACTTGTGGGAAAGTTTTATTTAAAAGCTGCAATCCGATGTTCTTTTTCTCACTTTGGTAAGAAGCGAACATCACAAACCCGTAAGCATAACATGCTTCTTTACGTTGCATGTTAGAAGCTCTTTCTAATTCACGAAATCCTATGTTGGGATATGTTGAGTCAAAATAGGTTCTTAAACCGTAGCGTAAAATTGCATTTGGGTTCCCCGCATTTAACGCTTTAAATAAAACACGGCGTAACTTAAAGTCTCCCCAATGTGGTATACCCCACCTATCAAAGGAAAGCCTTTTATAAACTAAGGCATTTCTGGAAAGTCTTTCAAATGTTTGACAAGTTAATTTTGCCATAACTAAATGTGCTGATGAATTCTGACCGACTCTAGACAAGATTTCCTCAATCATATCCTCTGGTAGGTCTTCTAAAATATTCGGTTGTCTACCCTTAACGTCCATTTTGTTTTTATACTGTAAAATAGACAAGGATTATATTCGTAATAACAAACAATACAAGCAATTTTTACATAGAACATAAAAGTACAAGCACACTACAATACATTTATTACACAACATGCTCACACCCCTCTAATCTGAATCAATGGTTTCTTCTTCTTCGGACTTGGTTCTTTTTCCTAATCTTCTAGGGATATATGATGTTCCTCTAATACGAGTCGTCGTTTTCTACATTGGTTTAGAAAAACATGGTGGTTTAGAGGTTCCCAGGTTATTGTCACGATATTGAAAATACGGGTGTTGACGGTACATATAAAGTTCATCGGGTTCGGAATCAGATTTCTCTATTTTGATGCCTTTTCCCTTATTATTTTCTTTTGCCTCATTAAATTGGGTCGGGGTAATTTCTATAACATCATCGGAATCCTCATCAGGATCCGATTCATCGGAAAATTGGTAATTTTCCCAATATTTTGCTTCCTTAGCAAAAACACCATTAACCATTATTAACTTTGGTCCATTGGTTGAGGATTTTCTTTTATTTGACCGGTTTTCTGTGGTTCCTACTATTCCCCCCTCCGGAACCTCTTCTTCTTCTGGTTCCTCTTCTTCTGGTTCCTCTTCTTCCGGTTCCTCTTCTTCCGGTTCCGTTTCCTCTTCTTCCGGTTCTTCGGGAACTTGTGAATCTTGCCAATATATATTCGACTCTTCGTTATTATTAGGTGAGTCAATGGGATTTGTGCTAGAGGTAGACATCTATCACACAATATCAAACATGTTAAGAGATTAATATATCACATAATATTTACATGTTAATAATATATAGTTTCCAAAAAAAATGTTAAGCAATCATTTTTAAAGAAAACACGATCGAAGTCCAGACTCACTAATGCATCCTAACAAACTCGATAAGACACACTAATGCAAATTTTCTGGTTCTCTAAGACCAACGCTCGGATACCAATTGAAATGTCCAGTTCATATTGATTATAAACGTTCCATATTAATTGATTTCGTTGCGAGGTTTTGACCTCTATATGAGACGTTTTTCAAAGACTGCATTCATTATTAAAACAACCATAACCTTTATTTTATCAATAAAAGTTTTAAAAACATTACGTAGATTATTAAATAATGATAATCTAAAATATACTGTTTACACACGACCATTACATAATGGTTTACAATAGAAATATATTATATCGACATATGTTTCTTGAATGCAGTTTTTACACAATATCATACAAACATGGACTCCAAATCATGTCCTTATTTTAGTATGCAACAGCGGAAGCTCTTAGTATTCACCTGAGAATAAACATACTTTAAACGTAAACAAAAATGTTGGTGAGTTATAGGTTTAACCTATATATATCAAATCGTAACAATAGACCACAAGATTTCATATTTCAATACACATCCCATACATAGAGATAAAAATCATTCATATGGTGAACACCTGGTAACCGACATTAACATGATGCATATATAAGAATATCCCCATCATTCTGGGACACCCTTCGGATATGATATAAATTTTAAAGTACTAAAGCATCCGGTACTTTAGATGGGGTTTGTTAGGCCCAATAGATCTATCTTTAGGATTCGCATCAATTAGGGTGTCTGTTCCCTAATTCTTAGATTACTAGACTTAATAAAAAGGGGCATATTCGATTTCGATAATTCAACCATAGAATGTAGTTTCATGTACTTGTGTCTATTGTGTAAATCATTTATAAAACCTGCATGTATTCTCATCCCAAAAATATTAGATTTTAAAAGTGGGACTATAACTCACTTTCACAGATATTTCCTTCCTCGGAAATAAGACTTGGCCACGGATTGATTCACGAACCTATACAAATATGTACATATATATATCAAAGTATGATCAAAATATAATTACAACCATTTTTATTATGTTTTAAAGATTTGAGTGTATTAAGTCAGCTGTCCTCGTTAGTAACCTACAACTAGTTGTCCACAGTTAGATGTGCAGAAATAAATCGATATATATTATCTTGAATCAATCCACGACCCAGTGTATACACATCTCAGGCTAAATCACAACTCAAAGTATATATATTTTTAGAATCAACCTCAACCCTGTATAGCTAACTCCAACATTACTGCATATAGAGTGTCTATGGTTGTTCCAAATAATATATATACATGGGTAGATATGATATGTCAAAACATTTGCATACGTGTCTATGGTATCCCAAGATTACATAATATATTAGAATACATGTATAATACAATATAAGTTAGCTAGGATATGATTTGTATAGATTTGTTACCAATTTTCACGTAGCTACAACAAGTAAAAATATCCAATCTTGTTTTACCCATAACTTATTCGTTTTAAATCCATTTTGAGTGAATCCAATTGCTATGGTTTCATATTGAACTTAAGTTTATGAATCTATACAGAAAAAGTATAAGTTTATAGTAGGAAATTAAATTTACATGTCAATTACTAAAGAGGTAGTCATTTCCATCGAAAGAACGACATCTTGATGACCATTTTGAAAAACATACTTCCACTTTAAGTTTAATCATGATTTTTGGATATAGTTTCATGTTCATAAGAAAAATCATTTTCCCAGAAGAACAACTTTTAAATCAAAATTTATCATAGTTTTTAATTAACTAACCCAAAACAGCCCGCAGTGTTACTACGACGGCATATATCCAGTTTTTCGGTGTTACTACGACGGCGTATGTAGTGACCCGAACTTTTCCATGTTTATATATATTAATTGAGATTGATATTTACATGATTAAATGTTTCCAACATGTTAAGCAATCAAACTTGTTAAGACTTGATTAATTGAAATAGGTTTCATATAGACAATTGACCACCCAAGTTGACCGGTGATTCACGAACGTTAAAACTTGTAAAAACTATATGATGACATATATATGGTTATATATATAGTTAACATGATATTATGATATGTAAACATATCATTAAGTATATTAACAATGAACTACATATGTAAAAACAAGACTACTAACTTAATGATTTTGAAACGAGACATATATGTAACGATTATCGTTGTAACGACATTTAATGTATATATATCATATTAAGAGATATTCGTACATCATAATATCATGATAATATAATAATTTAAAATCTCTTTTGATATTATAAACATTGGGTTAACAACATTTAACAAGATCGTTAACCTAAAGGTTTCAAAACAACATTTACATGTAACGACTAACGATGACTTAACGACTCAGTTAAAATGTATATACATGTAGTGTTTTAATATGTATTCATACACTTTTGAAAGACTTCAAGACACTTATCAAAATACTTCTACTTAACAAAAATGCTTACAATTACATCCTCGTTCAGTTTCATCAACAATTCTACTCGTATGCACCCGTATTCGTACTCGTACAATACATAGCTTTTAGATGTATGTATTATTGGTATATACACTCCAATGATTAGCTCTTAGCAGCCCATGTGAGTCACCTAACACATGTGGGAACCATCATTTGGCAACTAGCATGAAATATCTCATAAAATTACAAAAATATGAGTAATCATTCATGACTTATTTACATGAAAATAAAATTACATATCCTTTATATCTAATCCATACACCAACGACCAAAAACACCTACAAACACTTTCATTCTTCAATTTTCTTCATCTAATTTATCTCTCTCAAGTTCTATCTTCAAGTTCTAAGTGTTCTTCATAAATTCCAAAAGTTCTAGTTTCATAAAATCAAGAATACTTTCAAGATTGCTAGCTCACTTCCAATCTTGTAAGGTGATCATCCAACCTTAAGAAATCTTTGTTTCTTACAGTAGGTTATCATTCTAATACAAGGTAATAATCATATTCAAACTTTGGTTCAATTTCTATAACTATAACAATCTTATTTCAAGTGATGATCTTACTTGAACTTGTTTTCGTGTCATGATTTTGCTTCAAGAACTTTGAGCCATCCAAAGATCCATTGAAGCTAGATCCATTTTTCACTTTTCCAGTAGTTTCATCCAAGGAACTTAAGGTAGTAATGATGTTCATAACATCATTCGATTCATACATATAAAGCTATCTTATTCGAAGGTTTAAACTTGTAATCACTAGAACATAGTTTAGTTAATTCTAAACTTGTTCGCAAACAAAAGTTAATCCTTCTAACTTGACTTTTAAAATCAACTAAACACATGTTCTATATCTATATGATATGCTAACTTAATGATTTAAAACCTGGAAACACGAAAAACACCGTAAAACCGGATTTACGCCGTCGTAGTAACACCGCGGGCTGTTTTGGGTTAGTTAATTAAAAACTATGATAAACTTTGATTTAAAAGTTGTTATTCTGGGAAAATGATTTTTATTATGAACATGAAACTATATCCAAAAATTATGGTTAAACTCAAAGTGGAAGTATGTTTTCTAAAATGGTCATCTAGACGTCGTTCTTTCGACTGAAATGACTACCTTTACAAAAATGACTTGTAACTTATTTTTCTGACTATACACCTATACTTTTTCTGTTTATATTCATAAAATAGAGTTCAATATGAAACCATAGCAATTTGATTCACTCAAAACGGATTTAAAATGAAGAAGTTATGGGTAAAACAAGATTGGATAATTTTTCTCATTTTAGCTACGTGAAAATTGGTAACAAATCTATTCCAACCATAACTTAATCAACTTGTATTGTATATTATGTAATCTTGAGATACCATAGACACGTATACAATGTTTCGACCTATCATGTCGACACATCTATATATATTTCGGAACAACCATAGACACTCTATATGTGAATGTTGGAGTTAGCTATACAGGGTTGAGGTTGATTCCAAAATATATATAGTTTGAGTTGTGATCAATACTGAGATACGTATACACTGGGTCGTGGATTGATTCAAGATAATATTTATCGATTTATTTCTGTACATCTAACTGTGGACAACTAGTTGTAGGTTACTAACGAGGACAGCTGACTTAATAAACTTAAAACATCAAAATATATTAAAAGTGTTGTAAATATATTTTGAACATACTTTGATGTATATGTATATATTGTTATAGGTTCGTGAATCAACCAGTGGCCAAGTCTTACTTCCCGACGAAGTAAAAATCTGTGAAAGTGAGTTATAGTCCCACTTTTAAAATCTAATATTTTTGGGATGAGAATACATGCAGGTTTTATAAATGATTTACAAAATAGACACAAGTACGTGAAACTACATTCTATGGTTGAATTATCGAAATCGAATATGCCCCTTTTTATTAAGTCTGGTAATCTAAGAATTAGGGAACAGACACCCTAATTGACGCGAATCCTAAAGATAGATCTATTGGGCCTAACAAACCCCATCCAAAGTACCGGATGCTTTAGTACTTCGAAATTTATATCATATCCGAAGGGTGTCCCGGAATGATGGGGATATTCTAATATATGCATCTTGTTAATGTCGGTTACCAGGTGTTCACCATATGAATGATTTTTATCTCTATGTATGGGATGTGTATTGAAATATGAAATCTTGTGGTCTATTATTATGATTTGATATATATAGGTTAAACCTATAACTCACCAACATTTTTGTTGACGTTTTAAGCATGTTTATTCTCAGGTGATTATTAAGAGCTTCCGCTGTCGCATACTTAAATAAGGACGAGATTTGGAGTCCATGCTTGTATGATATTGTGTAAAAACTGCATTCAAGAAACTTATTTTGTTGTAACATATTTGTATTGTAAACCATTATGTAATGGTCGTGTGTAAACAGGATATTTTAGATTATCATTATTTGATAATCTACGTAAAGCTTTTTAAACCTTTATTGATGAAATAAAGGTTATGGTTTGTTTTAAAATGAATGCAGTCTTTGAAAAACGTCTCATATAGAGGTCAAAACCTCGCAATGAAATCAATTAATATGGAACGTTTTTAATCAATAAGAACGGGACATTTCAGTTGGTATCCGAGCGTTGGTCTTAGAGAACTAGAATTTTGCATTAGTATGTGTTATCGAGTTTGTTAGGATGCATTAGTGAGTCTGGACTTCGACCGTGTTTACTTGAAAAATGATTGCTTAACAAATTTTGTTGGAAACTATATATTTTTAACATGTGAATATTATGTGATATATTAATCTCTTAACGCGTTTGATATTATGTAATAGATGTCTACCTCTAGAACAAGTCCCATTGACTCACCTAATAATAATGAAGAGTTAAATGTAAATTGGAATGATTCGTGGACTGATTCATAAGTTCCTGAAGAGGAACCGGAAGAAGAGTCGGAACCGGAAGAAGAATCGGAACCGGAAGAAGAATCGGAACCGGAAGAAGAAATAGAACCGGTGGGGGAGATAATAAAACGGTTAAGTAAAAGAGAATCCTCAACCAACCGACCATGGTTAATTATGGTCAATGGTGTTTCCGCCAAGGAAGCAAAATATTGGGAGGATTACCAATTCTCCGATGAATCGGATTCCGACGAGAATTCCGATGATGTTATAGAAATTACCCCAATTGAATTTAAAAAGGCAAAAGAAAATAATAAGGGAAAGGGCATAAAAATAGAGAAATCTAATTCCAACCCCGATGAACTTTATATGTATCGTCAACCCCCGAAGTCCTTAAGTTGTAACAATGACCCGGGAACCTCTAAACCACCAGGTTTTTCTAAACCAATGTGGATAACGACGGCTCGTATTAGGGGAACATCATATATCCCTAGAAACTTGGCAAAACGAACCAAAACCGAAGAAGAAGAAGAAACAAGCGAGTCGGAATAAGATAGTTGTATTCGTGTGGTGTAATATATGTAATATAGTGTGCTTATGCTTTATGATATATGTAAAAATTGCTTGTATTAATAAGTATTTTTTTTATGAATCTAACTCTTGTCTATTTTACAGTATAAAAACAAAAATGGATAGACAACCCAATATTTTAAGAGACCTACCCGGAGACATGATTGATGAAATCTTGTCTAAAGTTGGTCAGAATTCTTCAGCACAACTATTTAAGGCGAGATCAGTTTGTAAGACATTCGAAGAACGTTCCAAGAATGTCTTGGTTTATAAGAGACTTTCATTTGAAAGATGGGGGATATCACATTGGGAAACCCATAAGTTACGATGTGTTTACTTTGACGCATATATTGCGGGGAACCCAAATGCTATTTTACGCAACGGGTTAAGAAATTATTTTGACTCAATATATCCGAATATTGGACTTCGTGATTTAGAAAAAGCAGCTAACATGCAACATAAAGAAGCATGTTATGCTTACGGATTAGTAATGTTCGCTTCTCACCAAAGTGAGAACAAGAACATCGGGCTACAACTATTAAACAAAACGTTTCCACAAGTGATGGAGTCGGTAATTGGGGTAAGAAATGAGGTTTTTAGGTTATTACGAGACTGTTGGTCATTACGTAACCCTCGTCCCTTTGATGACGTTACAACACGCTGTCTTATCAACGGCCATAACGGTTATGTTCCACAAGACCAAGGATGGGAAGTAGTCCTAGTAAAACCAGAATGCATGACTTGTTTCTGGACGTATGAATTACGTGTATTTATTGCCTTTGCTGAACGACTTGTGTACTAGCTATAATTATCTTCACAACTATCTTGTATCAAAGTTATTGTGTGCTATATTTCATGCTTTATGTAAAATAAGCGGTATTGTAAGTTTGTAAAATATTGTATAAAAGTTTGAACGCGAAATATTATTACAATCAGTTTTTCATATAGAATTGTAGTAGTTGAATTGTATATTAGCTACTAAGTATGAACTTAACGGGTAGGTACTACCCGAATTTAAACTTATAAAACGCTAATATGAAGAAAAAGCTTTTATAAATGAGTTCATATTATGCTACGAAATACTATTAACTACTCTTAATATTCTGTATGATTAACTTGTTCCATTTGACTATTTTGAAGGAAATGGCACCGACTACTCGACACACCGTGAATATGAATGAAGAGGAATTCCGTACTTTTCTAGCTTCAAACATAGCCGCAGTACAGGCTGCGCTACATACCAACAATAACCTTGGATCTGGCAGTACAGGAAATCGTGTAGGATGCACCTACAAAGAATTCACTGCCTGCAAACCTTTGGAATTTGATGGAACCGAAGGACCGATCGGATTGAAACGGTGGACCGAGAAGGTCGAATCGGTGTTTGCCATAAGTAAGTGTACTAAAGAGGACAAAGTGAAGTACGCTACGCATACCTTCACAGGTTCTGCGTTAACATGGTGGAATACCTATCTAGAGCAAGTGGGACAAGATGATGCGTACGCACTACCGTGGTCAGCATTCAAGCACTTGATGAACGAGAAGTACCGTCCCAGAACCGAGGTCAATAAGCTCAAGACAGAACTTAGAGGGTTACGAACCCAAGGATTTGATATTACCACGTACGAAAGACGATTCACAGAATTGTGCCTATTGTGTCCGGGAGCATTCGAAGATGAGGAAGAGAAGATCGACGCGTTTGTGAAAGGATTACCGGAAAGAATCCAAGAAGATATAAGTTCACACGAGCCCGCCTCCATACAACAGGCATGTAGAATGGCTCACAAACTAGTGAACCAGATTGAAGAAAGAATTAAAGAACAGACTGCTGAAGAGGCCAATGTGAAGCAAGTCAAAAGAAAGTGGTGATAAGAATCACCAATACAACAACAACAGTAATTACAACAATAATCGCAACAATTATCCCAACAATCGCAACATCAATCGCAACTACAACAAACGGCCCAACAACAACAACAACAACAACAACAACAACAACAACATCAGCTACAACAATCATCCCAACAACAATAATAACCGCAACAACAACAACAATCAGAAGCAGCTATGCCAAAGGTGTGAAAAGTATCACTCGGGGTTCTGCACCAAATTTTGCAACAAGTGTAAAAGAAATGGTCATAGCGCAGCGAAGTGTGAGGTCTACGGACCAGGGGTTAATAGAACGAAAGGAACAAATGGTGTCGGAACGTGTAATGGCGGAGCAAGTAGTGTCGGAGCAAGTTATGCCAATGTAGTTTGTTATAAATGTGGAAAACCGGGCCACATTATTAGAAATTGCCCGAACCAGGAGAACACGAATGGACAAGGCCGCGGAAGAGTTTTCAATATTAATGCGGCAGAGGCACAGGAAGACCCGGAGCTTGTTACAGGTACGTTTCTTATTGACAATAAATCTGCTTACGTTTTATTTGATTCGGGTGCGGATAGAAGCTATATGAGTAGAGATTTTTGTGCTAAATTAAGTTGTCCATTGACGCCTTTAGATAGTAAATTTTTACTCGAATTAGCAAATGGTAAATTAATTTCAGCAGATAATATATGTCGGAATCGAGAAATTAAACTGGTTAGCGAAACATTTAAGATTGATTTGATACCAGTAGAGTTAGGGAGTTTTGATGTGATAATCGGTATGGACTGGTTGAAAGAAGTGAAAGCAGAGATCGTTTGTTACAAAAATGCAATTCGCATTATACAAGAAAAAGGAAAACCCTTAATGGTGTACGGAGAAAAGGGCAACACGAAGCTACATATTATTAGTAATTTGAAGGCACAAAAACTAATAAGAAAAGGTTGCTATGCTGTTCTAGCACACGTCGAGAAAGTACAAACTGAAGAAAAGAGCATCAATGATGTTCCCATTGCAAAAGAACTTCCCGATGTATTTCCGAAAGAATTACCGGGATTACCCCCACATCGATCCGTTGAATTTCAAATAGATCTTGTACCAGGAGCTGCACCAATAGCTCGTGCTCCTTACAGACTCGCACCCAGCGAGATGAAAGAACTGCAAAGCCAATTACAAGAACTTTTAGAGCGTGGTTTCATTCGACCAAGCACATCACCGTGGGGAGCTCCTGTTTTGTTTGTCAAGAAGAAAGATGGTACATTCAGGTTGTGTATCGACTACCGAGAGTTGAACAAACTTACCATCAAGAACCGCTACCCACTACCGAGAATCGACGACTTATTTGATCAACTACAAGGCTCGTCTGTTTATTCAAAGATTGACTTACATTCCGGGTATCATCAAATGCGGGTGAAAGAAGATGATATTCCAAAGACTGCTTTCAGAACACGTTACAGTCATTACGAGTTTATCGTCATGCCGTTTGGTTTAACTAATGCACCAGCTGTGTTCATGGACCTTATGAACCGAGTGTGTGGACCATACCTTGACAAGTTTGTCATTGTTTTCATTGATGACATACTTATTTACTCAAAGAATGACCAAGAACACGGTGAACATTTGAGAAAGGTGTTAGAAGTATTGAGGAAGGAAGAATTGTACACTAAGTTTTCAAAGTGTGCATTTTGGTTGGAAGAAGTTCAATTCCTCGGTCACATAGTGAACAAAGAAGGTATTAAGGTGGATCCGGCAAAGATAGAAACTGTTGAAAAGTGGGAAACCCCGAAAACTCCGAAACACATACGCCAGTTTTTAGGACTAGCTGGTTACTACAGAAGGTTCATCCAAGACTTTTCCAGAATAGCAAAACCCTTGACTGCATTAACGCATAAAGGGAAGAAATTTGAATGGAATGATGAACAAGAGAAAGCGTTTCAGTTATTGAAGAAAAAGCTAACTACGGCACCTATATTGTCATTGCCTGAAGGGAATGATGATTTTGTGATTTATTGTGACGCATCAAAGCAAGGTCTCGGTTGTGTATTAATGCAACGAACGAAGGTGATTGCTTATGCGTCTAGACAATTGAAGATTCACGAACAAAATTATACGACGCATGATTTGGAATTAGGCGCGGTTGTTTTTGCATTAAAGACTTGGAGGCACTACTTATATGGGGTAAAAAGTATTATATATACCGACCACAAAAGTCTTCAACACATATTTAATCAGAAACAACTGAATATGAGGCAGCGTAGGTGGATTGAATTATTGAATGATTACGACTTTGAGATTCGTTACCACCCGGGGAAGGCAAATGTGGTAGCCGATGCCTTGAGCAGGAAGGACAGAGAACCCATTCGAGTAAAATCTATGAATATAATGATTCATAATAACCTTACTACTCAAATAAAGGAGGTGCAACAAGGAGTTTTAAAAGAGGGAAATTTAAAGGATGAAATACCCAAAGGATCGGAGAAGCATCTTAATATTCGGGAAGACGGAACCCGGTATAGGGCTGAAAGGATTTGGGTATCAAAATTTGGAGATATGAGAGAAATGGTACTTAGAGAAGCTCATAAAACCAGATACTCAATACATCCTGGAACGGGGAAGATGTACAAGGATCTCAAGAAACATTTTTGGTGGCCGGGTATGAAAGCCGATGTTGCTAAATTCGTAGGAGAATGTTTGACGTGTTCTAAGGTCAAAGCTGAGCATCAGAAACCATCAGGTCTACTTCAACAACCTGAAATCCCGGAATGGAAATGGGAAAACATTACCATAGATTTCATCACTAAATTGCCAAGGACTGCAAGTGGTTTTGATACTATTTGGGTAATAGTTGATCGTCTCACCAAATCAGCACACTTCTTGCCAATAAGAGAAGATGACAAGATGGAGAAGTTAGCACGACTGTATTTGAAGGAAGTCATCTCCAGACATGGAATACCAATCTCTATTATCTCTGATAGGGATGGCAGATTTATTTCAAGATTCTGGCAGACATTACAGCAAGCATTAGGAACTCGTCTAGACATGAGTACTGCCTATCATCCACAAACTGATGGGCAGAGCGAAAGGACGATACAAACGCTTGAAGACATGCTACGAGCATGTGTTATTGATTTCGGAAACAGTTGGGATCGACATCTACCATTAGCAGAATTTTCCTACAACAACGGCTACCATTCAAGCATTGAGATGGCGCCGTTTGAAGCACTTTATGGTAGAAAGTGCATGTCTCCGATTTGTTGGAGTGAAGTGGGGGATAGACAGATTACGGGTCCGGAGATTATACAAGAAACTACCGAGAAGATCATCCAAATTCAACAACGGTTGAAAACCGCCCAAAGTCGACAAAAGAGCTACGCTGACATTAAAAGAAAAGATATAGAATTTGAAATTGGAGAGATGGTCATGCTTAAAGTTGCACCTTGGAAAGGCGTTGTTCGATTTGGTAAACGAGGGAAATTAAATCCAAGGTATATTGGACCATTCAAGATTATTGATCGTGTCGGACCAGTAGCTTACCGACTTGAGTTACCTCAACAACTCGCAGCTGTACATAACACTTTCCACGTCTCGAATTTGAAGAAATGTTTTGCTAAAGAAGATCTCACTATTCCGTTAGATGAAATACAAATCAACGAAAAACTTCAATTCATCGAAGAACCCGTCGAAATAATGGATCGTGAGGTTAAAAGACTTAAGCAAAACAAGATACCAATTGTTAAGGTTCGATGGAATGCTCGTAGAGGACCTGAGTTCACCTGGGAGCGTGAAGATCAGATGAAGAAGAAATACCCGCATCTATTTCCAGAAGATTCGTCAACACCTTCAACAGCTTAAAATTTCGGGACGAAATTTATTTAACGGGTAGGTACTGTAGTGACCCGAACTTTTCCATGTTTATATATATTAATTGAGATTGATATTTACATGATTAAATGTTTCCAACATGTTAAGCAATCAAACTTGTTAAGACTTGATTAATTGAAATAGGTTTCATATAGACAATTGACCACCCAAGTTGACCGGTGATTCACGAACGTTAAAACTTGTAAAAACTATATGATGACATATATATGGTTATATATATAGTTAACATGATATTATGATATGTAAACATATCATTAAGTATATTAACAATGAACTACATATGTAAAAACAAGACTACTAACTTAATGATTTTGAAACGAGACATATATGTAACGATTATCGTTGTAACGACATTTAATGTATATATATCATATTAAGAGATATTCGTACATCATAATATCATGATAATATAATAATTTAAAATCTCTTTTGATATTATAAACATTGGGTTAACAACATTTAACAAGATCGTTAACCTAAAGGTTTCAAAACAACATTTACATGTAACGACTAACGATGACTTAACGACTCAGTTAAAATGTATATACATGTAGTGTTTTAATATGTATTCATACACTTTTGAAAGACTTCAAGACACTTATCAAAATACTTCTACTTAACAAAAATGCTTACAATTACATCCTCGTTCAGTTTCATCAACAATTCTACTCGTATGCACCCGTATTCGTACTCGTACAATACACAGCTTTTAGATGTATGTACTATTGGTATATACACTCCAATGATCAGCTCTTAGCAGCCCATGTGAGTCACCTAACACATGTGGGAACCATCATTTGGCAACTAGCATGAAATATCTCATAAAATTACAAAAATATGAGTAATCATTCATGACTTATTTACATGAAAACAAAATTACATATCCTTTATATCTAATCCATACACCAACGACCAAAAACACCTACAAACACTTTCATTCTTCAATTTTCTTCATCTAATTGATCTCTCTCAAGTTCTATCTTCAAGTTCTAAGTGTTCTTCATAAATTCCAAAAGTTCTAGTTTCATAAAATCAAGAATACTTTCAAGATTGCTAGCTCACTTCCAATCTTGTAAGGTGATCATCCAACCTCAAGAAATCTTTGTTTCTTACAGTAGGTTATCATTCTAATACAAGGTAATAATCATATTCAAACTTTGGTTCAATTTCTATAACTATAACAATCTTATTTCAAGTGATGATCTTACTTGAACTTGTTTTCGTGTCATGATTTTGCTTCAAGAACTTTGAGCCATCCAAGGATCCATTGAAGCTAGATCCATTTTTCTCTTTTCCAGTAGTTTCATCCAAGGAACTTAAGGTAGTAATGATGTTCATAACATCATTCGATTCATACATATAAAGCTATCTTATTCGAAGGTTTAAACTTGTAATCACTAGAACATAGTTTAGTTAATTCTAAACTTGTTCGCAAACAAAAATTAATCCTTCTAACTTGACTTTTAAAATCAACTAAACACATGTTCTATATCTATATGATATGCTAACTTAATGATTTAAAACCTGGAAACACGAAAAACACCGTAAAACCGGATTTACGCCGTCGTAGTAACACCGCGGGCTGTTTTGGGTTAGTTAATTAAAAACTATGATAAACTTTGATTTAAAAGTTGTTATTCTGAGAAAATGATTTTTATTATGAACATGAAACTATATCCAAAAATTATGGTTAAACTCAAAGTGGAAGTATGTTTTCTAAAATAGTCATCTAGACGTCGTTCTTTCGACTGAAATGACTACCTTTACAAAAATGACTTGTAACTTATTTTTCCGACTATAAACCTATACTTTTTATGTTTAGATTCATAAAATAGAGTTCAATATGAAACCATAGCAATTTGATTCACTCAAAATGGATTTAAAATGAAGAAGTTATGGGTAAAACAAGATTGGATAATTTTTCTCATTTTAGCTACGTGAAAATTGGTAACAAATCTATTCCAACCATAACTTAATCAACTTGTATTGTATATTATGTAATCTTGAGATACCATAGACACGTATACAATGTTTCGACCTATCATTTCGACACATCTATATATATTTCGGAACAACCATAGACACTCTATATGTGAATGTTGGAGTTAGCTATACAGGGTTGAGGTTGATTCCAAAATATATATAGTTTGAGTTGTGATCAATACTGAGATATGTATACACTGGGTCGTGGATTGATTCAAGATAATATTTATCGATTTATTTCTGTACATCTAACTGTGGACAACTAGTTGTAGGTTACTAACGAGGACAGCTGACTTAATAAACTTAAAACATCAAAATATATTAAAAGTGTTGTAAATATATTTTGAACATACTTTGATGTATATGTATATATTGTTATAGGTTTGTGAATCAACCAGTGGCCAAGTCTTACTTCCCGACGAAGTAAAAATCTGTGAAAGTGAGTTATAGTCCCACTTTTAAAATCTAATATTTTTGGGATGAGAATACATGCAGGTTTTATAAATGATTTACAAAATAGACACAAGTACGTGAAACTACATTCTATGGTTGAATTATCGAAATCGAATATGCCCCTTTTAATTATGTCTGGTAATCTAAGAATTAGGGAACAGACACCCTAATTGACGCGAATCCTAAAGATAGATCTATTGGGCCTAACAAACCCCATCCAAAGTACCGGATGCTTTAGTACTTCGAAATTTATATCATATCCGAAGGGTGTCCCGGAATGATGGGGATATTCTAATATATGCATCTTGTTAATGTCGGTTACCAGGTGTTCACCATATGAATGATTTTTATCTCTATGTATGGGATGTGTATTGAAATATGAAATCTTGTGGTCTATTATTATGATTTGATATATATAGGTTAAACCTATAACTCACCAACATTTTTGTTGACGTTTTAAGCATGTTTATTCTCAGGTGATTATTAAGAGATTCCGCTGTCGCATACTTAAATAAGGACGAGATTTGGAGTCCATGCTTGTATGATATTGTGTAAAAACTGCATTCAAGAAACTTATTTTGTTGTAACATATTTGTATTGTAAACCATTATGTAATGGTCGTGTGTAAACAGGATATTTTAGATTATCATTATTTGATAATCTACGTAAAGCTTTTTAAACCTTTATTGATGAAATAAAGGTTATGGTTTGTTTTAAAATGAATGCAGTCTTTGAAAAACGTCTCATATAGAGGTCAAAACCTCGCAATGAAATCAATTAATATGGAACGTTTTTAATCAATAAGAACGGGACATTTCAGCGTATATCCAGTATACATGTATCAGGCTAAATCACAACTCAAAGTATATATATTTTTGGAATCAACCTCAACCCTGTATAGCAAACTCCAACATTACTGCATATAGAGTGTGTATGGTTATTCCAAATAATATATATACATGGGTCGATATGATATGTCAAAACATTTGCATACGTGTCTATAGTATCCCAAGATTACATAATATATTAGAATACATGTATAATACAATATAAGTTAGCTAGGATATGATTTGTATAGATTTGTTACCAATTTTCACGTAGCTACAACAAGTAAAAATATCCAATCTTGTTTTACCCATAACTTCTTCGTTTTAAATCCGTTTTGAGTGAATCCAATTGTTATGGTTTCATATTGAACTTAAGTTTATGAATCTATATATAAAAAGTATAAGTTTATAGTCAGAAATTTAAGTTACATGTCAATTACTAAAGAGGTTGTCATTTCCGTCTAAAGAACGACATCTCGATGACCATTTTGAAAAACATACTTCTACTATGAGTTTAATCATGATTTTTGGATATAGTTTCATGTTCATAAGAAAAATCATTTTCCCAGAAGAACAATTTTTAAATCAAAGTTTATCATAGTTTTTAATTAACTAACCCAAAACAGCCCACGGTGTTACTACGACGGCGTATATCTAATTTTACGGTGTTTTTTGTGTTTTCAGGTTTTAAATCATTAAGTTAGCATATCATATAGATATAGAACATATGTTTAGTTGATTTTTAAAATCTAAGTTAGAACGATTAACTTTATTTGCGAACAAGTTTAGAATTAACTAAACTATGTTCTTGTGATTACAAGTTATAATCTTCGAATAAGATAGTTTTATATATATGAATCGAGTAATGTTATGAACATCATTACTACCTCAAGTTTAGTAGGTAAACCTACTGGAAGTGACAAGAAATGATCTAGCTTCAAAATATCTTGAATGGCTTGAAAGTTCTTGAAGTAGAATCATGACACGAAAACAAGTTCAAGTAAGATTTCTACTCGAATTAAGATTGTTATAGTTATAGAAATTGAATCAAAGTTTGATTATGAATTATACCTTGAATTAGAATGATAACCTACTGTAAATAACAGAGGTTTCTTGATCTTAGATGATTACTTGGAATGGATTTGAAAGTTTGAAAGTAAGCGTTTATGAAGTGTTCTTGAGTAGTTGTTTTGTATGTTGATCTAGGTTAACTAGATTGAGCTAAATTATGAAGACAATGATGAAGAACACTTAGAACAATAAGAGAGGAATTGAGAGAGAGTAATTGGATGCATAAAAGTTGGAATGAAAATGTTTTTATGGTTGGTGAAGAAAAACGTGAATGAGCACTTGTGATATAGGCTCCACTAGTTTGTATTTTTGTAAGATATTTCATGCTAGAGGTTAAATGATGGTTCCCACATGTTTAGATGACTCACCAAGGCTGCTAAGAGCTGATCAATGAAGTATATATACCAATAGTATATACGTCTAGAGGTTGGGTATTGTACGAGTACGAATATGGATTGAATACGAGTAAATTGTGTTTACTGAGCCAATAGTATTTTACTGTAGCAAATAGTATTTTACTGTAGCATACTTTAGCAAATAGTGTTTTACTTGTACATCTTTGATTTATTTGTATTTCTTATATATATATATATATATATATATATATATATATATATATATATATATATATATATATATATATATATATATATATATAAAATAAAAATTTACATCATAAAAAAAATAAAACGATTATATAATTATCACTATGACGTTCATGAATCATCAGGCAAACTGGGTGGTCAATTGTCTACATGAAACCTATTTCAATTAATCAAGTCTTAACTAGTTTGATTGCTTAACATGTTGGAAATATTTAATCATGTAAATATCAATTTCATTTAATATATATAAACATGGAAAAGTTCGGGTCACTACAGTACCTACCCGTTAAATAAATTTCGTCCCAAAATTTTAAGCTGTTGAAGGTATTGACGAATCTTTTGGAAATAAGTGCGGGTATTTCTTCTTCATCTGGTCTTCACGCTCCCAGGTGAACTCGGGTCCTCTACGAGCATTCAATCGAACCTTAACGATTAGTATTTTATTTTGCTTAACTATTTTAATCTCACGATCCATTATTTCGATGGGTTCTTCAATAAATTGAAGTTTTTCATTGATTTGGATATCGTCTAATGGAATAGTGAGATCTTCTTTAGCAAAACATTTATTCAAATTCAAGATGTGGAAAGTGTTATGTACAGCCGCGGGTTGTTGAGGTAACTCAAGTTGGTAAGCTACTGGTCCGACACGATCTATAATCTTGAATGGTCCAATGTACCTCGGATTTAATTTCCCCCGTTTACCAAATCGAACAACGCCTTTCCAAGGTGAAACCTTAAGCATGACCATATCACCAATTTTAAATTTCACATCTTTTCTTTTACTGTCTGCGTAGCTCTTTTGTCGACTCTGAGCAGTTTTCAGTCGTTATTGAATTTGAATGATCTTCTCGGTAGTTTCTTGAATTATCTCCGGACCTGTAATCTGTCTATCCCCCACTTCACTCCAACAAATCGGAGACCTGCACTTTCTACCATAAAGTGCTTCAAACGGTGCCATCTCAATGCTTGAGTGGTAGCTGTTGTTGTAGGAAAATTCTGCTAACGGTAGGTGTCGATCCCAATTGTTTTCGAAATCAATAACACATGCTCGTAGCATGTCTTCAAGCATTTGTATCGTCCTTTCTCTCTGCCCATCAGTTTGTGGATGATAGGCAGTACTCATGTCTAGACGAGTTCCTAATGCTTGTTGTAATGTCTGTCAGAATCTTGAAATAAATCTGCCATCCCTATCAGAGATAATAGAGATTGGTATTCCGTGTCTGGAGACGACTTCCTTCAAATACAGTCATGCTAACTTCTCCCCCTTGTCATCTTCTCTCATTGGCAGAAGGTATGCTGACTTGGTGAGATGATCGACTATTACCCAAATAGTATCATAACCACTTGCAGTCCTTGGCAATTTAGTAATGAAATCCATGGTAATGTTTTCCCATTTCCATTCCAAGATTTTGGGTTGTTAAAGTAGACCTGATGGTTTCTGATGTTCAGCTTTGACCTTAGAACACGTCAAACATTCTCCTACGTATCTAGAAATATCGGCTTTCATACCCGGCCACCAAAAGTGTTTCTTGAGATCTTTGTACATCTTCCCCGCTCCGGGATGTATTGAATATCTGGTTTTATGTGCTTCCTTAAGTACATTTTCTCTTACATCTCCTAACTTTGGTACCCAAATTCTTTCAACCCTATACCAGGTTTCGTCTTCCCGAATATTTAGATGTTTCTCCGATCCTTTGGGTATTTCATTCTTCAACTTTCCTTCTTTTACAACTCCCTATCGGGCCTCCTTTATTTGAGTAGTAAGGTCAGTACAAATAATTATATTCATAGCTTTTACACGCATAGGTTCTCTGTCCTTTCTACTCAAAGCGTCGGCTACCACATTTGCCTTCCCCGGGTGGTAACGAATCTCGAAATCGTAATCTTTCAATAACTCAATCCACCTACGCTGCCTCATGTTAGTTGTTTCTGATTAAATATATGTTGGAGACTTTTGTGGTCGGTATATATGATACTTTTTACCCCATATAAGTAGTGCCTCCAAGTCTTTAATGCAAAAACAACAGCACCTAATTCCAAATCATGTGTCATATAATTTTGCTCGTGAATCTTCAATTGTCTAGATGCATAAGCAATTACTTTCATTCGTTGCATTAATACACAACCAAGACCTTGCTTTGAGGCATCACAATATATCACAAAATCACCATTCCCTTCAGGCAATGACAATATAGGTGTCGTAGTTAACTTTTTCTTCAACAATTGAAACGCTTTCTCCTGCTCATCCTTCCATTCAAATTTCTTCCCTTTATGCATTAACACAGTCAAGGGTTTTGCTATTTTGGAAAAATCTTGGATGAATCTTCTGTAGTAACCAGACAATCCTAAAAATTGACGTATATGCTTCGAAGTTTTCGGGGTTTCCCACTTTTCAATGGTTTCGATCTTTGCCGGATCTACCTGAATACCTTCTTTGTTCACTATGTGACCGAGGAACTGAACTTCTTCCAACCAAAATGCACACTTTGAAAATTTGGCGTACAGTTTTTCTTTCCTCAACAACTCTAGCACTTTTCTCAAATGTTCTTCGTGCTCTTGATCATTTTTTGAGTAGATAAGTATGTCATCGATGAAGACAATGACAAACTTGTCAAGATATGGTCCACACACTCGATTCATAAGGTCCATGAATATAACTGGTGCATTAGTCAAACCAAATGGCATAACCATAAACTCGTAATGACCGTAACACGTCCTAAAAGCTATTTTCGGAATATCATCCTCCTTCACCCGCATTTGATGATATCCGAAACGTAAATCAATCTTCGAATAAACTGACGAACCTTGTAGTTAATCAAATAAGTCGTCAATTCTCAGTAGTGGGTAACGGTTCTTGATGGTAAGTTTGTTCAACTCTCGGTAGTCGATACACAACCTGAATGTACCATCTTTTTTTTTTGACAAAACAGGAGCTCCCCATGGTGATGTACTTGGTCGTATAAAACCACGCTCTAAAAGTTCTTGTAGTTAGCTTTGGAGTTCTTTCATTTCACTGGGTGCGAGTCTGTATGGAGCACGAGCTATTGGTGCAGCTCCTGGTACGAGATCTATTTGAAATTCAACAGATCGATGTGGAGGTAGTCCCGGTAATTCTTTCAGAAATACATCGGAAAATTCTTTTGCGACAGGAACATCATTGATGTTCTTTTCTTCGGATTTGACTTCTTCGATGTGTGCTAGAACGGCATAGCAACCTTTTCTTATTAGTTTTTGCGCCTTCAAATTACTAATAAGATTTAGCTTCGCGTTGCTCTTTTCTCCGTACTCCGTTAGTGGTTTTCCTTTTTCTCGTACAATGCAAATTGCATTTTTGTAACATACGATTTCCGCTCTCTCCTTTTTCAACCAGTCCATGCCGATTATCACATCAAAACTCCCTAACTCTACTGGCATCAAATCAATCTTAAACGTTTCACTAACTAGTTTAATTTCTCGATTCCGACATATTTTATCTGCCAAAATTAATTTACTGTATGCTAATTCGATTAAAAATTTATTATTCATAGATGTCAATGGACTACTTAATTTAGCACAAAAATCTCTACTCATATAACTTCTATCCGCACCCGAATCAAATAAAACATAAGCAGGTTTTTCATCGATAAGAAACATACCCGTAACAAGCTCCGGGTCTTCCTGCGCTTCTTCTGCATTAATGTTAAAAACTCTCCCACGGCTTTGCCCATTATTATTTCCCTGGTTTGGACACGCAGTTTTGTAGTGGCCTTTCTTCCCGAATCCATAACAAATAATGTGGGCATTACTTGTTCCTTTACCCGATGTGAAACGACCCATCCATATTACTATAAATGCAGTACGTTCTCATTGGTCCCATAGCGAGGTATTTGACCTCTATATGATAAGTTTTAGAAAATATTGCATTCGTTTCATAAAAAGCACATCATTATTATACATAATGCATGTTTTAAACAAGTGGGCGATTATTTAAGAAATAATCCCCAAAATACGTCGGTTTTCAAATACTACACATGTGACGTAACAGTTAAATATAATACATGACAAAGGTTTTATTGAATGCAACACTATATTTAAATAAAAGTATGAGACTCCATGCACAGCTTTCTCAGATAATGCAACAGCGGAAGACTTTCTTAAGGACCTGAGAATAAACATGCGTAAATAGTCAACACAAAGGTTGGTGAGATATATAGGTTTATCATCGATATAAATATAGACCACAAGATTTCATAGTTATAAATATATGTACACTCGAAAGTGTATAAAAGTATTCTATAAGTTGTTGAGCACTTCGGTAACCATACTTAACCATTAATGTGGCATATTCCCTTTATTATGAAATCTCCCTACACTGTACCAAGTGTAGTAAAAACAAAGTACTATGCAACCGTTTACGATACTAGAGCGACTAGCCCAGTTGGGGTTGTCAAACCTGATAGATCTATCAATAGGATTCGCGCTTACATGTTCTTACAACATGTAAATATTAGTTACTAAGCTATTAGGGAGGATATGCAATGTGGTACAACTCAACATAGAATATATTTTAAGTACTTGTGTCCATGGCGTAAAACATAAAATGCATGTATTCTCATCCCAAAATATTTTCAGAGTTTAAAAATGGGACTATATACTCACGGTAGTAAAAGTATATTAATAATAAGTTTTCAGCTTATTAAAAAAATGGCCGTCGGCCTTGGATTCACGAACCTATAACAATAATAATGATTCAGATAATAATACGACATGTGAATAAAATAAAACAAGTTCATATAATACTTATATATTAATTTTTAACATTTTTATGTTAATAGTCCTTTATTAGTAGTCCAAAATAGTCTGAAATGTCCAACAGTCCAATAATTCGTATATATATAATCTTAGATTTACCCCACGACGTATTGTATACCTATTGTCTTTGCATTAACCCAGAGACCTATTGTATGAGTATTGTCTTAGAATTAACTAAGACCTATTGTGTACGTATTGTCTTAGGCTTTATCAAAATGTATTGTATACTTATTGTGTTAGGACGTACCAAGAATATTATTATACATATATACAATCACAGAATTAACCAAGATTATAATATTTTGTTATACTACTGATAACATGTCCAAATATATATATAGCATATAGGAAAAGTTAACAAGGATATGGTTAATATAGTTTTTATAATATAAATTTCATCCATACAACGTTAATTTTAGCAGATTTTATTTTGCTCGCCAAATATTCATTACAACTCTGTTTAAAGTGAATCAAATTGATATGGATTCATTAAGAAGTAAATTTTACAAAACAATTCGAAAAGTTCATCCCAAGTAGTAATTTTTAGAGATTTACCCTCTTTTTGTGACAGTGGACAGATTTGGAAAAATCTCGGCATCCACCCAATATATGATTTTTGATAAAATACTTCCACTTTGTCTAAAATTATGAAACAAATACTGGAAGTCTTATTTACATATATTAACATATTTCCATATTCTTAGCCTCGAACTCAAAGTCTAAGATAGGTTTTTAATTCCCAACCCAAAACAGCCGCTTTTTACCGAATGGAGATTAAAGGATATATGTTAAGTTTCAAGGTGTTCTTTATATGTACAAGTTATAAGTTCTTATATTAACTTAATATAACATCATAATACATATAAATAAGTGTTATTAGAGTTAATTTAGAAGGATTAGATTAGTTTTTCAAACAAGCTTGGTGTTCACCAAAACAAGTTCTAGTTTTTACAAGTTTTATAAGTATAATAAGATAGCAACTATACAAGGAATTGAAAAAGGATTTTGAGAAGTATTTTACCTTGATTATGAAGAGGAAATTTTCTGAGATTAAAGTATGATATGAGAGCATTCAAGTGTGTGTCTTTAGTTTAAGAAAATGTGGAGTAAAAATGAGTTAAAATGGTCCTTATTTATAAGCTTATAATTTTGGCTTTTAGTGAAAATATCTAAGATAAGTTAAATTGTATTAAGTCATGCATGACATATTAAATTGATTAGGTCATGGATGACATATTACACAAATAATTTCAGATTTCTATTGATATATACCAATAGTAAATACTTCTAGAAGCTGTGTATAATACGGATAAAAATACTGTATGAATGCGAGTAGAATTCTTTAAGGAAATTGAATGGAAATACGAGTGTAGCTATCCTTTATATGTATTGGTATATTATAAAGTGTATTCAATACTTGTAAGGATGTATTTACACTTGTAATACATTATATGTAAATACATTTTTACATAAGTTAATTACGTCGTTTAAATAGTAATATATATATTGTTTGAAAACTCTTTAAATTAGTAGTATGAAAATATATATATAATACTTTGTTAATATATTTAATGAGATATTTAATTATCATATTTTCAAGTTAAATATATATAAATCCATATATGTACACAATAATTAAACAATTAAATTAAGTTATGACGTTCGTGAATCGTCGGAATAAAAGGGTGACCAAAAGTTTATGTAAAACTCTTTTCGGAGGTTCAAGATTTATTAAAATTCATTGCTTATCAAGTCGGAATTATATAAAGATTAAGTTTAAATTTGGTCGGAAATTTCCGGGTCGTCACACGATGGTTCATAAATTTCACACTTCGTTACATCATGACCCTTTCTATTACATTTGGTACACGTTGCTGGACAAAAAGTAGTTGGATGGTACCCTTCACACCTTAGACACGGAATTTTCTGATTTTGATTACCAGTGTTATTATTGAGATTGTTGTTGGGATTTTTGTTGTTGCGGTTGGTATTGTTGTTGGGATGATTATTGTAGTTGTTGTTGTTGGAATGGTTTTTGTTGCGTTTGTTGTTGTTAAAAATGGTGCGATTGTGGTTGTGATTGTGGTGTTGATTGTTGAAATTGTGACTCTTGTTACTGGGTTCTTTCCACTTTCTCTTGACTTGTTTCATTTTGGCCTCCTCGGCGCCTGCTCTTTAATCCTCCCCTCGATTTGGTTTATAAGTTTGTGAGCCATTCGGCTTGCCTTTTGCATTGAAGTGGGCGCGCTTGCACTCACATCCTCCTGAATTCTCTCTGGTAACCCCTTTACGCATCGATCTACTCTTCTTCATCTTCAAACACTCTTGAGCACAATAAACATAACTCGATGAATCGTCGTGCGTATGTGGTGATATCGAATCCCTTCATTCGTAATTCTCTAAGCTCTGTCTTGAGCTTATTGACTTCGTTTCTGGGACGGTACTGCTCGTTCATCAAGTGTTTGAATGCTGACCACGGTAGTGGGTAAGCAGCATCTTGTCCCACTTGTTCGAGATAGGTATTCCACCATGTTAATGCAGTACCTGTGAAGGTATGCGTAGCGTACTTTACCTTATCTTCCTCAGCACATTTGCTTATAGCAAACACAGATTCGACCTTTTCGGTCTATCGTTTCAGTCCGACTGGTCCTTCAGTTCCATCGAATTCCAGAGGTTTACAGGCAGTGAAAGCCTTGTAGGAGCATCCTACACGGTTTTCTGTGGAGTTAACTCCACTGCTAGACCCTGAGTTATTGTTGTTTTGTATTGTAGCCTGTACTGCGGCTAAATTTGCTGCAAGGAAAGCACGGAAGTCTTCCTCACTCATGTTCAAGTTCTGACGAGTAGTCGGTGCCATTTCCTTCAGAAATAGCCAAAAGAATTAAGTTAATCATATAGAATATTAAGAGTAGTCAATAGTATTCCGTAGCATAATATGAACTCATTTATAAAAGCTTTTTCTTCATATTAGCGTTTTATAAGTTTTAATTCGGGTAATACCTACCCGTTAAGTTCATACTTAGTAGCTAACATACAATTCAACTACTACAATTCTATATGAAAAACTGATTATAATAATATTTCACATTCAAACTTTTATAAAATATTTTTCAAACTTACAATACCGCTATTTTACATATAGAATGAAATATAGCACATAAAAACTCTGATACAAAACAGTTGCGAAGACAATTCTAGTAAATACGCAAGTCGTTCAACAAAGGCAATAAAGACACGTAATTCATACGTCCAGAAACAAGTCATGTATTCTGGTTTTACTAAGACTACTTCCCATCCTTGGTCTTGTGGAACATAACCGTTGTGACCATTGACAAGACAGCATGTTGTAATATCGTCAAAGGGACGAGGGTTTCGTAATGTCCAACAGCCCCGTAATAATCTAAAAACCTTGTTTCTTGCCCCAACTACTGAATCCGTCACTTGTGGAAAGGTTTTATTTAAAAGTTGTAATCTGATGTTCTTTTTCTCACTTTGGTGAGAAGCGAACATCACTAACCCGTAAGCATAACATGCTTCCTTATGTTGCATGTTAGAAGCTCTTTCTAACTCACGAAATCCTATGTTGGGATATGTTGAGTCAAAATAGGTTCTTAACCCGTAGCGTAAAATTGCATTTGGGTTCCCCGCACTTAATGCTTTAAAGAATACACGGCATAACTTACGGTCTCCCCAATGTGATATACCCCACCTATCAAAGGAAAGCCTTTTATAAACTAAGGCATTTTTGGAAAGTCTTTCAAATGTTTGACAACTTAATTTCGCCATAACTAATTGTGCTGATGAATTCTGACCGACTCTAGACAAGATTTCATCAATCATATCCTCTGGTAGGTCTTCTAAAATATTCAGTTGTCTACCCTTAACGTCCATTTTATATTTTTATACTGTAAAATAGACAAGGATTAGATTCGTAAAAGATAATAAACAAACAATAGAAGCAATTTTTACATAGAACATAAAAGTACAAGCACACTACAATACATATAATACACAACATGATTACAACCCTCTAATCTGAATCACTGGTCTCTTCTTCTTCGGACTTGGTTCTTTTTCCTAATTTTCTAGGGATATATGGTGTTCCTCTAATACGAGCCGTCATTTTCCATAATGGTTTAGAAAAACCTGGTGGTTTAGAGGTCCCCGGGTTATTGTTACAATTTAGGAAATACGAACTTTGCCGATACATATAAAGTTCATCGGGGTTGGAATCGGGTTTCTCTATTTTTATACCTTTTCCCTTATTATTTTCTTTTGCTTTATTAAATTGGGTCGAAGTAATTTCTATAACATCATCGGAATCCTCATCAGGATCCGATTCATCGGAAAATTGGTAATCTTCCCAATATTTTGCTTCCTCGGCGGAAACACCATTGACCATTATTGACTTTGGTCCGTTGATTGAGGATTTTCTTTTATTTAATCGATTTACAATAGGTATCAATATTTCTTCCTCCAAAACGTCTTCTTCTTCTGGTTCCTCCTCTTCCGGTTCCTCTTCTTCTAGTTTCTCTTCTTCCGGTTCCTCCTCTTCCGGTTCCTCTTCGGGAATTTGTGAATCTTCCCAAAGTATATTCGACCCTTCATTATTATTATGTGATTTGATGGGATTTGTACTAGTGGTAGACATCTATCACACAATATCAAACACATTAAGAGGTTAATATATCACATAATATTTACATGTTAATAATATATAGTTTCTAACAAAAGTGTTAAGCAATCGTTTTTAAAGAAAACACGGTCGAAGTCCAGACTCACTAATGCATCCTAACGAACTCGATAAGACACACTAATACAAATTTCTGGTTCTCTAAGACCAACACTCTGATACCAACTGAAATGTCCCGTTCATATTGATTATAAACGTTCCATATTAATTAATTTCGTCGCAAGGTTTTGACCTCTATATGACACGTTTTTCAAAGTCTGAATTCATTTTTAAAACAACCATAACCTTTATTTTATCGATAAAGGTTTAAAAAGCATTACGTAGATTATCAAATAATGATAAACTAAAATATATCATTTACACACGACCATTACATAATGGTTTACAATAAGAATATATTACATAAAAAAATAAGTTTCTTGAATGTAGTTTTGACCCAATATCATACAAGCATGGACTCCAAATCTTGTCCTTATTTTAGTATGCAACAGCGGAAGCTCTTAGTAATCACCTGAGAATAAACATGCTTAAAACGTCAACAAAATTATTGGTGAGTTATAGGTTTAACCTACATATTATCAAATCATAATAATAGACCACAAGATTTCATTTTTATAACATCTCATATCAGGCATTTCGTAAACTGCATAGAGATAAAAATCATTCATATGTTGAACACCTGGCAACCGACCTTAACAAGATGCATATAGAATATCCCCATCATTCCGAGACTCTCATCGGATATGATAAATCAAAGTACTAAAGCATCCGTAACTCGGATGAGGCTTGTTGGGCCAAATAGATCTATCTTTAAGATTCGCGTCAATTAGGGGCCATTTCCCTAATTCTTAGGCTACCAAGCTAAAAAGGGGCATATTCGGTTCAATAATCCAACATAGAAAGTATTTTCGATTACTTGTGTCTATTTTGTAAAACATTTATAAAATCGCATGTATTCTCATCCCAAAAAATAATAGATTTTAAAAGTGGGACTATAACTCACTTTCACAGATTTTTACTTCGTCGGGAAGTAAGACTTGGCCACTGGTCGATTCACGAACCTATAACAAATATGTACATATATATCAAAGTATGTTCAAAATATATTTACAACATTTTTAATACGTTTTAATGTTTTAAGTTTATTAAGTCAGCTGTCCTCGTTAGTAACCTACAACTAGCTGTCCACAGTTAGATGTACAGAAATAAATCGATATATATTATCTTGAATCAATCCACGACCTAGTGTATACACGTCTCAGGCTAGATCACAACTCAAAGTATATATATTTTTGGAATCAACCTCAACCTTGTATAGCTAACTCAATCATTACTGCATATAGAGTGTCTATGGTTGTTCCAAATAATATATATACATGGGTCGATATGATATGTCAAAACATTTGCATACGTGTCTATGGTATTCTAAGATTAAATAATATATTAGAATACATGTATGATACAATATAAGTTAGCTAGGATATGATTAATATAGATTTGTTACCAATTTTTACGTAGCTACATTAAGCAAAATTATCCAATCTTGTTTTACCCATAACTTCTTCGTTTTAAATCCGTTTTGAGTGATTCAACTTGCTATGGTTTCATATTGAACTTAAGTTTATGAATCAAAATAGAAAAAGTATAAGTTTATAGTCAGAAATACATATTACAAGTTGTTTTTATAAAGGTAGTCATTTCAGTCTAAAGAACAACGTCTTGTTGACCATTTTGAAAAAACACACTTTCTCTTTGAGTTTAACCATGATTTTTGGATATAGTTTCATGTTCATAAGAAAAATCATTTTCCCAGAAGAACAACTTTTAAATCAAAGTTTATCATAGTTTTTAATTAACTAACCCAAAACAGCCCACGGTGTTACTACGACGGCGTATATCCGGTTTTACGGTGTTTTTTGTGTTTTCAGGTTTTAAATCATTAAGTTAGCATATCATATAGATATAGAACATGTGTTTAGTTGATTATAAAATTCAAGTTAGAAAGATTAACTTTATTTGTGAACAAGTTTAGAATTAACAAAACTATGTTCTAGTGATTACAAATTATAATCTTCGAATAATATAGTTTTATATATATGAATCGAATGATGTTATGAACATCATTACTACCTCAAGTTTAGTAGGTAAACCTACTGGAAGTGACAAGAAATGATCTAGCTTCAAAGGAACTTGAATGGCTTGAAAGTTCTTGAAGTAGAATCATGACACGAAAACAAGTTCAAGTAAGATTTCTACTCGAATTAAGATTGTTATAGTTATAGAAATTGAATCAAAGTTTGAATGTGAATTATACCTTGAATTAGAATGATAACCTACTGTAAATAACAGAGGTTTCTTGATCTTAGATGATTACTTGGAATGGATTAGAAAGCTTGGAAGTAAGCATTTATGAAGTGTCCTTGAGTAGTTGTTTTGTATGTTGATCTAGGTTAACTAGATTGAGCTAAATTATGAAGACAATGATGAAGAACACTTAGAACAATAAGAGAGGAATTGAGAGAGAGTAATTTGATGCATAAAAGTTGGAATGAAATTGTGTTTATGGTTGGTGAAGAAAAACGTGAATGAGCACTTGTGATATAGGCTCCATTAGTTTGTATTTTTGTTAGATATTTCATGCTAGATGTTCAATGATGGTTCCCACATGTTTAGGTGACTCACCAAGGCTGCTAAGAGCTGATCATTGGAGTATATATACCAATAGTATATACTTCTATAGGTTAGGTATTGTACGAGTACGAATACGGATTGAATACGAGTAAATTGTGTTTACTGTAGCAAATAGTGTTTTACTTGTACATCTTTGATTTAATTGTATTTCTTCTTATATATATATATATATATATATATATATATATATATATATATATATATATATAATAAAAACTTGCATCATAAAAAATAAAACGATTATATAATTATCACAAGTTATGACGTTCGTGAATCATCAGGCAAACTAGGTGGTCAATTGTCTACATGAAACCTATTTCAATTAATCAAGTCTTAACAAGTTTGATTGCTTAACATGTTGGAAATATTTAATCATGTAAATTTTAATTTCATTTAATATATATAAACATGGAAAAGTTCGGATCACTACAGATATGATATGTCAAAATATTGTATTCGTGTCTATGGTATCCCAAGATTACATAATATATGTTGGAATACATGTATAATACAATATAAGTTGATTAAGTTAGGATTTGTATTGTTACAAATTTCACGTAGCTACAACAAGCAAAATTATCCAATCTTGTTTTACCCATAACTTCTTCGTTTTAAATCCGTTTTGAGTGATTCAAGTTGCTATGTTTTCATATTGAACTTAAGTTTATGAATCTAAAAAGAAAAAGTATAAGTTTATAGTTGGAAATATAGGTTACAAGTCATTTTTGTAAAGGTAGTCATTTCAGTCGAAAGAACGACGTCTAGATGACCATTTTGGAAAACATACTTCCACTTTGAGTTTAATCATGCTTTTTGGATATAGTTTCATGTTCATAAGAAAAATCATTTTCCCAGAAGAATAGCTTTTAAATCAAAGTTTGTCATAGTTTTTAATTAACTAACCCAAAACAGCCTGCGGTGTTACTACGACGGCATATATCCGATTTTACGGTGTTTTTCGTGTTTTCAGATTTTAAATCATTAAGTTAGCATATCATATAGATATAGAAAATGTGTTTAGTTGATTTTAAAAGTAAAGTTAGAAGGATTAACTTTTGTTTGCGAACAAATTTAGAATTAACTAAACTATGTTCTAGTGATTACAAGTTTAAACCTTCGAATAAGGTAGTTTTATATATATGAATCGAATGATGTTATGAACATTATTACTACCTCAGGTTTTGTGGATAAACCTACTGGAAATGAGAAAAATAGATCTAGCTTCAAAGGATCCTTGGATGGCTTGAAAGTTCTTGAAGTAGAATCATGACACGAAAACAAGTTCAAGTAAGATTTCCATTCGAAATAAGATTGTTATAGTTATAGAAATTGAATCAAAGTTTGAATATGAGTATTACCTTGTATTAGAAAGATATCATACTATAAATAAGAAGGATTTCTTGAGGTTGGATGATCACTCAAAATGGATTTGCAAAATTGGAAGTAAGCTAGCAAACTTGGAAGTGTTGTTGGTGTGTTCTTGTGTAGTTGTTTTATAACTTGGTTTATGTATGGATTTATGAACTAGATTGAGCTAGATTTTGAGGAAGATGATGAAGAACACTTAGAATAATGGAAGAACACTTGAGAGAGATGAGTTTGATTCAATAAAAATTGAAAATGAAAGTGTTTGTGTGTGTACTCCTTCACGTGAGTATGGGGTGTTCATAAAGGCTCCATTAGTTTGTAATTTTTTGTAATCATTCATGCTAGTTGCCAAATGAAGGTTCCCACATGGTTAGGTGACTTACATGGGCTGCTAAGAGCTGATCATTGGAGTGTATATACAAATAGTAAATACGTTTAGATGTTGTGTATTGTACGAGTACAAATACGAGTGCATACGAGTAGAATTGTTAGTGAAAATGAATGAGGATGTAATTGTAAGTATTTTTGTTAAGTAGAAGTACTTTGATAAGTGTCTTGAAGTCTTTCAAATGTGTATGAATACATATTAAAAAACTACATGTATATACATTTTAACTGAGTCGTTAAGTCATCGTTTGTCGTTACATGTAAATGTTGTTTTGAAACCTTTAAGTTAACGATCTTGTTAAATGTTGTTAACCCATTGTTTATTATATCTAATTGAAAGGACCCGTTCATATACATTATAAACGATTCACAATAGTTGATTACATCGCGAGGTATTTGACCTCTATATGATACATTTTACAAACATTGCATTTGTTTTTAAAAGACATACTTTCTTTACAACGAAAATTGACGGTATGTACACCATTTCATTATACATCTAACTATAATTGACTTAATAATAATCTTGATGAACTCAATGACTCGAATGCAACGTCTTTCAAAATATGCCATGAATGACTCCAAGTAATATCCTTAAAATGAGCTAATGCACAGCAGAAGATTTCTTTAATACCTGAGAATAAACATGCTTTAAAGTGTCAACCAAAAGGTTGGTGAGTTCATAGGTTTATTATAACAATCATTTCAATATATTAATAGACCACAAGATTTCCGTTTATAAATATATGTACACTCGCAAGTGTATAAAAGTATTCTATAAGTTGTAGGCACCCGGTAACAAGCCTTAACGTTCATGTTTTACCCTCTGAAGTACACTAGATCGGGTGTGTTTAAAATAACCTCGAAGTACTCAAGCATCCCATAGTCAGGATGGGGTTTGTCAGGCCCAATAGATCTATCTTTAGGATTCGCGCCTACCGTACATAGACAAGTAGTTTAATGTTACCAAGCTAAGGGTATATTTCTGGTTTAAACCCACGTAGAATTAGTTTTATTACTTGTGCCTATTTCGTAAAACATTTATAAAAACAGCGCATGTATTCTCAGTCCCAAAAATATATATAAAAGGGAGCAAATGAAACTCACCATACTGTATTTCGTAGTAAAAATACATATAACGTCATTTAACAAGTGCAAGGTTGGCCTCGAATTCACGAACCTATATTAATTATATATATTTATATGTTGGTCAATATTTGTCTAACAATTTTTGGTCAAGTCATAGTGTACCACAATCCTAATGCTCGAGACTAGTACGCAAAAGTCAACAAATGTCAACAAAAGTCAACTTGACCCAAAATGACTTCTAAAATTTATACGTGTTTATTATATAACTTAACTATAGTCGTTTTATATATTTAAATATATTTATAATAATAAAAGTCATTTATTAATAAAAATTTATATTAACGTTTATATATGATAAAATATACTTTTATATATCTTAAGTAGTAAAATTTATAAAGTTCACTTAATATCGTAAAACTATAGTGGTAAGTATTATTAATGTAATTATATTACGCGTGGTGAAAAATATCTTTGTATCCCCTATTTATTTGATAAAATAATATTGATCATAATAATAATAAGTAAAAGTTGTATTATTTTGTAATAATAATTATTATTATTCTATAAAAAAAATAACAATATTTATATTTACTAATAATGTTATTATGATAAAATGATAATACTAACATAATAGTAATAATGATATTTTATAATAACAATGATATTTCCATTAAAATAATAACGACGATAGTAATAATAATCATTTTAACAATAATACTAAAATTCAGTTGACTATAACTTCTAATCCGTTCATCGAAACCATTCGATATCTAAATGAAAAGTTCTTAATTTTTCGCTAGCTTTCCAACGACATGCATATCATATACCCTATCTCAGTAGCATATGTATCTAATTCAGGATTCAACAAACCTATCTAAGGACAATATCGAATGTACAAGTATGCATAATCCTATATACTCTAGCACTAGTCAGGGATACACTATTGATATATAAAAGTTAAGTTATGAGTGCTCACGTATCAATATTGAGATTCAATATTGCAGGAAAGTACGTAGACGCAACGGAGATGATAAACACTAGATTGACCTCACGAGCATACCCATGAACCATACCCATCACCTCCATAGCTATAACCCATAATTTCCTTAGCTTCGACTCATTCAAAAAAACTATTTTGAAATCACTCGGACAGCACTCCGTTGTAATATTTTATGTTTACTAATAATATCTTGAAATAATACAGAGCAAATATATATATATATATATATATATATATATATATATATATATATATATATATATATATCGATTGAGAGAGTTTAGAGAAATATATTTTCAAGTTTCTATGAAATAATGAAACCTATTAATTCTATTTATAATAGATTTTTGAATTATTAAAGTGAATTATTAAAGTATGAATAATTAAAGTGAATTATTAAAGTATGAATTATTAAAGTGAATTATTAAAGTATGAATTATTAAATTGAATTATTAAAGTATGAATTATTAAAGTGAATTATTAAAGTATGAATTATTAAAATGAATTATTAAAGTTAAAGTAAAGTAAAAGTAAAGTAAGGTAAAGTTAAAGTATAGTAAAAGTATAAAAACTATGTGTATATAATACGCTTATAAATATATATAATATTAATTTAAATCGTTATATATATTTAATGAAATAAAATATAAATATCGTTATATTTATTATACTGGTTAAGTAATGAGTTGTCAAAAGTGATTCTAGATATTTATAAAAGTTATATACGTTTTAATAATAAAGTTCTTTTTAAACTGAAAACGTCTTTGTACGTTTGAAAATAGATTAATAGAATATTATGGAAACCGATTCTCCACGAACATTTGTCTAACTTTCGTAAATGACACTTTTTGTTTTTATTTATAAATAGCTTTACAAATTATTCCGAATATAGTAAAGAGGAATAGATTTTCTCAAATCATAGTGGACCTCTCAACAGAGACTTGTAATCATAATTCAATGTTTCTGATAATTCAATCATTTAATATATTTTTTTTAATTTCGTCAATAATCATATTGAAACAAATACGTTCATATAAAGCATTATACGTTTACATACTTTGTTGACATTTTCAATTTATAATATATACACATATACATATATATTCATATATGTTCATTTATTGGTTCGTGAATCATTGGAATTTGGTCGAGGTTTAAATGAATGTATAAACATAGTTTAAAATCCTTGAGATTTAACTTAACAAACATTGCTTATCGTGTCAGAATAATATAAAGATAAAGTTTAAATTTAGTCGTAAATTTCCGGGTCGTCACAGTACCTACCCGTTAAAGAAATTTCGTCCCCGAAATTTGATAGAGGTCGTCATGGCTAACAATGAGAATGTTATTATGACGATTATAAAGTTTTATCATGTCTAAGAAGTATGGATAAAATAATTCGATTACTCGAAGCGTATGAGGGAAGTTATCGTAAATGAATAAAATAAGATTATAGTAATTCTTCATATCTTTTGACGTCATCACAATTGATCTCCGAATTTAAGGAAAATCTTTCTAATCTATATTGGATTTGATGCTTCGGTGATTAAGGAGATTATGATTCTCTTCGAATTAATACGATAATCCATCTTGATTTCTCTGTCGGGTATTTCACTATAAATCCACCTCCTTCGTTTCCTTATAACTCACACCTTCTATTCTTTCTCCCTCAACTCATATTTTAAAGTATTTGTCAATATGCTTCATCCAGTACTGATTCTCGATATACTCCTCACTTTGATATCTGTCGTTCTTCTTTTTCATCTACCTCCGGAAGAATCTATTTACTTCTACTATACTCTCGATTTTATCGTGTTTTTAGTTCTTTCGTGTCTTTATATTGCTATATGCATCGATATATATGGTTTATAATTTTTGGGTGGTTGTTGGGTTTTATATCTTCTCTTATATTTCAAAGTCCCTGCTTCTGTCTTCTATAATCATTGTCATCCACAGTTAATACTCCCTCCTATTTGCTGCGATTTATACTCCAATTTCTATTTTGGAGCTTTGTCCTTTCGTTTCTTCTTCTTGCGATTAAGCATCGCTTGTAATGGTCCATAATTCGCAGATATAAATTTCGGAATGAACATTGTTAATGTTCTAAGAATGAAATGGTAATGGCACGGTCTTGATTTGTTAAATTACCAGAATACCCTGGAAAAGACCGAATCATCAAGAAATATTTTCTTGATATTTTAGAGGTTAAATAGAATACAAGAGTCGTGTAACATGGCACATGATAATGTTATGATCTGTGAATCATCACGTTTCATTTAAAAACTCAGCATGACTTACTGTACTATAATCACGTTGATCAAGTGTCATTATATTATACTAACTCATGCTTCAGTTCCCAACACTACTTCAAAACATTCATACTTTATACTAGAAGGTTTCAGAATTTAGAAACTAAAATAGTTTCCTTTATGATGTGATACAGATAACGCGAGGGGATAAATGATTTCAGATAAGAATGATTATGAAAATATCTTCAGAAATATGGAGGATATTTATAATGGAAGATACGATGATATCTTAGAATATTTAAGATAAGAGGATGATGAAGAATATTGTCCGCAAGGGTTTTAGAGCAAGGAGCAAGGTATTTGTTAAGGATTTCAGCAGACACTGAATCATTTGGATTCTTTGAAGGTAGATTTCGTCCTTGTGATTTGTCCACAGCCTCCTTCATACTTTGCTCAATTCGTTTTCCAGTTCCAAACCTTCTCTTTTTCTTAGCTTTACCACCTTACTATTCTTTGTCATCAAACTTTTTACTGTTAAGATCGTTTACAGTTTTTGATGCTTCGTCAGCATTTCAAGAACTAGTTTGCAGTTCAAAATATTTTTCAGAACTTCACATTCAAAGTATGTAAGCCCAGGAGATAGACGTTTTACGTACACATATAACTGTTGGCGTAGACATGCTGCGAGATTTCAAAATACTATTTACTAATTTCTGATGATTCGTATGACAATTCTCGTTACAAGATGCGAATAAGTAAATGATGTGATTTCAATAAATATAAAGATTTTTCGAAAAGTCAACGATAATTGAAGTTGTTGGTAAGTTTATTGCTAAGGTGGTGAGATATGAAAGGTTCCCCAGTAACGATGACGAAAGGGCAACTTATCTATCAAGGTTATAATAAGACGAGTCCGACTGAAAAGTCGAAGTTGACTTGCTGGAGCTGTGACAAAACTGGCTACTTTGAAAAGGAATTGAAAAGTCATTTTAGCTAATAAATGCCAAAGGGTCTGACACGGATACGCGTCGAACTATGACTTTGGCTTCGAGAGCTTTTTAGGTACATAACTGTGGGTAATATGTGGTTGGATCATCATCTCGATTGTTCATTGTATGAAGTGTCTTCGAAAACTTCAGAGAGTTTGAACACAATTTGTAATCGTTAATATACATATGATGTTCTAACACATTTTTGAAGTCAAAGTATAGCTTTGAAAGATGTAGAAATCTAAGAGTGATGTCTTCTGTTAAATCATGACTTGGATTTTGATTTGTCAAAATCAGAATGCGTAATCAAATTTGGGTGAGAATGGTTATTTTGATTTCTATACAAGAATGTATATTGTTGTGAGATTAGGGAGTATAGTTGATTATTTGCTTAATCAGATTCGAAAAATGTAACATATTAATTGTGAATTTATATATCTCTCGGGTATTACCTACCCGTTAAAAAAATTTTCACAATTAATATTTTGTATAACAGAATTTTATTACAGTCTTTATGAAAATATATATGTGCATATTTTCTTCAGATGTAACATAGATTTAATGAGTTAATATTAAATTAAACTCATTTGATTTACGGTTGAAACTAGAACTGAATAATCCCTAAAGACTTTAGAAATTACTTAACTTTTACGGAGCATTTATTCAATAAAATTGAAATTATAAATTAATACTTCGTTATTTATTGATGTTTGTGGAATTCTTGTGAATTTCGCAAGGTACGAATAATGTTATTTGAAAAGTTTCGAGTACATCGACGATGAAAGTGAAAAATCAAACTTATATTTGAATAATTCATTTGATTTATTATGAATTGGGATTTATTGAATTGAGGCGGAGATTGTAGTTAATGATGGTTAAGTTGTGGACGAAGGACGTACATTATTGCATATTAGTAACATGAATTAACCGAGTAGTTAAGATTCACACATAATAGCTTAGTACGAAAATATTTATTATGGTCTAAAAATTTATATATATAAGATATACATATAAATCCTTTAGTGGAAATGATTTAATACTTCATAACTCATTGATATGACATACTTGTTATTGATTTATAATGATGTCCACAGTGATTCTTGAACTGACGGAGTTTGTGATGGTATAGGTGCTGCTGATTCTGACAACGCTGATGGCACTGACTGTACTGGTGATGTTCATGGTACTGTTGATGCTATTGGTAAATCAAGTCTAGCTTGTAAACCACACATCATTCTTGTCAGGGTTTCTACTCTTCCTTCTATCATTTGGGTTCACTTATCTAATTTATGGTTAGGGCTAGAATAGATAATCTCTAAGACTTTAGAGACTACATAATCGTCACAAAATGTTTCTCCAATGAAGTAATGAATCAATACTTCATCGTTTGTTGTTGTTGGTATTCCTTGGTATCTATAGAGTGTATGTCATTGGTACTCGTGGGATATAGGTTGTGATGTTGAAGTGTGGGATGCGGATGTTACTGTTGGTGGTGGTGATGGTACTGTTGGTGTTGCTCATGGTGGTACTAGTTATGCTGCTGGTGCTGCTGGTGGTGTTTGTAACCCTTGCACCATATTCTCTAAAGCCACTACTAGAGCGCGAAGCTCGTTGACTTCTTCTATTACACCGGGGTGATTGTCGGTTCGGACGAGCGGATAAATAAAATCTAGAATTTGATGTAGTATATAATCGTGACTAGATACTCTGGAAATGAGAGAGAAAATGGTGTTTCGGACCGGTTCACCGGTAAGTGCTTTAGGTTCATCGCCAAGAGGGCAATGTGGTGGATGGAAGGGATCACCTTCTTCTTGTCTCCAATTATTGAGGAGGCTACGAACCCATCCCCAATTCATCCAGAATAGATGATGGCTAATTGGTTGATCCATTCCGGTCACTCTGCTTTCGGAGCTTGAGTGGGATTCCATATCAAAATTCGAGGGACTTGAACTAATAACGAATTCCATTTCGTTCTATTGAATAAAGGATTTTTCGATATGAAATGATTTTCCGGCTATCGAGTGGTATTCTAATTACATAGAATATCTATATATATAGCGCAAAAGATTTCGTAGATTACGGAGGAGTTTATGGGATATGTCACGCAAAGTTTACAGTAATAGATACGCTAAGATATGGATTAGCAGATACGCTAAGATATGAATTTTGTCTATACACTATTCATGCAATCAATGTAGTAAAACGTGTCTAGACTAAGAATGATAAGCAGGCAATTTCTGACAAAACTGATAAGCAAAGCTGTTGACATGCAGACACGGTCGAAGTCCAGGCTCACTAATGCATCCTAACGACTATCAGTTAGACACACTAATGAAGACCTGGTTCGCTAAGACCATCACTCTGATACCAACTGAAAGGACCCGTTCATATACATTATAAACGATTCACAATAGTTGATTACATCGCGAGGTATTTGACCTCTATATGATACATTTTACAAATATTGCATTCGTTTTTAAATAAAATACTTTCTTTACAACGAAAATTGACGGTATGCACACCTTTTCATAATACATCCAACTATAATTGATTTAATAATAATCTTGATGAACTCAATGACTCGAATGCAACGTTTTTCAAAATATGCCATGAATGACTCCAAGTAATATCCTTAAAATGAGCTAATGCACAGCGGAAGATTTCTTTAATACCTGAGAATAAACATGCTTTAAAGTGTCAACCAAAAGGTTGGTGAGTTCATAGGTTTATCATAACAATCATTTTAATATATTAATAGACCACAAGATTTCCGTTTATAAATATATGTACACTGGCAAATGTATAAAAGTATTCTATAAGTTGTAGGCACCCGGTAACAAGCCTTAACGTTCATGTTTTACCCTCTGAAGTACACCAGATCAGGTGTGTTTAAAATAACCTCGAAGTACTAAAGCATCCCATAGTCAGGATGGGGTTTGTCAGGCCCAATAGATCTATCTTTAGGATTCGCGCCTACCGTACATAGACAAGTAGTTTAATGTTACCAAGCTAAGGGTATATTTCTGGTTTAAACCAACGTAGAATTAGTTTTAGTACTTGTGCCTATTTCGTAAAACATTTATAAAAACAGCGCATGTATTCTCAGTCCCAAAAATATATATAAAAGGGAGCAAATGAAACTCACCATACTGTATTTCGCAGTAAAAATACATATAACGTCATTTAACAAGTGCAAGGTTGGCCTCGGATTCACGAACCTATATTAATTATATATATTTATATGTTGGTCAATATTTGTCTAACAATTTTTGGTCAAGTCATAGTGTACCACAATCCTAATGCTCGAGACTAGTACGCTAAAGTCAACAAATGTCAACAAAAGTCAACTTGACCCAAAATGACTTCTAAAATTTATACGTGTTTATTATATAACTTAACTATAGTCGTTTTATATATTTAATTATATTTATAATAATAAAAGTCATTTATTAATAAAAATTTATATTAACGTTTATATATGATAAAATATACTTTTATATATCTTAAGTAGTAAAATTTATAAAGTTCACTTAATATCGTAAAACTATAGTGGTAAGTATTATTAATGTAATTATATTACGCGTGGTGAAAAATATCTTTGTATCCCCTATTTATTTGATAAAATAATATTGATCATAATAATAATAAGTAAAAGTTGTATTATTTTATAATAATAATTATTATTATTCTATAAAAAAATAACAATATTTATATTTATTAAAAATGTTATTATGATAAAATGATAATACTAACATAATAATAATAATGATATTTTATAATAGCAATGATATTTCCATTAAAATAATAACGACTATAGTAATAATGATCATTTTAACAATAATACTGAAATTCAGTTGACTATAACTTCTAATCCGTTTATCGAAACCATTCGATATCTAAATGAAAAGTTCTTAATTTTTCGATAGCTTTCCAACGACATGCATATCATATACCCTATCTCAGTAGCATATGTATCTAATTCAGGATTCAACAAACCTATCTAATGATAATATCGAATGTACAAGTATGCATAATACTATATACTCGAGCACTAGTCAGGGATACACTATTGATATATAAAAGTTAAGTTATGAGTGCTCACGTATCAATATTGAGATTCAATATTGCAGGAAAGTACGTAGACGCAACGGAGATGATAAACACTAGATTGACCTCACGAGCATACCCATGAACCATACCAATCACCTCCATAGCTATAACCCATAATTTCCTTAGCTTCGACTCATTCAAAAAAACTATTTTGAAATCACTCGGACAGCACTCCGTCGTAATATTTTATGTATACTAATAATATCTTGAAATAATACATAGCAAATATATATATATATATATATATATATATATATATATATATATATATATATATATATATATATATATATATATATATATATATATATATATATATATATATATATATATATATATATATATATATATATAAATCGATTAAGAGAGTTTAGAGAAATATATTTTCATGTTTCTATGAAATAATGAAGCCTATTAATTCTATTTATAATAGATTTTTGAATTATTAAAGTGAATTATTAAAGTATGAATTATTAAAGTGAATTATTAAAGTATAAATTATTAAAGTGAATTATTAAAGTATGAATTATTAAAGTGAATTATTAAAGTATGAATTATTAAAATGAATTATTAAAGTTAAAGTAAAGTAAAAGTAAAGTAAAGGTAAAGTTAAAGTATAGTAAAAGTATAAAAACTATGTATGTATAATACGCTTATAAATATATATAATATTAATTTAAATCGTTATATATATTTAATGAAATAAAATATAAATATCGTTATATTTATTATACTGGTTAAGTAATGAGTTGTCAAAAGTGATTCTAGATATTTATAAAAGTTATATGCGTTTTAATAATAAAGTTCTTTTTAAACTGAAAACGTCTTTGTACGTTTGAAAATAGATTAATAGAATATTATGGAAACCGATTCTCCACTAACTTTTGTCTAACTTTTGTAAATGACACTTTTGGTTTTTATTTATAAATAGTTTTACAAATTATTCCGAATATCGTTAAGAGGAATAGATTTTCTCAAATCATAGTGGACCTCTCAACAGAGACTTGTAATCATAATTCAATGTTTCTGATAATTCAATCATTTAATATATTTTTTTTAATTTCGTCAATAATCATATTGAAACAAATACGTTCATATAAAGCATTATACGTTTAAATACTTTGTTGACATTTTCAATTTATAATATATACACATATACATACATATTCATATATGTTCATTTATTGGTTCGTGAATCATTGGAATTTGGTCGAGGTTTAAATGAATGTATAAACATAGTTTAAAATCCTTGAGATTTAACTTAACAAACATTGCTTATCGTGTTAGAATAATATAAAGATAAAGTTTAAATTTAGTCGAAAATTTCTGGGTCGTCACACTAATGATATGTTAAATTATTATATCATCATAATAATATGATGAATTAATATATCTTAATATGATATATATACATTTAAATTTCGTTACAACGATAATCGTTACATATATGTCTTGTTTCGAAACCCTTAAGTTAGTAGTCTTGTTTTTACATATGTAGTTCATTGTTAATACACTTAATGATATGTTTACTTATCATTTATCATGATTAAACATAGTGTATCAATATCTTAATATGATTCATATGCATTTAGTAAGACGTTGTTATAATGATAATCGTTATATATATCGTTTTCGAGTTTCTTAATTCAATAGTCTCATTTTTATGTATATAACTCATTGTTAAAATACCTAATGAGATACATACTTATCATAATATCATGTTAACTATATATATATATATCCATATATATGTCATCATATAGTTTTTACAGGTTTTAACGTTCGTGAATCACCGGTCAACTTAGGTGGTCAATTGTCTATATGAAACCTATTTCAATTAATCAAGTCTTAACAACTTTGATTGCTTAACATGTTGGAAACACTTAATCATGTAAATAACAATTTCATTTAATATATATAAACGTGGAAAAGTTCGGGTCACTACACCAACCGTTATCTTGAGCTTTCTACTCTATGTCCCGAGATGTTTCCTACCAAAGCTAGAAGGATTGAACGATATATTGAAGGTCTCCCCGAGGATGTTCTGGGGAATGTCATTGCTATCGAGAAGGTTACTCTTGATGCTGTGATTCTCATGGCACAAAATTTAATGTTGGCCAAGAGAAGAAGAGTGTCGGCTAGTAAGCAGGTTGAGACCAAGGGTAATGATGGTAAGAGGAAGTTTGAGTCATCTCAAGATTCGACTCAAAATGCTAGTAAGAAGCCTACGGATAGTACAAGGTCGAATTATAAGGGTACCTATCCTTTCTGTGTTCGTTGTGAGAGGCATCACCCGGGGAAGTGTACTGCTACTTGTTCGTTGTGTAAGAAAGTGGGACATGTTGCTAAGACGTGTAAGACTCCTCCAAAGGATAAGGCTATTGTTCCAGCCAAAGCTCCTCCTACATGTTATACTTGCAGAGAAAAAGGACACATTATTCCAAATTGCCCTAAGAAGAAGGATAATCCCGCCCCTGGAACTAATACTACTGCTGCAAAGGGTCGTGCATTTGTTATTACTGCTGCTGAAGATCGATATGAGGATGAGGTCATCACGGGTACGTATCTTGTCAATAATTGTTATGCCACTATTTTATTCAATACTGGTGCCGACAGAAGTTACGTGTCTAGTGATTTTTGTACCCTGTTTACTGAAAAGCCTCAACCCTTAGAAACTAAATAATTAGTGGAAGTAGCTAATGGAAAGATCATGCAAGTTGATAAAATCTATAAAAACTGCAACCTAATCTTAGCCAATAAAGAATTTAAGATAGACCTTTTGCCGGTCAAGCTCGGAAGTTTTGATGTCGTAGTTGGAATGGATTGGTTACGTCCATTACATGCTGCTATCATGTGTTACGATAAAACTGTTCATGTTTCATTGGGAAATGGAGAGACTCTCATCATCCAAGGTGAAAAGAGTGGTTCCAATCTCAATATTATCTCATGTATCAAAACCCGCAAATACCTTATGAAAGGTTATCCAGCTATTCTAGCCCGCGTTAAGATGATTGAGTCGAAAGATAAGAGTATTGACGATGTACCAGTGGTTAATTTCATGACCCGTCATAATCCATCTGGACGAATACATTACATTTGGTTACATCGCGAGGTACTTGACCTCTATATGATACATTTTACAAACATTGCATTCGTTTTTAAAAGACAAACTTTCATTACATCGACAGTTGAAGGCATGCATACCATTTCATAATATATCCAACTATAATTGACTTAGTAATAATCTTGATGAACTCGATGACTCGAATGCAACGTCTTTTGAAATATGTCATAAATGACTCCAAGTAATATCTCTAATATGAGCAAATGCACAGCGGAAGAATTCTTTAATACTTGAGAATAAACATGCTTTAAAGTGTCAACCAAAAGATTGGTGAGTTCATTAGTTTATCGTAATCAATCATTTCCATCATTTTAATAGACCACAAGATTTCATTTTTTCCATAAATATCGTTACACTTGCAAGTGTATAAAATCCATTCGTATGATGAACACCTGGTAACCGACATTAACATAATGCATATAGAATATCCCCTGCATACTCGCAAGTATGCCATAAATATTGGCAATCGCAATCACCATTTAAATCAAAGTACTAAAGCATTCCAAATTCCAGAATGGGGTTTGTTAGACCCATAGATCTATCTTTAGGATTCGCGTCAATTAGGGGCCATTTCCCTAATTCTTAGGTTACCAGACTTGAAGGGGCAATATTCGGTATAGTAATCTAACCATACAATGTAGTTTCAAGTACTTGTGTCTATTTCGTCAAACATTTATAAAAACAGTGCATGTATTCTCAGTCCCAAAAATATATATTGCAAAAGCATTTAAAAAGGAAGGAAATGAAACTCACGCATATAAATATTGTAAAACAGTTAATAAAGCATTTGCATGTATTCTCAGCCCAAAAATGTAGAGAGTAAAAGTGATAAAATGAAACTCACCTAATCTATTTTGTAGTAAAAATACATATGACTATATTGAACAATGCAGGGTTGGCCTCGGGTTCACGAACCTATATCAATTATATATATATTAACACATAATATTAATCAACTAAGTTTATAAAGTATTATGATTAATATCCTTATATATAATTATATTAATACTTATAATAGGTTATATTATATATATATATCATATATAATTTAATTAATGTTATAATAATAATAATATATTAGTTAATATATTAAAACATGGTAGTTTGTAATATTAGTTATATTTATGTTACATATAAAAATTATATTTTATATAAAAAAAATGTTTGTTGTGACAATAATAATAATGTTAAAAATAATAATAAAAGTTATAATAATTTTATTAATGATAATAATACTAATACATATGATAATAATAATAATAAAATTATATTTATGTTAATAACAATCGTAATATTACTATTAATAATAACAATACTTTAACATAACAAATAATAATAATAATAATAATAATAATAATAATAATAATAATAATAATAATAATAATAATAATAATAATAGTAATAATAATATTAATAATAATAATAATAATTATAATAATTAAAATAATTATAAGGTAGCTACCTCAAGGAATAGGCTTTTTCAAAAAAAAAATACGCCTTTGCCTAGGCTCGAACTCCCAACCTCTTGGTTATACCCAATGTGCCCAACCATCCTTCTGCCACTTCATTTCTTAACTAATACCCAATCTAAATTACATAACATGTGTGGCCTTAACTCCTTTCGGACCAACAACAAAAAGATCACAACCCAATAATCGATTAAAGAGCCCTCTTGTATTAATTGATTTAAATCCGATGGGTGTGTGTCTCATGGTGTCGTCCAGTCCTAAAAAAAAATTAAAGCAGCGACAATCAATTGATCTAGGGTTTTGTTCATTCATTGATCAATCTGAAAGGGAAAGAGAAGGAAAATAACTGTAACGACTAGCGAAATTAGAGGAGCAAGGTGAATTTCACTTGGTGTCTGTTTCTAATCAGGAAAAAATCAATAAACACAAGGTAAGTAATTATAGGGATTCATCGATTATCATTATCATCGATTTTTATCATCATTGAGTAATAAACAGAAAATAAAAGCAATAATTGGTGTTCTTTGTGATCCTTGAATGAAACAAGGAGTAGTTGCAGTGGATTCACAAGTGGTGGAGATGGTAATTGATTGAGAGGTTTGATTGATCAGTAAACAGAACACAACAACAGCAACAATTTAGCAAAAAAAATGTTTAACAGCCTGGTTCGATCTCTTTCCTTTTTATTTAATTATTTAATTATTTATTTTATAAAAGAAAATTGATTAGCAACATCAGTACAAATGGGTTTTTTAGATTTCGATTGAGGCTTGAGGGAAAGAAAAAATAATATTAACAGCAGCAGTAGCGAAGGGAATGGGCTGCAGGTTGGTCATGGTTCGAACAGTAAGCAGAAACTGGGGGAATTCATTGATGGTTGTGGTTTTTGTTGACAGTAGAAACAGAAGATGCAGTAGCTCGATTTACAGCAGGAAAAATGGTGTTATATTGGTGTTGGTATCATCTTGAACCTAAAGAGAAACTTGATCAGGATGTATACAGTCGCAAGTGATGGTCTAGTGATGATGTTTGAGTTGAACTAAAACGAATATGAAAGATGGTGATTGAATTACTTGAGTTTCCATTTTGGGTTGGTTTCACAACTGCAAGAAACAGAAAGATTTGTAGCAGCAGCAATTTCAGTGATGGTGGTGTTGCTATGATGTTTAAACCGAACAACAAACATACATTTGATTAGTGATGATCTAGAAGAGATAGTAATTGGGTTTTTATGATGGTTGATGGCTCACGAGATCATACTGAAATAGATAAGTGTGGGTGGTGGTTTTCATTTGTAGTATAGTTTATATATGTATAGATATGTATATCTATTTTTTATGTATATATGTATGGCAAGAGGGAACTCGTTTGTAACTCACAAGTGAAAACATAAAGTTATGATTGATTGTAAACAGGTAGATGAAGTATCTGATGGTTTAGTTTGGTGTTCCTATTTCTAGGCTATGTATATATTATATATATGTATAGAATATAAAATCGAAAAAGTTATATATATAAAGTTAGATATAAATTGATAGATAGAGATATCTAACAGAAAGTGAAACTTTGAAATACTATCTCCATCAATTAAGGCAATTAAGCATAGTAAAGGATTTGGTGATTTGTTATGTAGTGTATGTGGAGATCGATTTACAAGGAGAAAAGAAGATAGAAATGACTAATTGGTCAAGCTTATGTATTATATATCATCTCATATATATATTTTATATATAGATAGAAAAAGGACTGGTAACAAACACTAGTACTGCATATCATAACAATTAAAAATGATATGCAAAACATGATTGATGTCAAAATATGACTAACCATAAAGTAGAAAAGCTACTTCATTAATTATCATTAATTAATCGGTGAGATTCAATTGTATATAAAAAAATTAATGGTATTGAGCCGTGTTGGTTATAAGTCCTAAAAGTAATACTGAGTATTAACTAAACAATATATATATTACTCATTTTCGGATCATTGTTTATTTTTAAAAACACATAAGTTCGAATTAAACTTCTCTATATAATAATCGAAACGTCCAACGAGTATTGCAGTTATAATTTTATTTGATATACTCTCTATATATATATATATATATATATATATATATATATATATATATATATATATATATATATATATATATATATATATATATATATATATATATATTGATATTTAAAGCTAAGGGGTATAAAATACTATTAAATTTTACAAGAAAATACTATTAAATACGAAACAATTTTACACAAGATATTTATTTATTTAAAGAATGGATATACTTAAACCTTGCTACAACACTTATAGGCAGTGTACCTAATCGTACAGTAGTGTAGTTTTTAGTAAGTCCGGTTCGTTCCACAGGGAAAAATCTTTAACCAAAGCTTAACGCTATATTAGTTTTTATTTATAAAAATACAAATATATAAATAAGTAATATTATTATTATAAAAGGGGGTTTTTACCGTTTAATGACCGGCTTGTCGATTTTAAAAAACTTTAGTCGCAGTTAAAACCTAATGTAAAATATTAAAAATAAATATAACTTAAATTAAAGCGTAAAGTAAATAACGATAATGAAATTGCGATAAATAAAAGTGTGATAAAATAAAATTGCGATAATTAAAAAGTACGATAATTAAAAGTGCAATTAAATACAATGACAATAAATAAAAGTGCGATAATTAGAAGTGCAATTAAATGTAAAATAAAGGAAATTAAATATGAAATAAAAGAATTATGCTTATTTAAACTTCCGTAATCATGATGTTTGATGTGTTGATTTTAGTTTTATGCCCATGGGTTAATTGTTCTTTGTCCTGGATTATTTAATATGTTCGTTTGGTTTTTGTCCATAACAGTCCATCAGTCATAAATATAAAGTGCGAGTATCCTCGTCAAATTATCCTTATACCCGAAGTCAAATATTCCAACTAATTGGGGACTTAGACTGTAACAAGGTTTTATTACTTTGTTTAATAATTACACCAGGATATCGACTGCGTGTAACCCAAGGTTTTAATACTTTGTTATCAATTATGCCAAGTGTCCTTGTACATAATTTTACCCCTGTTTTAATAATTCCATAGACTATTAATCCATTTCCGTATCCGGTTAAATGAACGATTATTCGTACATATAAATACCCCGCCCATCGTGTCTGATCGAGTGTATATGGTTATTTATAGGGACGTCCAATTGTAAATATTTATATTAAAATTAACAAACTATCATTTAGTTAAACAAATATAAAGCCCATTAATAGCCCATAGTCTAATTTCCACAAGTGTCGTTCTTTTGTCCAAACCCCAATTATGGTACAAAGCCCAATTATCCAATTTTAGTAATTAGCCCAACATCATGATTACTTCAATTTAAATAAGCATAATAATAACTTAGCTACGAGACATTAAATTAAAAAGGTTGAACATAACTTACAATGATTAAAAATAGCGTAGCGTTACACGGACAGAATTTCGACTTACACCCTTACAACATTCACTAACATACCCTTATTATTAGAAATTAAAATTAAAATTAAAATTATAATATATATATATATATATATATATATATATATATATATATATATATATATATATATATATATATATATATATATATATATATATATACGTTGATGATAGAGAGATTGATATATGGATTTTGATGAACCAAACACTCGTTTTTATATGGCATGTGGGTTGAAAAAGGTGCTCATGTAATCGCATGAGCTTTGCCCTTCAAGGCCATGCGATCGCATGGCTAGCTGGGGAGGCTCGAAAGTTTACAAAAACGTGGGCTGCTTATTTATTTATTATATAATATAATATATATAATTAAATTTAATTATATATATTTTATATTATATTCTTGTACTCTGTTGACTTGTAATTTTTAGTTCGTTGCGTCGAGCGTTGAGAGTTGACTCTGGTCCCGGTTCCGGATTTTCGAACGTCCTTGCGTATAATTTAATATCTTGTATTTTGCGTTTTGAATCTTGTACTCTTGTAATTTCGAGACGTTTCTTATCAATAATTGGAACCTCTTTGATTGTATTTTATATTTTTGAGCTTTTTGGTCGTTTGCGTCTTCAATTTGTCGAATCTGTCTTTTGTCTTTACCTTTTATTATTTAAACGAATATCACTTGTAAATAGAACAATTGCAACTAAAAGCTTGTCTTTCTTGAGGAATAATGCTATGAAATATATGTTCGTTTTTAGCATTATCAAATATTCCCACACTTGAGCGTTGCTTGTCCTCAAGCAATATAGTCTTGAAATACTAGAATCACTTCTTTATTCTTCACACTTTGTACATCAGTGATTTCTATACGGCGGTATAAACAATGGTAGTAACGATGTGGTTTACAGTCCCACATGACTATAAAATTTAGATCCTTTAAGGAAATTGGATCTTTATGAAAACATTTGATCTTTTTGAAAATTCAATCTAGTTTTTACCCTAGATAAGTTTTCCGGAATAAACCTTCACCGGTGTTTGCAAATTCTTTTTGTGGGTTTGGTGGGTTTCAGATTTGAAAACTTTAGCTCAAAACTTGTGGTTTTGTGTCACCCACTTGCTAACCTTGTATTGGGAAAGCAACACGTCCAGTTTACTTGTTCCGAATATTACCTTTCGGTAAACTACCGTCCGGTTGTAAAGGAAAGTGTTGAACAAGCAACTGTTAAGGCAATGTCCCCTGACATGCTTTTAATTATGGTCTTATAACGTGTCGAACGCAATTACTATCCTTGGTAGTGTTGGGATTTAACAAGTTCAAAACACTTAAACCATTTTAAGAATCATATCAAAGCGGAAGCATGTTAATTACCATTTTGAAACATGTATATCTTTAACCTTTTAATGTTAAATCCCAAATAGGATCAAGTTGTGAAATATACTTACAAACTACAAGAGAGAATAGAGATTATACCTACTTCAAGCTAGGTAATGAATGTAGAAGATGATGAAGATGAATGGAGCTTCAAAATGATGAAACCTCAAGGTGTTATACCCCAAACTTGTGCACCAACACCTAGCCTTTAGTTAGGATTTAATAGACACTTAATATCAACTTGCAAAACCAAGTGAAGACCCCTTTTTTCTTCCCTTTTGGTCACGGCACTCAGCAACAGCAGTAAGGAGTTTTGCAATTTTTTTTTTTTTTTGATGTAAAATTGAAGTGTTTGCATGTATGTTGGTTTCTCAAAGAGTCAAGGTCCATATACACATGTACATGGGAGGTGTTGACCACTAAATGGAGCCTTGGAGACATGAACTTATGCTCCCAATATGTTCCTCCATTTATTTTAAAGATTAGTTTTTTTTTATAAAATCTAATTTTTATAAAACCCTCTCATTTTTTATAAACTTCCATGCATTTTATTAGTTATGTACATTTATATTTATAAAACCAATTATATAAAATGTATCATAACTAAATTTAATAATTTAACCCATAAATAATTAAACACTTATTATATAAATTTTCCATAATTTATATACACATCAAATGACATTATTTTAGAAAACCATTTTTCTTAATTACAAGTGCCGCGTAATTAATCAACGATCCAATAGCTAAGATTAAATACGAATGAGGTGTCGGTAAGTTTGTTATTGGGTATGACCCGACTTGGATCAAAACACATTAGCCACGTTAATTTAATATGTCTCTCGGGCATACGAAATACCTTCAGGTAGGAGCAATAGTAAAGCTCACCCTTATAATTTTTCGGTCTGGCACAAGGTCCTGTCTTTGACCATGCTATGCAACCACCGTTCTTACGGTTGACACCCGATTTGGTTCAGGTGACCTAATGAATTCCAGGTGAATTCCTAGGATTTTACGTTCAATGGTAATGAACGCATTGAAAATGGGTTTTCAGAAAACAAATCGATTTTATTTTTGATCAAAATATTTTCTCGTTCAAGCTCGAGTTTAGATATCATTGAATTCCATGAGTTTGTAATTCTCAATCTTTAAGGTCAATCTCTAGGATTGAGTAATATCAGTCTTAAAAGCTGATTTTTGATCTTTAAGGAGATTATCCTTTCTGGGGATCTGATTCATTAGTCTTATCCAGCTAATTTGCACAGCGTCCTCCCCATTTTACGAGACAGATCCTCTCATGGTTAGGATAAGTCTGACCACTTGGCGACCCTGTTTGATGCTGAGGTCCGTGGATTTCCTGCTGATTTTAGTGATGACTTTTCTAGATTTTTCGTCAACCTACAGCTGGTCTGAACGACAACTTCATGACCTAAATCAAGAAGCGCGTTTCTTTTTCGGAAGACTTTACTTCCTTTTAATGATGGAATTGATTCATCGTGTAGATCCATCTTTCTTACAGTAAATCGGGTAAAACTGTTTAGTTTAGTCCAAAGCAAAAGTATCTTTAATTATTTGTTACAGAAATATGTGACATATGTTTAAAATAACTTGGTGAATTTTCCCACACTTGACTTTTATTTTTCCTTTTTGTTCTCCTCTATTCCATTTTAAATGAATTCTAACATTTTGGTTTGTTTCTCAATTTATGTCATTTCCAAGGTAACAATAATTTCGGTGTTAACACCTAGTTTTATCGTTCATAAATATGTATAAACATGATTTTGAATTCATTTAATTAAAAATTTTGAAAATTTTTACTAGAATTGGGTAGTTAGTATATAAGACTAGGGCTGTTCTTTATTATCAGAGAGCACTAGATTCTAATACAACTACTGCGTTACTAGTATTTTTAATGGTAACCAAGTGTTTAAATAAAAAATTTTTAAAATCCGAAAAAATTTAACCCCTTTCCACACTTAAGATCTTGCAATGCCTTCATTTGCAAGAAATCGGTAACAATTTAAATTATTGAGGGTGATTAGCGCAGAAAAATGATTAAATTTTACCAAAGTTTCCAAACATATTGTTGTTTGTGTTGAATGATAAATGGTGCACATCATTTGTTCATTCCGTCATGTTGTTATTTCACATATATTTTTCATTTTTTTTTATAAAACCTTACACTTTTAGAACATATAATTAATTAAATTTAAAATTTTGTTTCTTTTTAGGATGAGGGTGTTTCGGAACAATGTCCTAGTCCGTCCCTCGACAAAATTTTAAAATTTGTCAATTCAAAGCGCGGTTTTAAAAGTAAAGTTTTTTGGGTTTTTTAATGTTTTTGGCATACTTTAATTCAATAAGATTAAAAATAATGATAATAAAGTTCTCGTCCCGCCCTCGGGTAAAGCAATTTCGGCTCAACGGCCTAGTCTTCAACTTACGACGAATTTTAAAATATCATATTTTTAACTTAATGAAATAAAGTAAATTTTTGTTTTTTAAATTCACACCAAACTTAAATTAAAAATGCATAAAATTAAAAATTTATATTTTAAAAATTCACACCAAACTTAAATTATATATTTGTTTTTATACATACAAACTTATATTAAAAATATTAATTTCTCAAATATTTACAAACTTAAATATATTGATTTAAAAAGTTTACAATATCAATTTAAGATTTATATATTAATTTTAAAAACATGGTAAAAATAAAATTAAAAATCTTTTTGCCTTTTATCCCACTTTAATCAATCAAATATTATCAAAAATATACGCCCCTCTTTTCGGTAAAGGAATTTCGGTTCCATGACCTAATTTAACTCATGACGAATTTTTAAAATATTTTGGGTTGATTGATTAAAGATATTTATACCTTAAGAATAAACGTTAAATTTTGCAGTGATGTAATAAATTTTTGTATGATATCAATAATTTCGGTCGCAAGACCTAATTTCATCGAATACCAATTTAATACTTTATAGCGAACAAATTAGCGTTTATTATCAAAAGGTTAAAAATAAAAATAAAAATAAAAACTGTACAAACTTACCTGTGAAATAGTATTCTTAGTGATATGCTCTAGCCCACTCATAAGATAGTCGGACTAATTGATTTTTCATGGCTACATAGGCGTAACCTCGAGCATTTAATGTTTTTTCTTCTAAACATATGAACGGTCCATCTCTGCATAAAGGAACAAATTCGGTGTTTGAATAGGTTTGATTATTTGAACATTTACCTTTGTGTGACCATTTTTCGCATTTGTGACATTTTTCAAGGTGTCGTGCTCTTCTTTTCGCTGCGGATTTTGATTTTCCTTTACCAAATTGTAACTTATTATCTTCGCATCTAGATTCTTTTCTTACTCCGTCCAATTTTTCTCTGATTACTGATACCAGTTCACTCGGTAGTGTGTCATTATTACGTTTAGTGATCAAAGCGTGTAGCATTAGACCATGGTTTAGTTCACAGGAAGTCTTCATTTCGTAAAACCTAAAAAAAATAAAAATTCAGAATGGGGGGAGAAGACTAGTTCTTTAGGGTCTGCTAGGGAAAGACCATTCGGGTTTCATTTTTGAGAACTATACGAAAATAGAAAATCTAACTCTAACAGAAATACATATTATCCTTTAAAAGACTTGATTCTCCCAATACTTAGTTAGCTGTGGTATCAAAATTGTGATTAACATCGTTGTCAACTTCCATCGGACTATCTATGTAATGTTTAACTCTGTGACCATTAACCTTAAATTCAATCCCATTTGAATTTATTAATTCTACTGTTCCGTATGGGAAAACTCTTTTGACTATAAATGGTCCAGACCATCTTGATTTCAATTTTCTAGGAAATAGCTTGAATCGTGAATTGAAAAGAAGAACTCTGTCTCCTTCTTTAAATTCTTTTGAACTTCTGATTCTTTTATCATGCTATTTCTTCATTCTTTCCTTATAGATTAACGAATTTTCGTATGCTTCATGTCTTAATTCTTCTAATTCGTTAAATTGACTTAACCGTAGACGTCCAGCTTCATGTAAATCAAGATTACATGTCTTCAAAGTCCAAAATGCTTTGTGTTCAATTTCTACTGGAAGATGACATGCTTTTCCATAAACGAGTCTAAAAGGTGTGGTTCCAATTGGAGTTTTGTAGGCTGTTCTAAAAGCCCAGAGTGCATCCTCCAATTTAATGGACCATTCCTTCGGATTTGATCCTACGGTTTTCTCTAGAATACGTTTTAAAGCTCGGTTGGTATTTTCAACTTGTTCACTTGTTTGTGGATGATATGCAGTGGAGATTTTATGAGTTACTCCATATCTTTTAAGAACTTTCTCAAGTTGATCATTACAAAAATGAGTACCCCGATCACTTATTAAAGCTTTCGGTGTTCCAAACCTTGCAAAAAGACGTTTTAAAAAGTTGACTACAACTCGTGCATCGTTAGTTGGGAGAGCTTGTGCTTCCGCCCATTTAGATACATAATCAATGGCTACGAGAATATAGAGATTATTATGAGATTTTGGAAATGGACCCATAAAGTCAATACCCCAAATGTCAAATACTTCACATACTTGAATGACATTTTGTGGCATTTCATCACGTTGACTTATTTTTCCGGCCCTTTGACAAGCATCACAGGATTTGCAAAGAAGGTGTGCGTCTTTGTAAATTGTAGGCCAATAGAATCCAGCATCGTAAACTTTTCTTGCTATTAGTTGAGGCCCATAATGCCCTCCTGTTGGTCCTGTGTGACAATGGTTTAAGATTTTACTAGCTTCATCTCCGAATACACATCGGCGTATTATTCCATCGGGACAATTTTTAAACAAATGTGGATCTTCCCAGAAATAGTGTTTTATATCACTAAAGAATTTCTTTCGTTTTTGGTACGATAATCCTTTTTGAAGGAATCCACATACTAAATAGTTTGCATAGTCTGCAAACCATGGAATTTCATTATAATCTATCTTCAATAGATATTCATCAGGAAAGTTGTCTTGTATGTCCGATTCATTTAGAACTTCTAATTCAGGATTTTCAAGACGAGAAAGATGATCAGCTGCGAGATTTTCTGCTCCTCTTTTATCTCGAATTTCAATATCGAACTCTTGTAAGAGTAAGATCCAACGGATTAATCTTGGTTTGGCATCTTGTTTCGAAAATAGGTATCTAAGAGCAGAATGGTCGGTTTAGACCACCGTTTTAGCTAGAACGAGATATGAACGAAATTTGTCAAAAGCAAAGACAATAGCAAGGAGTTCTTTTTCAGTAGTTGTGTAATTTGTTTATGCTCCTTGTAACGTCTTACTAGCATAATATATAGGTTGAAATCGTTTTTCAATCCTTTGTCCTAAAATGGCTCCCATTGCAAAATCACTTGCATCGCACATAAGTTCAAACGGTAGATTCCAATTTGGTGTTATCATGATCAGCGCATTAGTGAGTTTCTCTTTAAGAATATTAAAAGATTTGATACATTCCTCTGAAAAGATGAATGGAGCATCCTTTTCTAGGAGTTTATTCATAGGAGTGGCAATTTTAGAAAAATCTTTTATGAAACGTCGGTAAAAATCGGCATGCCCTAGAAAACTCCTAACTCCTCTAACATTGGTGGGATGTGGAAGTTTAGCAATTACATCTACTTTAGCTCTATCCACTTCAATTCCTTCATTTGAAATTTTATGACCAAGAACGATGCCTTCTTTAACCATGAAATGGCATTTCTCCCAATTAAGAACTAGATTTGATTGTTCGCATCTAATAAGCATTCGTTCCAGATTAACTAGACATGATTCAAATGTATCACCGAAGACTGAAAAGTCATCCATGAAAACTTCCATGCATTCTTCTATCATGTTGTGAAAAATTGCCATCATGCACCTTTGAAAGGTTGCAGGAGCGTTGCAAAGTCCAAATGGCATGCATTTGTAAGCAAAAGTACCATAAGGGCACGTGAATGTGGTTTTCTCTTGGTCTTCGGGTGCTATTGGAATTTGAAAATATCCAGAAAAACCATCAAGAAAACAATAGTAACTTTTTCCGGCTAATCTTTCCAACATTTGATCAATAAAAGGTAAGGGAAAGTGATCTTTTCTGGTGGCGTCATTTAATTTTCTATAATCAATACATACACGCCATCCTGTTACAGTCTTAGTAGGAATAAGCTCATTTTTCTCATTTGTGATGACAGTCATGCCACCCTTCTTAGGAACGCATTGAACTGGGCTTACCCATGGACTATCAGAAATTGGATAAATTAAACCTGCATCTAGCAGTTTAATAATTTCTTTCTTAACAACATCTTGCATATTAGGATTTATTCTTCGTTGGCGTTGTACATACGTTTTATGACCTTCTTCCATAAGGATTTTAGGTGTGCAATACTAAGGACTTATTCCTTTAATATCATGAATCTTCCATGCAATAGCTGGTTTATGAACTTTCAACACAGAAATGAGTTGCGATTTCTCATTTTCAGTAAGAGAAGACGATATTATTACAGGTAATTCAGATTCACCTTGTAAATAAGCGTATTCCAAATGGTTTGGAAGTGGCTTTAACTCTAGTGTCGGTGGTTCTTCTATCGATGATTTATATCGATATCTGTCTTCCTCTTTTAGCATTTGAATTTCTTCTATTGTTGGTTCATATCCATTAGCCATAAGTGTAGCTAACATTTCAGTTTCATCAATTGGTTCATTTCCTTCTCCTAAAGAACATTCTCCTGTTCCTTGTAATTCTGGAAATTCTTCTAACAATTCTGCATGTGAATCTATAGTTTGAATATAATAACATGTATCATCTGCAGATTGCGGTTGTTACATTGCTCTATCAACTGAAAAGGTAACACTCTCGTCCTCTATACTTAGGGTCAGTTTCTTACCGAACACGTCTATCATTGCTTTAGCCGTGTTTAAGAATGGTCTTCCTAATATGAGAGGAACTTGAGAATCTTCTTCCATATCCAGAACAACAAAATCTACTGAAAATACTAAAGTACCAACTTTAACTAGCATATTCTCCATTATCTCTCTAGGATATTTTATTGATCTATCGGCTAGTTATATGCTTATTCTTGTTGGTTTCAATTCTCCAAGGTCTAGTTTAGCGTATAGTGAATACGGCATTAGATTTATACTAGCACCTAAGTCTGCCAATGCTTCTATTGAACTAAGACTACCCAGAAAACATGGAATTGTGAAACTTCCTGGATCAGATAATTTTTCTGGTATCTTATTCAACAGCACTGCAGAACAATTAGCATTCATAGTAACGGCCGAGAGTTCTTCCATTTTCTTTCTATTCGAGATTAGATCTTTCAGAAATTTAGCATATCTAGGCATTCCTGAAATCACATCAATGAAAGGAAGATTTACATTTATCTGTTTAAACATATCCAAGAATTTGGATTGCTCGGCTTCAAGTTTCTCTTTTTTTCATTTTACTCGGGTAAGGAAGTGGTGGTTGGTATGGTTTAACATAAGGTTTGGCCTTAACTGTGTTATCTTCATTAACCTTTTCAACTACCGTTTCTTTTTCCTTATCCTGTTCATGTTGTGGTTCTTGTGGAGTAGGAATAGCTTCATCAGAAGTTACAGGTATTTCAGGTGGTTTAAGTGTAATACCACTTCTTGTGGTAATGGCTTTAGCTGTTTCATTCCGGGGTTTAGCATTTGTATCATTAGGTAAACTTCCCGGTTTTCTTTCACCTATTAACCTTGCTAGGTTACTTACTTCTTGTTCCAGATTTTGAATAGAAGCTTGTTGATTTCTAAATGCTTGAGCATTTTGTTCATTGGTTTGTTTCTGAGATGTGAAAAACTGCGTTTGAGTTTCAACTAGCTTCGTCATCATATCTTCTAAATTCGGCTTTTTATCATCGGTTTGTGGTGGTTTGTTTTGAAAATTAGGTCTTTACTGGTTGTAAGTATTATTGGATACTTGTTAATTGCTAGGACCTTGTTGGTTGTTGTATGGAATATTTCGATTATAATTCTGGTTTTGATTGTAGATTGGTCTTGGCGGTTGATAATTATTCTGATAATTATTTCCAGGCCTTTGGTTTATGTATGAAATATTCTCTCTTTGTTCCATTGTTAGTTCAATACTGAGACAATCTTTTGTCAAATGTGGTCCTCCACACTGCTCACAACTAATTCGTATTGAGTGAATATCTTTAGTCATCTTTTCCATTCGTCTCTCGACAGCATCTATCTTTGCAGAAATGGAATCTAAGTCATGGCTAGAATCGGCTCTAGCTGCTTTAGATGATCTAACGATATCTTTTTCTTGGTGCCACTCATGTGAGTGGGAAGCAGTGTTATCAATAATTTTATAAGCATCAGTTTCGATTTTCTTCATAATGGAACCACCAGCTGCTATATCGATGTCTTTCCTTGTAGTGATGTCGCATCCTTGGTAGAATATTTGTACTATTTGACAGGTGTCTAAACCATGTTGCGAACATCCTCTTAATAACTTTCCAAATCTGGTCCATGCCTCATATAGAGTTTCGTTTGGTTTCTGTGTAAATGTAACAATTTCTCCTTGAAGTCTTACGGCTTTAGATGCCGGAAAGAATTGTTTAAGAAATTTTTCAACTAAAACATCCCATGTATCAATCGCCCCTTCAGGTAACGATTCCAACCAATCTTTGGCTTCTCCCTTTAAAGTCCAGGGAAATAACATGAGATATATCTGTTTATCTTCAACTTCTCTTATTTTAAATAGTGTGCAGATCCTATTAAAGGTACGAAGATGTTCATTTGGATCTTCCTTCGGTGCACCACTAAATTGGCATTGATTAGTCACCATATATAGAATTTGTCCTTTGATTTCATAATCTGGCACATTAATGTCTGGAGGAGTAATTGCATGACCTTGGCCAGTGCGTTTAGCTCTCATTCGGTCTTCCATACTTAAAGGTTCCAGATTCTCCATGATTGAATTTGTTGAATCTGAATCACTAGAGGATTCTGATTTAATGGTTCGTTCCTCAACAATCTCTGTTTGAATGATTGGTGGTTCCGGAGGAAAGATTAATGGTTCAGGATCTACGAATCGTCCCTGAATATTCTCCGGATTCTCAATTGTGAGGTCAGGTTCAAAAAATGGATTATCGGAAATTTGAATTGGAGTACTTGGTCGACTGGATGACGATTCTAAAGAAAAATCAACGGCGACAATATTAGCTATATGTCTTGATCGAGTTACAGGTGGTGAACGTACAAAAGGTGGTGAACGTCTTGCTCGGTGCATTCACTGAATATCCTATTAGTTTTTAAAAGGAAAGAAAAATTATATAAGTTATCCAATTAATAGACTTTTCTGATTTTGCCCACGTTTCGAATAACCAAAAGATGCAGCAGAGGGGCAGGATTTGTTTGGTCTCAATATAATTGAGTACTGTTTGGCTCCAATAACCCGGTCCATGTACAAATCCAACTATTACTACGAACCAGAAAATTTTGATGTCTATCAATTTAACTACTTAAAATAAATTTTTGTAATTTTAAGGAATTTAGAGAAGAAGTAGAAAAAAAATCTATGTCCTAAAACTAGAATGACGAGAAATAAGAAAGAAAAAGAGCGCGTCGAAAAAGGTCGAAAAAGAAAAGGGTTGAAAAATAAAAGGCGTCGAAAAATAAGAAAGAAAAAGAGTGACTTATAAAACTTTAAAACACTCGATTAACCCAACCTTATTACTATCACTAACTTAAAATTAAAATTTCAAATTGAGATTACTAATTGGAGTGATAATTGATACATAGGTAAAAGGCGTCGAAAAATAAAAATAAGAAAGTAGCGCGTCAAAACTTAAAAAGGAACTAAAAACTAAAAATTAAAAGTTGCGTCTAAAAATATTAAAGCTTACAAGAAAAAATATATCCCAAATGGCAATATCTTAAAAAGGTACTAAAACTTAAAAAGGCGTCGCAAAATTCTAAAGCACCTAAATCTTAGTCTAAAGAGAAAGCACTTAAAGGATTTTACGGCAAAGCCTAAAAATCTAGAAATAAAAATAACTATGGCAAAAACTAAGTTTAAAACTAAGTACGAGTGATAAAATACAAATATTACGCTAAAATAATTAAAAAGGGACAAAATATAAAAATATAATAAAAGTTGTAAAAAGTACAATTTTTATAAAAATATTATTTTTATATTATTTATTTTATAAAAGTATTAAGTTTATATAAATTAAATAACCTAATTAAAACTAAATAATACAAAATAATAAAATTATAACTTAAATATTATAATAATACAACCCTAATTAGGGTTTGATTAATAATAATAATAATTACTCCGTATTTAATGCTGTACGAGAATCAAATGTGGCGTGTCAGAAGGGCTCATGCGATCGCATGAGTCCTAAGTTACCCAGCCATGCGATCGCATGGGCTAGGGTTTCGGGCCAGACACTGGGCTGCTACAGTACTGGACTCGAGTTTTAATATTATTTTTTTTCTGTTTTGCTGTATTATATATTTATAATATATTTATATAAATTAAATAAAAATTATATTTTTACAAACTAAAAATAGAAATAAAGAAATTTTATAAAACTTAAATATTTAATAAACTCTTAAAAATATTTATATTTTCATTTTTCTTTTTATATTTTCAAATATTTAAAACGTATTTTTACAAAAGCGTATTATTATTTTTTTTATATTAGCGTTGCGCTTTCGGCGTTTAAGCAAGAAATTGGATTCCATGGCAGCGGCGCCAAAAATACTTGATAGTTAAAGCTAAGGGGTATAAAATACTATTAAATTTTACAAGAAAATACTATTAAATACGATACAATTTTACACAAGATATTTATTTATTTAAAGAATGGATATACTTAAACCTTGCTACAACACTTATAGGCAGTGTACCTAATCGTACAGTAATGTAGTTTTTAGTAAGTCCGGTTCGTTCCACAGGGAAAAATCTTTAACCAAAGCTTAATGCTATATTAGTTTTAATTTATAAAAATACAAATATATAAATAAATAATATTATTATTATAAAAGGAGGGTTTTTACCGTTTAATGACCGGTTTGTCAATTTTAAAAAACTTTAGTCGCAGTTAAAACCTAATGTAAAATATTAAAAATAAATATAACTTAAATTAAAGCGTAAAGTAAATAACGATAATGAAATTGCGATAAATAAAAGTGCGATAAAATAAAATTGCGATAATTAAAAAGTACGATAATTAAAAGTGCAATTAAATACAATGACAATAAACAAAAGTGCGATAATTGGAAATGCTATTAAATGTAAAATAAAGGAAATTAAATATGAAATAAAAGAATTATGCTTATTTAAACTTCCGTAATCATGATGTTTGACATGTTGATTTTTGTTTTATGCCCATGGGTTAATTGTCCTTTGTCCTGGATTATTTAATATGTCCGTCTGGTTTTTATATATAACAGTCCATCAGTCATAAATATAAAGTGCGAGTATCCTCATCAAATTATCCTTATACCCGAAGTCAAATATTCCAACTAATTGGGGACTTAAACTGTAACAAGGTTTTATTACTTTGTTTAATAATTACACCAGGATATCGACTGCGTGTAACCCAAGGTTTTAATACTTTGTTATCAATTATGCCAAGTGTCCTTGTACATAATTTTACCCCTGTTTTAATAATTCCATAGACTATTAATCCATTTTCGTATCCAGTTAAATGAACGATTATTCGTACATATAAATACCCCGCCCATCGTGTCCGATCGAGTGTATATGGTTATTTATAGGGACGTCCAATTGTAAATCTTTATATTAAAATTAACGAACTATCATTTAGTTAAACAAATATAAAGCTCATTAATAGCCCATAGTCTAATTTCCACAAGTGTCGTTCTTTTGTCCAAACCCCAATTATGGTACAAAGCCCAATTACCCAATTTTAGTAATTAACCCAACATCATGATTACTTCGATTTAAATAAGCATAATAATAACTTAGCTACGAGACATTAAATTAAAAAGGTTGAACATAACTTACAATGATTAAAAATAGCGTAGCGTTACACGAACAGAATTTCGACTTACACCCTTACAACATTCGCTAACATACCCTTATTATTAGAAATTAAAATTAAAATTAAAATTAAAATTATAATATATATATATATATATATATATATATATATATATATATATATATATATATATATATATATATATACGTTGATGATAGAGAGATTGATATATGGATTTTGATGAACCAAACACTCGTTTTTATAGGGCATGTGGGCTGGAAAAGGTGCTCATGCGATCGCATGAGCTTTGCCCTTCAAGGCCATACGATCGCATGGCTAGCTGGGGAGGCTCAAAAGTCTACAAAAACGTGGGCTGCTTATTTATTTATTATATAATATAATGTATATAATTAAATTTAATTATATATATTATATTATATTCTTGTACTCCGTTTGAAATGTCCCGTTCTTATTGATTAAAAACGTTCCATATTAATTGATTTCGTTGCGAGGTTTTAACCTCTATATGAGACGTTTTTCAAAGACTGCATTCATTTTTAAAACAAACCATAACCTTTATTTCATAAATAAAGGTTTAAAAAGCTTTACGTAGATTATCAAATAATGATAATCTAAAATATCCTGTTTACACACGACCATTACGTAATGGTTTACAATACAAATATGTTACATCGAAATCAGTTTCTTGAATGCAGTTTTTACACAATATCATACAAACATGGACTCCAAGTCTTGTCCTTATTTTAGTATGCAACAGCGGAAGCTCTTAGTATTCACCTGAGAATAAACATGCTTTAAACGTCAACAAAAATGTTGGTGAGTTATAGGTTTAACCTATATATATCAAATCGTAACAATAGACCACAAGATTTCAGATTTCAATACATATCCCATACATAGAGATAAAAATCATTCATATGGTGAACACCTGGTAACCGACATTAACAAGATGCATATTTAAGAATATCCCCATCATTCCGGGACACCCTTCGGATATGATATAAATTTCGAAGTACTAAAGCATCCGGTACTTTGGATGGGGTTTGTTAGGCCCAATAGATCTATCTTTAAGATTCGCTTCAATTAGGGTGTCTGTTCCCTAATTCTTAGATTACCAGACTTAATAAAAAGGGGCATATTCGATTTCGATAATTCAACCATAGAATGTAATTTCACGTACTTGTGTCTATTTTGTAAATCATTTATAAAACCTGCATGTATTCTCATCCCAAAAATATTAGATTTTAAAAGTGGGACTATAACTCACTTTCACAGATTTTTACTTCGTCGGGAAGTAAGACTTGGCCACTGGTTGATTCACGAACCTATAACAATATATACATATATATCAAAGTATGTTCAAAATATATTTACAACACTTTTAATATATTTTGATGTTTTAAGTTTATTAAGTCGGCTGTCCTCGTTAGTAACCTACAACTAGTTGTCCACAGTTAGATGTACAAAAATAAATCGTTAAATATTATCTTGAATCAATCCACAACCCAGTGTATACGTATCTCAGTATTGATCACAACTCAAACTATATATATTTTGGAATCAACCTCAACCCTGTATAGCTAACTCCAACATTCACATATAGATTGTCTATGGTTGTTCCGAAATATATATAGATGTGTCGACATGATAGGTCGAAACATTGTATACGTGTCTATGGTATCTCAAGATTACATAATATACAATACAAGTTGATTAAGTTATGGTTGGAATAGATTTGTTACCAATTTTCACGTAGCTAAAATGAGAAAAATTATCCAATCTTGTTTTACCCATAACTTCTTCATTTTAAATCCGTTTTGAGTGAATCAAATTGCTATGGTTTCATATTGAACTCTATTTTATGAATATAAACAGAAAAAGTATAGGTGTATAGTCAGAAAAATAAGTTACAAGTCATTTTTGTAAAGGTAGTCATTTCAGTCGAAAGAACGACGTCTAGATGACCATTTTAGAAAACATACTTCCACTTTGAGTTTAACCATAATTTTTGGATATAGTTTCATGTTCATAATAAAAATCATTTTCCCAGAATAACAACTTTTAAATCAAAGTTTATCATAGTTTTTAATTAACTAACCCAAAACAGCCCGCGGTATTACTACGACGGCGTAAATCCGGTTTTACGGTGTTTTTCGTGTTTCCAGGTTTTAAATCATTAAGTTAGCATATCATATAGATATAGAACACGTATTTAGTTGATTTTAAAATTCAAGTTAGAAGGATTAACTTTTATTTGCGAACAAGTTTAGAATTAACTAAACTATGTTCTAGTGATTACAAGTTTAAACCTTCGAATAAGATAGCTTTATATGTATGAATCGAATGATGTTATGAACATCATTACTACCTCAAGTTCCTTGGATAAACCTACTGGAAATGAGAAAAATAGATCTAGCTTCAAAGCATCCTTGGATGGTTGAAAGTTCTTGAAGCAGAATCATGACACGAAAACAATTTCAAGTAAGATTTCCACTCGAAATAAGATTGTTATAGTTATAGAAATTGAATTAAAGTTTGAATATGATTATTACCTTGTATTAGAAAGATAACCTACTGTAAGTAACAAAGATTTCTTGATCTTGGATGATTACTTGGAATGGATTTAGAAAACTTGGAAGTAAACTTGCAATCTTGGAAGTATTCTTGATTTTATGAAACTAGAACTTTTGGAATTTATGAAGAACACTTAGAACTTGAAGATAGAACTTGAGAGAGATCAATTAGATGAAGAAAATTGAAGAATGAAAGTGCTTGTAGGTGTTTTTGGTCGTTGGTGTATGGATTAGATATAAAGGATATGTAATTTTGTTTTCATGTAAATAAGTCATGAATGATTACTCATATTTTTGTAATTTTATGAGATATTTCATGCTAGTTGCCAAATGATGGTTCCCACATGTGTTAGGTGACTCACATGGGCTGCTAAGAGCTGATCATTGGAGTGTATATACCAATAGTACATACATCTAAAAGTTGTGTATTGTACGAGTACGAATATGGGTGCATACGAGTAGAATTGTTGATGAAACTGAACGAGGATGTAATTGTAAGCATTTTTGTTAAGTAGAATTATTTTAATAAGTGTTTTGAAGTCTTTCAAAAGTGTATGAATACATATTAAAACACTACATGTATATACATTTTAACTGAGTCGTTAAGTCATCGTTAGTCGTTACATGTAAATGTTGTTTTGAAACCTTTAGGTTAACGATCTTGTTGAATGTTGTTAACCTATTGTTTATTATAAAAAATGAGATGTTAAATTGTTATATTATCATGATATTATGATATATAATATATCTTAGTATGATATATATACAGTTAAATGCCATTACAACGATAATCGTTACATATATGTCTCGTTTCGAAATCATTAAGTTAGTAGTCTTATTTTTACATATGTATTTCATTTTTAATACACTTAATAATATATTTACTTATCATTTAACATAATTAACCAAGTGTATTAATATCTTAATATGATTCATATGTACCTAGTAAGGCGTTGTTATAACGATAATCGTTATATATATCGTTTTCGAGTTTCTTAAATTAATAGTCTCATTTTTATGTATATAACTCATTGTTAAAATACCTAATGAGATACATACTTATAATAAAATCATGTTAACTATATATATAACCATATATATGTCATCATATAGTTTTTACAAGTTTTAACATTCGTGAATCACCGGTCAACTTGGGTGGTCAATTGTCTATATGAAACCTATTTCAATTAATCAAGTCTTAACAAGTTTGATTGCTTAACATGTTGGAAACACTTAATCATATAAATAACAATTTCATTTAATATATATATAAACATGGAAAAGTTCGGGTCACTACAGTACCTACCCGTTAAATAAATTTCGTCCCGAAATTTTAAGCAGTTGGAGGTGTTGACGTATCTTCTGAAAATAAATGCGGGTATTTCTTCTTCATCTGATCTTCACACTCCCAGGTGAACTCAGGTCCTCTACGAGCATTCCATCAAACCTTAACATTCGGTATCTTGTTTTGTTTAAGTCTCTTAACCTCACGATCCATTATTTCGACGGGTTCTTCAATGAATTGAAGTTTTTCATTGATTTGGATTTTGTCCTACGGAATAGTGAGATCTTCTTTAGCAAAACATTTCTTCAAATTTGAGACGTGAAAAGTGTTATGTACAGCCGCGAGTTGTTGAGGTAGCTCCAGTTGGTAAGCTACTGGTCCGACACGATCTATAATCTTGAATGGTCCAATGTACCTTGGATTTAGTTTCCCCCGTTTACCAAATCGAACAACGCCTTTCCAAGGTGAAACCTTAAGCATGACCATTTCTCCAATTTCAAACTCTATATCTTTTCTTTTACTGTCCGCGTAGCTCTTTTGTCGACTCTGGGCGATTTTCAATCTTTGTTGAATTTAGATGATTTTCTCGGTAGTTTCTTGTATTATCTCTGGACCCGTAATCTGTCTATCCCCCACTTCACTCCAACAAATTGGAGACCTGCACTTTCTACCATAAAGTGCTTCAAATGGCGCCATCTCAATACTTGAATGATAGCTGTTGTTGTAGGAAAATTTTGCTAACGGTAGATGTCGATTCCAACTATTTCCGAAATCAATAACACATGCTCGTAGCATGTCCTCAAGCATTTGTATCGTCCTTTCGCTCTGCCCATCAGTTTGTGGATGATAGGCAGTACTCATATCTAGACGAGTTCCTAATGCTTGTTGTAATGTCTGCCAGAATCTTGAAATAAATCTACCATCCCTATCAGAGATAATAGAGATTGGTATTCCATGTCTGGAGACGACTTCCTTCAAATACATTCGTGCTAACTTCTCCATCTTGTCATCTTCTCTTATCAGCAGGAAGTGTGTTGATTTGGTGAGACGATCAACTATTACCTAAATAGTATCAAAACCACTTGCAGTCCTTGGTAATTTAGTGATGAAATCCATGGTAATGTTTTCCCATTTCCATTCCGGGATTTCGGGTTGTTGAAGTAGACCTGATGGTTTCTGATGCTCAGCTTTGACCTTAGAACACGTCAAACATTCTCCTACGTATTTAGCAACATCGGCTTTCATACCCGGCCACCAAAAATATTTCTTGAGATCCTTGTACATCTTCCCCGTTCCAGGATGTATTGAGTATCTGGTTTTATGAGCTTCTCTAAGTACCATTTCTCTCATATCTCCAAATTTTGGTACCCAAATCCTTTTAGCCCTATACCGGGTTCCGTCTTCCCGAATATTAAGATGCTTCTCCGATCCTTTGGGTATTTCATCCTTTAAATTTCCCTCTTTTAAAACTCCTTGTTGCGCCTCCTTTATTTGAGTAGTAAGGTTAGTGTGAATCATTATATTCATAGATTTTACTCGAATGGGTTCTCTGTCCTTTCTGCTCAAGGTGTCGGCTACCACATTTGCCTTCCCCGGGTGGTAACGAATCTCAAAGTCGTAATCATTCAACAATTCAATCCACCTACGCTGCCTCATATTCAGTTGTTTCTGATTAAATATGTGTTGAAGACTTTTGTGGTCGGTATATATAATACTTTTGATCCCATATAAGTAGTGCCTCCAAGTCTTTAATGCAAAAACAACCGCGCCTAATTCCAAATCATGAGTCGTATAATTTTGCTCGTGAATCTTCAATTGTCTAGACGCATAAGCAATCACCTTCGTTCGTTGCATTAATACACAACCAAGACCTTGCTTTGATGCATCACAATAAATCACAAAATCATCATTCCCTTCAGGCAATGACAATATAGGTGTCGTAGTTAGCTTTTTCTTCAATAATTGAAACGCCTTCTCTTGTTCATCCTTCCATTCAAATTTCTTCCATTTATGCGTTAATGCAGTCAAGGGTTTTGCTATTTTGGAGAAATCTGAAGGTATTTCGTATGCCCGAGAGACATACTAAATTAATGTGGCTGACGTGTTATGATCCAAGTCGGGTCATACCCAATAACAAACTTACCGACACCTTATTTGTATTTGATTTTAACGATTGGTTCATTGATCAAATACGCGACACTTGAACTTTAAGAAAAATGGTTTTCTTAAATATTACTTGATGTGTATTATATAAATTATGGAATAATTTATATATTATGGATTTAATTATTTATAGGTTAAATAATTAATTTATTTATGTTACATTTTATATATAAATTGGTTTTATATAATAAAATGTATATAATAAATGGAAGTTTTATAAAATGTGTTTTATAAAATCTAATTTTATAAAACAAACCATTTTATTTAAAAGAATTGGAAGTGGCATGGGAGTATGGAGTAAGCATGCTCTTTTGACTTGTCTTTTACCATGTTACTTCCATTCTAGGTGCATATTAACCAAGGCTCTCTTGGAAACCAAACACACATGCATTTACACATCAAAACATAAGCAAAAAAAACTGCACAAAGCTCTCTCCAAGAGCTGTTCTGGCCGTGGCCTTTTGTACACAAAAAGGGTTTCATAATTTGGTTTTTGGAAGCCAAATTCAAGTGTCAACAAAACCTAACCAAAGTACAAGGTGTTGGTTACAAGTTTGGGGTATAATCTCTTGAGGTTTCATCCATTTGAAGCTCCATTCAACATCATCATCTTCATCACTTTCAACTAGCTTGGAATAGGTATAACATCTTATTCTTGCTTGTAGTTTTTAAGCTTATTTCTCAACTTGATCCTTTTCTTGGGATTTAACTTTTATATGGTTAAAGATATACAAGTTTCAATTGGTAATTTTACATGCTTCCGCTTTGAATGATTCTTAAAAGGTTTTAAGTATTATGAAACTTGTTAAATCCCAACAATGGTATCTAGAGCCGAAGTTGTTGAAATATGCTTCGAGATGGTTATTAAACCCACTATAATTTTGCATTCTATGAACATGCATGAAGTAGAATGTAAAATTTTCGGTTTTGGGTGGTTGTCATTTTGGCCAAAATCACTTGTGATTCTGCATTCTGTACTGCCAATCACTTGTGATTCTGTACTGCCAATCACTTGTGATTCTGTGTTGCAAATCACTTGTGATTCTGTGTTGCAGATCACTTGTGATTCTGTGTTGCAGATCACTTGTGATTCTGTGTTTCCAATCACTTGTGATTCTGTATTGCCTATCACTTATGTTGATGATGTTCACAATCTAAGCCTTGACCTTGTGTTTGGTTGCATGCATGGTTGATTGATATTTATTCAATTAGTTTGTAATAATATTTATTCATTTGGCATGTAATAATTCATTTGGTTATGTAATTTATTTTATATTTGGTATGTAAAATAGATTAGGTTGTAATTTCATTTTTTAGACAAAATGTATTAGGATATATTTTGTAAAATGATGAAGAATGATGAAGACTTGAAGAACACATGAAGAAGCATTTGGATGCAAGGTTAAGTGGGAGATTTGAAATCTCCTACTTTGTGTTATAACCCCTTATCCGGTGGCATTTGTTTTCGGCTAAACAAATGTCTACCAAAATGGCTTGATTGTGAACATATTTGTTTTGCATGCATGGTTGTTTATTGTATGATTGTGGATTGTATGGTTGTATGCTACAAGTTAATCACACAAGTTAACAACAAGCAAAATGGCAATTTAATTGGTTAAATTATACATTAATTAACGACATGCAAAACGTCAATTTAAATGGTTAAATTAAAAATGGCTAAAAGGACATTAATAAACGGTTATTAAGATCATGATTAGGATCATATATATAAAATGGTTTATAGACATGAAATTGGCTTTTCATAATGAACTATACACCAAATGCATGTTGGTGTATGGCAAATGTTTTCTTAAACTAGAATTTATGAAAACTTAAAATCCCTTAACTAAAACAAGGTAAACAAGTTAAACGCCATCCTTTTGTGGAAACACTTAGACGTATTAGGAAACTCTTGATGGGATAAAGGTCACCTAACCGTCATGAGCGAACTAATATGAGTAAGGTACACTTCGCATACATGTGGGATAAAGGTCACCTAACCACTTGTATGTTAAGTCTACATGTTTACACAAGTAGGACGACTTGATTTGGGAATCATGAACTTAGGGTCACCGAAGCATGATGAACAAATAGGCGTTGATGGGATAAATATGCCATGCAAAAGGATTGCATGATCCCATAACTTAGAAGTTGCAAAAGGATTGCAATTGTCACATAAATGACTACCTAGCTAAATCAAATAACGGGATAAAGGTCACCTAACCGAAATTTGATTTACCGTTGGATTCTAAGATTTAATAAAACAATTAAAAATAAAAGGGTATTGTTTATTAAATTTAAAATCGATACTTAAAAGGACTTTGTTAAATTTTGTAGATGGCCGCAAATAACAACAACATGCAAAATGCACCACTTAACCTAAACAACCTATCATTAAGGTCTCTCCTCGAGAAAGACAAACTCAACCATACGAACTTTATGGATTGGTTCCGTAATCTTAGGATTGTCCTCAAACTTGAGGACAAAGCGTATGTGTTGGAGGACCCTATTCCCGACCAACCGGATGAGGAAGATATAGAGGGCATGGCTTATTATGACAAGTATTGCGCCGATTCGGTGCAAGTCGCTTGTCTAATGCTTGGGACTATGATACCCGAACTCCAAAAGGATTTCGAACATCATAGTGCATATGACATGATTACGCAATTGAAGGAGATGTTCCTTCAACAAGCACGTGTCGAGCGCTTTGAAACGGTTCGAGCGCTACATGCATGTCGTATGGATGACACCCAATCCGTCTCCTCTTATGTCCTCAAAATGAAGAGCCTTATTGATCGTGCTAACCGTCTTAACCTAAACATATCAAATGAGTTAGCCACCGATCTTATCCTTAATTCCCTATCAAAAAGGTTTGATCAATTTGTAATTAATTACAATATGAATGGGATGGATAAGAGCATAGGTGAGCTTCACGGTATGCTTAGAACGGCGGAAACTAGCATGGGTAAAAGGGCTTTACCCGTGTTAGCAATCGATCAAGGTGGGTCCAAAAGTAAGACCTCTAAGCCAAAGGTGGCTAAGAGAAAAGGACCCGCCTATCAAGGCAAAGGGAAAGGGAAGATGGTTACCCCAACCATCAACAAGGCTAAGAAGCAAAAGGTAGCCGAGAAGGCAAACCCCAAGGAAGACCCATGTTTCGGTTGCGGTGAGATGGGTCATTGGAAACGAAACTGTCCGGTCTACCTTAAGGAGTTGAAGGACAAGAGGGATGCAGGGCAAACCTCAGGTAATATATATATGGTATATATAGAGCTAAGTATTACTTCTTCTAATACATGGGTATTAGACACTGGATGTGGAACTCATATTTGCAATTCTTTGCAGGGGTTCAAAAGAAGTGATCATAAGGCGGGAACATCAAGTCTCTATATGGGCAATGGTGCAAAGGTGCATGTTAAAGCTCAAGGAGATTTTATTTTGAAGCTTCCAAGCGGATTGGAACTTATTTTAGAAAATGTTTTGTATGCTCCGGATTTGTGTAGAAACATTATTTCTATTTCTCGCTTAAAACAATGTGGTTACGTTGTTAATTTTATTGATGATGATATTCATGTTTCTAAAGATAATGTATTCTATTTCAAGGCTTCGCCTTCAAATGGAATTTATGAATTGGTTCATGATGACACATCTTCTAGTAGCTCAATGTACCATACAAGCACCAAGAAACTCAAAAGGGATTTGAGTGATTCCTACTTATGGCATTGTCGCCTTGGTCACATAAACAAGAACCGAATACATACACTTCAAAAGAATGGACTTTTGAAATCAAATGAAATGGATTCGTTTGAAGTATGTGAATCTTGTTTACAAGGCAAGATGACTAAAGCACCTTTCAAAGGGACCTATGAAAGGGCTAAAGATTTATTGGGATTAATACATTCGGATGTATGTGGACCCTTTAAACCCATGACTAGGAAAGGTGAAAGATACTTTGTTACTTTCATTGATGACTTTAGTCGTTTCGGATATGTCTGCTTATTAAGACACAAGGACGAAACGTTTGAAGCATTCAAAGAATATCAAAACGAAGTACAAAATCAACTCAATAAGACAATTAAGGTACTACGTACCGATAGAGGAGGTGAATACCTAAGCGATGCCTTCCAAGATCATCTTAGGAGTTGTGGGATTATCTCACAACTTACTCCACCCGGAACACCCCAACTTAATGGAGTTTCCGAAAGGAGGAACCGAACCCTAATGGATATGGTTCGATCTATGATGTCAAGAAGCTCGTTACCTCTGTCATTTTAGGGTTATTGTCTAAGCTCCGCGGCTCGTATTTTAAATATGGCCCCAACCAAGAAAGTGGAACGAACTCCTCATGAGATGTGGTTTGGAAAACCTCCTTCTCTATCATACTTAAAGGTATGGGGATGTGAAGCTTATCCTAAGCGTTACGTCCCTAATAAGTTGAATGCTCGATCCACGAAGTGTATCTTCATAGGATATCCCAAGGATGATATGGGATACTATTTCTATGATCCATACGAGCAGAATGTATTTGTTGCTCGAAAGGCGGAATTCCTTGAAACTAAGTTCCTAATGGAAGGAAATAGTGAAAGGAAGATAGATCTTGAAGAGGTTCAAGATCAAGTAGATGATACACAATTGGTTGACACTAGCACTCAACATGAAAATGTTGATAGTGATCAAATGAATGATCAAAATACACAAGGCATTCGTAGATCTGGTAGGATTAGCAATCCTCCTGAGAGATATGGGTTTCTCATAGATGGTTGCTATACGGTTGATTTGGATGAACCGACAAACTACGAAGATGCTTTATCAAGGATCGATAAAGATAAATGGCAGGAAGCCATGAACGCCGAGATGCAATCCATGTATGAAAACCAAGTTTGGGAACTTGTTGTGCAACCTCCTAGCTCCAAGCTAGTTGATTGCAAATGGCTTTTCAAGAAGAAAACCGACATACATGGAAACTTGGATACATATAAAGCTAGACTTGTTGCAAAAGGTTTCACTCAAACTCAAGGGGTTGATTATGATGAAACTTTCTCGCCTGTGGCAATGCTAAAGTCTATTAGGATATTATTTGCCATTGCTGCTCACTACGACTATGAAATATGGCAAATGGATGTCAAAACCGCTTTCCTAAATGGATATCTTATGGAAGATGTCTATATGGTCCAGCCTGAAGGTTTTGTTGATCCAAAATATCCTAAAAGTGTATGCAAGTTAAAGAAGTCAATCTACGGATTGAAACAAGCATCTAGAATGTGGAATCATCGTTTTAATGAGGAAGCCAAGAAATTTGGCTTCATTAAAAATGGTGATGAAGCTTGTGTATATAAGAAAGCTAGTGGGAGCACTATCATGTTCCTTGTACTATATGTGGATGATATATTATTATTTAGGAATGATATTACCACAATGCAAGGAGTCAAAACTTGGCTAAAGAGTTGCTTCTCCATTAAGGATCTTGGAGATGCACAATACATATTGGGGATAGGGACCTATAGGAATAGATCCAAGAGATTGATAGGTTTAAGTCAAAGTACATACATTGATAAAATCTTGAAAAGGTTCAAGATGGAAAACTCTAAGAAAGGTTTGGTGAAATGTCCCGTTCTTATTGATTAAAAACGTTCCATATTAATTGATTTCGTTGCGAGGTTTTGACCTCTATATGAGACGTTTTTCAAAGACTGCATTCATTTTTAAACAAACCATAACCTTTATTTCATCAATAAAGGTTTAAAAAGCTTTACGTAGATTATCAAATAATGATAATCTAAAATATCCTGTTTACACACGACCATTACATAATGGTTTACAATACAAATATGTTACAACAAAATAAGTTCCTTGAATGCAGTTTTTACACAATATCATACAAGCATGGACTCCAAATCTTGTCCTTATTTAAATATGCGACAGCGGAAGCTCTTAATAATCACCTGAGAATAAACATGCTTAAAACGTCAACAAAAATGTTGGTGAGTTATAGGTTTAACCTATATATATCAAATCGTAACAATAGACCACAAGATTTCATATTTCAATACACATCCCATACATAGAGATAAAAATCATTCATGTGGTGAACACCTGGTAACCGACAATAACAAGATGCATATATAAGAATATCCCCATCATTCCGGGACACCCTTCGGATATGATATAAATTTCGAAGTACTAAAGCATCCGATACTTTGGATGGGGTTTGTTAGGCCCAATAGATCTATCTTTAGGATTCGCGTCAATTAGGGTGTCTGTTCCCTAATTCTTAGATTACCAGACTTAATAAAAAGGGGCATATTCGATTTCGATAATTCAACCATAGAATGTAGTTTCACGTACTTGTGTCTATTTTGTAAATCATTTATAAAACCTGCATGTATTCTCATCCCAAAAATATTAGATTTTAAAAGTGGGACTATAACTCACTTTCACAGATTTTTACTTCGTCGGGAAGTAAGACTTGGCCACTGGTTGATTCACGAACCTATAACAATATATACATATATATCAAAGTATGTTCAAAATATATTTACAACTCTTTTAATATATTTTGATGTTTTAAGTTTATTAAGTCAGCTGTCCTCGTTAGTAACCTACAACTAGTTGTCCACAGTTAGATGTACAGAAATAAATCGATAAATATTATCTTGAATCAATCCACAAATCATTCCAATTTACATTTGACTCTTCATTATTATTAGGTGAGTCAATGGGACTTGTTCTAGAGGTAGACATCTATCACATAATATCAAACACGTTAAGAGATTAATATATCACATAATATTCATATGTTAAAAATATATAGTTTCCAACAAAAATGTTAAGCAATCATTTTTAAAGAAAACACGGTCGAAGTCCAGACTCACTAATGCATCCTAACAAACTCGATAAGACACACTAATGCAAATTTTCTGGTTCTCTAAGACCAACACTCGGATACCAACTGAAATGTCCCGTTCTTATTGATTAAAAACGTTCCATATTAATTGATTTCGTTGCGAGGTTTTGACCTCTATATGAGACGTTTTTCAAAGACTGCACTCATTTTTAAACAAACCATAACCTTTATTTCATCAATAAAGGTTTAAAAAGCTTTACGTAGATTATCAAATAATGATAATCTAAAATATCCTGTTTACACACGACCATTACATAATGGTTTACAATACAAATATGTTACAACAAAATAAGTTCCTTGAATGCAGTTTTTACACAATATCATACAAGCATGGACTCCAAATCTTGTCCTTATTTAAATATGCGACAGCGGAAGCTCTTAATAATCACCTGAGAATAAACATGCTTAAAACGTCAACAAAAATGTTGGTGAGTTATAGGTTTAACCTATATATATCAAATCGTAACAATAGACCACAAGATTTCATATTTCAATACACATCCCATACATAGAGATAAAAATCATTCATATGGTGAACACCTGGTAACCGACAATAACAAGATGCATATATAAGAATATCCCCATCATTCCGGGACACCCTTCGGATATGATATAAATTTCGAAGTACTAAAGCATCCGATACTTTGGATGGGGTTTGTTAGGCCCAATAGATCTATCTTTAGGATTCGCGTCAATTAGGGTGTCTGTTCCCTAATTCTTAGATTACCAGACTTAATAAAAAGGGGCATATTCGATTTCGATAATTCAACCATAGAATGTAGTTTCACGTACTTGTGTCTATTTTGTAAATCATTTATAAAACCTGCATGTATTCTCATCCCAAAAATATTAGATTTTAAAAGTGGGACTATAACTCACTTTCACAGATTTTTACTTCGTCGGGAAGTAAGACTTGGCCACTGGTTGATTCACGAACCTATAACAATATATACATATATATCAAAGTATGTTCAAAATATATTTACAACACTTTTAATATATTTTGATGTTTTAAGTTTATTAAGTCAGCTGTCCTCGTTAGTAACCTACAACTAGTTGTCCACAGTTAGATGTACAGAAATAAATCGATAAATATTATCTTGAATCAATCCACGACCCAGTGTATACGTATCTCAGTATTGATCACAACTCAAACTATATATATTTTGGAATCAACCTCAACCCTGTATAGCTAACTCCAACATTCACATATAGAGTGTCTATGGTTGTTCCGAAATATATATAGATGTGTCGACATGATAGGTCGAAACATTGTATACGTGTCTATGGTATCTCAAGATTACATAATATATAATACAAGTTGATTAAGTTATGGTTGGAATAGATTTGTTACCAATTTTCACGTAGCTAAAATGAGAAAAATTATCCAATCTTGTTTTACCCATAACTTCTTCATTTTAAATCCGTTTTGAGTGAATCAAATTGCTATGGTTTCATATTGAACTCTATTTTATGAACCTAAACAAAAAAATTATAGGTTTCTAGTCGGAAAAATAAGTTACAAGTCGTTTTTGTAAAGGTAGTCATTTCAGTCGAAAGAACGACGTCTAGATGACCATTTTAGAAAACATACTTCCACTTTGAGTTTAACCATAATTTTTGGATATAGTTTCATGTTCATAATAAAAATCATTTTCTCAAAATAACAACTTTTAAATCAAAGTTTATCATAGTTTTTAATTAACTAACCCAAAACAGCCCGCGGTGTTACTACGACGGCGTAAATCCGGTTTTACGGTGTTTTTCGTGTTTCCAGGTTTTAAATCATTAAGTTAGCATATCATATAGATATAGAACATGTGTTTAGTTGATTTTAAAAGTCAAGTTAGAAGGATTAACTTTTGTTTGCGAACAAGTTTAGAATTAACTAAACTATGTTCTAGTGATTACAAGTTTAAACCTTCGAATAAGATAGCTTTATATGTATGAATCGAATGATGTTATGAACATCATTACTACCTTAAGTTCCTTGGATGAACCTACTGGAAAAGAGAAAAATGGATCTAGCTTCAATGGATCCTTGGATGGCTTAAAGTTCTTGAAGCAAAATCATGACACGAAAACAAGTTCAAGTAAGATCATCACTTGAAATAAGATTGTTATAGTTATAGAAATTGAACCAAAGTTTGAATATGATTATTACCTTGTATTAGAATGATAACCTACTGTAAGAAACAAAGATTTCTTGAGGTTGGATGATCACCTTACAAGATTGGAAGTGAGCTAGCAAACTTGAAAGTATTCTTGATTTTATGAAACTAGAACTTTTGGAATTTATGAAGAACACTTAGAACTTGAAGATAGAACTTGAGAGAGTTCAATTAGATGAAGAAAATTGAAGAATGAAAGTGTTTGTAGGTGTTTTTGGTCGTTGGTGTATGGATTAGATATAAAGGATATGTAATTTTGTTTTCATGTAAATAAGTCATGAATGATTACTCATATTTTTGTAATCTTATGAGATATTTCATGCTAGTTGCCAAATGATGGTTCCCACATGTGTTAGGTGACTCACATGGGCTGCTAAGAGCTGATCATTGGAGTGTATATACCAATAGTACATTCATCTAAAAGCTGTGTATTGTACGAGTACGAATACGGGTGCATACGAGTAGAATTGTTGATGAAACTGAACGAGAATGTAATTGTAAGCATTTTTGTTAAGTAGAAGTATTTTGATAAGTGTATTGAAGTCTTTCAAAAGTGTATAAATACATATTAAAACACTACATGTATATACATTTTAACTGAGTCGTTAAGTCATCGTTAGTCGTTACATGTAAGTGTTGTTTTGAAACCTTTAGGTTAACGATCTTGTTAAATGTTGTTAACCTAATGTTTATAATATCAAAAGAGATTTTAAATTATTATATTATCATGATATTATGATGTACGAATATCTCTTAATATGATATATATACATTAAATGTCGTTACAACGATAAACGTTACATATATGTCTCGTTTCAAAATCATTAAGTTAGTAGTCTTGTTTTTACATATGTAGTTCATTGTTAATATAATTAATGATATGTTTACTTATCATAATATCATGTTAACTATACATATAACCATATATATGTCATCATATAGTTTTTTTACAAGTTTTAACGTTCGTGAATCACCGGTCAACTTGGGTGGTCAATTGTCTATATGAAACCTATTTCAATTAATCAAGTCTTAACAAGTTTGATTGCTTAATATGTTGGAAACATTTAATCATGTAAATATCAATCTCAATTAATATATATAAACATGGAAAAGTTCGGGTCACTACATTTGGTACCTATTCAAAGAGGAACCGTTCTCAATTCATCTCAGTGTCCTACCACGAAAGATGAACAAGAGAGAATGAAGAAAGTCCCATACGCATATGCTATTGGGTCTATCATGTATGCGATGATATGTACTAGACCGGATGTGTCATACGCTCTAAGCTTGACAAGTAGATACCAGAATAACCCAGGAAACAGTCATTGGATTGCTGTTAAAAGTATATTGAAATACCTTAGGAGAACTAAGGATATGTTTCTAATATATGGGTCTGGTGAGGAGGAACTCGCCGTAAAAGGTTACGTGGACGCGAGTTTCCAAACTGATCGAGATGACTCTCGATCACAATCCGGTTATGTCTTCATGTTAAATGGTGGTGCGGTCTCTTGGAAGAGTTCGAAACAGGAGGTTGTTGCGTTATCCACTACAGAGTCGGAGTACATTGCCGCCTCACTGGCAGCTCAGGAAGCTGCATGGATGAAGAAATTCATCGACGACTTAGGAGTGGTCCCTTCCATTCAGGACCCTCTTGAGATCTTTTGTGACAACGAGGGTGCGATTGCTCAAATCAAGGAACCTCGTGCTCATCAAAAGACTCGTCACATTGAGCGGAGATTCAACTACATCAGGGATGAGGTTGAAAAGGGAAAGATATGTATTCACAAAGTTCACACAGATCATAATGTTGCGGATCCACTCACGAAGCTTTTACATGGGCCAAAACATGAGGGACATGTTTGTGCGTTAGGGCTTCGATATTCTAGTGATTGGAATTGATCTACTTTATGTATTGTAACGGAACGAATTAGTTCAAACTCATTAATATAATTATGGTATTAATTTAATTATGAGTCATGTTCCAATTTAGCATATTTCATCCATGAATAAACTATTATTCTAAATTCCGTAGTTGATCACATTTGTGGGAACAAGTGTGAGGTTTAGACTATTATGAACTCGGATTGGTATACATTCATAGGTTGAATGTGCAGCAAGGTTGCAACCAAGGTTCATAGATATTTGTGGAAAACAAATATTGGAAGACCCGCTCTCAAGAATTACTGTATAGAGCCTTTGTGGTTGATCACATGTAATCTTGAGTAAAGGCGAATATCATTGTATCCTCTGACCTGAGATACATATTGGGTTCGGATATTCACCTAGTACTGTGCCTTGATTCTTTTCTTCGCTATTCTGAAACATGGTAGTACATAAGGAAGAACTCAGGTATATTACAAAGTGTATATCTAGGACGTATGTAGTCAAGATGGAATTTGTCCCTCTTATTTGTTGAGAGTAAGATGTCTAAGGCCTGAAAAGTTAAATCTATAAGAGAGTGATCACTCTGTATCTCTTGGATTTAACATGACATCTAGGACGAAAGGAAATAATGAAAGATTCACCTAATCATATTCGAGATGGGAACTCGAAAGGGATGATGTTATTGAATGGCACAAAGTCATAACATATTAGGGGTGATGGACGGTGTGTTAGGCTGTATCCATCACTTGCATTAATTTCTTATGTTTCTCGTGCAAGTGGGAGATTGAAGGTATTTCGTATGCCCGAGAGACATACTAAATTAATGTGGCTGACGTGTTATGATCCAAGTCGGGTCATACCCAATAACAAACTTACCGACACCTTATTTGTATTTGATTTTAACGATTGGTTCATTGATCAAATACGCGACACTTGAACTTTAAGAAAAATGGTTTTCTTAAATATTACTTGATGTGTATTATATAAATTATGGAATAATTTATATATTATGGATTTAATTATTTATAGGTTAAATAATTAATTTATTTATGTTACATTTTATATATAAATTGGTTTTATATAATAAAATGTATATAATAAATGGAAGTTTTATAAAATGTGTTTTATAAAATCTAATTTTATAAAACAAACCATTTTATTTAAAAGAATTGGAAGTGGCATGGGAGTATGGAGTAAGCATGCTCTTTTGACTTGTCTTTTACCATGTTACTTCCATTCTAGGTGCATATTAACCAAGGCTCTCTTGGAAACCAAACACACATGCATTTACACATCAAAACATAAGCAAAAAAAACTGCACAAAGCTCTCTCCAAGAGCTGTTCTGGCCGTGGCCTTTTGTACACAAAAAGGGTTTCATAATTTGGTTTTTGGAAGCCAAATTCAAGTGTCAACAAAACCTAACCAAAGTACAAGGTGTTGGTTACAAGTTTGGGGTATAATCTCTTGAGGTTTCATCCATTTGAAGCTCCATTCAACATCATCATCTTCATCACTTTCAACTAGCTTGGAATAGGTATAACATCTTATTCTTGCTTGTAGTTTGTAAGCTTATTTCTCAACTTGATCCTTTTCTTGGGATTTAACTTTTATATGGTTAAAGATATACAAGTTTCAATTGGTAATTTTACATGCTTCCGCTTTGAATGATTCTTAAAAGGTTTTAAGTATTATGAAACTTGTTAAATCCCAACAAAATCTTGGATGAATCTTCTGTAGTAACCAGCCAATCCTAAAAATTGACGTATATGCTTCAGAGTTTTTGGGGTTTCCCACTTTTCAACGGTTTCGATCTTTGCCGGGTCCACCTGGATACCTTCTTTGTTCACTATGTGACCGAGGAATTGAACTTCTTCCAATCAAAATGCACACTTTGAAAACTTAGCGTACAGTTTTTCTTTTCTCAATACTTCTAGCACTTTTCTCAAATGTTCTTCGTGCTCTTGATCATTCTTTGAGTAAATAAGTATGTCATCGATGAAAACAATGACAAACTTGTCAAGATATGGCCCACACACTCAGTTCATAAGGTCCATGAACACAGCTGGTGCGTTAGTCAATCCAAACGGTATAACCATAAACTCGTAATGACCATAACGCGTCCTAAAAGCAGTTTTTGGAATATCATCCTCCTTTACTCGCATTTGATGATATCCAGAACGTAAATCGATCTTCGAATAAACCGACGAGCCTTGTAGTTGATCAAATAAGTCATCAATTCTCGGCAGTGGATAACGGTTTTTGATGGTAAGTTTGTTCAACTCTCTGTAGTCAATACACAACCTAAATGTACCATCCTTCTTCTTGACAAACAAAACAGGAGCTCCCCATGGTGATGTGCTTGGTCGAATGAAACCACGTTCTAATAGTACTTGCAGTTGGCTTTGCAGTTCTTTCATCTCGCTGGGTGCGAGTCTATAAGGAGCACGAGCTATTGGTGCAGCTCCTGGTACAAGATCTATTTGAAATTCAACAGATCGATGTGGAGGTAGTCCCGGTAATTCTTTCGGAAATACATCGGAAAATTCTTTTGCGACGGGAACATCATTGATGCTCTTTTCTTCAGTTTGTACTTTCTCGACGTGTGCTAGAACAGCATAGCAACCTTTTCTTATTAGTTTTTGTGCCTTCAAATTACTAATAAGATGTAGCTTCATGTTGCCCTTTTCTCCGTACACCATTAAGGGTTCTCCTTCTTCTCGTACAATGCGAATTGCATTTTTATAACATACGATCTCTGCTTTCACCTTCTTCAGCCAGTCCATGCCAACTATTACATCAAAACTCCCTAACTCTACTGGTATCAAATCAATCTTAAATATTTCGCTACCCAGTTTAATTTCTCGATTCCGGCATATATTATCTGCTGAAACTAATTTACCGTTTGCTAATTCGAGTAAAAATTTACTATCCAACGGCGTCAATGGACAACTTAATTTAGCACAAAAATCTCTACTCATATAGCTTCTATCCGTACCCGAATCAAATAAAACGTAAGCAGATTTATTGTCAATAAGAAACGTACCCGTAACAAGCTCCGGGTCTTCCTTGAGGAATAATGCTATGAAATATATGTTCATTTTTAGCATTATCATATATATATATATATATATATATATATATATATATATATATATATATATATATATATATATATATATATATATATAGATATATTTTATTATACAATTTAATTATATCGTATATTATTATTTTCAATTATATATATATATATATATATATATATATTTATATTTATATTTATATTTATATTTATATTTATATTTATATTTATATTTATATTTATATTTATATTTATATTTAAATGTATACACATTTATTTACAATTAATGGTTCATGAATCGTCGGGAAAGTCAAAGGGTAATTGCATAAATGAAAACACTTCAAAATATTTGAGATTCAATATTACAGACTTTGCTTATCATGCCGACATCCTGTAAAGATTAAGTTTAAATTTGGTCAGAAATTTTTGGGTGTCACAGTACCTACCCGTTAAAGAAATTTCGTCCCGAAATTTGAGTAGGGTCGTCATGGCTAATCATAAAAATGTTTTCATGATGAATATGAGTCGCTAGAGTAGAGTTTTATTTTCATATTGTAATATGGATAAAATGATTCGATTACTCGAAGTGTATGAGTGAAGTTATCACAAAAGAGTGAAATGAGTAAATAGTGTTTCGTCAAATCTTTTGACGTAGATATGGTTGATTTCCGGAATTTCAAGGAATTTAGAGAAAATCCTCGTAATAAGATTTGGTTATTCGGTAATTAAGGAAATTATGATCCTCTTTGGTTAAATGCGATAATCTGTTTTGATTGTTCTGTCGGATATTTCACTATAAATCCACCCTATTCATTTCCTTTATATTATGGAGTTCTATCCTTTTGTCTTCTCTTCCAGACTTTAAGTCAAGCGAATAATGGTCCAGAATTCGTAGGTATAAAGTTTCGAAATGAACATAGTTAATGTTCTAAGAAAGTAATTGTGATAGCTTGATCTGACTTGTCAAATTACCAGAAGTCATGAGAAAAGATAGAATTATCAAGATGATATATTCTTGATATATTTGTGGATTAGGTAGAATGTAAGAGTCGTGTAACATGACACATGATGACGTTATGATCTGTGAATCATCACGTTCTATTAGAAACTCAGCATGACTTACTGTAATATAATCACGTTGATCAAGTGTCATTATATTATATTAACTCATGCTTCAGTTCCCAAAACTACTTCAAAAACATTCATTTTTTAAACTCGCAGGTTTCAGAATTTAGAAACTAAAATAGTTTCTTTTATGATGTAACACAGATAGCGCGAAGAGGTAAATGATTTAGGATAACAATAGTTATGAAGATATTTTCAGAATTATCGAGGATATTTATAATGAAACATACGATGATATCTTAGAATTTCTAGTATCGATGGATGATGAAGATTTTTCGTAAAAGTGTAAAGTCATGAGCAAGGTATTTGTTAATGACTTCTGCAGATACTGAATCACTTGGATTCTTTGAAGGCAGGTTTAGTCTTTGTGATTTTTCCACAGCCTCCTTCATGGTTTGCTTAAATCCGTTTTCCGGTACAAATTTTCCATTAAGTGTTTCCAACACTCCATTCTTTATCATCAAACTTTTGGCTGTTTATGGTCATTTACAGTTTTTGTTGCCTCATTCAACTTTTCAAAATTCAAAGTATTGATTCGCAGACGGGTTGCTTTTCAGAATTTCAGGATAAAAGATCATGATTCTAAAAGCTAAATGTTAAATGTATACTTATAACTGTTGATGTAGAAACGCTGCGAGATTCGAAATACTGATTGCTGATTCTCAGTAATTGGTATGGCAGTTATCGTTACAAGATGCCGATGAGTTCATGATGAGACTTCAATAGGTAAATATAGTGATTTGTCGGAGAGATTTAAGCCAAAGAGAAACGAGGTTGCTGGTACGTCTGCTGGTAATAAGATGGAATATAAAAGGTTCCCCGATAACAATAGAAGAGTACGCATATATATCAATATTATAATAAGGTTGTTTCGAACGAAAAGTCAAAATTGGCTTGATGGAGCTGTGACAAAATTTGCTACCTTGAAAAGGAATTGTAAAGTTATTTTAAGTAATAATAATGCTAAAGGAGCTAACACAGATACGGGTTAAACGTTTTACTCAGGTTTCGAGTGTTTTCAAATGCATATCTATATTCATCATTCTTTTCTTCCGTAGATGGAATGTGGTTGGTTCGTCCTCTCGGCTGAAGTGTTTTCAAGAATCATGAAAGGTTTGAACGCAGATTGTAATCGTCAAGATACAAATGAGGTTTAAGATGAAATCAAGTGGCAAACTTGAAGAAATGTTTAGTTTCATATGTTATAATTAATATTTTAATTCATTTTAATTGTCCAATGTTATTAGTCCACAGTCGATAGTCCATAATTAACAGTCCAATAATTTATATATAGTTTAATATATAATATTTGAATTAATTAATACGTATTGTGACCCGTGTACATGTCTCAGACTCGATCACAACTCAAAGTATATATACTATTTGAGAATCAACCTCAACCCTGTATAGCGAACTCTAGCATTACAGCATATAGAGTGTCTATGGTGATTCCAAATAATATATATAGATGCGTCGATATGATATGTCAAAACCTTGTATACGTGTCCCGATATTTAAAGTGCGTAAAATAAATAACAGAAATTAAATGACGATAAATAAAATTGCGAGAATTTAAATTGCGATAAATAAATTGCGATAATTAAATTTAATAAGTTAGCTAGGAACAGTTAGCTAGGAACAGTTAGCGTGGATTCTTAACAAAATTCTTCTCATAGTTAAATTGTTTGTTTCTAACAAATTTTATTTTGTCCAATGTTTTTTCTTCATTATGCCACTTGTTGGATTATGGTAAATTAAAATCCAAATATGAAATTGGATGAAAATGGTTATTCAGCGGTGAACAGATACGTATATTGGTAGTTGTAAGTAGGATAGTAAATGACTGTTGAATCAGCTTCGAAGAATGTACAGTGTAACTTATTAATGTGAAATCTAAATATTCCTCGGGTATTACCTACCCGTTAAAATATTTTCACTATTAACAGTTTGTACGAAAGAATCTTTAATTACAATCTTTATGAAAACATATATACATATATATTTTCTTCAGATGTAATCATGGATTTAATGAGTTAATATGATATTAATCTCATTTGCTTTTCGATTTGAGCTAAAATAAGTAATCTCTAAAACTTTTAGAATTTCTTCAATGAAGTTATGGATCAATACTTCATCGTTCATTGTTGTTGATACTCCTTGGTATCTATGGTGCGTATAACGTTGATGTTCGTGTGACAGATTGTGAAGTTGAGGTTTGCAATGCGGTTGTTGTTGGTGGTGGTAATGGTACTATTGGCATTGATGATGGTGGTACTGGTTATGCTGCTGGTGCTGCTGATGGTGTTTGTAACCTTTGCACCATATTCTCCAAAGCCACTACCCGAGCGCGAAGTTCGTTGACTTCTTTAATTACTCCAGGATGATTGTCGGTAAGAACGAGCGAATGAATAAGGTTTAGAATCTGAGATAGTATGTAATCATGATGAGATATTCAGGAAATGAGGGTGAAAATGGTGTTTCGGACTAGTTTGCCGGTAAGTGTTTCAGGTTCTTCGTCAAAACGTGAATTTGGTTGATGGAAAGGATCGCCTTCTTTTTGTCTCCATTGATTTAGTAGGTTACAAACCCATCAAATGAATTGGTTGATTCATTCTAGGACACTTCTTTCGGAGCTTAGGTGAAACTCCATATCAGAATAGTTGTCGGAATCCGAGGAATTGGAACTGGTTGAGGGATTCATCTCGTATGATCAGATGAAGGATTTTCGATAAGAAATAGATTATAGGATGTAGATTAGTACCCTGTTATACATAATTTATATATGCATATATAATACTAAAATCCCATACGTTACGGAGGAATCTACGGAAGCTGTCAGGCAAAGGTAACAATAACAGATATGCTAAGATATGAATTTATCTATACACTGTCTATGCAATAGAGGCAGTAAGATGTTTCTAGACTTTAAGGATGATAAGCAAATAATTTTCAACACTAGATGATAAGCAAAACTTTTGACATGCAGACACGGTCGAAGTCCAGACCCACTAATGCATCTAAACAACTATCAGTTAGACACACTAATGCAAGACCTGGTTCGCTAAGACCACCGCTCTGATACCAACTTTCATGACCCGTCCTAATCCATCTGGACGAATACATTACATTTGGTTACATCGCAAGGTACTTGACCTCTATATGATACATTTTACAAACATTGCATTCGTTTTTAAAAGACAAACTTTCATTACATCGACAGTTGACGGCATGCATACCATTTCATAATATATCCAACTATAATTGACTTAGTAATAATCTTGATGAACTAGACGACTTGAATGCAACGTCTTTTGAAATATGTCATAAATAACTCCAAGTAATATCTCTAATATGAGCAAATGCACAGCAAAAGATTTCTTTAATACCTGAGAATAAACATGCTTTAAAGTGTCAACTAAAAGGTTGGTGAGTTCATTAGTTTATCATAATCAATCATTTCCATCATTTTAATAGACCACAAGATTTCATTTTTTCTATAAATATCGTTACACTTGCAAGTGTATAAAATCCATTCGTATGATGAACACCTGGTAACCGATATTAACATAATGCATATAGAATATCCCCTGCATACTCGCAAGTATGCCATAAATATTGGCAATCGCAATCACCATTTAAATCGAAGTACTAAAGCATTCCAAATTCCAGAATGGGGTTTGTTAGGATCATAGATCTATCTTTAGGATTCGCGTCAATTAGGGGCCATTTCCCTAATTCTTAGGTTACCAGACTTGAAGGGACAATATTCGGTATAGTAATCCAACCATACAATGTAGTTTCAAGTACTTGTGTCTATTTCGTCAAACATTTATAAAAACAGTGCATGTATTCTCAGTCCCAAAAATATATATTGCAAAAGCATTTAAAAAGGGAGAAAATGAAACTCACGTATATAAATATTGTAAAACAGTTAATAAAGCATTTGCATGTATTCTCAGCCCAAAAATGTAAAGAGTAAAAGTGATCAAATGAAACTCACCTAATGGATTTTGTAGTAAAAATACATATGACTATATATTGAACAATGCAGGGTTGGCCTCGGGTTCACGAACCTATATCAATTATATATATATTAACACATAATATTAATCAACTAAGTTTATAAATTTTATAATGTATTATGATTAATATCCTTATTTATAATTATATTAATACTTATAATAGGTTATATTATATATATGATATATAATTTAATTAATGTTATAATAATACTAATATATTAGTTAATATATAAAAACATGGTAGTTTGTAATATTAGTTATCTTTATGTTACATGTAAAAATTATATTTTATATAAAAAAATGTTTGTTGTAACAATAATAATAATGTTAAAAATAATAATAAAAGTTATAATAATTTTATTAATGATAATAATACTAATACATATGATAATAATACTAATACATATGATAATAATAACAATAAAATTATATTTATGTTAATAACAATTGAAATATTACTATTAATAATAACAATACTTTAAGATAACAAATAATAATAATAATAATAGTAATAATAATAATACTAGTAATAATAATAATAATAATAATAATAATTATTATTATTATTATTATTATTATTATTATTATTATTATTATTATTATTATTATTATTATTATTATTATTATAATTATAATAATTATAAGGTAGCTACCTCAAGGAATAGGCTTTTTCAAAAAAAAGACGCCTTTGCTCAGGCTCGAACTCCCGACCTCTTAGTTATACCCAATATGCCCAACCATCCTTCTGCCATTTCATTTCTTAACTAATACCCAATCTAAATTACATAACATGTGTGGCCTCAACTCCTTTCGGCCCAACAGCAAATAGATCACAGCCCAATAATCGATTAAAGAGACCTCTTGTATTAATTGATTTAAATCCGATGGGTGTGTGTCTCATGGTGTCGTCCAGTCCTAAAAAAAATAAAGCAGCGACAATCAATTGATCTAGGGTTTTGTTCATTCATCGATCAATCGGAAAGGGAAAGAGAAGGAAAATAACTGTAACGACTAGCAAAATCAGAGGAGCAAGGTGAATTTCACTTGGTGTCTGTTTCTAATCAGGCAGAAATCAATAAACACAAGGTAAGTAATTATAGGGATTCATCGATTATCATTATCATCGATTTTTATCATCATCGAGTAATCAACAGAAAATAAAAGCAATAATTGGTGTTCTTTGTGATCCTTGAATGAAACAGGGAGTAGTTGCAGTGGATTCACAAGTAGTGGAGATGGTAATTGATTGAGAGGTTTGATTGATCAGTAAACAGAACAGAACAACAGCAACAATTTAGCAAAAAAAATGTTTAACAGCCTGGTTCGATCTCTTTCCTTTTTATTTAATTATTTAATTATTTATTTTATAAAAGAAAATTGATTAGCAACATCAGTACAAATGGGTTGTTTGGATTTTGATTGAGGCTTGAGGGAAAGAAAAAATAATATTAACAGCGGCAGTAGCGAAGGGAATGGGCTGCAGGTTGGTCATGGTTCGAACAGTAAGCAGAAACTGGGGGAATTCGTTGATGGTTGTGGTTTTTGTTGATAGTAGAAACAGAAGATGCAGTAGCTCGATTTGCAGCAGGAAAAATGGTGTTGTAGTGGTGTTGGTATCATCTTGAACCGAAATAGAAACTTGATCAGGATGTATGCAGTCGCAGGTGATGGTCTAGTGATGATGTTTGAGTTGAACTAAAACGAATATGAAATATGGTGATTGAATTACTTGAGTTTCCATTTTGGGTTGGTTTCACGACTGCAAGAAATAGAAAGATTTGTAGCAGCAACAATTTCAGTGATGGTGGTGGTGCTGTGATGTTTAAATCAAACAACAAACATACATTTGATTGGTGATGATCAAGAAGAGATAGTAATTGGGTTTTTATAATGGTTGATGGCTCACGAGATCATACTGAAACAGATAAGTGTGGGTGGTGGTTTTCATTCGTAGTATAGTTTACATATGTATAGATATGTATATCTATTTTTTATGTATATATGTATAGCAAGAGGGAACTCGTTTGTAACTCACAAGTGAAAACATAAAGTGATGATCGATTGTAAATAGGTAGATGAAGTATTTGATGGTTTGGTTTGGTGTTCCTATTTCTAGGCTATGTATATATTATATATATGTATAGAATATAAAATCGATAAAGTTATATATATAAAGTTAGATATAAATTGATAGATAGAGATATCTAACAGAAAGTGAAACTTTGAAATACTATCTCCATCAATTAAGGCAATTAAGCATAGTAACAGATTTGGTGATTTGTTATGTAGTGTATGTGGAGATCGATTTACAAGGAGAAAAGAAGACAGAAATGACTAATTGGTCAAGCTTATGTATTATATATCATCTCATATATATATTCTATCTATAGATAGAAAAAGTGCTGGTAACAAACACTAGTACTGCATATCATAACAATTAAAAATGATATGCAAAACATGATTGATGTCAAAATATGACTAACCATAAAGTAGAAAAGATACTTCATTAATTATCATTAATTAATCGGTGAGATTCAATTGTATATAAAAAAATTAATGGTATTGAGCCGTGTTGGTTATAAGTCCCAAAAGTAATACTGAGTATTAACTAAACAATATATATATTACTCATTTTCGGATCATTGTTTATTTTTTAAAACACATAAGTTCGAATTAAACTTCTCTATATAATAATCGAAACGTCCAACGAGTATTACAGTTATAATTTTATTTGATATACTCTATATATATAAATATATATATATATATATATATATATATATATATATATATATATATATATATATATATATATATATATATATATATATATATATATATATATATATATATTTTATTATATAATTTAATTATATCGTATATTATTATTTTCAATTATTATATATATATATATATATAAATATATATATATATATTATATTATATTATATTTATATTTATATTTAAATGTATACACATTTAATTAAAATTAATGGTTCATGAATCATCGGGAAAGTCAAAGGGTAATTGCATAAATGAAAACACTTCAAAATATTTGAGATTCAACATTACATACTTTGCTTATCGTGTCGACATCCTGTAAAGATTAAGTTTAAATTTGGTCAGAAATTTCCGGGTCGTCACAGTTAAAGACTATCCCGATGTGTTTCCCGAAGATCTTTCGGGTCTTCCACCTCCTCGACAAGTTGAATTTCAAATTGATTTAACTCCCGGTGCTGCACCTATTGCTAAAGCTCCATAATGATTAGCACCCTCCAAGATGAAGGAATTATCCAACCAGCTCCAAGAACAATTGGATAAAGGTTTCATTCGTCCAAGCTCGTCCCCATGGGGAGATCCTATTCTATTTGTTAAGAAGAAGGATGGTACGTTAAGGATGTTCATTGATTACCGCGAACTTAACAAGCTTACTATCAAGAACCATTATCCTTTGTCGCGTATTGATGATTTATTTGACCAACTCCAAGGGTCAAGCGTCTATTCAAAGATTGATTTGAGATCCGGTTATCACCAACTCAGAGTCAAGGAATCTGATATTTCTAAGACTGCTTTTCGCACTCGCTATGGGCACTATGAATTTTGTGTCATGCCTTTTGGTTTGACCAACGCTCCTGCTGTGTTCATGGATCTTATGAACCGTGTTTGCAAACCTTATCTCGATAAATTCGTCATTGTTTTCATTGATAACATTTTGATCTACTCCAAGAGTGAGGAAGAACATGAGCAACATTTGCGCATGATTCTTGAACTCTTACGAAAGGAACAACTTTATGCTAAATTTTCTAAGTGGGAGTTTTGGCTCAAAACCGTACAATTCCTTGGACATGTTGTTGATGGAAACGGAATACATGTCGATCCAGCTAAGATTACTGATATTCAGAACTGGGAGATACCAAAGACTGCGAAGCATATTCATCAATTTTTGGGACTTGCCAGTTACTATCGAAGGTTTATAAAAGATTTTTCCCTACTTGCTAAACCTCTTACAAAGCTAACTCAAAAAGGGAAGAAGTTTGAGTGGTCCGAAGAACAAGAATCTGCTTTCAAGATTCTGAAGGAAAAATTAACCACAGCCCCTATTCTATCCTTACCCGAAGGTACTGACGACTTTGTTGTTTACTGCGATGCTTCGAAGCAAGGCTTTGGTTGCATTCTAATGCAACGAGAAAATTTTATTGCCTACGCATCTAGGTAGTTGAAGAAACATGAAGAGAACTATACCACACATGACCTTGAGTTAGGTGCCGTGGTATTTGCATTAAAGATATGGAGACATTATCTGTATGGTACCCATTTTACAGTGTACACTGACCATAAAAGTCTTCGACACATCTTTGATCAAAAATAGCTGAATATGAGGGAAAGCCGATGGCTTGAGACATTGAACGATTATCACTGTGAGCTGAAATATCATCATGGCAAGGCGAATGTAGTTGCCGATGCCCTTAGTCAAAAAGACGATGTTAAACGTGTTCGTGCTCTAAACCTGAAGATCAAATCAAATCTTATCTCGCGAATCTGTGAAGCTCAATTGCAAGCTATTAAACCGACAGTTATCGAAGGTGAAGGACCTATTAGTTTTGAAAACCAACTTCAATTGAAAGCTAATGGTACACGGTACTTTGGCAACAGAATTTGGGTTCCTCACTTCGGTAATCTCCGTGAACTAGTCTTGGATGAAGCACATAAGACTAGATATTCTATTCATCCCGGTTCCAGTAAGATGTATCACGATGTGAAGCAATTCTACTAGTGGCCTAACATGAAAGCCGACATTGCTACTTATGTTAGTAAGTGTCTCACTTGTTTGAAAGTCAAGGCTGAACATCAAAAGCCTTCTTGTCTGTTGACACAACCCGATATTCCGCAGTGGAAGTGGGAATGTATCACTATAGACTTCGTTACTAAGTTACCTAAGACTTCGAACGGTAACGATACTATTTGGGTCGTAGTTGATCATCTTACTAAATCTGCGCATTTCATACCAATCAAGGAAACCGATAAGATGGAGAAATTATCACAGCTTTATATTAAAGAAATTGTCTCACTTCATGGTGTTCCTATCTCGATTATTTCTGATCGCGACAGTCGATTCGTTTCCAGATTTTGGAAAACTTTACAATCTGCTCTTGGAACTCAACTCAACATGAGTACAGCCTATCATCTGTAAACTGATGGTCAAAGTGAACGAACTATTCAAACCATGGAAGATATGCTACGTGCTTGTGCAATCGATTTGGGCAAAGGTTGGGATAGACATCTACCTTTGGTTGAATTTTCTTACAACAACAGTTATCATTCGAGTATTAAAGCTGCACTTTTTGAAGCTTTATACGGACAGAAATGTAGATCCCCTTTGTGTTGGGACGTGAAATGTCCCATTCATATCGATTATAAACGTTCCATATTAATTGATTTCGTTGCGAGGTTTTGACCTCTATATGAGACGTTTTTCAAAGACTGCATTCAATTTTTAAAACAAACCATAACCTTTAAAATATTACGACGACTATCAAATAATGATAATCTAAAATATAGTGTTTTCACACGACCATTACATAATGGTTTACAATAATATTACACAACAATATATATGTCTTCGAATGCAGTTTTTAAACAATATTATACAAGGATGCTGACTCCAACTCTTGTCCATAAATTAGCTTGCAACAGCGGAAGCTCTTAATAATCACCTGAGAATAAACATACTTTAAACGTCAACAAAAATGTTGGTGAGTTATAGGTTTAACCTATATATCAAATTGTAATAATAGACCACAAGATTTCATCTTTCAATAACATGCAATCTGCATAAAATCATTCATATGGTTGAACACCTGGTAACCGACATTAACAAATGCATCTAGAATATCCCCATATATAAATATCGAAGTACTAAAGCAGTTCAAATTCTGTGACTGGGGCGTGTCAAAGCCCATAGATCTATCTTTAGGATTCGCGTCAATTGGTGGCAATTATAATAAACACCAATTCTTAGGCTACCAAGTTCAACAAGGGCGATATCCGGTATAACGATTCAACATAGAATGTAGTTTCAATACTTGTGTCTATTTTGTAAATCATTTTCAAAACTGCATGTATTCTCATCCCAAAATATTAGATTTTAAAAGTGGGACTATAACTCACTTTCACAGATTTTTACTTCGTCGGGAAGTAAGACTTGGCCACTGGTCGATTCACGAACCTATAACAAATATGTACATATATATCAAAGTATATTCAAAATATATTTACAACATTTTTAATACATTTTACTATTTTAAGTTTATTAAGTTAGCTGTCCTCGTTTGTAACCTACAACTAGTTGTCCACAGTTAGATATACAGAAAATAAATCGATATATATTATCTTGAATCAATCCACGACCCAGTGTATACACGTCTCAGGCTAGATCACAACTCAAAGTATATATATTTTTGGAATCAACCTCAACCCTGTATAGCTAACTCTAACATTACTGCATATAGAGTGTCTATGGTTGTTCCAAATAATATATATACATGGTCGATATGATATGTCAAAACATTTGCATACGTGTCTATGGTATCCCAAGATTACATAATATATTAGAATACATGTATAATACACTATGAGTTAGCTAGGATATGATTAATATAGATTTGTTACCAATTTTCACGTAGTTAAAACAAGCAAAAATATCCAATCTTGTTTACCCATAACTTCTTCGTTTTAAATCCGTTTTGAGTGATTCAAGTTGCTATGGTTTCATATTAAACTTAAATTTATGAATCTAAACAAAAAAAGTATAAGTTTATAGTCATAAATACAGGTTACAAGTCGTTTTTGTAAAGGTAGTCATTTCAGTCAAAAGAACGACGTCTAGATGACCATTTTGGAAAACATACTTCCACTTTGAGTTTAACCATGATTTTTGGATATAGTTTCATGTTCATAAGAAAAATCATTTTCCTAGAAGAAAAACTTTTAAATCAAAGTTTATCATAGTTTTTAATTAACTAACCCAAAACAGCCTTGGTGTTACTACGACGGCGTATATCCGGTTTTACGGTGTTTTTCGTGTTTTCAGGTTTTAAATCATTAAGTTAGCATATCATATAGATATAGAACATGTGTTTAGTTGCTTTTAAAGTCCAGTTAGAAGGATTAACTTTTGTTTGCGAACAAGTTTAGAATTAACTAAACTATGTTCTAGTGATTACAAGTTTAAACCTTCGAATAAGGTAGTTTTATATATATGAATCGTATGATGTTATTGAAGGTATTTCTTATGCCCGAGAGACATATTAAATTAATGTGGCTAATGTGTTATGATCCAAGTCGGGTCATACCCAATAACAAGCTTACCGACACTTTATATGTATTTAATCTTAACGATTGGGTCGTTAAATAAATACGCGACACTTGAATTTTAGAAAATGGGTTTTTTAAAATATAATCACTTGAGATAAATTATTTGGATAATTTACATTTAATTATTTATAAGTTTAAATAATTGTAGTGTGTTATATTTTATAAAAGGGTTTATAAAACTTGAAAGTAACATTAATGATTACATGGTTTATTATAAGTTTATAAAAAACTAGTGTGATTATAAAAGGGATGTATGGGGTGGCGGTTTTGGGAGTCCCATGACAACCTCCCATGCTTATTCCTTTTGGTACTTTTGAGGTCACAACTCCTAGGTTCATGCTCAACAAGTACCAAGGTATTGACTCATGAACTTGCAAGTAATACACATCAAAACTAGCTAGAAAATTCTGCTCTCTCCCACACATTCTGGCTGTGAGTTTCAGCTACAAGGAGAGGGTTTTTCTAGTTAATTTTCAAGTCAAATTCATGTATCAATAAATCCTAACCATAGTATTAGGTGTTGGGCAAAAGTTTGGGGTATTATCTCTTGAGGTTTCATAGTTTTGAGGCTTCATTCATCATCATTCTTTCAACTAGCTGCTGTCCAGAAAATTGGGTGTAAAACGAAAGGGTTTTGAGCTTGTTCAAAGGTGATTAAGGGTCTTAATACCTAACAAGTTTAAGGGTAGTGTTGATACACAATAGCTTGAGGTTCTACATAATTGTTCACCATCTTTGTCATTTGAAATAAACCTCAACTAGCTTGAGGAGGTAAATATATCATCTCTACTTGTTATATTTGCAAGCATTTATCCAAGACTTGATGTTATCATGGAATTTAACTTAATAGCTTATCATGTTAACAAGAACTTTACATAATGCTTCCGCTTGTTCTAACTACATTAAATTGGTTTAATGATCAAGTTAACTATAAGAACATGTTGTTTATGAAACTTGTTAAATTCCATCAATGGTATCAAGAGCCGAAGTCTATGGATTATGCTTCTTATATGATCTTTAAACCCATTAAATTTGCATTCTAAGTACATGCATGAAAATGGAATGCAAAAATTTTCGGGTTTGGGAGGGTTGCTATGGTTGGCCGATTTCTAAGGGGTTCCAAAAGGGTTTGGAACTTGCAAATTGGTCATATTTGGTTGTATGTTGTTGTTCACAATCTAGCCAAGACCTTGTGTTTGAATGGATATTTGTTTGGTTTATTTATTATTTTGATATGGTTGTAATATTCATTCAATTTGGTTTGTAAAATTAATTATTCATTTGGTATGTAATATTAATTTTGGTTATGTAATTTATTTTATATTTGGTATGTAAAATAGATTAGGTTGTATTTTCATTTTTTAGAAAAATGTATTAGGATATATTTTGTAAAAATGAAGATGCAAGATGATGACTTGAAGAACACAAGAAGGAGCATTTGGATGCAAGATTAAGTGGGAGATTTAAAATCTCCTACTTTGTATTATAACCCCTTAACCGGTGACATTTGTTTTCAGCTAAACAAATGTCTACCAAAATGGCTTGATTTTGAACACATTAGTTTTGCATGCATGGTTGTATATTGTGTTTGTATGTTTGGTTACTAAAAGTTAATCACAAGTTAACAACAAGCAAAATGACAATTTAATTGGTTAAACTAGACATTATTAATGACATGCAAAACGACAATTTAATTGGTTAAATTAAAAATGACAAAAGGACATTAATAAATGGTTATTAAGAACACTAAAAGGATTATAATAAATGGTTATTGAATCACATATATAAAATGGTTTATATCAAGTAATTGACTAAATTACAAGACATGAAAATGGTTTTTCATAAGTACCATACACTAAATGCATGTTGGTGTATGGCATAAAAGTTTTCTTAAACTAGAAATTATGGAAACTTAAAATCCCTTTAATTGACAAGGCAAACAAGTTAAAACGCCATCCTTTTATGTGACACTTAAAAATATTAGGGAACTCATAATGGGATAAAGGTCACCTAACCGTTATGAGCAAACTAATATAATTAAGGTGAATTTCGCACACTTGTGGGATAAAGGTAACCTAACCACTTGTATGTTAAATTTACACGTTTACACAAGTAGGACGACTTGATTTAGGAATCATGAACTTAGGGTCACCGAAGCATGAGGAACAAATAGGCGTTGATGGGATAAATATGCCATGCAAAAGGATTGCATGATCCCATAACTTAGAATGCAATTGTCATACAATGACTACCTAGCTAAATCAAATGACGGGATAAAGGTCACCTAACCGAAATTTGGTTTACCGTTGGATTCTAAAATTTAATAAATATCAATTGGATTTAAAGGGTATTGATTGTTAAATTAAAATTAATACTTAAACAACTTTGTTAAATTTTGTAGATGGCCGCCAATAACAACAACATTCCAAACGCACCAATCAACTTTAACAACCTATCATTGAGGTCAATCCTCGAAAAGGAAAAACTCAACCATACGAACTTCATGGATTGGTTTCCCAATCTAAGAATTGTCCTCAAACTAGAGGATGGGGCGTATGTGTTGGAAGACCCCATTCCCGATCAACCGGACGAGGATGATACGGAAGGCATGGCTTATTGGGAGAAATATTGCACCGATTCGTTTCAAGTTTCTTGCCTCATGCTTGGGACTATGATACCCGAACTCCAAAAGGACTTCGAGCATCATAGTGCATATGACATGATCACACAGTTGAAGGAGATGTTCCTTCAACAAGCTCGTGTCAAATAATTAGCCACGGACCTTATCCTTAATTCATTGTCAAAGAGGTTTGACACATTTGTAATGAATTACAACATGAATGGATGGGATAAGAGCATTGGCGAATTACACGCCATGCTTAAGACGGCAGAAGCGAGCATGGGTAAAAGGGCTTCACCCATGTTTATGATCAATGAAGGCGGGTCCAAAAACAATAACACTTCTAAGCTAAAGGTGGCTAAGAGGAAAGGACCCGCCTACCAAGGCAAGGGCAAGGGAAAGGGGAAGATGGTTACCCCAACCAACAATAACAAGAAGCAAAAGGTTGTCGGTAAAGCTAACCCCAAGGAAGATCCGTGCTTTGGTTGCGGTGAAATGGGTCACTAGAAACGCAACTGCCCGGTCTACCTAAAGGAGTTGAAAGAAAAAAGGGATACAGGGCAAACCTCAGGTAATGTATATATGGTATACATTGAACTTAGTATTACTTCTTCTAATACATGGGTATTAGACATAGGATGTGGACCTCACATTTGCAATTCTATGAAGGGGTTCAAAAGAAGTAAACAACAAGAGGGAACATCAAGTCTCTACATGAGAAATGGAGCTAAGGTACACGTAGTAGCTCAAGGAGACTTTATTTTGAAGCTTCCAAGTGGTTTGGAGCTTATTTTGAAAAATATTTTGTATCCACCTGATTTATCTCGAAACATTATTTCTGTATCCCGTTTGAAACAATGTGGTTTTAATCTTAATTTCATTAATGATGATATCCATGTTTCTTTAGATAATGTGTTCTATTTTAAGGCTTCGCCTTTGAATGGTATTTATGAATTGGTTCATGATGACACATCATACAATAGCTCAATATACCATGCAAACACCAAGAAACTCAAAAGGGATTTGAGTGATTCTTACTTATGGCATTATCGCCTTGGTCACATAAACAAGAACCGAATGCATACACTTCAAAAGAATGGACTTCTGAAATCAAATGAACTAGACTCGTTTGATGTATGTGAATCTTGTTTACAAGGCAAAATGACTAAAGCACCTTTGAAAGGGACCTATGAAAGGGCTAAGGACTTATTGGAATTAATACATTCGAATGTATGTGGACCCTTTAAGCCCATAACTAGGAATGGTGAAAGATACTTCGTTACTTTCATTGATGACTTTAGTCATTTCGGATATGTCTACTTATTAAGACACAAGGACGAAACCTTTGAAGCATTCAAGGAATATCAAAACGAAGTACAAAATCAACTCAATAAGACAATCAAGGTACTTCGTACCGATAGAGGAGGTGAATACCTAAGCGATGCTTTCCAAGATCATCTTAAAAGTTGTGGGATTATCTCGCAACTCACTCCTCCTGGAACACCCCAACTTAATGGAGTTTCCGAAAGGAGGAACTAAACCCTAATGGATATGGTTTGATCTATGATGGCTAGAAGCTCATTACCTCTATCATTTTGGGGTTATTGTCTATGCTCCGCGGCTCGTATTCTAAATATGGCCCCAACCAAGAAAGTGGAATGAACTTCTCATGAAATGTGGTTTGGAAAACCTCCATCTCTATCATACTTAAAGGTATGGGGATGTGAAGCTTATCCTAAGCGTTACGTCTCTAATAAGTTGAATGCTCGATCCAGGAAGTGTATCTTCATAGGATATCCCAAGGATGATATGGGATATTATTTCTATGATCCTTCTGGGTAGAATGTATTTGTTGCTCGGAAGGCTGAATTCCTTGAAACTAAGTTCCTAATGGAAGGTGATAGTGAAAGGAAGATAGATCTTGAAGAGGTTCAAGATCAAGTAGATGATACACAATTGGCTGACACTAGCACTCAACATGAAAATGTTGAGAGTGATCAAATGGATGATCAAAATACACAAGACGTTCGCAGATCTGTAGGATTAGTAATCCTCCTAAGAGATATGAGTTTCTCATGGATGGTTGCTTTGTGGTTGATTTGGATGAACCAACAAACTACCAAGATGCTTTATCAAGGATTGATAAAGATAAATGGCAGGAAGCCATGAATGCTGAGATGCTATCCATGTATGACAACCAAGTTTGGGAACTTGTTGCATAACCTACTGGCTCAAGGCTAGTTGATTGTAAATGGCTTTTCAAAATGAAAACCGACATACATGGAAACTTGGATACATATAAAGCTATACTTGTAGCAAAAGGTTTCACTCAAACTCAAGGGGTTGACTATGATGAAACTTTTTCGCCTATGGCAATGCTAAAGTCTATTAGGATATTACTTGCCATTGCTACTCATTATGATTATGAAATATGGCAAATGGATGTCAAGACCGCTTTCCTGAATGGACATCTTGAGGAAGATGTCTATATGGTTCAGCCTGAAGGTTTTGTTGATCCTAAATATCCTAAAAAGGTATGCAAGTTAAAGAAGTCAATTTACGGATTGATACAAGCATCTAGAATGTGGAATCATCATTTCAATGAGGAGGCCAAGAAATTTGGCTTCATTAAAAATGGTGATGAAGCTTGTATATACAAGAAAGCTAGTGGGAGCACTATCATGTTCCTTGTATTATATGTGGATGATATATTATTATTTGAGAACGATATTTCGGCAATGCAAGGAGTTAAAACTTTGTTAAGTAAATGCTTCTCCATTAAGGATCTTGGAGAAGCACAATACGTTTTGGGAATTGGGATCTACAGGGATAGATCCAAGAAACTGATAGGTTTGAATCAAAGTGCATACATCGAAAAGATTTTGAAAAGGTTCAAGATGGAAAACTCTAAGAAAGGTTTGGTACCTATTCAAAAGGGAACACTTCTCAGTTCATCTCAGTGTCCTACCACGAAAGATGAACAAGAGAGAATAAAGAAAGTCCCGTACGCATCTGCTATTGGGTCAATCATGTATGCAATGATATGCACTAGACCGGACGTGTCATGCGCTCTTAGCCTGACAAGTAGATACCAGAATAACCCAGGAAACAGTCATTGGATTGCTGTCAAAAGTATATTGAAATACCTTAGGAGGACTAAGGATATGTTTCTGATATATGGTTCTGGAGAGGAGGAACTCACTGTAAAAGGTTACGTAGATGCGAGTTTCCAAACTGATCGAGATGATTCTCGATCACAATCCGGTTATGTCTTCACGTTAAATGGAGGTGCGGTCTCTTGGAAGAGTTCAAAACAGGATGTTGTTGCTTTATCCACTACAGAGTCGGAGTACATCACCGCATCATTGGCAGCTCAGGAAGCTGCATGGATGAAGAAATTCATCAACGACTTAGGAGTAGTCCCTTCCATTCAGGACCCTCTTGAGATCTTTTGTGACAACGAGGTGCGATTGCTCAAATCAAAGAACCTCGTGAGGGTGTATTCGCAAAGTTCACACAGATCTTAATATAGCGGATCCACTCATGAAGCTCTTACATGGTGCAAAACATCAAGGGCATGTTAGTGCATTAGGGCTTCGATATTCTAGTGATTGGTTGTGATCTGTTTTAAGTATTGTAACGGAACAAAATTGTTCAAACTCATTAATATAATTATGGCATTAACTTATTTTGAGTTATGTTCCTATTTTGCATATTTTATCCATGAATAAGTAATTATTCTAAATTCCGTAGTCGATCACATTTGTGGGAACAAGTGTGAGGTTTAGACTATTATGAACTTGGATTGGTATACATTCACGGGATAAATGTAGGGCAAGGTTGCTACCAAGGTTCATAGATATTTGTGGGATACAAATATTGGAAGACCCGCCCTCAAGACTTACTAAATGGAGCCTTTGTGGTTGATCACATGTATTCTTGAGTAAAGGCGAATATCATTGTATCCTCTGACCTGAGATACGTATTGGATTCGGATATTTACCAAGTATTGTACCTTGATTCTTTCCTTCGCTATTCTGAAATATGGTAGTTCATAAGGAAGAGCTCAGGTATAATACAAAGTATATATTTAGGACGTATGTAGTCAAGATGGGATTTGTCCCTCTTATTCGTTGAGAGTCAGATGTCTAAGGCCTGATAAAGTTAAATCTAAAAGAGAGTGATCACTCTGTATCTCTTGAATTTAACATGACATCTAGGACGAAAGGATATAATGAATAGATTCACCTATTCATATTCGAGATGGGAACTCGAAAAGGATGATGTTATTGAATGGTACAAAGTCATAACATATTGGAGGTGATGGACGGTCGTTAGGTGGTATCCATCACTTGCATTAATTTCTTATGTTTCTCATGTAAGTGGGAGATTGAAGGTATTTCGTATGCCCGAGAGACATATTAAATTAATGTGGCTAATGTGTTATGATCCAAGTCGGGTCATACCCAATAACAAGCTTACCGACACTTTATATGTATTTAATCTTAACGATTGGGTCGTTAAATAAATACACGACACTTGAATTTTAGAAAATGGGTTTTCTAAAACATAATCACTTGAGATAAATTATTTGGATAATTTACATTTAATTATTTATAAGTTTAAATAATTGTAGTGTGTTATATTTTATAAAAGGGTTTATAAAACTTTCAAGTAACATTAATGATTACATGGTTTATTATAAGTTTATAAAAAACCTGTGTGATTATAAAATGGATGTATGGGGTGGCGGTTTTGGGAGTCCCATGACAACCTCCCATGCTTATTCCTTTTGGTACTTTTAAGGTCACAAATCCTAGGTTCCTGCTCAACAAGTACCAAGGTATTGACTCATGAACTTGCAAGTAATACACATCAAAACTAGCTAGAAAATTCTGCTCTCTCCCACACATTCTGGCTGTGAGTTTTAGTTGCAAGGAGAGGTTTTTGTAGTTAATTTTCAAGTCAAATTCAAGTGTCAATAAATCCTAACCATAGTATTAGGTGTTGGGCAAAAGTTTAGGGTATTATCTCTTGAAGTTTCGTAGTTTTGAGGCTTCATTCATCATCATTCTTTCAACTAGCTGCTGTCCAGAAAATTGGGTGTAAAACGAAAGGGTTTTGAGCTTGTTCAAAGGTGATTAAGGGTATTAATACCTAACAAGTTTAAGGGTAGTGTTGATACACAATAGCTTGAGGTTCTACACAATTGTTCACCATCTTTGTCATTTGAAATAACCCTCAACTAGCTTGAGGAGGTAAATATATCTTCTCTACTTATTATATTTGCAAGCATTTATCCAAGACTTGATGTTATCATGGAATTTAATTTAATAGCTTATCATGTTAACAAGAACTTTACATAATGCTTCCGCTTGTTCTAACTACATTAAATTGGTTTAATGATCAAGTTAACTATAAGAACATGTTATTTATGAAACTTGTTAAATTCCATCAGTTATGAACATCATTACTACCTCAGGTTTTGTGGATAAACCTTCTGGAAATGAGAAAAATAGATCTAGCTTCAAAGGATCCTTGGATGGCTTGAAAGTTCTTGAAGTAGAATCATGACACGAAAACAAGTTCAAGTAAGATTATTACTCAAATTAAGATAGTTATAGTTATAGAAATTGAATCAAAACTTGAATATGAATATTACCTTGATTTAGAAAGAAAACCTACTATAATTTACAAAGGTTTCTTGATCTTAGATGAATGCTTGGAATGGATTAGGAAACTTGGAAGTAAACTTGTAAACTTGGAAGTGTTCTTGATGTGTTCTTGAGTAATTATTTTTATGATGATTATAGGTAATAACTAAAGCTTGTATTTGATGATTTTTGCTGGAAAAATAGTAACTTAGACGTTCATGGAAGAGTGTGTGTGTTTTGAGAGAGAATTGGGAAGAAAATTGGAAGTGAAATGGAGTAGGTGGTGAGTGGTGAAGGTGAGTGGGGTTAAAAGGAGTTCTTGTTTTTGTTTCCTTGTTCATAAGTCATGCTAGTTGTCTAATTATTGGTTCCACATGTTTGTTGACTATCTAGGGCTGCTAAGAGCTGAATTATTATGTGTATATACCAATAGTATATACGTCTAGGAGCTGGGTATTGTACGAGTACGAATACGGTTGCATACGAGTAGAATTATTGATGAAAATGAATGAGAATGCAATTCTAAGCATTTTTTTAAGTAGAAGTACTTTGATATGTGTCTTGAAGTCTTTCAAAAGTGTACTAATACATCTAAATACACTACATGTATATACATTTTAACTGAGTCGTTAAGTCATCGTTAGTCATTACATGTAAGTGTTGTTTTGAAACCTTTAAGTTAACGATCTCTTTTAATGTTGTTAACCCATTGTTTATTATATCTAATGAGATGTTAAATTATTATATTATCATGATATTATGATGTATGAATATATCTTAATATGATATATTGTTGAGTCCCCAAAATAATTAAGGATTTAATTATGACAAAACTGTAATTTATTTGCACTAAAGTGTTATGTGCAGTCAGCACAAGTTTGTTCATGTATAGACAGCAGATGTAGCTATGTCGAGTATTTAGTTTGCTGCTCAGTCTACCAGCATAAGGTAGACAGTGTTCTTCAATCAGCACAGGATGTGTTCTCAGCAAATCAAGAACATGAAGTGGCTCAGCAATGAAGAACCAGCACAGTTGGAATGCAGCTCACTACACAAGACAGCTATGCTCCATTATAAGCATAGTCGTTTTCCCGAGTGGTCTACATCAATGGTACTATTCAACAGAAGTCAAAGACAAAGTTGAACAGAAAAGGACACGCGTCGGCGGCTGACAAGTAACCTTACAAGATCACGTGGGAATGCAGAAGGTTAACGCATGTACAGACATGGGTTATACTTTGTCATCACCTAGGAAACACAACATTCTATTTATTTAATCAAATAGTGGTGCCAAACTGAATTGGGGTGTTCCTGCAAATAGCTACCAAAGAGGAAAGAAGAGAGCATGCTCTCTGATATAGTTGTCTCTACAAGTACAGACATCCTATGTACCAGTGGACAATAGAACCATTACACGGTTAATAGGACCACTATAAATTGTTGTATCCTCTATTGTTACAACTAGTGGTGTGGGTTTATTTTATAGAGTCAAAATGTGTAATAGCTGATAGTTTACCTCTTAGCTATAATCTAGGTAATCTGTATCAACCAACTATCATTCCACCAAGGATAGTTGTGATTCTTTGTGATTCAATCAATAAAGAATAACTGTTGAAAATTACCTGTGACTCTATTTATTTTGCATGATTGAATACTAATCGAGTTTAACTGTTTAGTTAATTGAAAAGAAATTGTATTCACCCCCTACAATACTCCTGTTGTTATCAAGGGACCAACAACTAGTATCAGAGCTTCAGTCTTGATAATTAATATCTTGGATCGGAATTCTCTCATGGCTGCATATACTAATACAGCTTACCTTGAAAATGGCTCATCCAATAGACCACCCAAATTTGATGAAGATGAGTATGAAACTTGGAAGGCAAGATTCATGCTTCACCTTGAGTCTATTGACCCACTCATGCCTAGTATCGCCACAGATGGTCCATTTGTGCCTACTCAGACTATTGGTAGTGCACCAGCTACAGCTAACACTCCTGTTATTTCTGGCAGAGAGGTTATTCTCACTCCTTGTAGATGGGATGCTGAGGATAAACGTCGTGTTGGAATTGACCCTAAGATCAGAACCTTGTTAGCTATAACTTTGCCTAACCCACTGTTCAAACTGATTAAGGGAAAATAAAATGCCAAGATTATGTTGGACTATCTAGATGTTACCTATGAGGGTATGCGAGAAGTTAGGCAGAACAGGATGATTGCTTTAAAATGAGAATATGAAATGTTCTTTGCCTACAAAAACGAAACCCTTAAGCAAACCTTCATTAGGTTTAACTCCTTAATTGCTGACCTGATCACTCTGAATGTCACCTATACTGAGTTTGAACAAGTTAACAAATTCATAAATTCACTGCCCACTAAATGGAAACCTGTTACTGACCCCTTAAGAACCACTCAGACCCTAAAGAACTTTAACATGTCTTCTCTCTATAGTTCACTTTGGAAACATGAGAAGGCAGAGGCTAAATTTGAACTTAACTTGAAAGAAAACTTTAGGTCTACCCCCACCACTTCAAAATATTCTAAGACAGATGATACTGCTCTTATTGCTGCTGCTAAAAAGAAAGCTCAAAAGGCTTTACTGGTTCAAAAGTTGCTGGCAGAAGAAGAGTCAACTGGGAGTGATGTGGATAGTGGTACTGGGTCTGAAGAAAGCAGTGATGACGAAAGTGATGCAGAAGGGTTTGCTAAAGGTATGGATTTGCTGGCTAGGCAGTTCAAAAGGTTCAATTGTAATAGAACCAGCAAGTCATACAAAGGGAGTAAGAAACCGAGTGCTAGGTATAGCAGCAAGTCAGTCAAGGGTCCTAAATCTGAGTGTTATAATTGTGGAAAGGTTGGACATTTTGCTGCTGAATGCATGTCCAGGAAACCTTCAACTTCACATGCTAACTCTTTTTCAAAAGCTGACAAGTACAAAAACAAGTACAAAGCTATGAAAGCTTAGATGAAGGAAAGTGCTAAGACTGATAAGAAGGGTAAAAAGCCAGAAAAGGTTCTAGTTGCTGAGCATCATGATTGGGATGAAACCAGCTCGTTGTCTTCCTCTGATTGTGATACTGATGATGATGGTGCTGGTTATGCTCCAGAAAAGAAGCTGTGTTTAATGGCCAAGGAGGTCAAGGAGTCTGATGAGGATGATAGTGGGTACAAGTTTTTGGCTGATATGAGGGAAGCTGATTAGAAAAGAGATTTTCCTCAATGGAAAACTAAATTGATGTATAAGGTTAATAATTTTTGAACTTATACTGATGATGAAAAGGCCGAAATGTTTGACTACCTAAGAGTTGACTTATGTAGAGGTAGCAAACGTGAAGAAGTGTTGATATCAGACAACAAATCTTTAAATGAGAAACTTAAATGCAAAAATGATGAAGTTAAAATCTTAAAAGATGATATTTCAAAATTCGAAAAACAAAATTTTACTTTAAGGTCTCTTCACGTTGAGGCAGCAGAAGTCAAGAACCAGCTGGATAATCTTAAAAAGGTTGTCGCTTCATGTGTACATCTGCTCAACGCACAGCAAAGTGTGTTAATGAGCAGGTGCCTGCCCAAGTTGAAGCTTTCTTTGCTGGTGACTATTCTGCTACTGCTATTGCAGAGGTTACTTTCATGGACCCAATTCTTGAAACAGATCCTGAAGCTGTCTTTCCAAATACTTTTGCCAAGATAGTTAAAGGTAAAAAGGTCTTGACAAATAAATTTTTTAGACCTGCTACTGTGTCCCCACCACCTGCCATGAAAGAGATTTTGGAGGATGAGGTTAGAGCAAGAGAAGCCAGTACCTCAATTGATGAGACTACTGACCCCTCAAGCATCTACTACATGACTCCAAAAGAAAGACGTATCAAAAGGGAAATCACTGAAAATAATCTTAGAAAAGTTAAATCTACTGATTCCCCTTCGTGTTCGAGTTCCAATTGTGCTGAGCCAACCGATGACAAACTTACTGGTCAACCAGTAGCTGCATACAGGCCAGTCAAACGTAATACTGGCAAGTCCAAGGCAGCAGGAAAAATATCTTCTAGTTCATCAGCTTCAGTAGACAAGCCAGTAACTTCCCACGCTGGCTCGTCAAATGATAAAGGCAAAGCAATACGTCATGACTATGGTACTGGTTCTAAGAAGAAAGTTGCCCTTAAGGGAAAAGCAAAAGTGGACTCGAATGAAGAGCTGTCTATCACTGAGATTATGACAGTCATGCTTGACCAGCTTATTGAGGTAGTAACCAAACATCGCCCCGATCCCCTTTACAATGTATGACCCTTCACCGATACCAAATGTGAGAAAATGCTACAAATGTGGCAGCAAGTTTCACTTAGCCAACCGGTGTCCTTTTACCCCAACCCCATCTACTGATGCTTCTTCAAGCAAACCAGCAGACAGGAAGAGATCATCAAAGATGACCCTTCCAGAACCCATCCTTGGATGGGTTCCCAAAAAGAACTAATCTCTTAGCTACTGTGTAGGGCATTCAAAACAAGCAAATCTGGTATCTCGATAGTGGGTGTTCGAGACATATGACCAGATGTAAGTCCCTGCTAATGGACTATCAAGAAAATGGTGGTCCAGTTGTTTCGTATGGAGATAATTCGTTGGGTTACACAAAGGGTTTTGGTACTTTGACTAATAGGAATGTCACATTCTCAAATGTTGCATATGTAGTTGGGCTTAAACATAATTTACTTAACATAAGCCAACTGACAAGCAAGAACAAGATAGTCTAATTCAGAAAGAAAATTGGAACTATTTTTGATAAGACAAGGAAGCCACTGCTGACTGCAAAACGTCATGAAAACATGTATCAAATTGACATGAACACAGCAGTCACAACAATTGATAATTGTTTATATTCGAAGGCAGCAGACAACCTGAAATGGTTATGGCACAAGAGACTCTCACATCTCAACTTCAAAGATATTCACAAATTATCCAGTAGAAGTTTGGTGTCTGGGCTGCCCACCATGTCTTATGTAAAGGACAGACTGTATCCTAGTTGTGAAAAAGGAAAACATCACCATGCCTCATTCAAATCAAATCAAATCTCATCTATTGAGAAACCATTTCATTTACTTCATATGGATCTTTTTGGTCCTGTTAATGTGGCCAGCTGTAGTGGGAAGAAGTATACACTGGTTATGGTTGATGAATACTCCAGGTACACCTGGGTATTCTTTTTGAAGCAAAAGAGTGAAGCTGCTGATGAAATTATCAATTTTATCAAAAGAATAGAGCTTTTAAATGGGCAACTAGTGAAATAGCTAAGAAGTGATCATGGTACAGAATTCAGAAATGCTACATTAGAAGAATGTTGTGCTGATAAAGGTATTTCACAGAACTTTTCTGCTGTGAGAACACCTCAACAAAATGGTGTTGCAGAAAGAAGAAACAGAACTCTCATTGAAGCAGCAAGATCTATGTTAGCTGAGTCTGGGCTGAAAAATTCATATTTGACAGAGGCTGTGAACACTACATGTTTTACCCAGAATAGATCTCTAATTGTTAAAAGACATCAGAAAACTGCTTATGAAGTTCTCAAAGGAAGAAAACCCTCAATCTCATTTCTTCATGTATTTGGCACTCCATGATTCATTCTAAACAATAGGGATCAGTTAGGCAAGTTTGATGCTAAGGCTGATGAAGGTATATTCTTGTGATATTCCAACATGTCAAAGGCATATAGGGTTTTCAATAAAAGAATGAGTTGTTTTGAAGAATCAATTAATGTTACATTTGATGAAACTGCCCCAGCCTCATCTTCCAGTCAAGAAGATGAAGAGTTATTGTTTGAAGAGCCTACTCAGCAAGGTCTCAATGATGAAGAGGAACCAGCTGTAAATCCCTCACCAATCCATGTTGTTGGGTTCTCTGATAATGAGATGGAACACTCTGTTCCATCTGTGTGTAAACCAAGTGGACCTACTGGCTCTACTAAAATCCTACAACTTGAGCATAGGTCTACTGGTTCTGAAGGATCACAAGCTGGTACTGGTTACAATAATACTGAACAGATGTCTCCAATTGCTGCTCATACCTTTGAACCAGCTGATGATCAAGATGCTGTGTGTTCTACGACAAGCTCACCTGTTCATAACACTAGATGGACAAAAGAGCATCCAATTGAGCAAGTCATTGGTAATCTGGCTAGTAGTGTAAAAACAAGAAGGCATGCAACCAGCAATTTCTGTATGCATGTAAATTTTGTGTCTACCATTGAACCTAAATGTCCTGATGAAGCAATCAAAGATCCAAGCTGGGCAGGAGCTATGCAAGAAGAGATCTCCCAGTTTGATAGGAATAAGGTTTGGACATTGGTACCTAAACCTGATGATGAAACTAAGAAAATCATTGGTACCAAGTGGGTTTTCAAGAACAAGATGGATGAAGATGGGATTGTGATCAGAAACAAAGCTAGATTGGTAGTTCAAGGTTTCAAACAAGAAGAAGAATTGGATTATGGAGAGACTTATGCTCCAGTGGCTAGGATGGAAGCTATCAGACTGTTCTTGGCGTATGCTGCTAAGATGAACTTTAGGGTATTCCAGATGGATGTTAAATCTGCATTTCTAAATGGGAAGCTGCAAGAAGAAGTTTATGTCAAACAGCCTCCTGGTTTTGTAAGCAGTAAATATCCAGACCATGTCTACAAGCTAGACAAAGCTCTTTATGGCCTCAAACAGGCTCCAAGAGCATGGTATGAGACACTTCATGTGTATCTCACTGGTATAGGTTTTAAAGTTGGAACAATTGACACCACTCTGTTCTCAAAAGAGACAGATGGTGATCTCTTGCTGGTTCAGATATATGTGGATGATATTATTTATGGATCTAAAAACGAGTAACATTGCCAAGATTTTTCAAAACTTATGTCAAAGACATATGAAATGAGCTTATAAAGAGACTTGCAATACTTTTTGGGATTGCAAATTAAAAAACTTGATGATGGAATTTTTATAAGTCAGGATAAATATATCAAAGATATGCTAAAGAAATTTTGTCTGACCTGTTTAAAAGATATAGGGACTCCAATGGCAGCAACTATTAAAATAGATGCTGATCCCAATGGTGAACCAGTCAATATCACTGAATATAGAGATATGATCGGATCCCTACTTTATCTCACAGCCAGCAGACCAGATATTATGTTTGTTACATGTCTCTGTGCCAGATATCAAGCTGATCCTAAAGAGTCACACTTGCTAGCAGTAAAAAGGATATTTAGGTATCTGAAAGCTACTGCTAAACATGGTCTTTGGTATCCCAAAGACCAGGATTTTAAGCTAATTGGGTATTCAGATGCTGATTTTGCAGGGTGTAAAATAGACAGGAAAAGTACTACTGGTGGTTGCCAGTTACTGGGTGGTTGGCTAGTCAGCTGGACGAGCAAAAAGCAAAATACTGTGTCCACATCTACTGCTGAGGTAGAATACGTTTCTGCTGGTAGTTGTACTGCTCAAGTACTGTGAATGCAAAGCCAGCTGAAAGACTATGGTGTTCATGTTACAAAGACTCCAATTTACTGTGACAACACAAGTGCAATAGCTATCACCAACAATCCTGTGATGTATTCAAGAACAAAGCACATTGACATTCGATATCACTTCATAAGGGATCATGTTCAAAAAGGAGATGTGGAGCTACATTTTATTTTAACAGACCCGCAGTTAGCAGATCTATTCACAAAGCCCTTATATGAGAAACGTTTTAACTATCTCATCTCTGAGCTGAGTATGCTTGAACTTTAAATAAAAGACAATTTTTATTGGTGTGCTAACTCTACAACATGTAGGGCAAACCAGTAAGCCATTTTTGTTAACTTACTGCCTACATGTAAAACACTCAGCACAACAAGGTCTTTTATATTTTGGTTACTCAAAATGTTTTTAATTGAAATAATAAACAGCTCACAAAATTAAATGATTCCTTAAATCTGAAACTCATTTACTTCCAATGATTTAAATTAAATTCATGACATATTAAATGTAACAAAGTATTTTGTATTTAATACAAAACTTATTTTGTGGTTTTTAAATTTTTCTTAAAAAAATTAAAACCTGCTGCATTTAATGTTGAATGGGAGGTATGAGTGTTCAAGCCGTATATACGTCAAATCATCAGTCTGTGTCCCCTCGAGTGTGCCAGTCTGTCACATTTGCCCACGCGCCTGCTAATGGCAGTTGTCATTTTCTCTCTCCCGCCTTTTTCACCAATCACAATGGTTAAAAGAGTGTTTTATCTTCCACAATAACCTTTGGGTATTCAGTTTTCAAATTCACACTCTTCTCTCTAAAAATCCCCAAATCTTCAAATCAATTCATACATCCATCTTCTACGAAATCATCAATGGCAGAACAACAACAACAACATCAATCACCACCTGCTGCAAACCAACCAGAGGAACAACAACCACAGCAACAATAACCGGTAGCACCACAACAACCGGAACAGCAACCACCACCGGTCATCGAAGAACAAGTGGTGCAGGGTCCTCTGTTCAACCTGCACCCAAACCTTGTTAGGGCTGAAAATGCACCAGAACACTCTTCCATTCGCCTATCAAGAGGCAATGCTACTCATGCCCTTTCAATTCCCAAAACCAAAGCCAACTTGGGTTATGATGCGCTTACCAATTACATACGACAATCACCACTGGCTAGAGCTATTACCGGCGTACCTTCTCGTCTTTATCCTGCTTGTTTGACCAGATTCCGGTATATTGCCACCACGGCCACCACTCAACAGAACGTTCCATGTATTCGTGGCATGGTGACTGAAACCCTAGCCTGCTCCATCACTGTTGATGCCATCCGACATGCTCTCCAATTACCCATTGGTCTGTTCATTAATTCACTAACCAGTGATGAGTTTAGAAGAGAGGTACTGGAGATTATAAGGTTTGATGGACCAGTGGCTCATACGCCCTTAAGGAGCCAGATGCCACCTCTGTGGAACTATTTCTTTGGCTTGCTGACTCATTGCATCAGTCAGAAGTCCGGGAGCTTTGATCAGTGCTCAGATTTTGAGCTGAAGATTGGTCATGGGATGCTGTTCAATGAAATATTGATTATGCCGGTGAAATTTACTTAAGGCTAAGGGAAATAGTGCTTGCACCTAAACGAACACACTTAATCCCCTTTCCAAGGTTTTTGAGCCTTGTTTTTGAAAATGAGCTGGGTGAAGCTTACCAGCAGATTGCTGATTAATCATTCGACCTGCCTCCAAAACAAGGGGGAATGCCAAAAGATGCTCCTGCTACTCCATATAATGTCCTGACACCAGGCATGCTTGAGTATCTTGCTGCTCAAGGTGGAGTGAACCAACCGGCTGCCTCTGGTGTTGTACCAGTTGAGGGGGAGGTACCTCGGCGAAAGCCATCTGTAAAAAGGAAGAAGCCAGCTACCTCAACTAGTACAGCCACCGTCTCACATACTGGTAAAGCAGTAGTTGTATTAGAATCTAGTGCTCTCTGATCATAAAGAACAGCCCTAGTCTTATATACTGACTATCCACTTCTAGTATTGGAATCCGTTGCTTAACTATTTCTTGATAACAGGCAAATTCAAACGAGCAAAAGCTGGCTCCAGGCTCACCACATGGGAGATTGTGTAGTAACCCGAACTTTTCCATGTTTATATATATATTAAATGAAATTGTTATTTACATGATTAAGTGTTTTCAACATGTTAAGCAATCAAACTTGTTAAGACTTGATTAATTGAAATAGGTTTCATATAGACAATTGACCACCCAAGTTGACCGGTGATTCACGAACGTTAAAACTTGTAAAAACTATACGATGACATATATATGGATACATATATAGTTAACATGATATTATGATAATTAAACATATCATTAAGTATATTAACAACGAACTACATATGTAAAAATAAGACTACTAACTTAATGATTTTGAAACGAGACGTATATGTAACGATTATCGTTGTAACGACATTTAATGTATATATATCATATTAAGAGATATTCATACATCATAATATCATGATAATATAATAATTTAAAATCTCATTTGATATTATAAACATTGGGTTAACAACATTTAACAAGATCGTTAACCTAAAGGTTTCAAAACAACACTTACATGTAACGACTAACGATGACTTAATGACTCAGTTAAAATGTATATACATGTAGTATTTTAATATTTATTCATACACTTTTGAAAGACTTCAAGACACTTATTAAAATACTTCTACTTAACAAAAATGCTTACAATTACATCCTCGTTCAGTTTCATCAACAATTCTACTCGTATGCACCCGTATTCGTACTCGTACAATACACAGCTTTTAGATGTATGTACTATTGGTATATACACTCTAATGATTAGCTCTTAGCAGCGCATGTGAGTCACCTAACACATGTGGGAACCATCATTTGGCAACTAGAATGAAATATCTCATAAAATTAAAAAAATATGAGTAATCATTCATGACTTATTTACATGAAAACAAAATTACATATCCTTTATATCTAATCCATACACCAACCTTCAATTTTCTTCATCTAATTAATCTCTCTCAAGTTCTATCTTCAATTTCTAAGTGTTCTTCATAAATTCCAAAAGTTCTAGTTTCATAAAATCAAGAATACTTCCAAGGTTGCAAGTTTACTTCCAAGTTTTCTAAATCCATTCCAAGTAATCATCCAAGATCAAGAAACCTTTGTTACTTCTAGTAGGTTATCTTTATAATACAAGGTAATAATCATATTCAAACTTTAATTCAATTTCTATAACTATAACAATCTTATTTCGAGTGAAAATCTTACTTGAACTGTTTTCGTGTCATGATTCTGCTTCAAGAACTTTCAAGCCATCCAAGGATCCTTTGAAGCTAGATCCATTTTTCTCATTTCCAGTAGGTTTATCCAAGTAACTTGAGGTAGTAATGATGTTCATAACATCATTCGATTCATACATATAAAGCTATCTTATTCGAAGGTTTAAACTTGTAATCACTAGAACATAGTTTAGTTAATTCTAAACTTGTTCGCAAATAAAAGTTAATCCTTCTAACTTGACTTTTAAAATCAACTAAACACATGTTCTATATCTATATGATATGCTAACTTAATGATTTAAAAACTGGAAACATGAAAAACACCGTAAAACCGGATTTACACCGTCGTAGTAACACCGCGGGCTGTTTTGGGTTAGTTAATTAAAAACTATGATAAACTTTGATTTAAAAGTTGTTATTCTAGGAAAATTATTTTTATTATGAACATGAAACTATATCCAAAATTCATGGTTAAACTCAAAGTGAAAGTATGTTTTCTAAAATGGTCATCTAGACGTCGTTCTTTCGACTGAAATGACTACCTTTACAAAAATGACTTGTAACTTATTTTTCCGACTATAAACCTATACTTTTTCTATTTAGATTCATAAAATAGAGTTCAATATGAAACCATAGCAATTTGATTCACTCAAAACGGATTTAAAATGAAGAAGTTATGGGTAAAACAAGATTGGATAATTTTTCTCATTTTAGCTACGTGAAAATTGGTAACAAATCTATTCCAACCATAAATTAATTAACTTGTATTGTATATTATGTAATCTTGAGATACCATAGACACGTATACGATATTTCGACCTATCATGTCGATACATCTATATATATTTCGGAACAACCATAGACACTCTATATGTGAATGTTGGAGTTAGCTATACAGGGTTGAGGTTGATTCCAAAATATATATAGTTTGAGTTGTGATCAATACTGAGATATGTATACACTGGGTCGTGGATTGATTCAAGATAATATATATCGATTTATTTCTATACATCTAACTGTGGACAACTAGTTGTAGGTTACTAACGAGGACAGCTGACTTAATAAACTTAAAACATCAAAATGTATTAAAAGTGTTGTAAATATATTTTGAACATACTTTGATATATATGTACATATTTGTTATAGGTTCGTGAATCAACCAGTGGCCAAGTCTTACTTCCCGACGAAGTAAAAATCTGTAAAAGTGAGTTATAGTCCCACTTTTAAAATCTAATATTTTTGGGATGAGAATACATGCAGGTTTTATAAATGATTTACAAAATAGACACAAGTACGTGAAACTACATTCTATGGTTGAATTATCGAAATCGAATATGCCCCTTTTTATTAAGTCTGGTAATCTAAGAATTAGGGAACAGACACCCTAATTGACGCGAATCCTAAAGATAGATCTATTGGGCCTAACAAACCCCATCCAAAGTACCGGATGCTTTAGTACTTCGAAATTTATATCATATCCGAAGGGTGTCCCGGAATGATGGGGATATTCTTATATATGCATCTTGTTAATGTCGGTTACCAGGTGTTCACCATATGAATGATTTTTATCTCTATGTATGGGATGTGTATTGAAATATGAAATCTTGTGGTCTATTGTTACGATTTGATATATATAGGTTAAACCTATAACTCACCAACATTTTTGTTGACGTTTAAAGCATGTTTATTCTCAGGTGAATACTAAGAGCTTCCGCTGTTGCATACTAAAATAAGGACAAGATTTGGAGTCCATGTTTGTATGATATTGTGTAAAAACTGCATTCAAGAAACTGATTTCGATGTAACATATTTGTATTGTAAACCATTATGTAATGGTCGTGTGTAAACAAGATATTTTAGATTATCATTATTTGATAATCTACGTAAAGCTTTTTAAACCTTTATTTATGAAATAAATTTTATGGTTTGTTTTAAAAATGAATGCAGTCTTTGAAAAACGTCTCAAGAGGTCAAAACCTCGCAACGAAATCAATTAATATGGAACGTTTTTAATCAATAAGAACAGGACATTTCAGATTGCACCAGTCTCAACTGCTGCTCCTGCAAAGGATGTGGCTATGGAACCTGGTGCGTTTCTAGACCAAACAACAGAAAATTATAACATAATTAAACATCTTTTATCTACTGACTTGAAAAATGAATGTGGAGTTCAAGGTATAACCCTGGCTCCCAAGCTGACTGGTTTTAAAACTAGTGTTAAGAAGAGTAGCAACCCATACTCTTCTAGCCAGACACTTCCACTTTTTTCAAAATTGAACTTAATGTTATATCCTCTGCTGCCAGTACAATCAGCAGAGCACATACCTGACCCCCAAAGCAAACTTGAGCTGGGTCCTCATCGTGTTGAACCAGCTCAGGTTACTGCACAGCCATTATGTTACTCGGATCATGATAAGAGTCTCACTCCTACATCTTTACCATCCAGATCTCTTACACTATCTGGGTCAACATGTGTCGCCAATGAGTCAGCAGAGTCACAGCTGTACTTACAGACACCTTATTCTGTCTCATTCGAAGGGCTGACTAAATCACCAGTCTGTCCCCAGAGACCAACATCAGATGCAATTGTTGAGTCAAATTTATTTGGTTCTACAGTTGTTAACATAAAATGTTCTATTGTTTCAGTTCTTAGCAGGGTATATGAACAGGCAGAGGGGGAGCAAGTTAAAGATGATATTATTCCTACTGTGCAGATTGCTGCCTTTGCTACTGGTATTGGTGCTACTGTTTCTCCTACTGGTGGTGCTGATGCTAGTACTGTTGCTTCTACAGCTGCTGGTGTTACTGCTCCCAGTATTGCTGCTTCCACTACTACATCTGAAGTGGAAGATGAAATCATAGTGGATCCTCCTATTCTTAAAAAGTTAATTGACAATATTGTCAAGGATGTTCTACTTGATGAACCTGTCACTGAACCAAAGGGTGACATTGCATCTGCTGCTGCTACCGATGCACAAAATGTTATCATGGAAGCTGGTACAAGTGCTACTTTTCCATCTGATGTTCTCATGGATGCTGGTAAAAGTGCTACTTTTCCATCAGATTCTGGTTCACAGGGTGATACTGTTCTGGAGGGTCTTGATTTTATTAATGCTGGCTATGTTGGCTATGTTCCCACTGAGCCAACGGTGGATACTTCTGCTACTACTGAAGATGCTGCTTCTTCACCTCCTGCACAGTTACCTACCACTGCTACTGGTTCTACAGAATCCATTATGGATGCTGGTACCTCTGTTTCTACCACTACTGACTCTTCTCAGGCTACTATTTCTGCTGAGAAGAAACCTTATGTGTGCCAGGTGCCAGTTCCTGATGAAGTTGTCCCTAACTTCATCTATCGGGGAGCGTCTATTACTCCCAGAGTTGCTCTGCTGGTGGATCAGCTAACTTTTAATCCTCAAACTGCCATAGTCTCAGCCAGCAAATTGCCTCGCGAAGAGCTGACTGAACTATTGTCTCAGCTTGATCGACCAGCTAGAAAAGAAGTTTATGAGAGGTTGGCTACTTTAGAATAGATCAACGAGCAGCCATATTATCATTTTTTGGCATGGCTCCAGCTGCTTCTCCATGGCCTGGTACATGGAGGCCTTTCAAGTTCATCAAAGATCCCTCTACTGGTAAATATGTTATGCAGAATATTCCTGATTCACCAGTACCTTCTGATTCATCAGCTTCTTCCTCATCATCTTCTTCTTCTGATGGTGATGCTGATAAAGGTACTAGTAAGGATGAACCAATCATTCATGATAATATGACTGGTACCAAAGATAAACCAGTGGATCTCACTGATGATGCTGTTCATGATGCTGACAAGAATACCAGTGGTTCTAAACCTTCGGGTGAAGGTAAAAATGATAGTGATCATGGTGATGAGTCAGATTCTGACCTTCCACCTCCACCACCCCACGGAGGTAGTTCTGTGTTAGCTGCTTCTGACCACCCCTCAACCAGCTATGTTAAATTTAATGCTGATGAGGTGGCTGACATCTCCACCCTGGCTGTCTATAAGACACTCGCTGAGGTTACACCTGATCTACAGGCCACCATTCACACTGCTATTGCTGACAGTGTGACTAAAGCCATATGTAACGCTGGGTAAGTTACCACTTCCAACATTGAAGCCCAGCTCAAACAAGTATGTGCCTTTGCAGATCTTGCGGTGGCTGCCATTGTCAAACAACATGAAGAGGAGGAGGACTTAAAGAAACGAATCATATCTCACAATGAATATACTGAGGACATTGCCCGTCTTCAAGCTGATTTAGATGCTGCTAATCGCAGAATTCTTTTTCTTAATGAAGAAAATGCAGTGCTACATGAGAGATTGGATTCACAAGAGCAGTAAATGGCTAACATGATTCCTGCTTCTGCCTATGTTCAAATGGTTGAAAATATGCATCGACTGGCTACCCTATAGGGTGATGTTAGGGCCATGGTTGAGCAGATAGCTATGGGTGTTGCAAGGAATGAAGTTAGGTCTTCCAACCTCCTCCTTCGACAATTTGGCGTGGATCCTGGTGCCCATCTTACTCCTGAAGTTGCTGACTGGAACAATTTTGCATTCTCTGTTCCAGATTCAGATAGTGACCTTGATGCACAGGTCTCCCCTGTTCACCTTTCTGCCCCTGCTGATGACAAAAAGGGGGAGAAGAAATCTAAAAAGAAACTCAAAAAGAGAAAACAATCAGAGGGGGAGCATGAGCATGAAAAGGCTCCAAAACAACCAAGGAGAGATGGTAATGGTAATGGTAATGGTGATGATGGTTCTACTGGTCAAGACTCTGGCACTAAGCCCAGCAACGCTCATACTAAAGCTGATGTACAGGCAGCTGGTGAATCTCAACCCAGTGTGTCTGCCACATCAGTGGATGATATTGGTTCTGGCAGTAAGCCCAGTGATGTTTCTGCACTGGCTGTTGCTGAAGCTTTTGTTGTTTCTCAAACTATTGAAAGAAGAATGAAAAGAAAACTGGATAGACATCAGAAGAGACAGCAAGAATTAAATGATGCCTTCAATGTCAAATGGGATGCCTATGTTGCTTTTAAACACCACAGAATTAAGCATAGGAGATGGCTGACCCCGAAAAAGAGGGACATTGATGATGACCTGATTGGCATTGATAAATTCAAAAAGGATGCACAAAAAAGAAATGCCAAATTCATGGTCAAATACGACAAAAAGAGGGCAAAACTGTATGCTGAGTGAGCAGATAGGATCAAACGGATGACTCCCGAAGAAATGAAAGATTATCTTGCATCTACTGAGTCAGGGAGAGGAGTTAGAGCTGAAATTTTTATGAAGTGGTTAGATGCTATGTTAAAACCAGCTCATCTTCCCGCCCAACATCTTCTGCACAGCCAGCTACACAACATAAGCTAGCAGAAACAATCAATCTTGATGATGATGATATTCAGGGGGAGCATCTTTCTATCATTCCCTACCTGCCTCCACTTGAGCCAGTATCTGTAACGACCCGCACTTTTTCGATCATACTATACTTATAAGATTAATATTTACATAAATTAAACCTTGCCAACATGATAAGCAATCCAAATTGTCGAGACTTATATTTCCGAAAAGAGTTTTACACAACGTTTGACCGTCTAGTTTGACCGATGATATCACGAACTATACAATATATGATAATTATACGTTTGTGTATATAAATGTATATATACATATTTAACATGATTAATAAATGTTTTAATATCTCATTTTGTATTAATAACAACAAGTTATAAGTATATTTTGAAACTACTAACTTAAGTTTTCAAAACGATAACTATACGTAACGTTATTTGACATAAATACTTAAGACTTATAATGTTATACATATATCGTATAAGTAATGTATTTAATCACTTTTAAGAACTTAAATACATAAAACCATATAAGTGTATTCACAAAAGATAGCTATATTTGAATCCTCATTCCATTTTTCACAAAATTTCTATACGTATATCTAGAGTATAAGTACTCGTATCATACCTAGCTTCTATACGTATTTACTAATAGTAAATACACATCAAATCACCACCTAACCCACCCTTGTTACTGCCCTTAGAGCAAGGTAATTGGAATTTGGATGCATGCATGAATTATTATACAAAAATACAAGAGAAAACCTTGTCTTGTCTCCTCATGGCCACGTTTTTATGGCCTTTATATGTATCATCATCTTCATTCATTTTACTTCAACTTTCTAGCCAAAACACACACATACTTTGAAGCCTTAAAACCCTTAATCAATTCAGCAAAGTTTCCAAGAAGATCTAGCTTCAAAAACCATACTAAAACACCATAAGAAAACCATACAAAAACACTTCAAGAAAACCCTCCAAGAACACCAATTTACTTCCAATCTTTCATCCACTTCTATCACCCTTTTGATTCTAGCTTCTTACTTCTCTCTTACAGCAACTTCATCCAAGGAACTTGAGGTAGAATCTATGTTCATAACCTTATTCGATTCATATATATATAGCTATCTTATTTTGTGGTACAAAAGTTTAACAACAAGAACATAGTTTGAATGTTTTCAAACTTGTTTGCAAACTAAATAGATCCTTCTAACTTAACTTTTAAAATACTTCAAGACCTGTAATATAACTTATGTATATGCTAATTTAACAAGGTAAAACTTGGTTTTTCAAAGTATAAGTATTTTTAGAAAAATGGTCATTAAATGATTTTGTTGTAACAAAAATGTTTAACTTCATATGTTTCACTAATGTTTCACTTATGCCGTATGATTTTGAATACAAACCAAGGTATTTACAGTTCATAGTCTTAAAGAAGAACTCGATCCAAGAAGATGGCAATTTGAATCAACGAAAACGGATTTGTAACGAAGAAACTATGACCGAAACAAAATTGGTTATCCTAGATCATTTCAACTACGGGATCAATTGGAAAAAAATGATATAAATCACATATTTCTAAGATAACATGATATTTTATATATATGTACTTATAATTCAATTTTATATGGTTCAGGATCACCCGTAAACAACACGAGAAGATTAATCATAAGATCCCATGATTGTACGCAACACGTCATTTGACAACACCGGTACCATGGGTCAAGATTAATCTCGACCGATACATATACGATGGGTTTTTATTTATTTCGTTGGGGGTTTTATTTATTTCATTGCGGGTATATTAAACATCTAAAAATGAACCATTAAAATTGAATTACTAACATCGGACTGCTAACTACGGACTAAGGAATTATTCAAAGTATTAAAAGTATAACAAGTATATATTTATAACGTTTGTTTAAAAATGAAAACATATTGATATATTATATATGGATAGGTTCGTGATATCAACCGGAAGACCGAGTCAAATTATTTATATCATCAAGACAAGAGTGAGTATATAGTCCCACTTTTAAACTTTAAATATTTCGGGATGAGAATACATGTATTTTATGTTTTACGTTATGGACACAAGTAACTGAAAAATATATTCTACGTTGAGTTGTACCACTGGCATACTTCCCTGTAGCTTGGTAACTAATATTTACAGCGGTATTGTAAACGCGAATCCTGTTGATAGATCTATCGGGCCTGACAACCCCAACCGGACTGGACGACCAGTATTCAACGGTTGCACAGTACTTCGTTTCGTGACTACACTTGGTACGGTGTAGTAAGATTTCATAATAAAGGGAATATGCGACGTGATTAAATGTTAAGTATGGTTACCAAGTGCTCAACCACTTAGAACATTTTTATTAAACTGTTTATATACGAAATCTTGTGGTCTATATATATATTGCTGCCGGCATTAAACCTATATCTCACCAACTTTATGTTGACCTTTTAAAACATGTCTATTCTCAGGAGATTACTAAAGCTTCCGCTGCATCATGTTGGATCTAACCAGGATCTTGCGTACGCATGTTTGTGTCAAAAATAAAACTGCATATCCGAGATGTTGTATTGTAAAATATGCTAGAAACCGTGTTGTTGTCATCATTTGTAAAGTTTGTAAGTCGAAGATTATCGCTAAACGTTAATCTTCTTTTTATTGTCTTAAGCTTGTAACAAAAATAATGGTTATGGTTTGTAATGTATAATATATGCAGTTCTCTTTCAAAAATGTCTCATATAGAGGTCAATACCTCGCAATGAAATCATACGTTATCTAACGCGTTCTTATGGTTAAGGACGGGTTATGACATGTGGTATCAGAGCGGTGGTCTTAGCGAACCAGGTTTGCATTAGTGTGTCTAACCGATAAGTCGTTAGGATACATTAGTAAGTCTGGACTTTGACAGGGTCTGATTTAAAAACCATTGCTTATCATTGTTGGTTAAAATTTATATGTAAATATTATGTAGTACTAATGGGTTAGTTGTTGTATGATAGATGTCGGGCTCAAAACTTGTTATCACATTCAGCGACTCCGAACCAGAATCTTCAGATGGTGTTCCAGTCATTAACCTATCCGATGACGAAAATAATATCTTTGGGGAAGACTCACAAATTCCGGATGAACCAACTATAGAGAACCCGGAAAGTGAACCCGAGGAGGAAAGTGAACCCGAGGAGGAAAGTGAACCCGAGGAGGAAAGTGAACCCGAGGAGGAAAGTGAACCCGAGGAAGAAATACAGGAAATTACAAAGGACGAGTTCGAACTAGGAAAGAAACGAAAAGCTAGTGAATTAGAAAATCCAAATTCCGAGTTTAATGAGAATGAAGTGGCACCAATTCCACTCAACACTACCACCCCTATCCCCGCTATTCCTATTAGTGCTATCCCCGCATCTAGTTCTTTGGCACCTCAGCCAAAACGTAGGGAGACAGCTAGGATTCGCGTTGGGGGATTCCCTGGACATAAATGTTTTGGGAAATAGACCAAACGATGCGCTGCCAAATTAAACCATGGAATCAAATAATGTTTTGTATAATATTATTAGTGTGGTTTGTTTAATGTTCGATGTAAGATAAGCATATGTAAAATAGCGAAGTATGAAATGCAATAATTTTCCATGGTTAAGTATTATTTAGATTGTAGTAATTGGTTCTGTACTAAGCTATTAAGTATGAACATTAACGGGTAGGTACTACCCTAGATATAATTATAAAACGCTAATAAGAAGAAAAGGCTTTTATAATAATACCTGGTTCATATTATTAACAAGCTATAATGTACTATAAATACACACTACATCTATAATAATCCATGTGAATAATTATTTTCTTTCATTAGGAAATGGCGCGATTGAACCGAATGACGGAACAAGAAGTCGAGAACTTCATCAACCAGCGAGTCAACGATAGAATGCTATGGGTCGAAGCTGCAAGAGCTACTGCAGTTAATCCAAATCCTCGTGTAGGATGCTCCTACAAGACGTTTCAAGCTTGCAAACCTTCATCATTCAGTGGAACGGAAGGACCTATCGGTTTAACCCGATGGATAGAAAAGATGGAGACGGTGTTCAAAATCAGCGGTTGTGATGAAAAAGACATGACCAAGTATGCATCGTGCACTTTACAAGATAGTGCACTCACATGGTGGAAGAATTATGTGAAGGCGGTAGGAGGAGATGTAGCTTATGATACTCCATGGGAAGAATTCAAAGCAATGATAATCACCGAGTATTGTCCAAGGAATGAGGTTATTAAGTTAGAAGATGAGTTACGAAGTTTGAAGGTGGTTGGTACTGAAATCACCAACTACAACCAGCGATTCATGGAATTAGTTTTGCTATGTCCTGAATTGGTTCCAACCGAAGAACGGAAGATTGAAATGTACAAAGCTGGTTTGCCCAAAAAGGTCAAGGCAAATGTTACAGCATCGAAACCTAAGACAATTCATGAAGCTATAACCATGGCAAACGAGCTAATGGATCAGGTCATCATGGATAAGAAAGTATCCAATACTGATGTGAAGGTATCAGGTAACAAAAGAAAGTGGAATGGAAATTATGATCGAGGTAACCAACAACAATCTTTTAAGAAACAAGAAAACACGCAAGGTGCGGGTAGTGGTTTAAGCTTTGGTTATAAAGGACAAAATCCTTTATGTAACCGATGCCACAAACATCACTCTGGCTACTGTAATGTGGTATGCAACAAATGTAATCGAAAGGGTCATCTTGCTGAAGATTGTAGGGCTCTCGTTACAAATACAAATGGTACCAAGACTCCTGCCACCAACGCAAATAGAACTGCTTTGGCTAACATTACTTGTTTTGGGTGTGGAAAACAAGGTCACTATAAGAGCCAGTGCCCGAATCAGAATGGCGAACCTGCACGTGGGAGAGCGTTTGTTATTAATGCTAGAGAGGCACGAGAAGACCCGGAGCTTGTTACGGGTACGTTTACCATTAATAACTTATCAGCATCTATTTTATTTGATACTGGCGCCGATAGAAGTTACGTGTGTATAAATTTTTACACTAAATTGAATTGTTCATCATTACCTCTAGATGCTAAGTATTTGATTGAGTTAGCTAATGGTAAGCTAATTAAAGCCGATAAAATTTGTCGTGATTGTGAAATAAATCTAGCCGGAGAAACGTTTAAAATCGACTTAATACCCGTAGAATTAGGAGGTTTTGATGTAATAGTCGGCATGGACTGGATGTCCAAAATAGGAGCGGAAGTTGTTTGTGCCAAGAAGGCAATTCGTATTCCTGGTAAGGATAAAATACCGGTGATGATTTATGGAGAGAAGGGTAATTCAAAGCTAAAACTCATTAGCTGTTTGAAAGCCAAGAAGTGTTTAGAAAAGAGATGTTACGCTATTTTAGCACATGTTAATAAAGTCGAAAAGAAAGAAAAGTATATCAACGACGTGCCTGTGGCAAGAGATTTTCCTGAAGTTTTTCCGGAAGAATTGCCGGGATTACCTCCATTTAGATCGGTAGAATTTCAAATAGATTTAGTACCAGGAGCTGCACCAGTGGCTCGTGCGCCATATAGACTTGCACCGTCAGAATTAAAAGAACTTCAAAGTCAGTTAAAAGAATTATTGGACCGTGGATTCATACGACCAAGTACATCACCGTGGGGAGCTCCAATTTTGTTTGTTAAGAAGAAAGATGGATCTTTTAGGATGTGTATAGATTATCGTGAATTAAATAAGTTAACTATCAAGAATCGGTATCCACTACCGAGAATTGATGATTTATTTGATCAATTGCAAGGATCATGTGTTTATTCGAAAATTGACCTAAGATCGGGCTATCATCAATTACGTGTCAAAGAAGAAGATATACCGAAAACTGCTTTTCGGACACGCTACGGTCATTACGAATTTTTGGTTATGCCGTTTGGATTGACGAATGCGCCAGCTGTATTCATGGACCTCATGAATCGAGTTTGTAGTCTATATTTAGATAAGTTTGTTATCGTTTTCATTGATGATATTCTTATCTATTCCAAGAGTGAGCAAGAGCATGAGCAGCATTTAAGGTTGATATTAGAGTTGTTGAGAAAAGAACAGCTATATGCTAAATTTTCTAAATGTGCTTTCTGGTTGAAAGAAGTACAATTTCTTGGCCACGTTGTTAGTAGCAAAGGAATTCAGGTTGATCCAGCAAAAATTGAAGCCATTGAAAAATGGGAGACTCCTAAGACACCAATGCAGATACGCCAATTTTTGGGTTTAGCCGGTTATTATAGAAGGTTTATTCAAGATTTTTCCCGAATAGCTAAGCCGTTGACAGCATTAACGCAAAAAGGGAAGAAATATGAATGGACTTCGGAGCAGGAGAACGCATTTCAAATACTGAAAAAGAAGTTAACTACGGCGCCTATTTTATCGTTACCAGAAGGGAACGATGATTTTGAAATATATTGTGACGCTTCGCGACAAGGTTTTGGTTGTGTTCTTATGCAACGAAAGAAAGTAATTGCATTTGCATCCCGACAATTGAAGATTCACGAGCGGAATTATACGACGCATGATCTAGAATTGGGAGCAGTCGTGTTTGCATTGAAGATGTGGAGACACTACTTGTATGGGGTTAAATTCACTGTGTTTACTGATCATAAAAGCCTTCAACATATTTTCGATCAAAAACAATTGAACATGAGGCAACGTAGGTGGGTCGAGTTAATAAACGACTATGATTGTGAAATTCGTTATCATCCCGGGAAGGCGAATGTGGTGGCTGATGCTTTAAGCAGAAAAGAACGAGAACCAATTCGAGTACGAGCGATGAACATAAAAATTCGCATGAATCTCAACTCACAAATCAAAGAAGTTCAACGAGAAGCACTTACTAAAGAAAATATAGGAAATGAAATAATGAAGAAGTATGCGAAGCAACTCGTTATGCGGGAAGATGGAATTCGATATTTTGCAAATCGTATTTGGGAACCGAAGTTGGGTGGATTAAGGAAGTTGATATTGAACGAGGCACATAAGACAAGATATTCGATACATCCTGGAGTTGGAAAGATGTACCAAGATCTTAAGACGCATTATTGGTGGCCTAATTTGAAGACAGACGTTGCAACATATGTTGGGGAATGTTTAACTTGTTCCAAAGTCAAAGCAGAACACCAGAAGCCGTCAGGGTTACTTCAACAACCAGAAATTCCAGAATGGAAATGGGACGGTATTACCATGGATTTCATCACGAAGTTACCAAAGACTGCCTGGGGATACGACACCATTTGGGTAATTGTTGATCGTCTTACCAAGTCTGCACATTTCTTACCTATAAAGGAAACGGATAGAATGGAGAAACTATTACGATTGTATATAAAGGAAGTTGTTTCAAGGCATGGAATACCTATTTCCATTATATCCGATCGTGATAGTAGATTTACCTCAAAATTCTGGCAATCACTACAGGAGGCACTAGGAACTCGGTTGGATATGAGTACCGCATATCATCCACAAACCGATGGACAGAGTGAGAGAACGATTCAGACTCTCGAAGACATGCTCAGGGCATGTGTGATCGATTTTGGAAACGGATGGGATAAATATCTACCGTTAGCAGAATTCTCGTATAATAATAGTTATCATGCGAGCATTGGAGCTGCGCCATTCGAAGCATTGTACGGAAGGAAGTGTAGATCTCCTATCTGTTGGAATGAAGTAGGAGATCGACATTTAACTGGTCCCGAAATCATACACGAAACGACCGAGAAGATAGTACAAATCAAGGAGAGATTGAAAACAGCCCGTAGTCGCCAAAAGAGCTACGCCGATGTTCGAAGGAAACCATTAGAGTTTCAGGTTGGGGACATGGTTATGCTAAAGGTGTCACCTTGGAAAGGTGTAATACGTTTCGGCAAAAGGGGTAAACTGAACCCAAGGTACGTAGGCCCGTTCAAGATCATCGAACGCATTGGACCGGTAGCTTATCGACTCGAGTTACCGCAACAACTCGCCGGAGTACATAATACCTTTCACATCTCGAACCTTAAGAAGTGTCTTGCAAAGGAAGACCTTACCATTCCTCTTGAAGAAATCCATGTCGACGAGAAACTACAATTCGTCGAAGAACCAATCGAAATCATGGACCGTGAAGTTAAAAAGCTCAAACAGAGCAATATACCGATTGTTAAGGTTCGTTGGAATGCTAGAAGAGGTCCCGAGTTTACTTGGGAACGAGAGGATCAGATGAAGCAAAAGTATCCACACTTGTTTCTCGATGACGCAAAATAGGTACAATTTTAAAATTTCGGGACGAAATTTATTTAACGGGGAGGTAATGTAACGACCCGCACTTTTTCGATCATACTATACTTATAAGATTAATATTTACATAAATTAAACCTTGCCAACATGATAAGCAATCCAAATTGTCGAGACTTATATTTCCGAAAAGAGTTTTACACAACGTTTGACCGTCTAGTTTGACCGATGATATCACGAACTATACAATATATGATAATTATACGTTTGTGTATATAAATGTATATATACATATTTAACATGATTAATAAATGTTTTAATATCTCATTTTGTATTAATAACAACAAGTTATAAGTATATTTTGAAACTACTAACTTAAGTTTTCAAAACGATAACTATACGTAACGTTATTTGACATAAATACTTAAGACTTATAATGTTATACATATATCGTATAAGTAATGTATTTAATCACTTTTAAGAACTTAAATACATAAAACCATATAAGTGTATTCACAAAAGATAGCTATATTTGAATCCTCATTCCATTTTTCACAAAATTTCTATACGTATATCTAGAGTATAAGTACTCGTATCATACCTAGCTTCTATACGTATTTACTAATAGTAAATACACATCAAATCACCACCTAACCCACCCTTGTTACTGCCCTTAGAGCAAGGTAATTGGAATTTGGATGCATGCATGAATTATTATACAAAAATACAAGAGAAAACCTTGTCTTGTCTCCTCATGGCCACGTTTTTATGGCCTTTATATGTATCATCATCTTCATTCATTTTACTTCAACTTTCTAGCCAAAACACACACATACTTTGAAGCCTTAAAACCCTTAATCAATTCAGCAAAGTTTCCAAGAAGATCTAGCTTCAAAAACCATACTAAAACACCATAAGAAAACCATACAAAAACACTTCAAGAAAACCCTCCAAGAACACCAATTTACTTCCAATCTTTCATCCACTTCTATCACCCTTTTGATTCTAGCTTCTTACTTCTCTCTTACAGCAACTTCATCCAAGGAACTTGAGGTAGAATCTATGTTCATAACCTTATTCGATTCATATATATATAGCTATCTTATTTTGTGGTACAAAAGTTTAACAACAAGAACATAGTTTGAATGTTTTCAAACTTGTTTGCAAACTAAATAGATCCTTCTAACTTAACTTTTAAAATACTTCAAGACCTGTAATATAACTTATGTATATGCTAATTTAACAAGGTAAAACTTGGTTTTTCAAAGTATAAGTATTTTTAGAAAAATGGTCATTAAATGATTTTGTTGTAACAAAAATGTTTAACTTCATATGTTTCACTAATGTTTCACTTATGCCGTATGATTTTGAATACAAACCAAGGTATTTACAGTTCATAGTCTTAAAGAAGAACTCGATCCAAGAAGATGGCAATTTGAATCAACGAAAACGGATTTGTAACGAAGAAACTATGACCGAAACAAAATTGGTTATCCTAGATCATTTCAACTACGGGATCAATTGGAAAAAAATGATATAAATCACATATTTCTAAGATAACATGATATTTTATATATATGTACTTATAATTCAATTTTATATGGTTCAGGATCACCCGTAAACAACACGAGAAGATTAATCATAAGATCCCATGATTGTACGCAACACGTCATTTGACAACACCGGTACCATGGGTCAAGATTAATCTCGACCGATACATATACGATGGGTTTTTATTTATTTCGTTGGGGGTTTTATTTATTTCATTGCGGGTATATTAAACATCTAAAAATGAACCATTAAAATTGAATTACTAACATCGGACTGCTAACTACGGACTAAGGAATTATTCAAAGTATTAAAAGTATAACAAGTATATATTTATAACGTTTGTTTAAAAATGAAAACATATTGATATATTATATATGGATAGGTTCGTGATATCAACCGGAAGACCGAGTCAAATTATTTATATCATCAAGACAAGAGTGAGTATATAGTCCCACTTTTAAACTTTAAATATTTCGGGATGAGAATACATGTATTTTATGTTTTACGTTATGGACACAAGTAACTGAAAAATATATTCTACGTTGAGTTGTACCACTGGCATACTTCCCTGTAGCTTGGTAACTAATATTTACAGCGGTATTGTAAACGCGAATCCTGTTGATAGATCTATCGGGCCTGACAACCCCAACCGGACTGGACGACCAGTATTCAACGGTTGCACAGTACTTCGTTTCGTGACTACACTTGGTACGGTGTAGTAAGATTTCATAATAAAGGGAATATGCGACGTGATTAAATGTTAAGTATGGTTACCAAGTGCTCAACCACTTAGAACATTTTTATTAAACTGTTTATATACGAAATCTTGTGGTCTATATATATATTGCTGCCGGCATTAAACCTATATCTCACCAACTTTATGTTGACCTTTTAAAACATGTCTATTCTCAGGAGATTACTAAAGCTTCCGCTGCATCATGTTGGATCTAACCAGGATCTTGCGTACGCATGTTTGTGTCAAAAATAAAACTGCATATCCGAGATGTTGTATTGTAAAATATGCTAGAAACCGTGTTGTTGTCATCATTTGTAAAGTTTGTAAGTCGAAGATTATCGCTAAACGTTAATCTTCTTTTTATTGTCTTAAGCTTGTAACAAAAATAATGGTTATGGTTTGTAATGTATAATATATGCAGTTCTCTTTCAAAAATGTCTCATATAGAGGTCAATACCTCGCAATGAAATCATACGTTATCTAACGCGTTCTTATGGTTAAGGACGGGTTATGACAGTATCAACACAAGAACCATCAGCTGAACCCATGCCCATAGATAAATAAAGGGTGAAATCTGCTCCTAAGGACAATCAGCCCCTAAGGAAAGGACCTTTATTTGAGGTAGCTGACGAACATACTGAGGTGGTTGTACCAGCTGATACTAATCAGTCAGCTGGTACTGAAGACACAACAAGGAGTGCTGTGAATGAAGACCCAGCCAGGAGTGTGCTGCTGGGTGTTACAAGTGTTGAAGACCCAGCCAAGGTGGTTGAGCTGGGTGCTAATCAAGATGATGATACAGTTAATCCTGCTGACTTTACAGTCTGGGGTAGTGGAGATCATTTATTTTTTCAATCACCTATCTCTCCCCAGACTCTCACCTATTTTAACAGAACAAAGGATAATCGTGTCAATCAGTTTCCAATGAGTTCATCTGGCATAGGTGAATCAATCATGTATCCTCCATCTTCCCCAAAACATCATGGTAAACACAGAACTTGGGAAGATGATTCAGTTACCCGTGGTGAGCCAGACTTATTTAAAATGAATCCAGATGAAAGAGATGCTTACCGGCTGGAGATCACTGTACAGGAATTGCTTGAGCAAAGACAAGCCGCTATCAATGAAAGGATACGCCAAGTTAGGTTGCTGCATCATCCCCTTGATCAGCCACTCTACATCACTGCCTTGACTTATGGGATTGAAATTGGTGTATACTTAAACAACAGTGGTCAAAGGTTCTCTACTGATGAGGAGAAAGCTCAATTTCAAGAGGCTCACCAGCTGGGTATGGATCTAAGGAAGTATCGTGCTGCCCTTAGAACTGAAGAGGGTAGAAAGATGATTGAAACGGCAAAATCCCTGAAAATCACTGCCGACGAGTATTTGTTGGGTCTACAATCTGAAATTCAAAGAAGGGAGGCTGTTGATGCTGAACTCGCTGAGAAGGTAAGGCTCCAGGATATAGAAGACAAATTAGCTGCTGATAGAAAGCAAGAGGCTGAGTCCCTAGAACTAGCCAAAGCCATTGTCAAAGAACAGGATAAGGCATTTGATAAGATTGAAGCTGCTGAGAAAGCACCTGCTACTGCTCCTATAGAATCTGTTTGTACCAGTGAATTTCTTGATCCTTATTATAGGAGTAGGTATGGTGATGTGATGTGATGTATAGAAGATCCAATCCCAGCAGGATCATCAAAGTCAACAGAGGGTCAAAATGAGCGTTCAATATTGTAAGGGAGAATAAAGTTCAAGAAAGAATAAACTATGATGAGTTAAGATCCCTTAGATTTAGTGAATGGATGGAGATCTTGGAGTATTTCATTGGTAAAGGTGAAAGTGCTATCAAAAATACACTTAAATCTAAACTCCAACAGCTCTTCAAGAAAGCAACAAGGTTTGGGAATGCACCAGTGGTGAATGTAGATGAAGTCCTCTCTTAAAAACCTAAAGGAAAGCAATCCACTGGTGAAGGACCAACCGAAAAAGGCCAAATCATTCTACCTCCTCATATCCCTGTGTTTGACCCTGCTGATGTACCTTATCTGTTCCCTGAAGCCTGGAGAATCAAACAAGAGGAGCTATCTGAAGAAGAACGAGAAAAAGATAAAGATAGATAGTCTCCTATGTGCTCAAATCGTAGCTTTTGTTTAATTCACTTTTCATTCTGCTGTTGTTGTAATTACTGTACATATTGTGTTGCAATGAAAGTGAAATGAGTTTATCTTCAAAATCATATCAAATTATAAGATATGGATAACTCAGCAAAAGATCCCAAAACAAACTTAAAAAGGGACAAATTTACTGCCAATTTATTTTTTGGTCCCTCCGTGCTGACTTTAGTGTTTTCTCTACATGTCATAGGTTTTGTCATCATCAAATAGGGGGAGATTGTTGAGTCTCCAAAATAATTAGGATTTAATTATGACAAAACTGTAATTTATTTGCCCTAAAGTGTTATGTACAGTCAGTACAAGTTTGTTCATGTATAGACAGCAGATGTAGTTGTGTCGAGTGTTTAGTTTGCTGCTCAGTCTACCAGCACAAGGTAGACAGTGTTCTTCAATCAGCACAGGATGTGTTCTCAGCAAATCAAGAACATGAAGTGGCTCGGCAATGAAGAACCAGCACAGTTGGAATGCAGCTCACTACACAAGACAGCTATGATCTATTATAAGCATAGTCGTTTTCCCGAGTGGTCTACATCAATGGTACTATTCAACAGAAGTCAAAGACAAAGTTGAACAGAAAAGGACACACGTCGACGGCTGACAAGTGACCTTACAAGACTACGTGGGAATGCAGAAGGTTAACGCATGTACAGACATGGGTTATACTTTGTCATCACCTAGGGAACATAACATTCTATTTGTTTAATCAAATAGTGGTGCCAAACTGAATTGGGGTATTCCTGCAAATAGCTACCAAAGAGGAAAGAAGAGAGCATGCTCTCTGATATAGTTGTCTCCACAAGTACAGACATCCTATGTGCCAGTGGACAATAGAACCATTACACGGTTAATAAGACCACTATAAATTGTTGTATCCTCTATTGTTACAACTAGTGGTGTGGGTTTATTTTATAGAGTCAAAACGTGTAATAGCTGTTAGTTTACCTCTTAGCTATAATTTAGGTAATCTGTATCAACCAACTATCATTCTGCCAAGGATAGTTGTGATTCTTTGTGATTCAATCAATAAAGAATAACTGTTGAAAATTACCTGTGACTCTATTTATTTGCATGATTGAATACTAATCGAGTTTAACTGTTTAGTTAATTGAAAAGAAATTGTATTCACCCCCCCCCCCCCCTACAATACTCCTGTTGTTATCAAGGGACCAACATATATATACATTAAAATGTCGTTACAACGATAATCGTTACATATATGCCTCGATTCAAAATTCTTAAGTTAGTAGTCTTGTTTTACATATGTTGTTTATTGTTAACATACTTAATGATATATATAATTATCATTTTATCATGTTAAATATAGTGTAATAATATCTTAATATGATACATATGTATTTAGTAATACGTTGTAATAACGATAATTGTTATATATATCGTTTCGAGTTTCTTAACTTAGTAGTCTCATTTTTATGTATATAACTCATTGTTAATATACATATGGAGATACTTACTTATCATAATCTCATGTTAACTATATGTATATCCATATATATATTGTCATGTCATTTTTAAATGTTTTATCTTTCGTGAATCGCCGGTCAACTTGGGTGGTCAATTGTCTACATGAAACTCATTTCTAATAATCAAGTCTTAATAAGTTTGATTGCTTAACATGTTGGAAACATTTAATCATGCAAATATAGTTTTCAATTAATATATAATCATTGAAAATTTCAGGTCACTACAGTACCTACCCGTTAAATAAATTTCGTCCCGAAATTTTAAGCTGTTGGAGGTGTTGACGTATCTTCTGGAAATAAGTGCGGGTATTTCTTCTTCATCTGATCTTCTCATTTCCAGGTGAACTCAGGTCCTCTACGAGCATTCCATCGAACCTTAACAATTGCTATCTTATTTTGCTTAAGTCTTTTAACCACACTATCCATTATTTCGACGGGTTCTTCGATGAATTGAAGTTTTTTGTTGATTTGGATTTCGTCTAACAGAATAGTGAGATCTTCTTTAGCAAAACATTTCTTCAAATTCGAGACGTGGAAAGTGTTATGTACAGCCGCGAGTTGTTGAGGTAACTCAAGTCGGTATGCTACTGGTCCGACACGATCAATAATCTTGAATGGTCCAATATACCTTGGATTTAATTTCCCTCGTTTACCAAATCGAACAACGCCTTTCCAAGGTGCAACTTTAAGCATGACCATCTCTCTAATTTCAAATTCTATATCTTTTCTTTTAATGTCAGCGTAGCTCTTTTGTCAACTTTGGGCGGTTTTCAACCGTTGTTGAATTTGGATGATCTTCTCGGTAGTTTCTTGTATTATCTCTAGACCCATAATCTGTCTATCCCCCACTTCACTACAACAAATTGGAGACTTGCACTTTCTACCATAAAGTGCTTCAAACGACGCCATCTCAATGCTTGAATGGTAGATGTTGTTGTAGGAAAATTCTGCTAACGGAAGGTATCGATCCCAACTGTTTCTGAAATCAATAACACATGCTCGTAGCATGTCTTCAAGCATTTGTATCGTCGTTTCGCTCTGCCTATCAGTTTTTTGATGATAGGCAGTACTCATGTCTAGACGAGTTCCTAATGCTTGCTGTAATGTCTGCCAGAATCTTGAAATAAATCTGCCATCCCTATCAGAGATAATAGAGATTGGTATTCCATGTCTGGAGATGACTTCCTTCAAATACAGTCGTGCTAACTTCTCCATCTTGTCATCTTCTCTTATTGGCAGGAAGTGTGCTGATTTGGTGAGATGATCAACTATTACCTAAATAGTATCAAAACCACTTGTAGTCCTTGGCAATTTAGTGATGAAATCCATGGTAATGTTTTCCCATTTCCATTCCGTGATTTCGGGTTGTTGATGTAGACCTGATGGTTTCTGATGCTCCGCTTTGAACTTAGAACACGTCAAACACTCTCCTACATATTTAGCAACATCGGCTTTCATACCCGGCCACCAAAAATGTTTCTTGATATCAGTGTACATCTTCCCCGTTCCAGGATGTATTGAGTATCTGGTTTTATGAGCTTCTCTAAGTACCATTTCACTCATATCTCCAAATTTTGGTACCCAAATCCTTTCAGCCCTATACTGGATTCCGTCTTCCCGAATATTAAGATGCTTCTCCGATCCTTTGGGTATTTCATCCTTTAAATTTCCCTCTTTTAAAACTCCTTGTTGCGCCTCCTTTATTTGAGTAGTAAGGTTATTGTGAATCATTACACTACAAAAAAATGCTCTTATAGGACCTTTTTTCTGGGACCTAGTAAAATATGGTCCTAAATGCTACTTACATAGGACCAAACAATATTTAGGTCCTTTTATGAGCTACGCTTTTAGAGTATGGTCCTATTATGAGGTACTCTTTTAGAGTACGGTCCTATGATGAGATACGCTTTTAGAGTAGGTCCCATAATCATATATTTTCATAGGACATTTAAAAAGTAGATCCTAATAGAGGATCTTATAAGATATTTATTTGATAGAGTCTCATTATATGTTTATGTAATAGGACACTTAATATGAACGTCATATTAAATATATCTTTAGAGGCCAATTATTTTCGAGAGTCTTATTAAATTGTATCATATTAGGACTTTTGGGGCTTATGTCCTCTAAATTTATGTTATTAAGACACATTATATGACGGTCATATGAAATGTACCTTTATAGGACGTTTATTTTTGTGAGTCGTGGCATAGTAGAACATAATAGGACTTAATATGACTGATTGATATTTTTCTGGCTTAATGGTGATATGATTTCATAGGACACTTTAAGTGTGAACCATAAGATAGTACTTTATAAGTCATTTATCGGCATAGTGTAGTATTACATTTTAATTTAATAGAACACCTTATATAAAAGTCATATGAAATATGTAGTGACCCGAACTTTTCCATGTTTATATATATTAAATGAAATTGTTATTTACATGATTAAGTGTTTCCAACATGTTAAGCAATCAAACTTGTTAAGACTTGATTAATTGAAATAGGTTTCATATAGACAATTGACCACCCAAGTTGATCGGTGATTCACAAACGTTAAAACTTGTAAAAACTATACGATGACATATATATGGTTATATATATAGTTAACATGATTTTATTATAAGTATGTATCTCATTAGGTATTTTAACAATGAGTTATATACATAAAAATGAGACTATTAATTTAAGAAACTCGAAAACGATATATATAACGATTATCGTTATAACAACGTCTTACTAGGTACATATGAATCATATTAAGATATTGATACACTTGGTTAATTATGTTAAATGATAAGTAAATATATTATTAAGTGTATTAACAATGAAATACATATGTAAAAATAAGACTACTAACTTAATGATTTCGAAACGAGACATATATGTAACGATTATCGTTGTAACGACATTTAACTGTATATATATCATACTAAGATATATTATATATCATAATATCATGATAAAATAACAATTTAACATCTCATTTGTTATAATAAATAATGGGTTAACAACATTCAACAAGATCGTTAACCTAAAGGTTTCAAAACAACGTTTACATGTAACGACTAACGATGACTTAACGACTCAGTTAAAATGTATATACATGTAGTGTTTTAATATGTATTCATACACTTTTGAAAGACTTCAAGACACTTATCAAAATACTTCTACTTAACAAAAATGCTTACAATTACATCCTCGTTCAGTTTCATCAACAATTCTACTCGTATGCACCCGTATTCGTACTCGTACAATACACAACTTTTAGATGTATGTACTATTGGTATATACACTCGAATGATCAGCTCTTAGCAGCCCATGTGAGTCACCTAACACATGTGGGAATTATCATTTGGCAACTAGCATAAAATATCTCATAAAATTACAAAAATATGAGTAATCATTCATGACTTATTTACATGAAAACAAAATTACATATCCTTTATATCTAATCCATACACCAACGACCAAAAACACCTACAAACACTTTAATTCTTCAATTTTCTTCATCTAATTGATCTCTCTCAAGTTCTATCTTCAAGTTCTAAGTGTTCTTCATAAATTCCAAAAGTAATAGTTTCATAAAATCAAGAATACTTCCAAGATTGCAAGTTTACTTCCAAGTTTTCTAAATCCATTCCAAGTAATCATCCAAGATCAAGAAACCTTTGTTACTTACAGTAGGTTATCTTTCTAATACAAGGTAATAATCATATTCAAACTTTAATTCAATTTCTATAACTATAACAATCTTATTTCGAGTAGAAATCTTACTTGAAATTGTTTTCGTGTCATGATTCTGCTTCAAGAACTTTCAAGCCATCCAAGGATCCTTTGAAGCTAGCTCTATTTTTCTCATTTCCAGTAGGTTTATCCAAGGAACTTGAGGTAGTAATGATGTTCATAACATCATTCTATTCATACATATAAAGCTATCTTATTCGAAGGTTTAAACTTGTAATCACTAGAACATAGTTTAGTTAATTCTAAACTTGTTCGCAAATAAAAGTTAATCCTTCTAACTTGACTTTTAAAATCAACTAAACACATGTTCTATATCTATATGATATGCTAACTTAATGATTTAAAACCTGGAAATACGAAAAACGCCGTAAAACCGGATTTACGCCGTCGTAGTAACACCGCGGGCTGTTTTGGGTTAGTTAATTAAAAACTATGATAAACTTTGATTTAAAAGTTTTTATTCTGGGAAAATGATTTTTATTATGAACATGAAACTATATCCAAAAATTATGGTTAAACTCAAAGTGGAAGTATGTTTTCTAAAATGGTCATCTAGACGTCGTTCTTTCGACTGAAATGACTACCTTTACAAAAACGACTTGTAACTTATTTTTCCGACTATAAACCTATACTTTTTCTGTTTAGAATCATAAAATAGAGTTCAATATGAAATCATAGCAATTTGATTCACTCAAAACGGATTTAAAATGAAGAAGTTATGGGTAAAACAAGATTGGATAATTTTTCTCATTTTAGCTACGTGAAAATTGGTAACAAATCTATTCCAACCATAACTTAATCAACTTGTATTGTATATTATGTAATCTTGAGATACCATAGACACGTATACAATGTTTCGACCTATCATGTCGACACATCTATATATATTTCGGAACAACCATAGACACTCTATATGTGAATGTTGGAGTTAGCTATACAGGGTTGAGGTTGATTCCAAAATATATATAGTTTGAGTTGTGATCAATACTGAGATACGTATACACTGGGTCGTGGATTGATTCAAGATAATATTTATTGATTTATTTCTGTACATCTAACTGTGGACAACTAGTTGTAGGTTACTAACGAGTACAGCTGACTTAATAAACTTAAAACATCAAAATATATTAAAAGTGTTGTAAATATATTTTGAACATACTTTGATATATATGTATATATTGTTATAGGTTCGTGAATCAACCAGTGGCCAAGTCTTACTTCCCGACGAAGTAAAAATCTGTGAAAGTGAGTTATAGTCCCACTTTTAAAATCTAATATTTTTGGGATGAGAATACATGCAGGTTTTATAAATGATTTACAAAATAGACACAATTACGTGAAACTACATTCTATGGTTGAATTATCGAAATCGAATATGCCCATTTTTATTAAGTCTGGTAATCTAAGAATTAGGGAACAGACACCCTAATTGACGCGAATCCTAAAGATAGATCTATTGGGCCTAACAAACCCCATCCAAAGTACCGGATGCTTTAGTACTTCGAAATTTATATCATATCCGAAGGGTGTCCCGGAATGATGGGGATATTCTTATATATGCATCTTGTTAATGTCGGTTACCAGGTGTTCACCATATGAATAATTTTTATCTCTATGTATGGGATGTGTATTGAAATATGAAATCTTGTGGTCTATTGTTACGATTTGATATATATAGGTTAAACCTATAACTCACCAACATTTTTGTTGACGTTTAAAGCATGTTTATTCTCAGGTGAATACTAAGAGCTTTCGTTGTTGCATACTAAAATAAGGACAAGATTTGGAGTCCATGTTTGTATGATATTGTGTAAAAACTGCATTCAAGAAACTGATTTCGATGTAACATATTTGTATTGTAAACCATTATGTAATGGTCGTGTGTAAACAGGATATTTTAGATTATCATTATTTGATAATCTACGTAAAGCTTTTTAAACCTTTATTTATTAAATAAAGGTTATGGTTTGTTTTAAAAATGAATGCAGTCTTTGAAAAATGTCTCATATAGAGGTCAAAACCTCGCAACGAAATCAATTAATATGGAACGTTTTTAATCAATAAGAACGGGACATTTCAGTTGGTATCCGAGCGTTGGTCTTAGAGAACCAGAAAATTTGCATTAGTGTGTCTTATCGAGTTTGTTAGGATGCATTAGTGAGTCTGGACTTCGACCGTGTTTTCTTTAAAAATGATTGCTTAACATTTTTGTTGGAAACTATATATTATTAACATGTATATATTATGTGATATATTAATCTCTTAACATGTTTGATATTGTGTGATAGATGTCTACCTCTAGCACAAATCCCATTGACTCACCTAATAATAATGAAGAGTCGAATATATATTGGACTGATTCACAAGTTCCCGAAGAAGAACCGGAAGAAGAATCAGAACCGGAAGAAGAAGAATCAGAACCGGAAGAGGAGGAACCGGAGGAGGAAATAGAACCGGTGGGGGAAATAATAAAATGGTTAAATAAAAGAAAATCCTCAACCAACCGACCAAGGTTAATTATGGTCAATGGTGTTTCCGCCAAGGAAGCAAAATATTGGGAGGATTACCAATTCTCCGATGAATCGGATTCCGACGAGAATTCCGATGATGTTATAGAAATTACCCCAACTGAATTTAAAAAGGCAAAAGAAAATAATAAGTGAAAGGGCATAAAAATAGAGAAATCTAATTCCAACCCCGATGAACTTTATATATATCGTCAACCCCCGAAGCCCTTAAGTTGTAACAATGACCCGGGAACCTCTAAACCACCAGGTTTTTCTAAACCGTTGTGGAAAACGACAGCTCATATTAGGGGAACATCATATATCCCTAGAAACTTGGCAAAACGAACCAAAACCGAAGAAGAAGAAACGAGCGAGTCGGAATAAGATAGTTGTATTCGTGTGGTGTAATATATGTAATATAGTGTGCTTATGCTTTATGATATATGTAAAAATTGCTTGTATTAATATGTATTTTTTTTTTATGAATCTAACTCTTGTCTATTTTACAGTATAAAAACACAAAATGGATAGACAACCCAATTTTTTAAGAGACCTACCCGGAGACATGATTGATGAAATCTTGTCTAGAGTCGGTCAGAATTCTTCGGCACAACTATTTACGGCGAAATCAGTTTGTAAGACATTCGAAGAACGTTCCAAGAATGTCTTGGTTTATAAGAGACTTTCGTTTGAAAGATGGGGGATATCACATTGGGAAACCCATAAGTTATGATGTGTTTACTTTGACGCATATATTGCGGGGAACCCAAATGCTATTTTACGCAACAGGTTAAGAAATTATTTTGACTCAATGTATCCGAATATAGGACTTCATGATTTAGAAAAAGCGGCTAACATGCAACATAAAGAAGCATGCTATGCTTACGGGTTAGTAATGTTCGCTTCTCACCAAAGTGAGAAAAAGAACATCGGGCTACAACTATTAAACAAAACGTTCCCACAAGTGACGGAGTCGGTAATTGGGGTAAGAAATGAGGTTTTTAGGTTATTACGAGACTGTTGGTCATTATGTAACCCTCGTCCCTTTGACGACATTACAACACGCTGTCTTATCAACGACCATAACGGTTATGTTCCACAAGACCAAGGATGGGAAGTAGTCCTAGTAAAACCAGAATGCATGACTTGTTTCTGGACGTATGAATTACGTGTCTTTATTGCCTTTGCTGAACGACTTGTGTACTAGCTAGAATTATCTTCACAACTATCTTGTATCAAAGTTATTATGTGGTATATTTCATGCTTTATGTAAAATAAGCGGTATTGTAAGTTTGTAAAATATTGTATAAAAGTTTGAACGCGAAATATTATTATAATCAGTTTTTCATATAGAATTGTAGTAGTTGAATTGTATATTAGCTACTAAGTATGAACTTAACGGGTAGGTACTACCCGAATTTAAACTTATAAAACACTAATATGAAGAAAAAGCTTTTATAAATGAGTTCATATTATGCTACGAAATACTATTAACTACTCTTAATATTCTGTATGATTAACTTGTTCCATTTGACTATTTTGAAGAAAATGGCACCGAATACTCGACACACCGTGAATATGAATGAAGAGGAATTCCGTACTTTTCTAGCTTCAAACATAGCCGCAGTACAGGCTGCGCTACATACCATCAATAACCTTGGATCTAGCAGTATAGGAAATCGTGTAGGATGCACCTACAAAGAATTCACTGCCTGCAAACCTTTGGAATTTGATGGAACCGAAGGACCGATCGGATTGAAACGGTGGACCGAGAAGGTCGAATCGGTGTTTGCCATAAGTAAGTGTACTGAAGAGGACAAAGTGAAGTACGCTACGCATACCTTCACAGGTTCTGCGTTAACATGGTGGAATACCTATCTAGAGCAAGTGGGACAAGATGATGCGTACGCACTACCGTGGTCAGCATTCAAGCACTTGATGAACGAGAAGTACCGTCCCAGAACCGAGGTCAATAAGCTCAAGACAGAACTTAGAGGGTTACGAACCCAGGGATTTGATATTACCACGTACGAAAGACGATTCACAGAATTGTGCCTATTGTGTCCGGGAGCGTTCAAAGATGAGGAAGAGAAGATCGACGCGTTTGTGAAAGGATTACCGGAAAGAATCCAAGAAGATATAAGTTCACACGAGCCCGCCTCCATACAACAGGCATGTAGAATGGATCATAAACTAGTAAACCAGATTGAGGAAAGAATTAAAGAACAGACGACTGAAGAGGCCAATGTGAAGCAAGTCAAAAGAAAGTGGGAGGAAAACGGTGATAAGAATCACCAATACAACAACAACAGCAATTACAATAATAATCGCAACAATTATCCCAACAATCGCAACATCAATCGCAACTACAACAAACGGCCCAACAACAACAACAACAACAATAACAACAACAACAACAATAACTACAACAATCATCCCAACAACAATAACAACCGCAATAACAACAACAATCAGAAGCAGCTATGCCAAAGGTGTGAAAAGTATCACTCGGGGTTCTGCACCAAATTTTGCAACAAGTGTAAAAGAAATGGTCATAGCGCGGTGAAGTGTGAGGTCTACGGACCAGGGGTTAACAGAACGAAAGGAACAAATGGTGTCGGAACGAGTAATGGCGGAGCAAGTAGTGTCGGAGCAAGTTATGCCAATGTAGTTTGTTATAAATGTGGAAAACCGGGCCACATTATTAGAAATTGCCCGAACCAGGAGAACACGAATGGACAAGGCCGCGGAAGAGTTTTCAATATTAATGCGGCAGAGGTACAGGAAGACCCGGAGCTTGTTATGGGTACGTTTCTTATTGACAATAAATCTGCTTACGTTTTATTTGATTCGGGTGCGGATAGAAGCTATATGAGTAGAGATTTTTGTGCTAAATTAAGTTGTCCATTGACGCCATTGGATAGTAAATTTTTACTCGAATTAGCAAACGGTAAATTAATTTCAGCAGATAATATATGCCGGAATCGAGAAATTAAACTGGGTAGCGAAATATTTAAGATTGATTTGATACCAGTAGAGTTAGGGAGTTTTGATGTAATAGTTGGCATGGACTGGCTGAAGAAGGTGAAAGCAGAGATCGTATGTTATAAAAATGCAATTCGCATTGTACGAGAAGAAGGAGAACCCTTAATGGTGTACGGAGAAAAGGGTAACATGAAGCTACATCTTATTAGTAATTTGAAGGCACAAAAACTAATAAGAAAAGGTTGCTATGCTGTTCTAGCACACGTCGAGAAAGTACAAACTGAATAAAAGAGCATCAATGATGTTTCCGTCGCAAAAGAATTTCCCGATGTATTTCCGAAAGAATTACCGGGACTACCTCCACATCGATCTGTTGAATTTCAAATAGATCTTGTACCAGGAGCTGCACCAATAGCTCGTGCTCCTTATAGACTCGCACCCAGCGAGATGAAAGAACTACAAAGCCAACTGCAAGAACTATTAGAACGTGGTTTCATTCGACCAAGCACATCACCATGAGGAGCTCCTGTTTTGTTTGTCAAGAAGAAGGATGGTACATTTAGGTTGTGTATTGACTACATAGAGTTGAACAAACTTACCATCAAAAACCGTTATCCACTGCCAAGAATTGACAACTTATTTGATCAACTACAAGGCTCGTCGGTTTATTCGAAGATCAATTTATGTTCTGGATATCATCAAATGCGAGTAAAGGAGGATGATATTCCAAAAACTGCTTTTAGGACGCGTTATGGTCATTACGAGTTTATGGTTATGCCGTTTGGATTGACTAACGCACCAGCTGTGTTCATGGACCTTATGAACCGAGTGTGTGGGCCATATCTTGACAAGTTTGTCATTGTTTTCATCGATGACATACTTATTTACTTAAAGAATGATCAAGAGCACGAAGAACATTTGAGAAAAGTGCTAGAAGTATTGAGGAAAGAAAAACTGTACGCTAAGTTTTCAAAGTGTGCATTTTGGTTGGAAGAAGTTCAATTCCTCTGTCACATAGTGAACAAAGAAGGTATCCAGGTGGACCCGGCAAAGATCGAAACCGTTGAAAAGTGGGAAACCCCAAAAACTCCGAAGCATATACGTCAATTTTTAGGATTGGCTGGTTACTACAGAAGATTCATCCAAGATTTCTCCAAAATAGCAAAACCCTTGACTGCATTAACGCATAAAGGGAAGAAATTTGAATGGAAGGATGAACAAGAGAAGGCATTTCAATTATTGAAGAAAAAGCTAACTACGGCACCTATATTGTCATTGCCTGAAGGGAATGATGATTTTGTGATTTATTGTGACGCATCAAAGTAAGGTCTCGGTTGTGTATTAATGCAACGAACGAAGGTGATTGCTTATGCATCTAGACAATTGAAGATTCACGAGCAAAATTATACGACGCATTATTTGGAATTAGGCGCGGTTGTTTTTGCATTAAAGACTTGGAGGCACTACTTATATGGGGTCAAAAGTATTATATATACCGACCACAAAAGTCTTCAACACATATTTAATCAGAAACAAATGAATATGAGGCAGCGTAGGTGGATTGAATTGTTGAATAATTACGACTTTGAGATTCGTTACCACCCGGGGAAGGCAAATGTGGTAGCCGACGCCTTGAGCAGAAAGGACAGAGAACTCATTCGAGTAAAATCTATGAATATAATGATTCACACTAACCTTACTACTCAAATAAAGGAGGCGCAACAAGGAGTTTTAAAAGAGGAAAATTTAAAGGATGAAATACCCAAAGGATCGGAGAAGCATCTTAATATTCGGGAAGACGGAACCCGGTATAGGGCTGAAAGAATTTGGGTACCAAAATTTAGAGATATGAGAGAAATGGTACTTATAGAAGCTCATAAAACCAGATACTCAATACATCCTGGAACGGGGAAGATGTACAAGGATCTTAAAAAACATTTTTGGTGGCCAGGTATGAAAGCCGATATTGCTAAATATGTAGGAGAATGTTTGACGTGTTCTAAGGTCAAAGCTGAACATCAGAAACCATCAGGTCTACTACAACAACCTGAAATCCCAGAATGGAAATGGGAAAACATTACCATGGATTTCATTACTAAATTGCCAAGGACTGCAAGTGGTTATGATACTATTTGGGTAATAGTTGATCGTCTCACCAAGTCAGCACACTTCCTGCCAATAAGAGAAGATGACAAGATGGAGAAGTTAGCACGACTGTATTTGAAGGAAGTCGTCTCCATACATGGAATACCAATCTCTATTATCTCTGATAGGGATGGCAGATTTATTTCAAGGTTCTGGCAGATATTACAGCAAGCATTTGGAACTCGTCTAGACATGATACTGCCTATCATCCACAAACTGATGGGCAGAGCGAAAGGACGATACAAACGCTTGAAGACATGCTACGAGCTTGTGTTATTGATTTCGGAAACAGTTGGGATCGAAATCTACCGTTAGCAAAATTTTCCTACAACAACAGCTACCATTCAAGCATTGAGATGGCGCCGTTTGAAGCACTTTATGGTAGAAAGTGTAGGTCTCCGATTTGTTGGAGTGAAGTGGGGGATAGACAGATTACGGGTCCGGAGATAATACAAGAAACTACCGAGAAAATCATCCAAATTCAACAAAGATTGAAAACCGCCCAGAGTCGACAAAAGAGCTACGCGGACAGTAAAAGAAAAGATATAGAGTTTGAAATTGGAGAAATGGTCATGCTTAAGGTTTCACCTTGGAAAGGCGTTGTTCGATTTGATAAACGGGGGAAACTAAATCCAAGGTACATTGGACCATTCAAGATTATAGATCGTGTCGGACCAGTAGCTTACCAACTGGAGCTACCTCAACAACTCGCGGCTGTACATAACACTTTCCACGTCTCAAATTTGAAGAAATGTTTTGCTAAAGAAGAACTCACTATTCCGTTGGACGAAATCCAAATCAATGAAAAACTTCAATTCATTGAAGAACCCGTCGAAATAATGGATCGTGAGGTTAAGAGACTTAAACAAAACAAGATACCGATTGTTAAGGTTCGATGGAATGCTCGTAGAGGACCCAAATTCACCTGGGAACGTGAAGATCAGATGAAGAAGAAATACCCGCATTTATTTCCAGAAGATACGTCAACACCTCCAACTGCTTAAAATTTCGGGACGAAATTTATTTAACGGGTAGGTACTGTAGTGACCTGAACTTTTCCATGTTTATATATATATTAAATGAAATTGTTATTTACATGATTAAGTGTTTCCAATATGTTAAGCAATCAAACTTGTTAAGACTTGATTAATTGAAATAGGTTTCATATAGACAATTGACCACCCAAGTTGACCGGTGATTCACGAACGTTAAAACTTGTAAAAACTATACGATGACATATATATGGTTATATATATAGTTAACATGATTTTATTATAAGTATGTATCACATTAGGTATTTTAACAATGAGTTATATACATAAAAATGAGACTATTAATTTAAGAAACTCGAAAACGATATATATAACGATTATCGTTATAACAACGTCTTACTAGGTACATATGAATCATATTAAGATATTGATACACTTGGTTAATTATGTTAAATGATAAGTAAATATATTATTAAGTGTATTAACAATTAAATACATATGTAAAAATAAGACTACTAACTTAATGATTTCAAAACGAGACATATATGTAACGATTATCGTTGTAACGACATTTAACTGTATATATATCATACTAAGATATATTATATATCATAATATCATGATAATATAACAATTTAACATCTCATTTGTTATAATAAATAATGGGTTAACAACATTCAACAAGATCGTTAACCTAAAGGTTTCAAAACAACATTTACATGTAACGACTAACGATGACTTAACGACTCAGTTAAATTGTATATACATGTAGTGTTTTAATATGTATTCATACACTTTTGAAAGACTTCAAGACACTTATCAAAATACTTCTACTTAACAAAAATGCTTACAATTACATCCTCGTTCAGTTTCATCAACAATTCTACTCGTATGCACCCGTATTCGTACTCGTACAATACACAGCTTTCAGATGTATGTACTATTGGTATATACACTCCAATGATCAGCTCTTAGTAGCCCATGTGAGTCACCTAACACATGTGGGAACCATCATTTGGAAACTAGCATAAAATATCTCATAAAATTACAAAAATATGAGTAATCATTCATGACTTATTTACATGAAAACAAAATTACATATCCTTTATATCTAATCCATACACCAATGACCAAAAACACCTACAAACACTTTCATTCTTCAATTTTCTTCATCTAATTGATCTCTCTCAAGTTCTATCTTCAAGTTCTAAGTGTTCTTCATAAATTCCAAAAGTTCTAGTTTCATAAAATCAAGAATACTTCCAAGATTGCAAGTTTACTTCCAAGTTTTCTAAATCCATTCCAAGTAATCATCCAAGATCAAGATGTAGTGACCTGAACTTTTCCATATTTATATATATTAATTGAGATTGATATTTACATGATTAAATGTTTCCAACATGTTAAGCAATCAAACTTGTTAAGACTTGATTAATTGAAATAGGTTTTATATAGACAATTGACCACCCAAGTTGAACGGTGATTCACGAACGTTAAAACTTGTAAAAACTATATGATGACATATATATGGTTATATATATAGTTAACATTATATTATGATAATTAAACATATCATTAAGTATATTAACAATGAACTACATATGTAAAAACAAGACTACTAACTTAATGATTTTGAAACGAGACATATATGTAACGATTATCGTTGTAACGACATTTAATGTATATATATCATATTAAGAGATATTCGTACATCATAATATCATGATAATATAATAATTTAAAATCTCTTTTGATATTATAAATATTGGGTTAACAACATTTAACAAGATCGCTAACCTAAAGGTTTCAAAACAACATTTACATGTAACGACTAACGATGACTTAACGACTCAGTTAAAATGTATATACATGTAGTGTTTTAATATGTATTCATACACTTTTGAAAGACTTCAAGACACTTATCAAAATACTTCTACTTAACAAAAATGCTTACAATTACATCCTCGTTCAGTTTCATCCACAATTCTACTCGTATGCACCCGTATTCGTACTCGTACAATACACAGCTTTTAGATGTATGTACTATTGGTATATACACTCCAATGATCAGCTCTTAGCAGCCCATGTGAGTCACCTAACACATGTGGGAACCATCATTTGGCAACTAGCATGAAATATCTCATAAAATTACAAAAATATGAGTAATCATTCATGACTTATTTACATGAAAACAAAATTACATATCCTTTATATCTAATCCATACACCAACGACCAAAAACACCTACAAACACTTTCATTCTTCAATTTTCTTCATCTAATTGATCTCTCTCAAGTTCTATCTTCAAGGTCTAAGTGTTCTTCATAAATTCCAAAAGTTCTAGTTTCATAAAATCAAGAATACTTTCAAGTTTGCTAGCTCACTTCCAATCTTGTAAGGTGATCATCCAACCTCAAGAAATCTTTGTTTCTTATAGTAGGTTATCATTCTAATACAAGGTAATAATCATATTCAAACTTTGGTTCAATTTCTATAACTATAACAATCTTATTTCAAGTGATGATCTTACTTGAACTTGTTTTCGTGTCATGATTTTGCTTCAAGAACTTCGAGCCATCCAAGGATCCATTGAAGCTAGATCCATTTTTCTATTTTCCAGTAGGTTTATCCAAGGAACTTAAGGTAGTAATGATGTTCATAACATCATTCGATTCATACATATAAAGCTATCTTATTCGAAAGTTTAAACTTGTAATCACTAGAACATAGTTTAGTTAATTCTAAACTTGTTCGCAAACAAAAGTTAATCCTTCTAACTTGACTTTTAAAATCAATTAAACACATGTTCTATATCTATATGATATGCTAACTTAATGATTTAAAACCTGGAAACACGAAAAACACCGTAAAACCGGATTTACGCCGTCGTAGTAACACCGCGGGCTGTTTTGGGTTAGTTAATTAAAAACTATGATAAACTTTGATTTAAAAGTTGTTATTCTGAGAAAATGATTTTTATTATGAACATGAAACTATATCCAAAAATTATGGTTAAACTCAAAGTGGAAGTATGTTTTCTAAAATGGTCATCTAGACGTCGTTCTTTCGACTGAAATGACTACCTTTACAAAAACGACTTGTAACTTATTTTTCCGACTATAAACCTATACTTTTCTGTTTAGATTCATAAAATAGAGTTCAATATGAAACCATAGCAATTTTATTCACTCAAAACGGATTTAAAATGAAGAAGTTATGGGTAAAACAAGATTGGATAAGTTTTCTCATTTTAGCTACGTGAAAATTGGTAACAAATCTATTCCAACCATAACTTAATCAACTTGTATTGTATATTATGTAATCTTGAGATACCATAGACACGTATACAATGTTTCGACCTATCATGTCGACACATCTATATATATTTCGGAACAACCATAGACACTTTATATGTGAATGTTGGAGTTAGCTATACAGGGTTGAGGTTGATTCCAAAATATATATAGTTTGAGTTGTGATCAATACTGAGATACGTATACACTGGATCGTGGATTGATTCAAGATAATATTTATTTATTTCTGTACATCTAACTGTGGACAACTAGTTGTAGGTTACTAACGAGGACAGCTGACTTAATAAACTTAAAACATCAAAATATATTAAAAGTGTTGTAAATATATTTTGAACATACTTTGATATATATGTATATATTGTTATAGGTTCGTGAATCAACCAGTGGCCAAGTCTTACTTCCCGACGAAGTAAAAATCTGTGAAAGTGAGTTATAGTCCCACTTTTAAAATCTAATATTTTTGGGATGAGAATACATGCAGGTTTTATAAATGATTTACAAAATAGACACAAGTACGTGAAACTACATTCTATGGTTGAATTATCGAAATCGAATATGCCCCTTTTTATTAAGTCTGGTAATCTAAGAATTAGGGAACAGACACCCTAATTGACGCGAATCCTAAAGATAGATCTATCGGGCCCAACAAGCCCCATCCAAAGTACCGGATGCTTTAGTACTTCGAAATTTATATCATATCCGAAGGGTGTCCCGGAATGATGGGGATATTCTTATATATGCATCTTGTTAATGTCGGTTACCAGGTGTTCACCATATGAATGATTTTTATCTCTATGTATGGGATGTGTATTGAAATATGAAATCTTGTGGTCTATTATTATGATTTGATATATATAGGTTAAACCTATAACTCACCAACATTTTTGTTGACGTTTTAAGCATGTTTATTCTCAGGTGATTATTAAGAGCTTCCGCTGTCGCATACTTAAATAAGGACGAGATTTGGAGTCCATGCTTGTATGATATTGTGTAAAAACTGCATTCATGAAACTTTTTGTTGTAACATATTTGTATTGTAAACCATTATGTAATGGTCGTGTGTAAACAGGATATTTTAGATTATCATTATTTGATAATCTACGTAAAACTTTTTAAACCTTTATTGATGAAATAAAGGTTATGGTTTGTTTTAAAATGAATGCAGTCTTTGAAAAACGTCTCATATAGAGGTCAAAACCTCGCAACGAAATCAATTAATATGGAACGTTTTTAATCAATAAGAACGGGACATTTCAGTTGGTATCAGAGCGTTGGTCTTAGAGAACCAGAAAATTTGTATTAGTGTGTCTTATCGAGTTTGTTAGGATGCATTAGTGAGTCTGGACTTCGACCGTGTTTTCTTTAAAAATGATTGCTTAACATTTTTGTTGGAAACTATATATTTTTAACATATGAATATTATGTGATATATTAATCTCTTAACTTGTTTGATATTATGTGATAGATGTCTACCTCTAGAACAAGTCCCATTGACTCACCTAATAATAATGAAGAGTCAAATGTAAATTGGAATTATTCGTGGACTGATTCACAAGTTCCCGAAGAGGAACCGGAAGAAGAGTCGGAACCGGAAGAAGAATTGGAACCGGAAGAAGAATCGGAACCGGAAGAAGAAATAGAACCGGTGGGGGAAATAATAAAACAGTTAAGTAAAAGAGAATCCTCAACCAACCGACCAAGGTTAATTATGGTCAATGGTGTTTCCGCCAAGGAAGCAAAATATTGGGAGGATTACCAATTCTCCGATGAATCGGATTCCGACGAGAATTCCGATGATGTTATAGAAATTACCCCAACTGAATTTAAAAAGGCAAAAGAAAATAATAAGGGAAAGGGCATAAAAATAGAGAAATCTAATTCCAACCCCGATGAACTTTATATGTATCGTCAACCCCCGAAGTCCTTAAGTTGTAACAATGACCCGGGAACCTCTAAACCACCAGGTTTTTCTAAACCAATGTGGACAACGACGGCTCGTATTAGGGGAACATCATATATCCCTAGAAACTTGGCAAAACGAACCAAAACTGAAGAAGAAGAAACGAGCAAGTCGGAATAAGATAGTTGTATTCGTGTGGTGTAATATATGTAATATAGTGTGCTTATGCTTTATGATATATGTAAAAATTGCTTGTATTAATAAGTATTTTTTTATGAATCTAACTCTTGTCTATTTTACAGTTTAAAAACACAAAATGGATAGACAACCCAATATTTTAAGAGACCTACCCGGAGACATGATTGATGAAATCTCGTCTAGAGTCGGTCAGAATTCCTCGGCACAACTATTTAAGGCGAGATCAGTTTGTAAGACATTCGAAGAACGTTCCAAGAATGTCTTGGTTTATAAGAGACTTTCATTTGAAAGATGGGGGATATCACATTGGGAAACCCATAAGTTACGATGTGTTTACTTTGACGCATATATTGCAGGGAACCCAAATGCTATTTTACGCAACGGGTTAAGAAATTATTTTGACTCAATATATCCGAATATTGGACTTCGTGATTTAGAAAAAGCGGCTAACATGCAACAAAAAGAAGCATGTTATACTTACGGATTAGTAATGTTCGCTTCTCACCAAAGTGAGAACAAGAACATCGGGCTACAACTATTAAACAAAACGTTTCCACAAGTGACGGAGTCGGTAATTGGGGTAAGAAATGAGGTTTTTAGATTGTTACGGGACTGTTGGACATTACGTAACCCTCGTCCCTTTGACAACGTTACAACACGCTGTCTTATCAACGGCCATAACGGTCATGTTCCACAAGACCAAGGATGGGAAGTAGTCATAGTAAAACCAGAATGCATGACTTGTTTCTGGACGTATGAATTACGTGTCTTTATTGCCTTTGCTGAACGACTTGTGTACTAGCTAGAATTATCTTCACAACTATCTTGTATCAAAGTTATTGTGTGCTATATTTCATGCTTTATGTAAAATAAGCGGTATTGTAAGTTTGTAAAATATTGTATAAAAGTTTGAACGCGAAATATTATTACAATCAGTTTTTCATATAGAATTGTAGTAGTTGAATTGTATATTAGCTACTAAGTATGAACTTAACGGGTAGGTACTACCCGAATTTAAACTTATAAAACGCTAATATGAAGAAAAAGCTTTTATAAATGAGTTCATATTATGCTACAAAATACTATTAACTACTCTTAATATTCTGTATGATTAACTTGTTCCATTTGACTATTTTGAAGGAAATGGCACCGACTACTCGACACACCGTGAATATGAATGAAGAGGAATTTCGTACTTTTCTAGCTTCAAACATAGCCGCAGTACAGGCTGCGCTACATACCAACAATAACCTTGGATCTAGCAGTACAGGAAATCGTGTAGGATGCACCTACAAAGAATTCACTGCCTGCAAACCTTTGGAATTTGATGGAACCGAAGGACCGATCGGATTGAAACGGTGGACCGAGAAGGTCGAATCGGTGTTTGCCATAAGTAAGTGTACTGAAGAGGACAAAGTGAAGTACGCTACGCATACCTTCACATGTTCTGCGTTAACATGGTGGAATACCTATCTAGAGCAAGTGGGACAAGATGATGCTTACGCACTACCGTGGTCAGCATTCAAGCACTTGATGAACGAGAAGTACCGTCCCAGAACCGAGGTCAATAAGCTCAAGACAGAACTTAGAGGATTACGAACCCAAGGATTTGATATTACCACGTACGAAAGACGATTCACAGAATTGTGCCTATTGTGTCCGGGAGCGTTCGAAGATGAGGAAGAGAAGATCGACGCGTTTGTGAAAGGATTACCGGAAAGAATCCAAGAAGATATAAGTTCACACGAGCCCGCCTCCATACAACAGGCATGTAGAATGGCTCACAAACTAGTGAACCAGATTGAAGAAAGAATTAAAGAACAGACTGCTGAAGAGGCCAATGTGAAGCAAGTCAAAAGAAAGTGGGAGGAAAACGGTGATAAGAATCACCAATACAACAACAACAATAATCGCAACAATTATCCCAACAATCGCAACATCAATCGCAACTACAACAAACGGCCCAACAACAACAACAACAACAACAGCAACTACAACAATCATCCCAGCAACAATAATAACCGCAACAACAACAACAACAATCAGAAGCAGCTATGCCAAAGGTGTGAAAAGTATCACTCGGGGTTCTGCACCAAATTTTGCAACAAGTGTAAAAGAAATGGTCATAGCGCGGCGAAGTGTGAGGTCTACGGACCAGGGGTTAATAGAACGAAAGGAACAAATGGTGTCGGAACGAGTAATGGCGGAGCAAGTAGTGTCGGAGCAAGTTATGCCAATGTAGTTTGTTATAAATGTGGAAAACCGGGCCACATTATTAGAAATTGCCCGAACCAGGAGAACAAGAATGGACAAGGCCGCGGAAGAGTTTTCAATATTAATGCGGCAGAGGCACAGGAAGACCCGGAGCTTGTTACGGGTACGTTTCTTATTGACAATAAATCTGCTTATGTTTTATTTGATTCGGGTGCGGATAGAAGCTATATGAGTAGAGATTTTTGTGCTAAATTAAGTTGTCCATTGACGCCTTTGGATAGTAAATTTTTACTCGAATTAGCAAATGGTAAATTAATTTCAGCAGATAATATATGTCGGAATCGAGAAATTAAACTGGTTAGCGAAACATTTAAGATTGACTTGATACCAGTAGAGTTAGGGAGTTTTGATGTGATAATCGGTATGGACTGGTTGAAAGAAGTGAAAGCAGAGATTGTTTGTTACAAAAATGCAATTCGCATTATACGAGAAAAAGGAAAACCCTTAATGGTGTACGGAGAAAAGGGCAACACGAAGCTACATCTTATTAGTAATTTGAAGGCACAAAAACTAATAAGAAAAGGTTGCTATGCTGTTCTAGCACACGTCGAGAAAGTACAAACTGAAGAAAAGAGCATCAATGATGTTCCCGTCGCAAAAGAATTTCCCGATGTATTTCCGAAAGAATTACCGGGATTACCCCAACATCGATCCGTTGAATTTCAAATAGATCTTGTACCAGGAGCTGCACCAATAGCTCGTGCTCCTTACAGACTCGCACCCAGTGAGATGAAAGAACTGCAAAGCCAATTACAAGAACTTTTAGAGCGTGGTTTCATTCGACCAAGCACATCACCGTGGGGAGCTCCTGTTTTGTTTGTCAAGAAGAAAGATGGTACATTTAGGTTGTGTATCGACTACCGAGAGTTGAACAAACTTACCATCAAGAACCGCTACCCACTACCGAGAATCGACGACTTATTTGATCAACTACAAGGCTCGTCTGTTTATTCAAAGATTGACTTACGTTCCGGGTATCATCAAATGCGGGTGAAAGAAGATGATATTCCAAAGACTGCTTTCAGAACACGTTACGGTCATTACGAGTTTATGGTCATGCCGTTTGGTTTAACTAATGCACCAGCTGTGTTCATGGACCTTATGAACCGAGTGTGTGGACCATACCTTGACAAGTTTGTCATTGTTTTCATTGATGACATACTTATTTACTCAAAGAATGACCAAGAACACGGTGAACATTTGAGAAAGGTGTTAGAAGTATTGAGGAAGGAAGAATTGTACGCTAAGTTTTCAAAGTGTGCATTTTGGTTGGAAGAAGTTCAATTCCTAGGTCACATAGTGAACAAAGAAGGTATTAAGGTGGATCCGGCAAAGATAGAAACTGTTGAAAAGTGGGAAACCCCGAAAAATCCAAAACACATACGCCAATTTTTAGGACTAGCTGGTTACTACAGAAGGTTCATCCAAGACTTTTCCAGAATAGCAAAACCCTTGACTGTATTAACGCATAAAGGGAAGAAATTTGAATGGAATGATGAACAAGAGAAAGCGTTTCAGTTATTGAAGAAAAAGCTAACTACGGCACCTATATTGTCATTGCCTGAAGGGAATGATGATTTTGTGATTTATTGTGACGCATCAAAGCAAGGTCTCGGTTGTGTATTAATGCAACGAACGAAGGTGATTGCTTATGCGTCTAGACAATTGAAGATTCACGAACAAAATTATACGACGCATGATTTGGAATTAGGCGCGGTTGTTTTTGCATTAAAGACTTGGAGGCACTACTTATATGGGGTCAAAAGTATTATATATACCGACCACAAAAGTCTTCAACACATATTTAATCAGAAACAACTGAATATGAGGCAGCGTAGGTGGATTGAATTATTGAATGATTACGACCTTGAGATTCGTTACCACCCGGAGAAGGCAAATGTGGTAGCCGATGCCTTGAGCAGGAAGGACAGAGAACCCATTCGAGTAAAATCTATGAATATAATGATTCATAATAACCTTACTACTCAAATAAAGGAGGCGCAACAAGGAGTTTTAAAAAAAGGAAATTTAAAGGATGAAATACCCAAAGGATCGGAGAAGCATCTTAATATTCGGGAAGACGGAACCCGGTATAGGGCTGAAAGGATTTGGGTACCAAAATTTGGAGATATGAGAAAAATGGTACTTAGAGAAGCTCATAAAACCAGATACTCAATACATCCTGGAACGGGGAAGATGTACAAGGATCTCAAGAAACATTTTTGGTGGCCGGGTATGAAAGCTGATGTTGCTAAATACGTAGGAGAATGTTTGACGTGTTCTAAGGTCAAAGCTGAGCATCGGAAACCATCAGGTCTACTTCAACAACCCGAAATCCCGGAATGGAAATGGGAAAACATTACCATGGATTTCATCACTAAATTGCCAAGGACTGCAAGTGGTTTTGATACTATTTGGGTAATAGTTGATCGTCTCACAAAATCAGCACACTTCCTGCCAATAAGAGAAGATGAAAAGATGGAGAAGTTAGCATGACTGTATTTGAAGGAAGTCGTCTCCAGACATGGAATACCAATCTCTATTATCTCTGATAGGGATGGCAGATTTATTTCAAGATTCTGGCAGACGTTACAACAAGCATTAGGAACTCGTTTAGACATGAGTACTGCCTATCATCCACAAACTGATGGGCAGAGCGAAAGGACGATACAAACGCTTGAAGACATGCTACGAGCATGTGTTATTGATTTCGGAAACAGTTGGGATCGACATCTACCGTTAGCAGAATTTTCCTACAACAACAGCTACCATTCAAGCATTGAGATGGCGCCGTTTGAAGCACTTTATGGTAGAAAGTGCAGGTCTCCGATTTGTTGGAGTGAAGTAGGGGATAGACAGATTACGGGTCCAGAGATTATACAAGAAACTACCGAGAAGATCATCCAAATTCAACAACGGTTGAAAAGCGCCCAGAGTCGACAAAAGAGCTACGCTGACATTAAAAGAAAAGATATAGAATTTGAAATTGGAGAGATGGTCATGCTTAAAGTTGCACCTTGGAAAGGCGTTGTTCGATTTGGTAAACGAGGGAAATTAAATCCAAGGTATATTGGACCATTCAAGATTATTGATCGTGTCTGACCAGTAGCTTACCGACTTGAGTTACCTCAACAACTCGCGGCTGTACATAACACTTTCCACGTCTCGAATTTGAAGAAATGTTTTGCTAAAGAAGATCTCACTATTCCGTTAGATGAAATCCAAATCAACGAAAAACTTCAATTCATCGAAGAACCCGTCGAAATAATGGATCGTGAGGTTAAAAGACTTAAGCAAAACAAGATACCAATTGTTAAGGTTCGATGGAATGCTCGTAGAGGACCCAAGTTCACCTGGGAGCGTGAAGATCAGATGAAGAAGAAATACCCGCATCTATTTCCAGAAGATTCGTCAACACCTTCAACAGCTTAAAATTTCGGGACGAAATTTATTTAACGGGTAGGTACTGTAGTGACCCGAACTTTTCCATGTTTATATATATTAATTGAGATTGATATTTACATGATTAAATTTTTCCAACATGTTAAGCAATCAAACTTGTTAAGACTTGATTAATTGAAATAGGTTTCATATAGACAATTGACCACCCAAGTTGACCGGTGATTCACGAACGTTAAAACTTGTAAAAACTATATGATGACATATATATGGTTATATATATAGTTAACATGATATTATGATAATTAAACATATCATTAAGTATATTAACAATGAACTACATATGTAAAAACAAGACTACTAACTTAATGATTTTGAAACGAGACATATATGTAACGATTATCGTTGTAACGACATTTAATGTATATATATCATATTAAGAGATATTCGTACATCATAATATCATGATAATATAATAATTTAAAATCTCTTTTGATATTATAAATATTGGGTTAACAACATTTAACAAGATCGTTAACCTAAAGGTTTCAAAACAACATTTACATGTAACGACTAACGATGACTTAACGACTCAGTTAAAATGTATATACATGTAGTGTTTTAATATTTATTCATACACTTTTGAAAGACTTCAAGACACTTATCAAAATACTTCTACTTAACAAAAATGCTTACAATTACATCCTCGTTCAGTTTCATCCACAATTCTACTCGTATGCACCCGTATTCGTACTCGTACAATACACAGCTTTTAGATGTATGTACTATTGGTATATACACTCCAATGATCAGCTCTTAGCAGCCCATGTGAGTCACCTAACACATGTGGGAACCATCATTTGGCAACTAGCATGAAATATCTCATAAAATTACAAAAATATGAGTAATCATTCATGACTTATTTACATGAAAACAAAATTACATATCCTTTATATCTAATCCATACACCAATGACCAAAAACACCTACAAACACTTTCATTCTTCAATTTTCTTCATCTAATTGATCTCTCTCAAGTTCTATCTTCAAGTTTCTTCATAAATTCCAAAAGTTCTAGTTTCATAAAGTCAAGAATACTTTCAAGTTTGCTAGCTCACTTCCAATCTTGTAAGGTGATCATCCAACCTCAAGAAATCTTTGTTTCTTACAGTAGGTTATCATTCTAATACAAGGTAATAATCATATTCAAACTTTGGTTCAATTTCTATAACTATAACAATCTTATTTCAAGTGATGATCTTACTTGAACTTGTTTTCGTGTCATGATTTTGCTTCAAGAACTTCGAGCCATCCAAGGATCCATTGAAGCTAGATCCATTTTTCTCTTTTCCAGTAGGTTTATCCAAGGAACTTAAGGTAGTAATGATGTTCATAACATCATTCGATTCATACATATAAAGCTATCTTATTCGAAAGTTTAAACTTGTAATCACTAGAACATAGTTTAGTTAATTCTAAACTTGTTCGCAAACAAAAGTTAATCCTTCTAACTTGACTTTTAAAATCAACTAAACACATGTTCTATATCTATATGATATGCTAACTTAATGATTTAAAACCTGGAAACACGAAAAACACCGTAAAACCGGATTTACGCCGTCGTAGTAACACCGCGGGCTGTTTTGGGTTAGTTAATTAAAAACTATGATAAACTTTGATTTAAAAGTTGTTATTCTGAGAAAATGATTTTTATTATGAACATGAAACTATATCCAAAAATTATGGTTAAACTCAAAGTGGAAGTATGTTTTCTAAAATGGTCATCTAGACGTCGTTCTTTCGACTGAAATGACTACCTTTACAAAAACGACTTGTAACTTATTTTTCCGACTATAAACCTATACTTTTCTGTTTAGATTCATAAAATAGAGTTCAATATGAAACCATAGCAATTTGATTCACTCAAAACGGATTTAAAATGAAGAAGTTATGGGTAAAACAAGATTGGATAAGTTTTCTCATTTTAGCTACGTGAAAATTGGTAACAAATCTATTCCAACCATAACTTAATCAACTTGTATTGTATATTATGTAATCTTGAGATACCATAGACACGTATACAATGTTTCGACCTATCATGTCGACACATCTATATATATTTCGGAACAACCATAGACACTCTATATGTGAATGTTGGAGTTAGCTATACAGGGTTGAGGTTGATTCCAAAATATATATAGTTTGAGTTGTGATCAATACTGAGATACGTATACACTGGGTCGTGGATTGATTCAAGATAATATTTATTTATTTCTGTACATCTAACTGTGGACAACTAGTTGTAGGTTACTAACGAGGACAGCTGACTTAATAAACTTAAAACATCAAAATATATTAAAAGTGTTGTAAATATATTTTGAACATACTTTGATATATATGTATATATTGTTATAGGTTCGTGAATCAACCAGTGGCCAAGTCTTACTTCCCGACGAAGTAAAAATCTGTGAAAGTGAGTTATAGTCCCACTTTTAAAATCTAATATTTTTGGGATGAGAATACATGCAGGTTTTATAAATGATTTACAAAATAGACACAAGTACGTGAAACTACATTCTATGGTTGAATTATCGAAATCGAATATGCCCCTTTTTATTAAGTCTGGTAATCTAAGAATTAGGGAACAGACACCCTAATTGACGCGAATCCTAAAGATAGATCTATCGGGCCCAACAAGCCCCATCTAAAGTACCGAATGCTTTAGTACTTCGAAATTTATATCATATCCGAAGGGTGTCCCGGAATGATGGGGATATTCTTATATATGCATCTTGTTAATGTCGGTTACCAGGTGTTCACCATATGAATGATTTTTATCTCTATGTATGGGATGTGTATTGAAATATGAAATCTTGTGGTCTATTATTATGATTTGATATATATAGGTTAAACCTATAACTCACCAACATTTTTGTTGACGTTTTAAGCATGTTTATTCTCAGGTGATTATTAAGAGCTTCCGCTGTCGCATACTTAAATAAGGACGAGATTTGGAGTCCATGCTTGTATGATATTGTGTAAGAACTGCATTCAAGAAACTTTTTGTTGTAACATATTTGTATTGTAAACCATTATGTAATGGTCGTGTGTAAACAGAATATTTTAGATTATCATTATTTGATAATCTACGTAAAACTTTTTAAACCTTTATTGATGAAATAAAGGTTATGGTTTGTTTTAAAATGAATGCAGTCTTTGAAAAACGTCTCATATAGAGGTCAAAACCTCGCAACGAAATCAATTAATATGGAACATTTTTAATCAATAAGAACGGGACATTTCACAAGAAACCTTTGTTACTTACAGTAAGTTATCTTTCTAATACAAGGTAATAATTATATTCAAACTTTAATTCAATTTCTATAACTATAACAATCTTATTTCGAGTGGAAATCTTACTTGAAATTGTTTTCATGTCATGATTCTGCTTCAAGAACTTTCAAGCCATCCAAGGATCCTTTGAAGCTAGATCTATTTTTCTCATTTCCAGTAGGTTTATCCAAGGAACTTGAGGTAGTAATGATGTTCATAACATCATTCTATTCATACATATAAAGCTATCTTATTCGAAGGTTTAAACTTGTAATCACTAGAACATAGTTTAGTTAATTCTAAACTTGTTCGCAAATAAAAGTTAATCCTTCTAACTTGACTTTTAAAATCAACTAAACACATGTTCTATATCTATATGATATGCTAACTTAATAATTTAAAACCTGGAAATACGAAAAACACCGTAAAACCGGATTTACGCCGTCGTAGTAACACCGCGGGCTGTTTTGGGTTAGTTAATTAAAAACTATGATAAACTTTGATTTAAAAGTTGTTATTCTGGGAAAATGATTTTTATTATGAACATGAAATAATATCCAAAAATTATGGTTAAGCTCAAAGTGGAAGTATGTTTTCTAAAATGGTCATCTAGACGTCGTTCTTTCGACTGAAATGACTACCTTTACAAAAATGACTTGTAACTTATTTTTCCGACTATAAACCTATACTTTTTCTGTTTATATTCATAAAATAGAGTTCAATATGAAACCATAGCAATTTGATTCACTCAAAACGGATTTAAAATGAAGAAGTTATGGGTAAAACAAGATTGGATAATTTTTCTCATTTTAGCTACGTGAAAATTGGTAACAAATCTATTCCAACCATAACTTAATCAACTTGTATTGTATATTATGTAATCTTGAGATACCATAGACATGTATACAATGTTTCGACCTATCATGTCGACACATCTATATATATTTCGGAACAACCATAGACACTCTATATGTGAATGTTGGAGTTAGCTATACAGGGTTGAGGTTGATTCCAAAATATATATAGTTTGAGTTGTGATCAATACTGAGATACGTATATACTGGGTCGTGGATTGATTCAAGATAATATTTATCGATTTATTTCTGTACATCTAACTGTGGACAACTAGTTGTAGGTTACTAACGAGGACAGCTGACTTAATAAACTTAAAACATCAAAACATATTAAAAGTGTTGTAAATATATTTTGAACATACTTTGATATATATGTATATATTGTTATAGGTTCGTGAATCAACTAGTGGCCAAGTCTTACTTCCCGACGAAGTAAAAATCTGTGAAAGTGAGTTATAGTCCCACTTTTAAAATCTAATATTTTTGGGATGAGAATACATGCAGGTTTTATAAATGATTTACAAAATAGACACAAGTACGTGAAACTACATTCTATGGTTGAATTATCGAAATCGAATATGCCCCTTTTTATTAAGTCTAGTAATCTAAGAATTAGGGAACAGACACCCTAATTGACGCGAATCCTAAAGATAGATCTATTGGGCCTAACAAACCCCATCCAAAGTACCGGATGCTTTAGTACTTTGAAATTTATATCATATCCGAAGGGTGTCCCGGAATGATGGGGATATTCTTATATATGCATCTTGTTAATGTCGGTTACCAGGTGTTCACCATATGAATAATTTTTATCTCTATGTATGGGATGTGTATTGAAATATGAAATCTTGTGGTCTATTGTTACGATTTGATATATATAGGTTAAACCTATAACTCACCAACATTTTTGTTGACATTTAAAGCATGTTTATTCTCAGGTGAATACTAAGAGCTTTCGCTGTTGCATACTAAAATAAGGACAAGATTTGGAGTCCATGTTTGTATGATATTGTGTAAAAACTGCATTCAAGAAACTGATTTCGATGTAACATATTTGTATTGTAAACCATTATGTAATGGTCGTGTGTAAACAGGATATTTTAGATTATCATTATTTGATAATCTACGTAAAGCTTTTTAAACCTTTATTTATGAAATAAAGGTTATGGTTTGTTTTAAAAATGAATGCAGTCTTTGAAAAATGTCTCATATAGAGGTCAAAACCTCGCAACGAAATCAATTAATATGGAACGTTTTTAATCAATAAGAACGGGACATTTCAAAATAAACTCTAATAAGACATTTATTTGTCATAGTCGTATTATAACATAAGCTAACAGAACATATGATATTTATGTTGTATCATTGTAAAATTTTAGGACACGTTAATTATAATTATCATATGATTTCATAGAACACTTTAATTGTGAATCATCAAATGGAACTTTATAAGACAGTTAAAGATTTAGTGTCGCATTATGTGTGAATTTAATAGGACACTTTATAAAAAGGTCATATGAAATAAACTATCATAGGACATTTATTTTTCATAGTCGTATTATATCATAACCTAATAGGACATGTGAAATATATGTCGTATCATTATAAATATTTGGGACACTTTGAATCTGTAATGTGACGGATGAGTTGTTGGGGTCCTAATTGTCATATCATTTCATAGGACACTTTAATTGTGAATCATAAAATGGAACTTTATAAGACATTTTACGGTTTAGTGTCGCGTTATGTGTTTATTGAATAGGACACTTTATAAATAGGTGTTAAGAAATAAAGTATCATAGGACATTTATTTGTCATAGTCGTATTATATCATTAACTAATAGGACATGTGATATTTATGTCGTATAACTGTCAATTTTTTGGACACTTTGAGTTTTTAATGTGACGGATGAGTTGTTGGGGTCCTAAGTATCATATCATTTGATAGGACACTTTAATTGTGAATCATAAAAGGGAAATTTATAAGACATTTAACCGATTGATGTCGCATTATGCGTTAATTAAATATGACACCTTATATTAAAGTTATATAAAATACACTATCATATGATATTCATTTGTCCTAGTCATGTTAGATCGAAACATAATAAGACACTATATATTTAGGTCATATTAATATAAGTTTTTAGTAGACGTTGATTGTTTAATAAGACGAATGAGTTTTTAATGTCATAATTATTATTATAAAAAGGACTTATAAGAATTTAATTTGGTGATCTTATGACATTGCTAGAATAACATGATTTTGTATTTGTAACTTTCCTTATCGGTGTCAATCTTAAAGATATGACACATGATTCATAATATTTTGTATTTAGTTTTAAGTAATTATATATAAGCTTAGTTATTCTAGTTATTTTTTATGTTTTGTATGTAGTTCTAATAATGGTTAAAACCATATATGAAAAGGGAATAAAAAGTTGTATTTTAAATAAAAGAAAAGTCATACGTAGTCAATTATTAATTTGTCATATTGTCTAAACGAGCTTTGATATTTGTGGATACTTGGGATTTCATGTAATGATGTAAACCAGTTTTATCAACTAACATAAAAATTACCGTTTCTAAACTTGCCAATTGTTGCTTCTATAGAACAATATTCGGACATTGCTACTATGTCTCAGGTGCACACGTCATGTTACGTTTAGCAAGTAGCTAATGTTGCTTGTTGGGTCAACACAACCAATTGCCAACAAGTGAGTCATAGCTATTACTTTCAATCTAAAGTATAACAAATTGAACAAGTGGACTGGCCAATAATATAACTGAAAACATTGATAAATAAGATCCAACAGCAAAATAAAACTAGTAATAAATAACATCCATAAACTAGGATTGTAAACAAAATATCCAAAAGATACTAGTTCCAAACTATTGAAATACTTATCAACATTACTGAAATTAACATAACAATCAAAGCATATAAACAAAAATAAACAAGAGTTCGATCTGAATCAAAAAACACAAACCTAAAGCAGTAGCAGTTGATTACATCACACTACCCACTGGAAGTACGTGAAGTTTCATCATTTTACGGAAGACGAGCAGGAAAATGTGCAGAACGTGCAGCAGTTGATTTTGTGAATTTAGGGTGAGATGAACCAGCAGCTTTACCAGATTAACGACTAGAGGAAGGACAAGGCGCAAACAAATATCCAAGTTCTTTAAATAATAAACGTACCGCCTCATTCATATAGCATAAATCTTTTTCCAAATCACTGATTTTGGGATCTTGGAAAGCTTCACTGTTGACAGTAGTTCTTTTTTCCCTTGCAGCACTGACATTGCCACCAGAATGGTTTTTGTTATCAACTAGGTCTAGGTTTACCAAATGTGTTTCATCAAAATAGGTTGTAGTTGCAACCTCTGTCAAAGCAAGTAGATCACTCTCAGTATTATCCCATAAACCTAGAGCTAACTGGGATATATAGGCCCCACCACAAACAGTAGCATTATATTTTTTCCCCACACTCTTATATAGATACCAAGCTAAACACCTCGCCAAGTTACACGGTGTATTATGAACAATATAATACATATACAGCATGTTAGATCGTGTAACATTGTAAGTGCATGTAGCACACTATCAACGTTGAAAGGACCCGTTCATATACATTATAAACGATTCACAATAGTTGATTACATTGCGAGGTATTTAACCTCTATATGATACATTTTACAAACATTGCATTCGTTTTTAAAAGACAAACTTTCTTTACATCGAAAATTAACAGGCATGCATACCATTTCATAATATCCACTATCCAACTATAAATTGATTTAATAATAATCTTTGATGAACTCAATGACTCGAATGCAACGTTCTTCGAAATATGCTATGAAAGACTCCAAGTAATATCTTTAAAATGAGCAAATGCACAGCGGAAGATTTCTTTAACACCTGAGAATAAACATGCTTTAAAGTGTCAACCAAAAGGTTGGTGAGTTCATTAGTTTATCATAATCATTTATTTCCATCATTTTTATAGACCACAATAGTTTCATTTCCAGTTCTCATAAATATACGTCCCATGCATAGAGACAACAATAATCATTCATATGGTGAACACCTGGTAACCGACATTAACTAGATACATATAAGAATATCCCCTATCATTCCGGGATCCTCCTTCGGACATGATATAAATTTTGAAGTACTAAAGCATCCGGTACTGTGGATGGGGTTTGTTAGGCCCAATAGATCTATCTTTAGAGTTCGCGTCAATTAGGGTGTCTGTTCCCTAATTCTTAGATTACCAGACTTTAATAAAAAGGGGCATATTTGATTTCGATAATTCAACCATAGAATGTAGTTTCAATTACTTGTGTCTATTTCGTCAAACATTTATAAAAGCGAATGTATTCTCAGTCCCAAAAATATAAAGGATAAAAAGGCAAATGAAACTCACCATACTGTATTTCGTAGTAAAAATACATATAACGTCATTGAACAAGTGCAAGGTTGGCCTCGGATTCACGAACCTATATTAAATATATATATTTGTATGTTGGTCAATATTTGTCTAACGAATTAGGTCAAGTTATAGTGTATCACAATCCTAATTCTCGAGTCTAATATGCAAAAGTCAACAAAAGTCAATTTGTCTCAAAAATGATTTTCAAAAATTTATACATGATTATTATATAGTTTAAATATCGTCGTCTTATATTTTTAAATATTTTTAAAATATTTTACAAGAGTAAATAATATAATTCTTTTATTAATAATATGATTTTATATAAAAATATACTTTTATATATCTTAAGTAATAAAATTTATAAAGTTCATGAAAATATTATGATAGGTTTTATTAAGGTAATCATATTATTTGTGTTACATATTTATTTGATAAAATAACATTGGTAATAATAATAAGTAAAAGTTGTATTATTTTGTAATAATAATTATTATTATCCTATTAATAAAAATATTAGTTTAAAAAAAATGATATTATGATAAAATAATAATTCTAATTCATGATAATAATAAACTTATATTAACAATGACATTTCTATTAAAAATAATAACTTTTGTAAAAATGATATATATTTTTTTAATATTAATAATACTTTTAATAATAATAGTGATAAAAATAATGAAAAACGATGATTTTATCTAAATCAATATCTTACAATATTTTTAATTTCATCATGATACCCATACTCATTATTTCCTAATTGATTCTTTTAATATCTTTTAAGTGGTCTTTTATGTCGCGTTCATTTTAATGATAATAATAATATTCATAATAATTAGGTGTTACTAATATTAGTTTTTAATTATACCAATACTAATAATAATAAATATTATGATCATATTAATAATAATACTAATAACTATGATAATAATAATAATGATACTAATTATAAATTTAACGATAATAACGATAATAATAATATTAAAAATAACAATTTTTAATAATAATACTTTTTTATTGAAAATGACAATAATAATAATAATAATTATTATAATTTGATAAAAATTAGAACGACGATAATAACGATGATAATAATAATCATTTTTACAAAAATTCAATTGACTATAACTTCTAATCCATTCATCGAAACCATTCGACATCTAAATGAAAAGTTCTTAATTTTTCGCTAGCTTTCCAACGACATGCATATCTTATACCTTATCTCAACCGCAGGTGTAACTAATTCAAGGTTCAACATAACCTAACTAAAGGCAATATCAAAAGTACAAGCATGCATAATCCTATATACTTGAGCACTGGTCAGGGGTACACTATTAATATGTAAAAATTTATTTACGTGTACTCACGTATCAATATTGAGATTCAATATTGCAGGAAAGGTATGTAGACACAACGGAGATGATAAACACTAAATTTGACCTCACGAGCATACCCATGAACCATACCCATCACCTCCATAGCTATAACCCATAATTTCCTTAGCCCTATCCCACTCGAAAACCATTTTGAAATATCTCGCTCATGACCTCGTCATAGTATTTTATGTATAACGCTAATAATAATACTCCTAATTAAAAGATTAATAATAATATTAATCTTAATAATAATAATATTAATTATAGTTATAAGATATATAAAGAGAGGGATGTGAGAGATAGATAGATTGAATGAACCTAGCTTAAAATCAATACGTTTTATAGAAGTTTGCTGGCATGCCCCATGAAATTGACATGCACTCGTACGATAGGAAAAATTTGTCAAAATTTTGGTTTCATTCATCTCGTGACAATTCTATAAGATATATATATATATATATATATATATATATATATATATATATATATATATATATATATATATATATATATATATATATTATTTAATATATAATATATTTAATCTTTAGAATTAATTAAATATTATATTATATTTACGAGCATAGTAAAAATATAATTTTTACAAAAATGACTCGTACGTTGTCACTCGACTCATGTACCACTTTCGGTTTTTCGAGCGCACTTTCATACGTTTAGAAAACTAGCCTTTTACGTTACGCGACGTGTACCTTTAGTAATAGTTTGATTTATTCATCAATAAATTACTTTGTAAAAATGTATCTCATAAAATTTGAGCGTCATGGTCATTTGCTTCTATAAATCAGTGACTCGTTGTTTACCAAAAATATTTTATTTTTAAATTAAGACGTTTTATGACGATGTTAAAATATATATACATTTTTAGAAATATAAATTTGTATCCAAAATCTTTCATCTAACAATATAACATTTAGTTTTTCAAAATTATTTATTTTTCAAAGTTTATGTTTTATTTCATTTAGGAAAATAGTTTAGCGCGTATCGTTTTTCTTTTTAAGAATTTAAATGGATACAGATACTAATCGTTTTTAAATATCAATTGCGTCACTAGGCGGGTGTTACTACCGTAAACTTAATTTGAAAATATATATATTTAATGAACACGTTTTAAATACACGTTACAACCAATATTTCAACTTACGTTTATTTATTCAAAGGCATTTTAGATAGACAAGTCTTGTTATATGAAAAAATGTTTTCGTACAGTTGAAAACTACATCAATTGATTACTATGGAATTCCATCGACAAACATATGGAACCAAATACTATATTGTAAAGTATTTATACTTAATATTTCGTTAACGTTATCAAGTTATAATATATACACATATACATATATAATCATATTCGTTCGTATAATTGTTCGTGAATCTTTGGAATATGGTCGAGGTTAAATGAATGTATGAACACAGTTTAAAATTCTTGAGATTCAACTTACAAACTTTGCTTATCGTGTCGGGAATATATAAAGATTAAAGTTTAAATTTGGTCGAAAATTTCTGGGTTATCACAGTACCTACCCGTTAAAGAAATTTCATCCTGAAATTTGATTGAGATGGTCATGGCTGACAATAAGTATGTTTTCATGACGCATATAAGCTGAAGATTAGGGTTTTATCATCATTGAGTAATATGGATAAAACCATTTGATTTTTTTTTGTGAAGAGTATGAGTGAAGCTATTACCAAAAAAGTGAGATGAGTAGGTATAGATTCGTCATATCTTTTGACGTAGATAGAATTGATTTTCAAGTTCAAGAGATTTGGAGAAAATCTTCGTAATAAGATTTGATTAAGGAAATTAGGATCCGCTTTAAATGAGATCATTCATTTTGATTGCTCTGTCGGATATTTTACTATAAATCCACTCCATTCGTTACAACTCACACCTTCTCTTCTTTCTCCCTCAGCGCATACTCTAAAGTATTTGTCAATATGCTCCATCCAGTTCTGATTCTTGATATACTCCTTACCTTCATATCTGTCATTCTTCTTTTTCATCTGCCGCCTGAAGAATCTATTTACTTTTACTATACCCTTAGGTTTATAGTGTTTTTAGTTCTCCCGTGTCTTTATATTGCTATTTGCATTGATATATACGGTTTATAATTTCTGGGTGGTTGTTGGATTTTATATCTTCTCTTATATTTCAATGTCTCTACTTCTGTCTCCCATAATCATTGTCATCTCCAGTTAATGCTCTCTTTTATTTGCTGCGATTTATACCCTAATTTCTATTTCGGAATTTTGTCCTTTCGTTTCTTCTTATTGCGATTAAGCACCGCTTGTAATGGTCCCGAATTCACAGATATGAATTTCGGAATGAACATTGTTAATGTTCTAGGAAGGAAATTGTGATGGCACGATCTTGACTTGTCAAATTACTAGAATACCTTGGAAAAGGCCGAATCATCAAGAAATATTTTCTTGATATTTTAGAGGTTAAATAGAATACAAGAGTCGTATAACATGGCACATGATGATGTTATGATCTGTGAATCATCACGTTCCATTTAGAAACTCAGCATGACTTACTGTAATATAATCATATTGATCAAGTGTCATTATATTATACTAATTCATGCTTCAGTTCCCAACACTACTTTAAAATATTTCTATTTTAAACTTGAATGTTTCAGAATTTAGAAACTAAAATAGTTTCTTTTATGATGTAATACATATAGCGCGAAGAGTTAAATGATTTCAAATAAGAAAAATTAAGAAAATATCTTCAGAAATATGGAGGATATTTATAATGAAAGATATGATGATATTTTAGAATTTCTAATATCAGAGGACGATGAAGAATATTGTCCGCAAGGGTTTAGAGTCAGGAGCAAGGTATTCATTAATGACTTCAGCAGGTACTGAATCATTTGTATCCTTTGAAGTCAGGTTCGGTCTTTGTAATTTGTCCACAGCCTCCTTCCTATTTTGCTCAATCCGTTTTCCAGTTCTAAAACTTCTCTTTTTCTGCGCTTTGCCAGCACACTTCACCATTATCATCCAGCTTTTACCGTTTAAAGTCGTTTATAGTTTTTGCTGCTTCATCAGAATTTTTTCCATTTTCGGAGAACCAATTCGTAGTTCGGAGTGTTTTTCAGAAACTTCACATTCAAATTAAGTCCAGAAGATAGACGTTATATATACACATATAACTGTTGGCGTAGACATGCTGCAAGATTTCAAAATACTGATTGCTAAATCCCAATGATTCGTATGGCAATTCTCATTACAAGATGCGAATGAGTAAATGATGGGGTTTCAATGAATAATTATAATGACTTTTTGGAGAGGCTAAAGTCAAAGGGTAATGAAGTTGTTGGTACATCTGCTAATAATATGGTGGAATGTAAAAGGTTCCCTGGTAACGATGGTGTATATCTCAAGGTTATAATAAGGTTAGTCTGACTGAAAAGTCGAAGTTGACTTGCTGGAGCTGTGACAAAACTGGCTACTTTGAATAGGAGTCGCAAAGTTATTTTTGCTAATAAATGCCAAAGAATCTGACGCGGATACGTTGTTTAAACTTTTACTTTGGTTTCAAGAGATTTTCGGGTACATAACTGTGGGTAACATGTGGTTGGATCATCATCTCGATTGCTCATCATTCGAAGTGTCTTCAGAAATTTTCGAAGGGTTTGAACACAGATTGTAATGGTTAACATACATTTGATGTTCTAACACAGTTTTGAAGTCAAAATATAGCTTGTGAAAGATGTAAGGATCTAAGAGTGATGATTTTGGTCATATCTCAAGTTGAATTTTAAGATTTTAAAATCAGAATATGTAATTAAATTTTGAATGAGTATGGTTGTTTTGATTTCTATAAAAGAATGTATATTGTTGTGAAAGTAGGGAGTACAATGGATGATTTGCTGAATTAGATTCGAAGAATGTAACATATTAATTGTGAATTTATATATCTCTCGGGTATTACCTACCCGTTAAAAAAATTTCACAATTAATATTTTGTACAAAAGAATTTTATTACAGTCTTTATGAAAATATATATATGTATATTTTCTTCAGATGTAACATAGATTTAATGAGTTAATGTTAAATTAAACTCATTTGATTTACGGTTGAAACTAGAATTGAATAATCCCTAAAGGCTTTAAAAGTACATAACTTTTACGCAGTATTTCTTTAATGACATTGAAATTATGAATCAATACTTCATTATTTGTTGATGTATGATGTTCGGTTCGTGGAATTCTTGTGAATTTCGTAAAGTACGAATGATGTTATCTGAAAAGTTTCGGGTACATCGATGATGAAAGTGTAAAATCAAATATATACTTGATTTATTATGAATTGGAATTTGTTGAATTGCGAGAGAGATTGTAGTTAACGCTGGTTAAGTTGCGGCCGAAGGACGTACATTATTGCATATTTGTAATATGAATTAACCGAGTAGTTAAGATTCACACACAATAGCTTAGCACGGAAAGATTTATTTCAATATATATATATATATATAATATACATATAATTTCTTCAGAGGGAATGAGTTAATTCTTCATAACTCGTTGATACAATATACACGTTATTGATTCGTAATGATGTCCACAGTGATTCTTGAACTGACGGAGTTTGTGATGTTATCGGTGTTGTTGATTCGGATGTTGACTGTACTGACGATGCTGGTAACGCTGACGGTACTGTTGATGCTGTTGGTAAAGCAAGTTTAACTTGTTAATCACACACCATTTTTGTCAGGGTTTCTACTCTTCCTTCTATCATTTTGGTTTGCTTAACTGATTTATGGTTAGGGCTAGATTAGATAATCTCTAAGACTTTAGAGATTACATAATCGCCGCGGAATGTTTCTCCAATGAAGTTATGAATTAATACTTCGTCAGTTATTGTTGTTGGTACTCCTTGGTATCTATGGTGCGTATGACGTTGATGCTCGTGGGACAGATTGTGAAGTTGAGGTTTACGACGCGGTTGTGGTTGGAGGTGGTAATGGTACTGTTGGTTTTGATGATGGTGGTACTGGTTATGCTGTTGATGCTGCTGCTGGTGTTTGTAATCTCTGCACCATATTCTCCAAAGCTACTACCCGAGCGCGAAGCTCGTTGACTTCTTCTATTACACCGGGGTGATTGTCGGTTCGGACGAACGGATAAATAAAATCTAAAATTTGATGTAATATATAATCGTGATGAGATACTCTGGAAATGAGCGAGAAAATGGTGTTTCGGACAGGTTCGCCGGTAAGTGCTTCAGGTTCTTCGTCAAGACGGCAATGTGGTGGATGGAAAGGATCGCCTTCTTCTTGTCTCCAATAATTGAGGAGGTTACGAACCCATCCCCAATTCATCCAGAATAGGTGATGACTGATTGGTTGATCCATTCCGGTCATACTGCTTTCGGAGCTTGAGTGAGATTCCATTTCAGAATCCGAGTGACTTCAACTAACGACGAATTCCATTTCGTACAATTGGATAAAGGATTTTTCAAAATAAAAATGATTTTCTGGCTATTGGATGGTATTCTAATTACATAGAATATCCATATATATAGAGTAAAAGATTTCGTAGATTACGGAGGAATTTGCGGAATATGTCAGGCAAAGTATATAGTAATAGATACGATAAGATATGATTTAGCAGATATGCTAAGATATGAATTTTGTCTGTATACTATTCATGCAATCAATGCAGCAAGATGTGTCTAGACTTAAGAATGATAAGCAGGTAATTTTCTACGGATGACAAGTAGATGATTTCCGACATAAAATGATAAGCAAAACTCTTGACATGCAGACACGGTCGAAGTCCAGACTCACTAATGCATCCTAACGACTTATCAGTTAGACACACTAATGCAGACCTGGTTCGCTAAGACCACCGCTCTGATACCAACTGAAAGGACCCGTTCATATACATTATAAATGATTCACAATAGTTAATTACATTGCGAGGTATTTGACCTCTATATGATACATTTTACAAACATTGCATTCGTTTTTAAAAGACAAACTTTCTTTACATCAAAAATTGACAGGCATGCATACCATTTCATAATATCCACTATCCAACTATAAATTGATTTAATAATAATCTTTGATGAACTCAATGACTCGAATGCAACGTTCTTCGAAATATGCTATGAAAGACTCCAAGTAATATCTTTAAAATGAGCAAATGCACAACGAAAGATTTCTTTAACACCTGAGAATAAACATGCTTTAAAGTGTCAACCAAAAGGTTGGTGAGTTCATTAGTTTATCATAATCATTTATTTCCATCATTTTTATAGACCACAATAATTTCATTTCCAGTTCTCATAAATATACGTCCCATGCATAGAGACAAAAATAATCATTCATATGGTGAACACCTGGTAACCGACATTAACTAGATACATATAAGAATATCCCCTATCATTCCGGGATCCTCCTTCGGACATGATATAAATTTTGAAGTACTAAAGCATCCGGTACTTTGGATGGGGTTTGTTAGGCCCAATAGATCTATCTTTAGAGTTCGCGTCAATTAGGGTGTCTGTTCCCTAATTCTTAGATTACCAGACTTTAATAAAAAGGGGCATATTCGATTTCGATAATTCAACCATAGAATGTAGTTTCAATTACTTGTGTCTATTTCGTCAAACATTTATAAAAGCGCATGTATTCTCAGTCCCAAAAATATAAAGGATAAAAAGGCAAATGAAACTCACCATACTGTATTTCGTAGTAAAAATACATATAACGTCATTGAACAAGTGCAAATTTGGCCTCGGATTCACGAACCTAAATTAAATATATATATTTGTATGTTGGTCAATATTTGTCTAACGAATTAGGTCAAGTTATAGTGTATCACAATCCTAATGCTCGAGTCTAATATGCAAAAGTCAACAAAAGTCAATTTGTCTCAAAAATGATTTTCAAAAATTTATACATGATTATTATATAGTTTAAATATCGTCGTCTTATATTTTTAAATATTTTTAAAATATTTTACTAGAGTAAATAATATAATTCTTTTATTAATAATATGATTTTATATAAAAATATACTTTTATATATCTTAAGTAATAAAATTTATAAAGTTCATGAAAATATTATGATAGGTTTTATTAAGGTAATCATATTATTTGTGTTACATATTTATTTGATAAAATAACATTGGTAATAATAATAAGTAAAAGTTGTATTATTTTGTAATAATAATTATTATTATTCTATTAATAAACATATTAGTTTAAAAAAATGATATTATGATAAAATGATAATTCTAATTCATGATAATAATAAAACTTATATTAACAATGACATTTCTATTAAAAATAATAACTTTTGTAAAAATGATATATATTTTTTTTAATATTAATAATACTTTTAATAATAATAGTGATAAAAATAATGAAAAAAGATGATTTTATCTAAATCAATATCTTACAATATTTTTAATTTTATCATGATACCCATACTCATTATTTCCTAATTGATTCTTTTAATATCTTTTAAGTGGTCTTTTATGTCGCGTTCATTTTAATGATAATAATAATATTCATAATAATTAGGTGTTACTAATATTAGTTTTTAATTATACCAATACTAATAATAATAAATATTATGATCATATTAATAATAAAACTAATAATAATGATGCTAATTATAAATTTAACGATAATAACGATAATAATAATATTAAAAATAACAATTTTTAATAATAATACTTTTTATTGAAAATGACAATAATAATAATAATAATAATAATAATAATAATAATAATAATAATAATAATAATAATAATAATTATAATTTGATAAAAATTAGAACGACGATAACAACGACGATAATAATAATCATTTTTACAAAAATTCAATTAACTATAACTTCTAATCCGTTCATCGAAACCATTCGACATCTAAATGAAAAGTTCTTAATTTTTCGCTAGCTTTCCAACGACTTGCATATCTTATACCTTATCTCAACCGCAGGTGTAACTAATTCAAGGTTCAACATAACCTAACTAAAGGCAATATCAAAAGTACAAGCATGCATAATCCTATATACTTGAGCACTAGTCAGGGGTACACTATTAATATGTAAAAATTTATTTACGAGTACTCACGTATCAATATTCAGATTCAATATTGCAGGAAAGGTATGTAGACGCAACGGAGATGATAAACACTAAATTTGACCTCACGAGCATACCCATGAACCATACCCATCACCTCCATAGCTATAACTCATAATTTCCTTAGCCCTATCCCACTCGAAAACCATTTTGAAATATCTCGCTCATGACCTCGTCGTAGTATTTTATGTATAACGCTAATAATAATACTCCTAATTATAAGATTAATAATAATATTAATCTTAATAATAATAATATTAATTATAGTTATAGTTATAAGATATATAAAGAGAGGGATGCGAGAGATAGATAGATTGAATGAACCTAGCTTAAAATCAATACGTTTTATAGAAGTTTGCTGGCATGCCCCATGAAATTGACATGCACTCGTACGATAGGAAAAATTTGTCAAAATTTTGGTTTCATTCATCTCGTGACAATTCTATAAGATAGATATATATATATATATATATATATATATATATATATATATATATATATATATATATATATATATATATATATATATATATATATATATATATATATATATATATATATTATTTAATATATAATATATTTAATCTTTAGAATTAATTAAATATTATATTATATTTACGTGCGTAGTAAAAATATAATTTTTACAAAAATGACTCGTACGTTGTCACTCGGCTCATGTACCACTTTCGATTTTTCGAGCGCACTTTCGTACATTTAGAAAACTAGCCTTTTACGTTACGCGACGTGTACCTTTAGTAATAGTTTGATTTATTCATCAATAAATTACTTTGTAAAAATGTATCTCATAAAATTTGAGCGTCGTGGTCATTTGCTTCTATAACTCAGTGACTCGTTGTTTACCAAAAATATTTTATTTTTAAATTAAGACGTTTTATGACGAGATTAAAATATATATACATTTCTAACAATATAACATTTAGTTTTTCAAAATTATTTATTTTTCAAAGTTTATGTTTTATTTCATTTAGGAAAATAGTTTAGCGCGTATCGTTTTTCTTTTTAAGAATTTAAATGGATACAGATACTAATCGTTTTTAAATATCAATTGCGTCACTAGGCGGGTGTTACTACCGTAAACTTAATTTGAAAACATATATATTTAATGAACACGTTTTAAATACACGTTACAACCAATATTTCAACTTATGTTTATTTATTCAAAGGCATTTTAGATAGACAAGTCTTGTTATATGAAAAATTGTTTTCGTACAGTTGAAAACTACATCAATTGATTACTATGGAATTCCATCGACAAACATATGGAACCAAATACTATATTGTAAAGTATTTATACTTAATATTTCGTTAACGTTATCAAGTTATAATATATACACATATACATATATAAACATATTCATTCGTATAATTGTTCGTGAATCTTTGGAATATGGTCGAGGTTAAATGAATGTATGAACACAGTTTAAAATTCTTGAGATTCAACTTACAAACTTTGCTTATCGTGTCGGGAATATATAAAGATTAAAATTTAAATTTGATCGGAAATTTCCGGGTTGTCACAAACGTACTTGTTGAACCGATAAGTACTAAAGAATTCATTAACGAGTTCTTTGTAAACCGGTCTAGTGATGCTGAATAACTTCTTCCAAGCAGGACTCAACCATTCATCAAACTGAGTATGTACATTCAGTTTTTCGAGTGTCGGCCAGTGTAAGGTACGTGGCCCTATGATCTTATTCTTCATGTTGAGCTCATCTAACGTTGCAGCAGGCTTTATATAAGCTGGAATCTTTGACACCTTTGCGTCTTTTTTCCCATCTTCTTTTTGATTCTGTGTTGTGTGTCGTGTTATACGGGTAGCCACAACGTTTTCTTTTGCCATTCTTTTTCTTTTGCTCATTTTCTGCAACGATACAATAAAATTTTAGCACAACAGATATGATTATTGAAGGGCAGCAAAATACAAAGACTAATTACAACTACTTTAGTATTTAATTTTCTTATATACATGGAATTAATAAAGGACGGAAAACGATAACAAATAATTAAAACAAAGACTTAGAACATAAATACGGATTAATTATTTTCAAAACCATTTCTTACAGTAGCTACAATAGTTGAGAAAAGTTTAGGTCGACTATGGAACCATATTAGCAGCGTTTTAGCAAATTACCTTTCCAGGAACTTTAGCAATTATATCATCTTCTTCACTATGTTTTTCATCATGAGCCTCAAACACATAATCAGACTCAGAATGAGGCACATATTCTTCGTCTGAATCGGTAGATTCCAATGCTTTCCGTTTTCTTTTTTTTAGTTTGATCATTCTCTGTTATACCGAGCGACCGAGCTATACGTTGCAAGCCTAATTCGTTAATTTTTTTTTGTTCTCTTCCATCCCGAATCTTCGACAACTTTCATAATCATTCCACTGTCTTGTAAATGCAAGACGTTTCTTGCTGGTACCTTCCATTGGCTTTACCTAAATAGAATTGAATATCAATACTCAGCAACTATATAAACAAAATACATTCACATATACTATAAACAAAGTACTACTTTTATTAAGTAATTACCTGTTTAGACACTTCATCTCGTGTATCATATCCTTTAGGTATTGGATTATAATCATCCTCAAAAATATAATCAGAATCAAAATCACGAAACCTATACTCATCAATCACAGTATCCACACCTTTCTTTATCCCTTTCTTTGTTGTATCACTCGGTGACATACTCACCGTCTGTCTATGTGCATAAACATCCATAGCACCGGTTGGTGTCTTGTTTTTTGACGGTGATGTCTTTTTCTTGGGCTCTTTCTGCATAAAAATATAAATATTTGAAATAATTAATTGATGTAATTAACATTATTTTTCAACTAACAAATTAGTAATACAACTATAATAGGTAATTAACATCAATAGTAGCAGAAAATTGATCACCGGAAGTTTGGAAAATAATATCAAGAGATATATGTGATATGCATTTTCTACATAGGGGAATGGGCGCCTGATGGGTCAAAAGACTATATGTTTAAGGTCTGCTTCTGTTCTATTTCCGTTTATCCTAGCTTTCTACCAATAATAGTAGCATCTATATAGTGATAACTAAAATTCATACTACTATAATAGGTAGTTACATCATTAGTAGCATAGAATTGTCAGAAAATTGAATGTCATGAATGGATGAAAATTCTTGGTGTACCTATAGTTATCCTATATTTTTAAACATTCTTGAAATTTTTTTATGAATAATCATATCACAAAGAATCTATATCATCCAATTAATAAGATCCAAATACTTTCAGGAATATGTTTATGTATACAAAGCTTTTGGTTCAAGGGTGTACCATTGTTTTTGCAGCCCCAGCATGTGCAGCTATAAGGACTGGTTTTGGGGGAGTTGTAAGCCTCTATGTCGAAATTCACATCTTGTTTGTTCCACAGTGTAACTTGTACAACCGTGTCAGTTTATAATATACAGAGTAGGAAGAAACAAAAGGAAGAAACACCTGTACAATATGAAATTTAAAGAAAAATAAACACAGAGAAGAACACCCAAGCAAACACCATTTATATAACTGCTATTAATCCAGTTGCAACATCAGTCTTTGATATAAACACCAACTCGAAGTGTATGTCTCCACCGATTTTATACAACGAAAAGAATAGAAAAACAATAAGTAACCGAACAAAAAACAAAATGATAAACACTCACAAATAGAACGGCGTGAATGGAACGGAACGAAACAAACTTTGATCAGAGATGTAAGCGAAATGATATGAAAACTGAAAGATTGCAGGCAACAATCATCCTAAGAGAAGAAAGCTTCTTGTCACACAGATTTTTTAGATTAAATTTAAACTTTAAATTATATATACAACAATAAAAACAATTTTAAGACAACGAAGCGTATGAAAACAACAAAGAATTTAAACTGGAAAAAAAATGCTCACTGTAAAAGATAAACTGAAATCCAGCAACGTTAACCACTATTAGTTTGCTTTAAGATTTTGACATATATATTAAACTTTAAAGTTACTTACAGAATACAAACCACAGATCCTTGAACGATGTTTGTATAAAACTTACCAGTATAGGACATGAGCCTTCTTCTACCCAACCCTAGTCCAGCGATAACATAAACCAAAATTTTAACAAACAACAGAATCAACTGATCCTTGAACGATGTTTGAATCTAACCATTTCACCACTTCTAACTTGTATTAAAACCACCAAATCTGTCGTAGTATTATAATTAACAAAGTGACCTTATAAAAGAACAAAAAAACCTAACTTTCAAATTCATATACTCCGTACTTTACTATAATCAACACTCGACTATATGAATCATATAAATGAAATCAGTTTCAAGATTAAAGAAGAATCAAAAACCTACTTGAGATTGAGAACATGTGACTGACATTTCATTAAAACCACTAAATCCATTGAAGTAAAGTAATTAATACACTAACCTTTATTCAAAAAGAAGTGATTTGAATGAATATGTTGTATAACGACCCTCATTTTTCCATTCTATATTTTTTCAATATTAAATGCCCAAACAATATAATTAAAACTTAATGATCAAACTTTAATCAACAATTGTTAAGTGTTAAGAGTTAGAAAACATATTAATTAACTTTGTGCAATAATTGACAAGTTAATAAAAGATGAAAATAATAAACTGTTAGTCGACACTCGCTACTAATTAAAATTTATGCATTTATGTAATATTATAACTAATAACCTGTAAGTAATAAATAAAAAGTGACATTTATATAAATAATAAAACAATTGGGAACTAAATATATACAAGCCATGAATTAGTAAAAAGAAAATAATACTTATCAATGTAGTAAATGTAAAAATAATAATAGTAATAATAATGAGACTAAAGAATCTTAAACCATTACATCCTTATGTTGACTAAAAATAAGGTATAAACTAGTACCACCTATTGTTGACTAAAAAAAAAAAAATTATAAAACTCATTTTATCAACTTTATTTTCACTATAAATAGCACCCATTTGTTTCATTTCAACTCACACCTCAAAACACACTCTCAACTTGAAAGAAACTCTCCCAAGTCTCAGCAACTATTTTTTTGTAAGTCCCCTAATTAATTTATATAGTTTTTATTAAGTTTTTATATAGTTTTATGCTAGTTTTTATGTTAAAAACTAATTAAATACGAAATTAATTTTAATAAAAAATGTAAATACATGATAATTAGTGTTAAGTATCCTAATGTCTATAAAAATTAGTTTCATGAATTATAAAGTCGGAATAGTATTTATTAAAAATCAAAAACTGATTTTTTTTATAAACCGAAATACATAAATGATTTTTATTAAATAGTAAACGAATTTTTTTGTAAAATTTTATTTTAGTCGCTTGCTATATCATATGTAAGGGTAATTATAAATTTTTTTTATAATTAAATTCGCATGTTTAATATTTAATTTGAATTTTCTTCTGAAAACGCTACAGTACCCAATTAAACTGTTTTTTATAATAAAATGAAATTACATGTTACAGCAGGTTTTTAACCATGATAACTATTAAAAACTACTTAATAACTATTAATAAAGTTATAAAAATATTTGTAGAATTAATGGTTATGTATTTCTATTTAATTTTTTTTATTAAAACTAAAAACTACACAATAGTATGATTAAATAGTTAAACTATTTATATAAATGTATAAATAATTTTTCTGACTTTGTTGTAACATTATAAGCATAGAAAAAATATTGGTTGAATTAATTTGGTTCATTTAATAATTAATTCTTTATAAACTTTGTATTATTACAAACCGAAAGGAAAATGGAAAATAAATACTTAAACACCATAACAAAAATCTATAAATTTTTCTTAAGCTTATTTTGATCAGTAGAACATAAGAAAAATATAAAATGTGATGTTTAATTTGTTTACCTATTTATTTACATTTTAGCTATTAAAACAATAATAAAAAGTGTTATTTAATACACAAAACTTAATATTAATGTGTATAAAAATTTTATTATGTTTTATACATATTACCTACTGATATTAAATCAATATTACACTTGTTAATATTATTAGATAATTAATTGATGCTATTATTGATCTAAAACAAAATTTAAAATAAATATATATATGTATCCTTACATATATATAATATTTATATATATTGAAACACTTATAAGTAAAATAACTAAAGTGTTGTATTCCTATACACACCTAAAAACATATTGGATCGGTATATTAGACTTGTATAGATCTTAAACTTTCTCGATGTGGATGGAAGCTCGAAAGTCTTAGGTGGAGGGTCTGGATTGTCCAATTTAACGGATCCTAGTGCTCAGAAACCTAATGACCTGAAAAGTCCATTTTAAATTGAAAGTGGGTAGATTGGAATCTTGTCTAATATGCAAAAGCCTTTCCAAAACGATAAACAATCTTTAAACTTACTACACACGAAAATACTTAAACTTATCTTCATACGGGCAAAACATCTAAACTATTCTCAACTTATTCTTAGGTTGACTTATCTTGTGCTTCGATCATCCATACATTCTCTTTAAGGACTACCTTACTTCATCGAATTACTAAGGTGAATTCATAGCCCCACTCTTTATTGCTAGCAAACTTATTTAACTTTTTTTGGGGTGAGACACATGCTGCTTTTACTATTTACAATTTAGACACAAGTACCAACTGTTAAAACTATGCTATACCCGGCTATGTCCGACTAAGTCCCTACAGTGATATTTTTAAGTGCTGCGGCATGCTTATTTATTGGGGGTAGGCCTATCGGGAGTAACGTCCCCGATACATTTGACTAAGTCTTTGTATTACTTGATAATGAAATTAAACCGACAAGGACAGACACAACTTGTCATGGGGCAAACTTGAATGTTTAGTCTAAATATCACGCACTGGCATAACTTTTGGATCTGCGAGATCTACTTTTTGATCCTGCGGGAGATCAACCTTACAAATTAAATCTTGTGGTCTAAAACAAACGGTCAAACTTATTTGTTAAACCTATGAACTTCACTCAACCTTTTGGTTGACACTTTAGCATGTTTTGTCTCAGGTGCTGTTTGATTCAAGCTCTTATACTTACTGCTTATGTGATGCTACTTGGATATAGGATCAAGAGATATCGCATTTATTACTTCTGCATGTGAACATTTCCATTATTGTTATTCCTATCATTGTAACTACGTTTCATTTTCCGCTGCGTGCTCAATAAAGTTTGTTTTATCATTTAGTATTGTTCTCGTATATTATAATATGTTGGTTGATTTGATATTAAGTCACATTTCACCCAGGCCCTAACTGGGGGTGTGACAGATTGGTATCAGAGCAAACCAGGCTGTTATAGAGAACCAGGATTGCATTTTTATGTGTGCCTTACTTGTTAGCTAGGGTGCCTTAGCAATGTAGGAAACTATAACCTTTCCTGCCTTAGACTTAAAGCACTTAGGATTGTCGTATAATCTTAACAATTATGCTTTAATAAACTTGACTCAAAGATTCTAATCAAGGTCTCTTTCCTAATGATAGGATGTCAAGCTCAAGCGTTAACAAGCCCAACAAAGCAACTCACAACCCTACCACCGAAGTAGGTGTTGGACACTCTTCAACTTCGAGACCAGTTCGAAGTCCTCTTTATAGTCCTGCTTCACCACCGCTGAATTATAGCCCGAATACTATTTTAGATTCACATGGGTCTCCTCAATACTACCCAACTCCGAGAACCCAAGATAAGGGAAAACGGCATGAAGAAGTTGGTCCATCAAGGAAGAGAGCCCGATCTCCTTTTTATGATGGTCCTAAGTATGAAATCATGAGATTACGAAACGATACCGAGAGAAACATTGGAGGTCTACTTCGCCACATGGAAAGAGTGGATCGTCGAATGAAGAAACTTATGAAAGAAAACGTCGAGCTAAGAAAGGAGTTGCTGATGCTAAAGTGCGAGGAAGAACGCAACACTCGCTGGGGAAAGCAATCACTTGCTTACCTCAAGGAGGATGTTGATGTCCGAATGAAAATGGAGAAAGGTCGAGTCGACGAACAACTTGCCATAAGAGAGTACAACACTAATGCCGTAAACAGTCGTGTTACCAACCTTTATGACAACTTCGAGTATCTCTATGAGAAACAAAAGACGAAAAATGAGAAAGTTGAGGAGTTTATGAAGAAGGTTGGAGACGAAATATGAAGACTACTTCAATTTTAATATTTCCTAGTTATTTTTCCTATTTTCCATCTATGTAAAGGCTGTGCCTTAAACAATTTCTATTTCCGAATCGTGTAATAAAGGCTTATTTAATGCCTCGTTCTAATAATATAAAGTGTTTTATTAATATCATGCGATATCAATACTTTAGTTTATTCATACTTGTGATTACTCAAACTTATAACTTGTTAAACTTATCAAACATATGTTCACTTTTATGTAGTGACATCATGGTTCGTTCAGCTGCACCTACCGTTAACAACGTTGTGTTAACTACTGAGCAATTCCAACAGTTACTCGCTGCTGCCCAAGGCAACGCCCAAGCTAATCATGCTAATACTCAACCAAAACCTTGTTCCTACAAGGACTTTACAAACTGTCACCCTCCCGCTTTTAAGGGAAACGAAGAAGCTGTCGAACTAGTTCGTTGGTTCGAAAAGATGGAATCTATTTTCCGTATTTGCAACTGTGGTGATGATGATCGAGTAAAGTATGCCACTAGCTCGTTGGGTGGTAATGCTTTAACTTGGTGGACTGCTTATGCCAAGTCCGTAGGAATTGATAATGCTAATGCAATTCCATGGGACGAACTCAAAAGTATGATGGTCAACAAATTCTGCCCAAGGAGTCAAGTTCAGAAGCTTGAAGCTGAGTTCTGGGAACTCAGGGTCAAGGGTACTGACATTGAGAATTATACCAATCGTTATCTGGAGCTTTCTACTCTATGTCCTGAAATGTTTCCTACTGAAGCTAGAAGAATTGAGCGGTATATTGAAGGTCTTCCCGAGGATGTTCAAGGGAATGTTATTGCTGCTGAGAAGGTTACTTTGGATGCTGTGATTCTCATGGCACAAAATCTCATGTTGGCCAAGAGAAGAAGGGCGTCGGCCAATAAGCAAGTTGAAACCAAGGGTAATGATGGTAAGAGGAAGTTTGAGCCGTCTCAAGGTTCAACTCAGAATGTTAGTAAAAAGCTTATGGATAGTACAAGGACGAATTATAAGGGCACTTATCCTTTTTGTGTTCGTTGTGAAAGGCATCACCCGGGGCAGTGCACTGCCACTTGTTCGTTGTGTAAGAAAGTGGGACACGTAGCTAAGACGTGTAGGACTCCTCCAAAGAATAAATCTATTGTTCCTGCCAAAGCTCCTCCTACTTGTTATACTTGTGGGGAAAAGGGACACATTAGTCCAAATTGCCCTAAGAAGAGAGATAATCCTGCTACTGGAGCCAATACTACTGCTGCAAAGGGTCGTGCATTTGTTATTACTGCTGCTGAAGCCCGAGATGAAGATGAGGTCATCACGGGTACGTATCTCGTCAATAATTGCTACGCAACTATTTTATTCGATACTGGTGCCGACCGAAGTTACGTATCTAATGAATTTTGTACCCTATTTACTGAAAAGCCTCAACCCTTAGAAACTAAACGATTAGTAGAAGTAGCCAATGGAAAGATCATGAAAGTTGATAAAATTTATAAAAACTGCAACCTAATCTTAGCCAGCAAAGAATTTAAGATAGACCTTTTGCCGGTCGAGCTAGGAAGTTTCGATGTCGTAGTTGGAATGGATTGGTTACGTCCATTAAGAGCTGCGATCATGTGTTACGATAAAACCGTTCATGTTCCATTAGGAAATGGAGAGACTCTTATTATCCAAGGTGAAAAGAGTGGTTCCAATCTCAATATTATCTCCTGTATTAAAACCCGCAAATACCTTATGAAAGGTTATCCAGCTATTCTAGCCCACGTTAATCTGATTGAATCGAAAGAGAAGCGAATTGAAGATGTACCAGTAGTTAAAGACTTTCCCGATGTGTTTCCCGAAGATCTTCCGGGTATTCCACCTCCTCGACAAGTTGAATTCCAAATTGATTTAACTCCTGGTGCTGCTCCTGTTGCTAAAGCACCATACCGTTTAGCACCTTCCGAAATGAAGGAATTATCCAACCAACTCCAAGAACTATTGGATAAAGGTTTCATTCGTCCAAGCTCGTCCCCTTGGGGAGCTCCTATTCTGTTTGTTAAAAAGAAGGATGGTACATTAAGGATGTGCATTGATTACCGCGAACTTAACAAGCTTACTATCAAGAACCGTTATCCGTTGCCACGTATTGACGATCTATTTGACCAACTTCAAGGGTCAAGTGTTTATTCAAAGATTGATTTAAGATCCGGTTATCACCAACTCAAGGTCAAGGAATCCGATATTCCTAAGACTGCTTTTCGCACTCGTTATGGGCACTATGAATTCTGTGTCATGCCTTTTGGTTTAACTAATGCTCCTGCCGTGTTCATGGACCTCATGAATCGTGTTTGTAAACCGTATCTTGACAAATTTGTCATCGTATTCATTGACGACATCTTGATCTATTCGAAGAATGAGAAAGAGCATGAGCAACATTTGCGCATGATTCTTGAACTCTTACGAAAGGAACAACTTTATGCTAAATTTTCTAAGTGCGAGTTTTGGCTCAAAACCGTACAATTTCTCGGACATGTTGTTGATAGAAACGGAATACATGTCGATCCAGCTAAGATTACTGCTTTTCAGAACTGGGAGATACCAAAGACTACAAAGCATATTCGTCAATTTTTGGGACTTGCCGGTTACTATCGAAGGTTTATAAAAGATTTTTCTCTCATTGCCAAACCTCTTACAAAGCTGACTCAAAAAGGGAAGAAATTTGAGTGGTCCGAAGAACAGGAATCTGCTTTCAAGATTCTGAAGGAGAAGTTGACCACAGCCCCGATTCTTTCTTTACCTGAAGGTACCGACGACTTTGTTGTTTACTGCGATGCCTCAAAGCATGGCTTTGGTTGTGTTTTAATGCAACGAGAGAAGGTTATCGCCTATGCATCTAGACAGTTGAAGAAACATGAAGTAAACTATACCACACATGACCTAGAGTTAGGTGCCGTGGTATTTGCATTAAAGATATGGAGACATTATCTCTATGGTAATCACTTTACGGTGTACACTGACCATAAAAGTCTTCGACACATCTTTGATCAAAAATAGCTGAATATGAGGCAAAGTCGATGGCTCGAGACATTGAACGATTATTATTGTGAGCTGAAATATCATCCTGGCAAGGCGAATGTAGTTGCCGATGCCCTTAGTCGAAAAGACGATATTAAACGTGTTCGTGCTTTAAACCTAAAAATCAAATCGAATCTTATTTCACGAATCTGTGAAGCTCAATTGGAAGCTATTAGACCGACACTTATCGAAGGTGAAGGACCTATTGGTTTTGAGAACCAACTTCAAGTGAAAGCTAATGGTACACGGTACTTTGGCAATAGAATCTGGGTTCCTCGTTTTGGTAATCTTCGCGAACTAGTCTTGGATGAAGCACATAAGACTAGATATTCTATCCATCCCGGTTCCAGTAAGATGTATCACGATGTGAAGGAATTCTACTGGTGGCCTAACATGAAAGCCGATATTGCTACTTATGTTAGTAAGTGTCTCACTTGTTTGAAAGTCAAGGCCGAACATCAAAAGCCTTCTGGTCTGTTGACACAACCCGACATTCCGCAGTGGAAGTGGGAAGGTATCACTATGGACTTCGTTACTAAGTTACCTAAGACTTCGAACGGTAACGATACTATTTGGGTCGTAGTTGATCGTCTTACTAAATCTGCACATTTCATACCGATCAAGGAAACCGACAAGATGGAGAGATTAGCACAGCTTTATATTAAAGAAATCGTCTCACGTCATGGTGTTCCTATCTCGATCATTTCTAATCGCGATAGTTGATTTGTTTCTAGATTTTGGAAAACTTTACAATCTGCTCTTGGAACTCAACTCGACATGAGTACAGCTTATCATCCGCAAACCGATGGTCAAAGTGAACGAACCATTCAAACTATGGAGGATATGCTACGTGCTTGTGCAATCGATTTCGGCAAAGGATGGGATAGACATCTACCTTTGGTTAAATTTTCTTATAATAACAGTTATCACTCCAGCATTAAGGCTGCACCTTTTGAAGCTTTATATGGACGGAAGTGTAGATCCCCTTTGTGTTGGGATGAACTTGAGGACAGACATTTAACTGGTCCTGAAATTATTCACGAAACTACCGAAAAGATCGTTCAAATCAAGCAACGTTTAGAAACTGCCCGTAGCCGACAGAAAAGCTATGCCAATAAGAAACGAAAAGACATCGAATACCAAGTTGGAGATAAAGTCATGTTGAAAGTATCCCCTTGGAAAGGTGTTGTCCGCTTCGGTAAGCGAAGTAAACTCAGTCCACGATATGTTGGACCATTCACAATCACTGAAAGAGTCGGTCCCGTGGCATACTGATTAGAACTGCCAACCGAACTTAGTCAAGTACATGATGTGTTTCATGTCTCAAATCTTAAACGGTGTCTTGCCGATGACCCATTCATTATTCCTCTGGATGATGTCCGCATTGATGAGCAAATGCACTTCGTTGAAGAACCTATAGAAATCATGGAAGGAGAGGTCAAACAAACGCGTAAAAGCAATATACCTATCGTTAAAGTCCGGTGGAATTCGCGTAGAGGCCCCGAATATACCTGGGAACGCAAAGACCATATGAAACGGAAATATCCCCATCTCTTCTCAACTGCTGATGCAAACGAGAAAACTACCTAAAAACTTCGGGACGAAGTTTTCAATAACGGGGAGGTACTATAACGACCCTCATTTTTCCATTCTATATTTTTTCAATATTAAATGCCCAAACAATATAATTAAAACTTAATGATCAAACTTTAATCAACAATTGTTAAGTGTTAAGAGTTAGAAAACATATTAATTAACTTTGTGCAATAATTGACAAGTTAATAAAAGATGAAAATAATAAACTGTTAGTCGACACTCGCTACTAATTAAAATTTATGCATTTATGTAATATTATAACTAATAACCTGTAAGTAATAAATAAAAAGTGACATTTATATAAATAATAAAACAATTGGGAACTAAATATATACAAGTCATGAATTAGTAAAAAGAAAATAATACTTATCAATGTAGTAAATGTAAAAATAATAATAGTAATAATAATGAGACTAAAGAATCTTAAACCATTACATCCTTATGTTGACTAAAAATAAGGTATAAACTAGTACCACCTATTGTTGACTAAAAAAAAAAAAATTATAAAACTCATTTTATCAACTTTATTTTCACTATAAATAGCACCCATTTGTTTCATTTCAACTCACACCTCAAAACACACTCTCAACTTGAAAGAAACTCTCCCAAGTCTCAGCAACTATTTTTTTGTAAGTCCCCTAATTAATTTATATAGTTTTTATTAAGTTTTTATATAGTTTTATGCTAGTTTTTATGTTAAAAACTAATTAAATACGAAATTAATTTTAATAAAAAATGTAAATACATGATAATTAGTGTTAAGTATCCTAATGTCTATAAAAATTAGTTTCATGAATTATAAAGTCGGAATAGTATTTATTAAAAATCAAAAACTGATTTTTTTTATAAACCGAAATACATAAATGATTTTTATTAAATAGTAAATGAATTTTTTTGTAAAATTTTATTTTAGTCGCTTGCTATATCATATGTAAGGGTAATTATAAATGTTTTTTATAATTAAATTCGCATGTTTAATATTTAATTTGAATTTTCTTCTGAAAACGCTACAGTACCCGATTAAACTGTTTTTTATAATAAAATGAAATTACATGTTACAGCAGGTTTTTAACCATGATAACTATTAAAAACTACTTAATAACTATTAATAAAGTTATAAAAATATTTGTAGAATTAATGGTTATGTATTTCTATTTAATTTTTTTTATTAAAACTAAAAACTACACAATAGTATGATTAAATAGTTAAACTATTTATATAAATGTATAAATAATTTTTCTGACTTTGTTGTAACATTATAAGCATAGAAAAAATATTGGTTGAATTAATTTGGTTCATTTAATAATTAATTCTTTATAAACTTTGTATTATTACAAACCGAAAGGAAAATGGAAAATAAATACTTAAACACCATAACAAAAATCTATAAATTTTTATTAAGCTTATTTTGATCAGTAGAACATAAGAAAAATATAAAATGTGATGTTTAATTTGTTTACCTATTTATTTACATTTTAGTTATTAAAACAATAATAAAAAGTGTTATTTAATACACAAAACTTAATATTAATGTGTATAAAAATTTTATTATGTTTTATACATATTACCTACTGATATTAAATCAATATTACACTTGTTAATATTATTAGATAATTAATTGATGCTATTATTGATCTAAAACAAAATTTAAAATAAATATATATATGTATCCTTACATATATATAATATTTATATATATTGAAACACTTATAAGTAAAATAACTAAAGTGTTGTATTCCTATACACACCTAAAAACATATTGGATCGGTATATTAGACTTGTATAGATCTTAAACTTTCTCGATGTGGATGGAAGCTCGAAAGTCTTAGGTGGAGGGTCTGGATTGTCCAATTTAACGGATCCTAGTGCTCAGAAACCTAATGACCTGAAAAGTCCATTTTAAATTGAAAGTGGGTAGATTGGAAGCTTGTCTAATATGCAAAAGCCTTTCCAAAACGATAAACAATCTTTAAACTTACTACACACGAAAATACTTAAACTTATCTTCATACGGGCAAAACATCTAAACTATTCTCAACTTATTCTTAGGTTGACTTATCTTGTGCTTCGATCATCCATACATTCTCTTTAAGGACTACCTTACTTCATCGAATTACTAAGGTGAATTCATAGCCCCACTCTTTATTGCTAGCAAACTTATTTAACTTTTTTTGGGGTGAGACACATGCTGCTTTTACTATTTACAATTTAGACACAAGTACCAACTGTTAAAACTATGCTATACCCGGCTATGTCCGACTAAGTCCCTACAGTGATATTTTTAAGTGCTGCGGCATGCTTATTTATTGGGGGTAGGCCTATCGGGAGTAACGTCCCCGATACATTTGACTAAGTCTTTGTATTACTTGATAATGAAATTAAACCGACAAGGACAGACACAACTTGTCATGGGGCAAACTTGAATGTTTAGTCTAAATATCACGCACTGGCATAACTTTTGGATCTGCGAGATCTACTTTTTGATCCTGCGGGAGATCAACCTTACAAATTAAATCTTGTGGTCTAAAACAAACGGTCAAACTTATTTGTTAAACCTATGAACTTCACTCAACCTTTTGGTTGACACTTTAGCATGTTTTGTCTCAGGTGCTGTTTGATTCAAGCTCTTATACTTACTGCTTATGTGATGCTACTTGGACATAGGATCAAGAGATATCGCATTTATTACTTCTGCATGTGAACATTTCCATTATTGTTATTCCTATCATTGTAACTACGTTTCATTTTCCGCTGCGTGCTCAATAAAGTTTGTTTTATCATTTAGTATTGTTCTCGTATATTATAATATGTTGGTTGATTTGATATTAAGTCACATTTCACCCAGGCCCTAACTGGGGGTGTGACATGTTGTGACTTGTGTGTTTCATGAGAATGACAATAGCATATTTATAGGCAAATACCTAGGGATTGTGTTGTTATGGGCGTGACCATACTAACGTGTCATACTACTTTGGGCCGGCCAACATTGGGAGTTGGGCCCATGCCTTTTAGGGCAGATTTTTCGAGCTTGTGTGGCATGTCAGTATACGTGTGCACACTCCTATTGGCATAGCTTATGTGTATCACTGTCTTATACCGGGCTTATGTGCAAACACTGTCGTAACCCATGAAACCTGAGCCGACTACCAACCACTCTATGGATTGATCTTCTTGCTAGGTTGTATCATGACGTCATGCACACATCATCCATGAACCGTATGCCAGTTCTAATCTACTTGTTCTACTGGGACAAGACATCAATTATACGTCAACCGGGTAGCGTATACTCTTTGCAAGAGATTTCAACCAAGTTGTTTACGTTTACCGTATAGCGCGTTCGATATGTGTACCATTAAAAAGCATCAACAAGGCTTTGACCACAATCTCACAATGTTTGAAAACTCCTTTACCGGGCTAGGATGTGGTCTTTTATTTAAGAACACAACGTTTACACTATCGATAATGTAGGTTTGCACACATAAAATGGCCAAAACCTTTGATTCCATTCACCCTAACCACGTTATGGTACAAATATCGCCTTATTTAATGAATCAAAAGAAACAATCAAAACAATAACACAATATACATTCACATTGAGTCATTAACACTATATTATGGCGGATGGTGAAGGGTTCCGGCTACCATAACCACCTTCTACCATCATTTTCAGTCTAAGCGATTTATGGTGGTTCTAGCGGCCATAACCACCTTTTACCGTCATTTTATATGTTTTTAGTAATTATAAATTATTCAAAAAAATCATGTATATAACGGGACCATGTATTGTTGCATATGATTATGTGGAACAATGCACGAGTCATGTCTATTACCGAAACAATATTTATGTCATCCAACAAAATTATTTCTCGCATTAGCACGCAACACATCTTCTCACGGGTATAAATATAAATATAAATATAAATATAGTTGATGAATAAATAGAAAGTTTGTTGGTTTCGTGTGTGGTCACATTTTTTTAGAATATAAACTTGCCAGTTAAATGCAATATATTAAAAGTAAAAAGTACCATTATTTTTTTTATGTTCGAACAATAGAATAATTATACATTGTAGCATAGATCATCGTTATTATTAATTATATATTATTATTTTTGTTATTATTATTATTATTAAATTATTCAAATTTATTATTATTCAAATTAAAATTCTTATCCCGTCGAATATACGAGTTTGTATCTAAATACGTCCCCGAACCCGAACCCGCAAATAAATATTAAAAATCATCTTCATAATCTACACTAACCTATATACTTGGACCCGAACTCAACTCAAAAGTTATAGGTTTTAGGCTTTCCTATCGGGTAAGGGTTTTTTTTACCATCTCTAAATAAAATAGTTTAATTTTAGGGTATTATTATATAATTTTTATTAATAACCACAGGCACTAAATCATTTTATTTCATATAAATTGTAATTGTAACAATTGACATAAAATTTAAAAAATGCAAAAAAGTTTTTTTTTTTTTTTTTAATAAGAAAATGTCCCGCCTTTATCTCCAAAATCTTCATCCTCAAATTATTCCCCAATTTCAACCTAACCCGCCCTTTAGTCTCAAAATTTTCATCCTCAAATTCAAATCAATTTACACTCTTTCTCATTTCTCAAGATTCATACTCGTTTGGTTTCAACCTCCGATCACCCTTCCTTCCGTCACCATCATCGGAGGTAACATATTCATTCAATCAATTTTCGTTCTCAATAATATCAATAATACGTACCTGAGTAATTTTATTAACTTATATTACATATTTCGTTCATTACTTAACACTAACCTTTTCCGTATATTGTGTGTTTAATTGTCTGTAGTTACGTGTTAGGGCTTATGTACAATGATTTTGCTATTCAGTAATTCAGATCTGAATATTAGGTGTTAGATCCTTTCAATTGCCTTTTAAATTGTTGTAACTATCTTATTTTATTAGGGCTTTGAGTGCATAATTTTAATGGAAAGAGTTGGCGGTGGTGGTCGATCATCGGCTGCAACTTCGGATAACTTCAAGCATATTTGGATAAACTACTCCATATACCGTTTATCAGTGGTCTGAGACTATGGCTTTAGTGTTTCTTTATGTGCTAGAGATGATATTATGGTCAAGGTTTCTTAGCTATGGTTTTGAAATCTATATTCTAAACTTGTTGATTGGATTTTTGTCGTTAATTCTGAACCGGCACCTCCTGATGGTCCTATGTGCCTACTAAACGTTTAGATGAATTCAAGCTCTATATCAGATGACTTCTCGAGTTCAAGTTTTGGTAATCGTTTCTCTCTTATGTTAATTTTTTAGATGTTGTAACGTACTCAATTCGTGTACCATAGCTGATTTTGATTCTCATTCTTTGAATTTAACGGTCATACTTGAAACTAGGAGTCGTTAGCTATGGTATTTGGATACTCTAAGTAACTAGAATAGGAGTCCATATCAAAATTAGAAACAAGGGCATTGATTATCTCGGAGATGTCATGGTAGGCTTATGCATAATACTCATATGGTTGGAGGTAACATTCTTGTATGTTGATGCATTAGTAATCTGTATATGTATTTTTAATTCATTGTTCAACTAACTAGCTATTAAGTTATGTACTTGGTATATTGGATAATTTATTTACAGTTAGCTTATACCTTAAAATCTTATTTTCTTCATTTAATATAAGATGATGTTGCATGTTTTTCATTTTTTGGTATGCTTTATAGTTTCCATTTTAATATGATTTGAAAATCGTTTGAAATAGGTCACCTGTTGAGATGAGTTCGGTTACTGTAGGATCAATGTTTTCATTACTTATGTCACATAGCCACTTTTCATTACACATAGCCACTTTTTCTGACTTACCGACTTCTATGCTTAAGACTGCTCCTTATAGATCTGGTTGGACCGTTGATAGTATATTTTCTGAACCTTAAATATTGTCATATGACTTCAATTCATACTATGCTAACAGTTCAAACGAGTAAATGAGAATTAGCTCAAAAGAAGAGGTCAAATAGAGTGCACTGATCAAAAGTATCATTGAGTATTTTTCCGTCCATCGAACCTTCTATATCATTCTATTAAAAATTGTTAATATTTAAATACGTCTATTATATTTGACACACCAAATACTAGTAAGAGTTTAAATAAGAAACAAAACATCTCTGGTTAACATATTCAATCCACCTGTTTTGACATGTTAAATTATAATTTAACTACCTATCAATCATATCTGCTACCAATTAAAGTTTTGAACTTGTTTAAATCATGTGTATAATCTTCTATATAGCGATTTTTGCTTTTAATTCGTTAACCCTATTTTTTGTTGATTATCCCTTGGGCTCAAATCTTGGGTCAGACTGAAGTTCAAGGGTTTAAGTGGGTTGGTGGAAGGGTAAAATAGGGTTGTCTCTCATCTTTCTTGTTCAACGATGAAAAATGGAGAAAAGAGGATATGTAGATGAAACCATATATCTACATTAAATTGAATAATGTTATAGAAACAGGCCAATCTTTAGCAATGTTCGTCAATGTTGGGTAAAAAGAGTTGTAGAAATTTTGAGGCTCGTAAATTTTCTACTCTGGCTTTAAATACTGGTGCAGTGTCGTAAAGCCAGACTAACAGTGAAACTATTTGAGGGAGCGTAATCATTTAACTCAATTGCGTAACGGTGGATTATCGGATGCTATGTTTGAGTCTGTTGCACCAGCTGTTACACCATATGTGCCACTTGGTAATGCTGGTAATGTTCTCCCCATTTTCATCAACGAGTCGACTGAAGGTATACTGTCTTTGTCGTTTGCTTATGTTTGTTTATATTTACCAAATAGAAATAGTATATAACGTCTTCTGCACAAAATTTTGAATCAGCATGCTACCAAGGAATAATGATGTTGGTGCACAAATTTCACTTTCTTCAGCAAACACTTTGGGCTCTGCACCTTTAGTTTTACTCTATATATATTATAAAAATGTTTATTTTTAAAATAAAATTAATAGAGTAGCTTTAAATCATGATTCAGTTCAAATAAAGGTATCACTGCTTTTCGTATGCCATGTTAATTCCAACTTTCATATTTGCTTATGTTAGTATTATCGTTGGTTGTCAGGTGATGAAATAATTGTCTCTTATTCGACTCCTGCTTGAAACACTTTCGTTAGCCAAGAATGCACAAGTATGCTGATGTGTTTTTCTTTATTTGATGATACCTTTTTTATTGACATGTGTTAGGTACTCTTTGTTTTTTTTTCCTGCTACTACGTTTGTTTTAGAGTGTGGTTTTTAAATGTTGTAGATATCTAATGCCACAAGCGCGCACCTCTCTGTAGTTTCATATAGCTTCATATAAGTTATCTAATGCCATAAACAAGTATAGTCATTTATACCAGGTTTTCATTTAATTTACTATTTGTGTGTTCAAACTTTGACAACACTTCCCGTTGTACCCATTGTTGCTCAACGTCTAAAGTTATGTAATAATTAAGATTAATTTTTTATAACTTGCACCTTTATGTATATACATGGATGGTTTATTTGTAGGTGGTACGAGATGATTGATAAAGATACATACTGATCTTGAACTTTACAAATGGTTTACTGATCTCGAAGCATCAATGAAATTAGAGGTTAGTATTATTATCTATTTTCCTTGTTGTTTTCTTGTTTATATCTAGCAATCACTGGATGTCCCATGTAGTCTGATATGTGTTAATCTCGTCGATAGAAGAAAAGTATCAGCAATATGTTAACACCTTAACTGAGAGGATACAAACATGTGATGGTATTCTGCAGCAGGTATAATTCTATCGTTAAACTTGCAATTTTTCTAAATTTCCAGGTGGAGACTATCGCTCCCTTTTTTCTTATTAAGATAACATGGTTTTGTGTGAACTTAAACTCCACACTTCTCAGGTCGATGAAACCCTTGATTTGTTCAACGAATTACAAATGCAACATCAAGTAGTTGCAACAAAGACCAAGACCCTTATGATGCGTCTGATCGAATGGTGGGTCCTGTTTTATCTTCCTTCAATGCAAAGTTGGACAAATTATGTTGTTGATAACATAAAGACCCTTCATGATGCATGTGATTGAATAACTTCTGATTATACATGGATGGTTTATTTGTAGGTGGTACGAGATGATTGATAAAGATACATGATCCAAGACGTTGTGCTTTGCTTTTCACTGTCTTTACTTTTTTGTCAAATGTTATTCGAAGTCTTTATATGTTACATTATTTATGAGTTTTCTATGCTTAGTGTTTTTCATGTTATGAGAATAATTTATTGAAATATAATTATGTTTTATTTCATATTTGTTTTTTTAATATAAATTATTAATTAGGTGTTCGTAATCATCATATTAAATAAAAACCGCATCCAATAAAACCGTCCAAAATCCGAAAACCAAACCAGATTCTAATATTTGAACCGGACCCAAATAACTGAACTAGACCCGAATCCTCGAATCTGATCCAAAACCGGATATCCGAACCGGATCCGAACATAGATCCGAAACTACTATAGGACCTCGTATAATAATGTTATACTAAATTTGATATAATATCATTATATTAGGACCTTTTTACTAGGTACTAAATTAATATAGCATTATATTTAGGACCCATTTAGTGGTTTTAACGTTCAATAATGTATTTATAATAGGACTTTTTAAGTGTTATTAAACTTAAAAATCATTATATTAGGACTCTTTATGTGGTACTAAAATAACATTTGTGCATATTAGGACCTTTTTACTTGGTAATAAACTCGTATATCATTACATTACGACTCTTTTTATTGGTACTAATATAGATTTCTTTTACAATAGGACTCTTATTTGGGTACTAAGATACTAAATACTTATAATGGGACCATTTTTGTTTGTCCTTAAGAAATATATAAATTTATTGGGACCTTTTTGTTGGTACTAACGTAATATATTTTTACTTATTGTGACCCTTTTGTATGTCTCAATATCAAAAAATTGCTCCTAATATGTATTTTTAAGGACCTTTCTATGTGGTTGTTAATCATATTATAGGACACGGTCGTTGGTTTCATAATCTTATTAGCTTTTAGGACACTTTTTAGTTTCTATACTTTATACGACCGCGTTAGATACAACCCCCATTGATAGGTTCTATCAAGCCTAAAGGTCCTATAAAGTAGCTTTATATGACCAAATTGGGGGTCATATAGGAGCATTTTTCTTGTAGTGTTATATTCATAGCTTTTACTCGAATGGGTTCTCTGTCATTTCTGCTCAAGGCGTCGGCTACTACATTTGCCTTCCCCGGGTGATAACGAATCTCAAAGTCGTAATCATACAACAATTCAATCCACCTGCGCTGCCTCATGTTCAGTTGTTTCTGATTAAATATGTGTTGAAGACTTTTGTGGTCGGTATATATAATACTTTTGACGCCATATAAGTAGTGCCTTCAAGTCTTTAATGCAAAAACAACCGCGCCTAATTCCAAATCATGCGTCGTGTAATTCTGCTCGTGAATCTTCAATTGTCTAGACGCATAAGCAATTACTTTCGTTCGTTGCATTAATACACAACCGAGACCTTGCTTTGAGGCGTCACAATATATCACAAAATCATCATTCCCTTCAGGTAATGACAATATAGGTGCCGTAGTTAACTTTTTCTTCAACAATTGAAACGCTTTCTCTTGTTCATCTTTCCATTCAAATTTCTTCCCTTTATGCGTTAATGCAGTCAAAGGTTTTGCTATTTTAGAAAAATCTTGGATGAATCTTCTGTAGTAACCAGCTAGTCCTAAAAATTGGCGTATATTTTTCGGAGTTTTCGGGGTTTCTCACTTTTCAACGGTTTCAATCTTTGTTGGATCCACCTGAATATCTTCTTTGTTCACTATATGACCGAGGAATTGAACTTCTTCCAACCAAAATGCACACTTTGTTCACTTTTCTCCGTACACCATTAAAGGTTTTCCTTTTTCACGCACAATGCGAATCGCATTTTTGTAACAAACGACTTCTGATCTCACCTTTTTCAACCAGTCCATGCCAATTATTACATCAAAACTCCCTAACTCGACTGGTATTAACTCAATTTTAAATGTTTCGTCAACCAGTTTAATTTCTCTATCCCGACATACTTTATCTGCTGTAATTAGTTTACCGTTTGCTAATTCGAGTAAAAATTTATTATCCAAAGGCATTAATGGATAATTTAATTTGGCACAAAAATCTCTACTCATATAGCTTCTATCCACACCCGAATCAAATAAAACATAAGCAGATTTATCGTCAATAAGAAACGTACCCGTAACAAGCTCCGGGTCTTCCTGCGCTTCTGTCGAATTAATGTTGAAGACTCGTCCACGGCCTTGCCCATTATTGTTCCCTTGATTAGGGCATGCTTTGCTGAAATGGCCCGGATTTCCGCATCTGTAACAAATAATGGAATTATTTGTTCTGTTATTTTTATATGCCTTTGGTCCATAGACATCACACTTCGTTACACTATGTTCGGTTCTATTACAGTTGGTACACACTACTACACAGAACTTATCTGGATGATACCCTCCACACCTTAGACATTTATTGTTCTGATTGTTGTTGCCATTGTTGTTATTGATTTGGTTGTTGTTGCGATTGTTATTGTTGTTAGGACGGTTATTGTGGTTGTTGTTGTTGTTAGGATAGTTGTTGTTGCGTTTGTTTTTACAAAAAATGGGGCGATTGTAGTTGTGATTGCTGTGTTGGTTGTTGAAGCGATAGTTACTGTTGTTTTGTTGGTGACTCTTGTCACTGTTTTCTTCCCACTTCCTCTTGACTTGTTTCGTGTTGGCTTCTTGGGCAGCCTGCTCTTTAATTCTTCCCTCAATCTGATTTATGAGTTTATGAGCCATTCGACTTGCTTTTTGTATTGAGGCGGTGTAGTGACCCGAACTTTTCCATGTTTATATATATTAAATGAAATTTTTATTTACATGATTAAGTGTTTCCAACATGTTAAGCAATCAAACTTGTTAAGACTTGATTAATTGAAATAGGTTTCATATAGACAATTGACCACCCAAGTTGACCGGTGTTTAACGAACGTTAAAACTTGTAAAAACTATATGATGACATATATATGATTATATATATAGTTAACATGATATTATGATAAGTAAGTATCTCATTAGGTATTTTAACAATGAGTTATATACATAAAATTGAGTTTATTGAATTAAGAAACTCGAAACAATATATATAACGATTATCGTTATAACAACGTCTTACTAAATAAATATGAATCATATTAAGATATTGTTACACTATGTTTAATCATGATAAATGATAAGTAAACATGTCATTAAGTGTATTAACAATGAACTACATATGTAAAAACAAGACTACTAACTTAATGATTTCGAAACGAGACATATATTTAACGATTATCGTTGTAACAACATTTAACTATATATACATCATACTCAGATATATTAATATATCATAATATCATGATAATGTAATAATTTAACATCTCTTTAGATATAATAAACAATGGGTTAACAACATTTAACAAGATCGTTAACCTAAAGGTTTCAAAACAACATTTACATGTAACGACTAACGATGACTTAACGACTCAGTTAAAATGTATATACATGTAGTGTTTTAATATATATTCATACACTTTTGAAAGACTTCAAGACACTTATCAAAATACTTCTACTTAACAAAAATGCTTACAATTACATCCTCGTTCAGTTTCATCGACAATTCTACTCGTATGCACCCGTATTCGTACTCGTACAATACACAGCTTTTAGGTGTATGTACTATTGGTATATACACTCCAATGATTAGATTTTAGTAGCCCATGTGAGTCACCTAACACATGTGGGAACCATCATTTGGCAATTAGCATGAAATATCTCATAAAATTACAAAAATATTAGTAATCATTCATGACTTATTTACATGTAAACAAAATTACACATCCTTTATATCTAATCCATTTACCAACGACCAAAAACACCTACAAACACTTTCATACTTCAATTTTCTTCATCTAATTGATCTCTCTCAAGTTCTATCTTCAAGTTCTAAGTGTTCTTCATAAATTCTATAAGTTCTAGTTTCATAAAATCAAGAATACTTCCAAGTTTGCTAGCTTACTTCCAATCTTGTAAAGTGATCATCCAACCTCAAGAAATCTTTCTTATTTACAGTAAGATATCTTTCTAATACAAGGTAATACTCATATTCAAACTTTGATTCAATTTCTATAACTATAACAATCTTATTTCGAGTGGAAATCTTACTTGAACTTGTTTTCGTGTCATGATTCTGCTTCAAGAACTTTCAAGCCATCCAAGGATCCTTTGAAGCTAGATCTATTTTTCTCATTTCCAGTAGGTTTATCCACAAAACCTAAGGTAGTAATGATATTCATAACATCATTCGATTCATATATATAAAACTACCTTATTCGAAGGTTTAAACTTGAAATCACTAAAACATAGTTTAGTTAATTCTAAACTTGTTCGCAAATAAAAGTTAATCCTTCTAACTTGACTTTTAAAATCAACTAAAAACATGTTCTATATCTATATGATATGCTAACTTAATGATTTAAAACCTGGAAACACGAAAAACACCGTAAAACCGGACATACGCCGTCGTAGTAACACCGCGGGCTGTTTTGGGTTTGATAATTAAAAACTATGATAAACTTTGATTTAAAAGTTGTTATTCTGGGAAAATAATTTTTCTTATGAACATGAAACTATATCCAAAAATCATGCTTAAACTCAAAGTGGAGGTATGTTTTCCAAAATGGCCATCTAGACGTCGTTCTTTCGACTGAAATGAATACCTTTACAAAAACGACTTGTAACCTGTATTTCTGACTATAAACTTATACTTTTTATATTTAGGTTCATAAACTTAAGTTCAATATGAAACCATAGCAACTTGAAACACTCAAAACGGATTTAAAACGAAGAAGTTATGGGTAAAACAAGATTGGATAATTTTTCTTGTTGTAGCTACGTGAAAATTGGTAACAAATCTATATTAATCATATCCTAGCTAACTCATATTGTATTATACATGTATTCTAATATATTATGTAATCTTGGGATACCATAGACACGAATACAATGTTTTGACATATCATATCGACCCATCTATATATATATTTCGGAACAACCATAGACACTCTATATGCAGTAATGTTGGAGTTAGCTATACAGGGTTGAGGTTAATTCTAAAATATTATATATACTTTGAGTTGTGATCTAGCCTGAGACATGTATACACTGGGTCGTGGATTGATTCAAGATAATATATATCAATTTATTTCTGTACATCTAACTATGGACAACTAGTTGTAGGTTACTAACGAGGACAGCTGACTTAAAAATGTATTAAATGTTATAAATATATTTTGAACATACTTTGATATATATCTGTATATATTTGTTATAGGTTCGTGAATCGACCAGTGGCCAAGTCTTACTCCCGACGAAGTAAAAAATCTGTGAAAGTGAGTTATAGTCTCACTTTTAAAATCTAATATTTTGGGATGAGAATACATGCAATTTTAAAAATGTTTTACGAAATAGACACAAGTAAATGAAACTACATTATATGGGTGAATGATCGAAGCTGAATATGCCCCTTTTGCTTGGTAGCCTAAGAATTAGTAAACCGATCTACTAATTGACGCGAATCCTAAAGATAGATCTATTGGGCCTAACGAACCCCATCCAAAGTACCAGATGCTTTAGTACTTCGAATTCGTTTTTATCATGTTCGAAGGATTTCCCGGAATGATAGGAGATATTCTTATATGCATCTTGTTAATGTTGGTTACCAGGTGTTCACCATATGGATGATTTTTATCTCTATGTATGGGATGTATATTGAAATATGAAATCTTGTGGTCTATTATTATGATTTGATAATATATAGGTTAAACCTATAACTCACCAACATTTTTGTTGACATTTTAAGCATGTTTATTCTCAGGTGATTATTAAGAGCTTCCGATGTTGCATACTAAAATAAGGACAAGATTTGGAGTCCATGCTTGTATGATATTATGTAAAAACAGAATTCAAGAAACTTATTTTTGATGTAATATATTCTTATTGTAAACCATTATGTAATGGTCGTGTGTAAACCGTATATTTTAGATTATCATTATTTGATAATCTACGTAATGCTTTTTAAACCTTTATAGATAAAATAAAGGTTATGGTTGTTTTAAAAATGAATGCAGTCTTTGAAAAATGTCTCATATAGAGGTCAAAACCTCGCGACGAAATCAATTAATATGGAACGTTTATAATCAATATGAACGGGACATTTCAGTTGGTATCCGAGCGTTGGTCTTAGAGAACCAAAAATTTGCATTAGTGTGTCTTATCGAGTTTGTTAGGATACATTAGTGAGTCTGGACTTCGACCATGTTTTCTTTAAAAACGATTGCTTAACACTTTTGTTGGAAACTATATATTATTAACATGTAAATATTATGTGATATATTAACCTCTTAATGTGTTTGATATTGTGTGATAGATGTCTACCACTAGTACAAATCCCATCGATTCAACTAATAATAATGAAGAGTCGAATATATTTTGAGAAAATTCACAAATTCCCGAAGAGGAACCGGAAGGGGGGAACCGGAAGAGGAGGAACTGAAAGAGGAGGAACCGGAAGAAGAAGAGGTTCCGGAGGAAGAAATATTGATACCTATAGTAAATAGATTAAATAAAAGGAAATCCTCAACCAACGGACCAAAGTTAATAATGGTCAATTGTGTTTCCGCCGAGGAAGTAAAATATTGGAAAGATTACCAATTTTCTGATGAATCGGATTTCGATGATGTTATAGAAATTACCTCGACCCAATTTAATAAAGCGAAAGAAAATAATAAGGGAAAAGGTATAAAAATAGTGAAACCCGATTCCAACCCCGATGAACTTTATATGTATCGGCAACATCCGTATTTCCTAAAATGCAACAATGACCCGAGAACCTCTAAACCACCAGATTTTTTTATAACCATTGTGGAAAACGACGGCTCGTATTAGAGGAACACCATATATTCCTAGAAAATTAGGAAAACGAACCAAGTCCGAAGAAGAAGAAACCAGTGATTCAGATTAGAGGGTTGTAATCATGTTGTGTATTATATGTATTGTAGTATGCTGGTACTTTTATGTTCTATGTAAAAATTGCTTGTATTGTTTGTTAATTATCTTTTACGAATCTAATCCTTGTCTATTTTACAGTATAAAAATAAAATGGACGTTAAGGGTAGGTAACCGAATATTTTAGAAGATCTACCAGAGGATATGATTGAGAAAATCTTGTCTAGAGTCGGTCCGAATTCATCAGCACAATTAATTATGGCAAAATTAACTTGTCAAACATTTGAAAGACTTTCCAGAAATGCCTTAGTTTATAAAAGGCTTTCCTTTGATAGGTGGGGTATATCACATTGGGGAGACCGTAAGTTACGCCCTGTTTTCTTTAAAGCGTTAAATGCGGGGAACCCAAATGCAATTTTTCGCTACGGGTTAAGAACCTATTTTGACTCAACATATCCCAACATAGGATTTCGTGAATTAGAAAGAGCTTCTAACATGCAACATAAAGAAGCATGAGCTTACGGGTTAGTGATGTTCGCTTCTCACCAAAGTGAGAAAAAGAACATCGGATTACAACTATTAAATGAAACATTTCCACAAGTGACGGACTCAGTAGTTGGGGTAAGAAAAAAAGTTTTTAGATTGCTACGAGGCTGTTGGGCATTACGAAACCCTCGTCCTTTTGACGACATTACAACATGCTGCCTAGCCAATGGTCATAACAGTTACTTTCCACAAGATCAAGGATGGGAAGTCGTTTTAGTAACCTGTTTCTGGACTTATGAATTACGTGTCTTTATTGCCTTTGCTGAACAACTTGCGTATTAATTAGAATTACCTTTATAGCTGCCGTGTAGCAAGTTATTATGTGCTATATTTCATCCTATATGTATAATAGTGGTATTGTATGTTTGTAAAATATTGTATAAAAGTTTGAACGTGAAATATTATTGTAATAAGTTTTTCGTATAGAATCGTAGTAGTTGAATTGTATAATAGCTACTAAGTATGAACTTAACGGGTAGGTACTACTCGAATTAAAACTATAAAATGCTAATATGAAGAAAAAACTTTTATAAATAAGTTCATATTATGCTACGAAATACTATTGACTACTCTTAAATTCTATATGATTAACTCAATTCTTTTGGGCTATTTTTGAAGGAAATGGCACCGGTGACTCGTCAGAATTTGAACATGAGCGAGGAAGACTTCCGTGTTTTCCTTGCAGCAAACATAGCCGCAGTACAGGCTGCGATGCAAAATAACAATAACTCTGGATCTAGCAGTGGAACTAATTCCACAAGAAATTGTGTAGGATGCTCCTACAAAGAATTCACTGCCTGCAAACCTTTGGAATTTGATGGAACCGAAGGACCAATTGGATTGAAACGGTGGACCGAGAAGGTCGAATTGGTGTTTGCCATAAGTAAGTGTACTGAAGAGGACAAAGTTAAGTACGCTACGCATACCTTCACAGGTACTGCGTTAACGTGGTGGAACACCTATCTTGAACAGGTAGGACAAAATGCTGCTTACACACTACCGTGGTCGGCATTCAAGCAATTGATGAACGAGCAGTACTGTCCTAGAAACAAAGTCAATAAGCTCAAGGTAGAATTAGAGAGTTACGAACACAAGGATTCGACATTACCACATATGAACGACGATTCACAGAGTTGTGCCTATTGTGTCTGGGAGCGTTCGAAGATGAAGAAGAGAAGATCGACGCGTTTGTAAAAGGGTTACCAGTAAGGATTCAAGAAGATGTGAGTTCACACGAGCTCCATCCAAAGTACGGGATGCTTTAGTACTTCGAATTCATTTTTATCATGTCCGAAGGATTTCCCGGTATGATAGGGGATATTCTTATATGCATCTTGTTAATGTCGGTTACCAGGTGTTCACCTTATGAATGATTTTTATCTCTATGTATGGGATGTATATTGAAATATGAAATCTTGTGGTCTATTATTATGATTTGATAATATATAGGTTAAACCTATAACTCACCAACATTTTTGTTGACATTTTAAGCATGTTTATTCTCAGGTGATTATTAAGAGCTTCCGATGTTGCATACTAAAATAAGGACAAGATTTGGAGTCCATGCTTGTATGATATTATGTAAAAACAGAATTCAAGAAACTTATTTTTGATGTAATATATTCTTATTGTAAACCATTATGTAATGGTCGTGTGTAAACAGTATATTTTAGATTATCATTATTTGATAATCTACGTAATGCTTTTTAAACCTTTATAGATAAAATAAAGGTTATGGTTGTTTTAAAAATGAATGCAGTCTTTGAAAAACGTCTCATATAGAGGTCAAAACCTCGTGACGAAATCAATTAATATGGAACGTTTATAATCAATATGAACAAGATATTTCAGGCGGGCTCGTGTGAACTCACATCTTCTTGAATCCTTTCTGGTAACCCTTTTACAAATGCGTCGATTTTCTCTTCTTCATCTTCGAACGCTCCCGGACACAATAGGCACAACTCTGTGAATTGTCGTTCGTACGTGGTAATATCAGATCCTTGTGGTTGTAACCCTCTAAGCTCTACCTTGAGCTTATTGACCTCATTTCTGGGAAGGTACTGCTCGTTCATCAAATGCATGAATGTTGACCACGGTAGTGCGTAAGCAACATCTTGTCCCACTTGCTCAAGGTAGGTGTTCCACCATGTTAACGCAGTACCTGTGAAGATATGTGTAGCGTACTTTACTTTGTCTTCTTCAGTACATTTACTTATGGTAAACACCGATTCAACCTTTTCAGTCCATCGTTTTAATCCGATTGGACCCTCGGTTCCATCAAATTCCAAAGGTTTGCAGGCAGTGAATTCTTTGTAGGAGCATCCTACACGATTTCTTGTAGAATCAGTTCCACTGCTAGAACCAGATTTATTGTTGTTATTTTGCATTGCAGCCTGCATTGTAGCTATGTTCGCAGAAAGGAAAACACGGAAATCTTCCTCACTCATGTTCATGTTCTGACGAGTCGTCGGTGCCATTTCCTTCAAAAATAGCCAAAAGAATTGAGTTAATCATATAGAATTTAAGAATAGTCAATAGTATTTCGTAGCATAATATGAACTTGTTTATAAAAGTTTTTCTTCATATTAGCATTTTATAGTTTTAATTCTGGTAGTACCTACCCGTTAAGTTCATACTTAGTAGCTATTATACAATTCAACTACTACGATTCTATATGAAAAACTTATTACAATAATATTTCACGTTCAAACTTTTATACAATATTTTACAAACATACAATACCACTTATTAAACATATAGGATGAAATATAACACATAATAACATTGCTACTCGGTAGCTATAAAGATAATTCTAATTAATACGTAAGTCGTTCAGCAAAGGCAATAAAGACACGTAATTCATAAGTCCAGAAATAAGTCATGCATTCTGGTTTTACTAAGACGACTTTCCATCCTTGGTCTTGTGGAAAGTAACCGTTATGACCATTGGCTAGGCAGCATGTTGTAATGTCGTCAAAGGGACGAGGGTTTCGTAATGTCCAACAGCCCCGTAATAATCTAAAAACCTTGTTTCTCACCCCAACTACTGAATCCGTCACTTGTGGGAAGGTTTTATTTAAAAGTTGTAATCCGATGTTCTTTTTCTCACTTTGGTAAGAAGCGAACATCATTAACCCGTAAGTATAACATGCTTCTTTATGTTGCATGTTAGAAGCTCTTTCTAACTCACGAAATCCTATGTTGGGATATGTTGAGTCAAAATAGGTTCTTAACCCGTAGCGTAAAATTGCATTTGGGTTCCCCGCATTTAACGCTTTAAAGAAAACATGGCATAACTTACGGTCTCCCCAATGTGATATACCCCACCTATCAAAGGAAAGCCTTTTATAAACTAAGGCATTTCTTGAAAGTCTTTCAAATATTTGGCAAGTTAATTTTTCCATAACTAAATGTGCTGATGAATTCTGACCGACTCTAGACAAGATTTCCTCAATCATATCCTCTGGTAGGTCTTCTAAAATATTCAGTTTTCTACCCTTAACGTCCATTTTGTTTTTATACTGTAAAATAGACAAGGATTAGATTCGTAAAAGATAATTAACAAACAATACAAGCAATTTTTACATAGAACATAAAAGTACACGCACATTACAATACATATAATACACAACATGATTACAACCCTCTAATCTGAATCACTGGTTTCTTCTTCTTCGAACTTGGTTCGTTTTCCTAAGTTTCTAGGGATATATGGTGTTCCTCTAATACGAGCCGTCGTTTTCCACAATGGTTTAGAAAAACCTGGTGGTTTAGAGGTTCCCGGGTTATTGTTACAATTTAGGAAATACGGATGTTGTTGATACATATAAAGTTCATCGGGTTAGAATCAGGTTTCTCTATTTTTATACCTTTTCCCTTATTATTTTCTTTTGCTTTATTAAATTGGGTCGAGGTAATTTCTATAACATCATCGGAATCCTCATCGGGATCCGATTCATCAGAAAATTGGTAATCTTCCCAATATTTTGCTTCCTCGGCGAAAACACCATTGACCATTTTTAATTTTGGACCATTGGTTGAGGATCTTCTTTTATTTAATCGTTTTACTGTAGGTATTAATATTTCATTCTCTGAAACCTCTTCTTCTTCCGGTTCCTCTTCTTCCGGTTCCTCCTCTTCCGGTTCCTCCTCTTCCGGTTCCTCCTCTTCCGGTTCTTCGTCTTCCGGTTCTTCCTCGGGAATTTGTGAATCTTCCCAAAGTATATTCGACTCTTCATTATTATTAGGTGAGTCGATGTGATTTGTAGTAGAGGTAGACATCTATCACACAATATTAAACACGTTAAGAGATTAATATATCACATAATATTTAGATGTTAATAATTTATAGTTTCCAACAAAAAGAGTTAAGGAATCGTTTTTAAAGAAAACACGGTCGAAGTCCAGACTCACTAATGCATCCTAACAAACTCGGTAAGACACACTAATGAAAAAATTCTGGTTCTCTAAGACCAACGCTCGGAATCCAACTGAAATGTCCCGTTCATATCGATTATAAACGTTCCATATTAATTGTAACGACCCTGGTTTTTCCAACGTTATTTATTAATAATTATTATTATTAATACGTGTGATTAATCGAATGTATGTTATTACATTTACATGTTGCTTTAATTGCCCGTACTCGAACTTTAAATGCCCGAAACGTCTTTGTGACACCCGGAACTTGCACGAATAATATTTTAAGATATTATTTACATTCATGATTAATTTTATTAATCATTTTAATTAACTAAAGCTATTAGTTAGTTACTTGGGCTTAACTTGGACTTTTATTGGATTACTTGCAACTTGGGCTTTAATTAGTTTAATGGACTCATGGATAAGACTTACAAGCCCACCCTACAATTATTAGTGGACATTTAGCCCACTCTTTTAAGTGTAAGTATCAATTAGATCATGAACTAGTTAGTTAATACTTAAAGGAATCTAGTTTGCTCATTATCCCCATGAACACCACCCTTTTACCCAACTTTTTCAAGCTTTACATACAAGTAACCATAAGACTTCTTCTTCCCTCCTTTTTGCTGCAGAAAGTCGTGGCCCTTAGGCCATAGAATGGGCATTTTAGTTTCATTTTTCATTCACATATTACTTGCTCACTCATTTCTCAAACACACTCACTTTACTTGCTTCATCTTTTCTCTTATCTTTCTCTCAAGTTCTTCTTTCTTTCTTGTAAGTAACAACTTCTTTTCTTCTTTTCTTTGTTGGTAAAAACTGATTTCTACATGAACATAATCATCATCAATCTTTGTTGTTATTACTTGTTCTTGTTAAAGATTAATTACTTGTCTTGATTACTAGTTATTATTTACTTACTTACTTGTCTTTCTTTACCAAGTTACAAGATCAAACTTTCTAGTTTTGATTCTTCATTTATATCTTGTATTTAACAAGAACATCAAGAACATAATCTCTCTAGTTATGTTCTACATATTTTGTTTCAAAGAATTGAAGTTCATAGTTGTATAAACTCTTTACTTGTAGTTCTTGAAGTAACTTTGAAGTTACTTCACTTAAAGATCAACTTGGGTTGAATCTTTAAAAGTAAGAGCAACTATGAATCATCTTCTTGTTTAGATTAGCTTTCTACTTTATTTATTTCAAAGATTTAAAGTTTATAATCTTTATAATTGTTACTTGTGTTCTTGGTTGTTGTATGATATTAGAATACCACCTTCATGGTTGGTTTAGGCTTATCATTCATTTTCTTTATTTCTTATTGTTAAGTTGCTTACTAAACATTTGAACAAGGACATGAAACCAACAAGAGCTTACACTTTGGTGCAAGTATCATGGATCCAACACTTGGTTGTGATCTTTCTTAGTGATCATGAACTTGTTCATAAACTTACATGTAACCTTGGTTCATCAAACACTTACAACACTTGCACTTGAGTTATGATGGACAAACCTTGGTCAAAATGATGTTAACACATCAACGAGTTGTACACTTGAAGCTATACGCATCAAGGATGAGAACCGTGATGAACATCAAGCACCGAGACAACCGGAACTCTCCAAAACCCACTGTTCTGTCCAAAACCTACTGACCTGATGCTTCTGGAACAGACCAGTAGACCTGGGCTGTTCTAACCTTGATTTTTGGATAGAACTTTTCGAGTAGATAACTTTTCATATAGGACTCGTCTTAATCCGAGTTACAGTTTAGGATTTATGGCCCTCCGATCGTTACCATGTCCTTTAACGTTGTGCAGAAATTTCTGACCTACTCGCACTTAGACCGTCGCCACGGTCAAACCAAGACGAGGTTGCTTCTGTAAATTTTACCACACTTAAGGGACTCATAGACGGAGCCATGACCACTGGTCTCACCTTAATTCAGTAAGGGTAGAGGCCGTGGTGACTGACCGAAGTCAGCCTTTGTTTTAAATGACTTTCATAAACGAGTCTTACTTGTTACCTTTTGTTTAATGATGATTGATGATGACCCTTATGACCTTAATTACGTACTTGTAAACCTTTTGAGACGACTTATTGACTTAGTGCTATTTGACTTAGGTTGAGGACGTTTGGACCGTTACTTGCACACCACTTTCCGACTACTACCTTACCATTACTACTAATCATTGTGAGTTATAGCATTCCCTTTTTACTTTAACTTATTTTGGGAACTGAGAATACATGCGGATTTTACGTTTTACATACTAGGCACGAGTACTTAAACTTTATATATGTGTCGGTTATATAACGGCAGAAACATTCCCTTTAGCTCGGTAACGTTTAATCATTGGTTTTTGAACCGTGAACGCGAATCTTAGATATGGATCCATAGGGTTTGACATCCCCACTCGGGCTAGTAGCGCTAGCATTTAACGAGTGTTTAATACTTCGAGGTTATACGCACTTGCCAAGTGCACTTTAAGGGGGTACATTAAACGTTAAGTTAGTTACCGGGTGCCCACGGTTAAGCATATACTTTTACATACTTTTGAATCGCTCGTTGTAGCACTGAAATCTCGTGGCCTACTTACATTACTGTTATACTTAAACTATAGCTCACCAACCTTTGTGTTGACCTTTTTAAGCATGTATTTTCTCAGGTGCTTGAAGTCGCTTCCGCTATCTTACTAGTCGTGCTGTAGAACCCGCTGCCTAGAGTTGTTATTGCATGACTACTTATGTTGCATTCAAACTTTTTACTTATGAACTTATGTTATGTAACGACCATTATGGTCACGTACACTTATTTAATGCTTCTACTTATCGAAGCATACTTTTGATTTGTAAAACAATTGACGTATGTTATGACGTCACTTTTATTTATGAATGAAAACTCTATTTTGAAAACGCATATAGTACTTAACCTTGTAATGATCCTGTTGTTGATGGTCCGTACATGATGATTTAGTACGGGGCGTCACATTTGGTATCAGAGCATTGGTTGTAGGGAATTAGGATGCATTAGTGAGTCTAAGACCGACCCGAGTAGGATTCACTGATGTCAAAGCAGAGGGGTATAAAATACTTATTATTTTACTAGAAAAATACTATTAAATACGATACAATTTTACACAAGATATTTATTTATTTATAGAATGGATATACTTAAACCTTGCTACAACACTTATAGGCAGTGTACCTAATCGTACAGTAGTGTAGTTTTTAGTAAGTCCGGTTCGTTCCACAGGGAGATCTTTAAGCAAAGCTCAACGCTATATTAGTTTACTTTTATAAAAATACAAATATATATATAAGTAATATTATTATTATAAAGAGGGGTTTTTACCGTTTAATGACCGGTTTGTCGATTTTAAAACTTTAGTCGCAGTTAAAACCTAATGTAAAATATAAAATAAATACAAGACTTTAAATTAAAGCGTAAAGTAAATAACGATAATGAAATTGCGAATAATAAAAATGCGATAAAAATTAAATTGCGATAATTAAAAAGTACGATAATTAAAAGTGCGATAAAATAAATTAACAATTAATAAAATGCGATAATTAGAAGTGCAATTAAATATAAAATAAAGGAAATAAAATATGATATAAAAGAATTATGCTTATTTAAACTTCCGTAATCATGATGTTTGACGTGTTGGTTTTAGTTTTATGCCCATGGGTTAATTGTCCTTTGTCCTGGATTATTCAATATGTCCGTCTGGTTTTTGTCCATAACAGTCCATCAGTCATAAATATAAATTGCAAGTGTCCTTGTCAAATTATTATTATACCCGAAGATAAATATTCCAACTAATTGGGGATTCGAATTGTAACAAGGTTTTAATACTTTGTTTAATGAATACACCAGGTTATCGACTGCGTGTAAACCAAGGTTTTACTACTTTGTTAACAATTACACCAATTACCCTTGAATGTAATTTCACCCCTGTTTTAATTATTCTAGTGGCTATTAATCCATTCCCGTGTCCGGTTAAATGAACGATTATTCGTACATATAAATACCCTGCCCATCGTGTCCGATCGAGTGTATATGGTAATTTATAGGGACGCCCAATTGTAAATCTTTATATTAACATTAACAAACTTTCATTTAGTTAAACAAATATAAAGCCCATTAATAACCCATAGTCTAGTTTCCACAAGTGTCGTTCTTTTGTCCAAACCCCAATTATGGTACAAAGCCCAATTACCCAATTTTAGTAATTAGCCCAACATCATGATTACTTCGTTTTAAACAAGCATAATAATAACTTAGCTACGAGACATTAATATAAAAAGGTTGAACATAACTTACAATGATTAAAAATAGCGTAGCGTTACACGGACAGAATTTCGACTTACACCCTTACAACATTCGCTAACATACCCTTATTATTAGAATTATAATTAAAATTAAAATATAAATTATAAATATAAATATATTTACGTTGAAGAGGAAGAGAAAAAGGATGATCATAACTCGGCACAAAACTGGCTTTATATAGGACCTGGCCAGCAATCTCACACCATGCGACTCGCATGGTTTTGTGCCTCTGGCCATGCGAGTCGCATGGCCACCCTGGATTCAGCCAACTGCTTTTGTTTTCTTCTTTGTCGACGTAATATAATAATAATAATATATATAATATATAATTATATATAATTATATATATATTATATTATATTCTTGTGCATAGTAGACTAAATATTTTTGGTCCGTTGCGTCGGGCGTTTCTTCTTGGCTCAGGTCCCGGTTCCGGATTTTCGGACGTCCTCGCGTATTATTTTAAATCGCGTACTTTGTGTTCCGCAACTTGTACTCTTGTCATTTTGAGACGTTCCTCATCAATATTTTGAACCTTTTTAGTTGTATCTTGTACTTTTTAGCTCTTTGGACCTTTTTGTCTTCAATTTGTCGAATCTGTCTTTTGTCTTCACCTTTTATTATTTAAACGAATATCACTTGTAAATAGAACAATTGCAACTAAAAGCTTGTCTTTCTTGAGGAATAATGCTATGAAATATATGTTCGTTTTTAGCATTATCAAATATTCCCACACTTGAGCGTTGCTTGTCCTCAAGCAATATTGTCTTGAAATACTAGAATCACTTCTTTATTCTTCATACTTTGTACATCAGTGATTTCTATACGGCGGTATAAACAATGGTAGTAACGATATGGTTTACAGTCCCACATGACTATAAAAATTTAGATCCATTAAGGAAATTGGATTTTTATGAAAACATTTGATCTTTCGAAATCTAGTTTTTACCCTAGATAAGTTTTCCGGAATAACCCTTTACCGGTGTTTGCAAAATATTTTTGTGGGTTTGGTGGGTTTCAGATTTGAAAATTTTAGCTCAAAACTTGCGGTTTTGTGTCAGCCACTTGCTAACCTTGTATTAGGAAAGCAACACGTCCAGTTTACTTGTCCCGTATATTACCTTTCGGCAAACTACCGTCCGGTTGTAAAGGAAAGCGTTGAACAAGCAACTGTTAAGGCAATGTCCCGTGACATGCTTTTGATTATGGTCTATAACGTGTCGGACGCAATTACTATCCTTGGTAGGAGCAATAGTAAAGCTCACCCTTATAATTTGTCGGTTTGGCACAAAGTCCTGTCTTTGACCATGTTATGCAACCACCGTTCTTACGGTTGACACCCGATTTAGTTCAGGTGACCTAATGAATTCCAGGTGAATTCCTAGGATTTTACGTTCAATGGTAATGAACGTATTAAAAATAGGGTTTTTAGAAAACAAATCGGTTTGTATTTTTGATCAAAATATTTTCTCGTTCAAGCTCGAGTTTAGATATCATCGAATTCCATGAGTTTGAATTCTCAATCTTTAAGGTCAATCTCTAGGATTGAGTAATATCAGTCTTAAAAGCTGATTTTTAATCTTTAAGGAGATTATCCTTTCTGGGGATCTGATTCATTAGTCTTATCCAGCTAATTTGCATGGTGCCCCCCCATTGTACTTGATAAATCCTTCTCATGGTTAGGATAAATCTGACCACTTGGCGACCCTGTTTAATGCTGAGGTCCGTGGATTTCCTGCTGATTTTAGTGATGACTTTTCTAGATTTTTCGTCAACCTACAGCTGGTCTGAACGACAACTTCATGACCTAAATCAAGAAGCGCGTGTCTTTTTCGGAAGACTTTACTTCCTTTTAATGATGGAATTGATTCATCGTGTAGATCCATCTCTTCTTTTCTTTCATCGGGTAAAACAGTTTAGTTTAGTCCAAAGCAAAAGTATTTTCAGTTATTTGTTACAGATATATGTGACATATGTTTAAAATAACTTGGTAAATTTTCCCACACTTGGCTTTTTATTTTTCTTTTTATCGTCCTCTATTCCATTTTAAATGAATTTTAACATTTTAGTTTGTTTCTCAATTTATGTCCTTTCCGAGGTAACAATAATTTCGGTGTTAAAACCTAGTTTTATCGTTCATAAATATGTATAAACATGATTTGAATTCATTTAATTGCAAATTTTGAAAAATTTTACTAGAATTGGGTAGTCAGTATATAAGACTAGGGCTGTTCTTTTTTTATCAGAGAGCACTAGATTCTAATACAACTACTGCTTTACTAGTATTTTTAATGGTAACCAAGTGTTTAATATAAAAATTTTAAAATCCGAAAGAATTTAATCCCTTCCCACACTTAAGATCTTGCAATGCCCTCATTTGCAAGAAATCAGTAACAATTTAAATTATTGAGGGTGATTTGTGTGAAAATGATTAAATTTTTACCAAAGTTTCCAAATATATTGGCGTTTGTTTGCTGAATGATAAATGGTGCACGTCATTTGTTCATTCCGTCTTGTTGTTATTTCACATATATTTTGCATCATTGTCGTCAAAATTACTTGCTTTTGCTGAACTTAATGCCAGTCTTTGAAAACGCGTTGTTTTAACCCTGTTTTGTGCATAAAAGAGAATACATACAATACAAATATAATCATACATGAAATTTGAAATGGAACTTTGGCATCCCACTTTCAAACTATAAGAAAAATATTAGTACACAATAATAATAAGAATATCAAACATTACATAAAAGTAATAAAATGTTAAGTGTTTAAAATAAAAATAAAAATTACCAACTTATCTCTACTGATCAGGAGGTGGGTTAGGAGGATAATTAGGATATGGATCCCAATTCATGTTCGCGTCCGGGTTCCATGGCTGATTATAGGTGTACTGGTATGCTGCGTCATAATCATATGAATCATAGGGTGGTCTCATCTCTGGCTGATGTGCGGGATAGTATGCGGGTCGGGTCGGATAATACATCTCGCCAGGCTGCAACTGGCTTATAATTTGGCGCTGATGATAATCCCATCGGCCATGCTCTCGTTGCCGGGAATGCTCGTAGTCATTCCGGCGTTGCCATGCCTCGTACTGCATATGCCTATCATAGTTCGTCATGTATTCATCCTCCATACGAATGCCTAAATCAAGAGCAGTCTCCCGAACAACTCCTATAATGTTGTTCGCCTCCTCCATCTCATCATCCGAACCTCTCTCTACCTGTCGCTGAGGTCCCTCGTATCGATATACCCGACCACGTCTCATCAATAATACCCTTGCACCGTGATAAAGGTTTGAACTTATAGTTTCACCTCCATCCTCTATTTCGTTCATTGGACCCCCTTGTTGCTTATCTACACCTAAATACTCTCCAATGAGAGTAATGAAAATACCACCACCTATAATACTCCCCGATTTCATCCCCGAAACTACATTAGCGAGATAATAACCAACACAATAGGGAATGTTAACGAAACTCCTCGGGTCTCTAATACACTTGAGGTAGAACAAATCGTTTACGGTCAATTTCTCCTTATTCCTACCCCTTTGTGTAATTGTGTTTGCTAAGAATCTATGAATCACCCGGAGTTCAGCTCTGTCTATATCTAAGTATGTATGATTTCCACTGGCGTGAAATTCATTAAAGTGGGACATACGCCTCCAGACAGCGTTAATATCAAATTCCCTATCTACCCTTTCTCCTTGGGCAATCAGGCTATTACAGTCGGGGCTCAAAAGTTCAGCAGGGGTGTAAATCTGTAAGGCCCTGGCTAAATCTATCATGGACATTCTGTACATGCGTCCACCTAACAGAAATCTAATAAAGCTTCTATCATCTATCCTCCTAACATTACTGTTTAACTTAATAGTACTAAGTAATTCTATACACCATTCCCTATATATGGTTCTACGAATGGAAAATAGGCGCATCCAATCGTTAAACTGAGAATTACCATACCTTTGCACCAATAATCCCCGAATCGGTTCGGCAAGGTCAACTGTTTCCAAAGGTACCCAGTCAATTGCCCTTGGCATTTCAACAACCTTAAAGTAGAGAATGTGCATGTTCTTTTGATAATCTGGATACTCTATCCAACATCGATCAAATCTCAGATTTGGGTGTAACTGATCTTCATTAATGTCTAAGCTCAGAATCCTTTGATGTGGAGCGAATTGACGAAACTGATTCATGAATAACTGATCTTGATCGTGATATGGAATATGTTGCTCCTCCTGTTCTTCTTCTTCTTGTTGCATATGCTGTTCTTGTTCATGAAACATTTCCGGTTCGGGCTCTGGTTGCCTGGATGATGATGCTCCTGAACCTCCAGTATCGGCTTTCTGCAAAACACATTAAACACAAAATTTTTGCATCCAAATATGCATTAGTGTTAGCAAAATAATAACTTGAAACAATTATGATGACATGTTCAATTCATAACACATTTTATACACATTTTCTTAACAATAACAATTCTACACTTTTACATACGAAAATGTGTACAATGTTTTATCACATTTAAACTCTTAAATATGTCAACAATAATCATTATAGCAATTAAACACTTGTTACATGGCATTCAAATCAAACTAGTGCTCATTTTCATATTTTTGTCAAGTCTACACTTTGTCAAATAAGCATATACGAAAAATGTACATCAAGTTCATAAGCATTTATCTCAAATAACATGCCAAAATAATCACTACTAGCAATGAAACAAGTTTCAAATGGCCTTTATATCAAATTATCCAAGTTCATGAATTTTTAGACTTAAAAAGTCTACTTTAATTCTCAAAAACATGTTTAGGCTCAAAGTTTGGATCAATTAACTACCTAGACATGTTACATTACTCAATTTAGTAACAATTCATGACAAAAATCGGCCATAACCTGTTTATATCAAAAAGCCCCAAATTGCTCAAGAACACAAACCCTAGATTCTTAAAAATTTGAAGTTTTTAGCTTCAATTCATGTTAAATAGCTTCTATCTAGGATATACATGCATAATATAACAACAATTTAGCTCTAATTACACCTAAATTTAACAAAATCAAAATATAAATTTTCTAGCTCAAGAACACAAAAATTCGAATTTAAAGAGATTAGGGGTGAAATCTTTACCTTTCTCCTGAAGGGGTTGAGACTACTGAATCTAGGCATGATTATTGTGAAATTTTTGCAAGAAATTTGGTGAAAATTGGTGAAAAATTGAGAGAGTTTGGAGAGTTTTCGTGTATGTGTGTGTTATTGTGAGAGACAGAGCAGCTCTCGGCTGGATTTTGTTCCTGGCCAGTTTTTGGCCGCCATGCGACTCGCATGGTTTTACTCTTACCCCCATGCGAGTCGCATGGGGGTATTTTCCAGGATTTAATATTTTTTTTTTTTTTTTTTTTTTTTTTTCAAACCTTATACTTTTAAAACATAGAATTAATAAAATTTTAAAAATTTTGTTTCTTTTTAAGACGAGGTCGTTTCGGGACGATGCCCTAGTCCGTCCCTCGACAAAATTTTAAAATTTGTCTTTTTGTAGCGATTGTTTTAAAAGCTAAGATTTTTGGGTTTTTTAATGTTTTTGGCATACTTTAAATCAATAAGATTAAAAATAATGATAATAAAAGTTCTCGTCCCTCCCTCGGGTAAAGCAATTTCGGTTCAAAGACCTAGTCTTCAACTTACGACGAATTTTAAAAATCATATTTTTAACTTAATGAGATAAAGTAAATTTTTGTTTTTAAATTCACACAACTTAAATATAAAATTAAAAATTAATATTAAAAATTCACACCAAACTTAAAATTTGAAATGCATAAAATTAAAATTTCATATTTTAAAAATTAAAAATTCAAACCAAACTTAATTTAAAAATTCATATTTTAAATTCACACCAAACTTATATTAATTTTTCAAATATTTACAATTTTAAAAATATTGTTTTTACAAAATTTACAATATTAATTTAAGATTTAAATATTAATTTTAAAAACATGGTAAAAATAAATTTAAAAATCTTTTTGTATTTTTATCCCACTTTAATCAATCAAATATTATCAAAAATATGCGCCCCTCTTTTCGGTAAAGTAATTTCGGTTCCAAGACCTAATTTAACTCATGACGAATTTTTGAAATATTTTGGGTTGATTGATTAAAGATATTTATACCTTAAGAATAAACGTTAAATTTCGCAGTGATGTAATAAATTTTTGAACGATATCAATAATTTCGGTCGCCAAACCTAATTTTATTTAATACCAATTTAATACTTTTTAGCGAACAAATTAGCGTTTATTATCAAAAGGTTAAAAATAAAAATAAAAAATAAAAACTGTACAGACATACCTGTGAAATAGATTTCTTAGTTATATGATCTATTATATTCATAAGATAGTCGGTTTAATTGGTCTTCCATGGCTGCATAGGCGTAACCTCGAGCATTCATTGTCTTTTCTTCTAAACATATGAACGGTCCGTCTCTGCATAAAGTAACAAATTCGGTATTTGAATAGGTTTGATTATTTGAACATTTACCTCCATGTGACCATTTTCCGCATTTGTGACATCTTTCTAGGTGTCGTGCTCTTCTTTTCGCTGCGGATTTTGATTTTCCTTTACCAAATTGTAACTTATTATCTTCGCATCTGGATCCTTTTCTAACTCCGTCCATTCTTTCTCTGATTACTGATACTATTTCACTCGGGAGTATGTCATTATTACGTTTAGTGATCAAAGCGTGTAGCATTAGACCATGGTTTAGTTCACAGGCAGTCTTCATTTTGTAAAAACCTAAAAAAAAATAAAAATTCAGAATGGGGGGAGAAGACTAGTTCTTTAGGGTCTGCTAGGGAAAGACCATACGTGTTCCATTTTCGAGAACTACACGAAAACAGACAATCTAACTCTAACAGAAATACATATTATCCTTTACAGACTTGATTCTCCCCACACTTAGTTAGCTGTGGTGTCGAAATTGTGATTAACTTCGTTGTCGACTTCCATCGGACCATGTATGTAATGTTTAACTCTGTGACCATTAACTTTAAATTCAATCCCATTTGAATTTATCAATTCTATCGTTCCGTATGGGAAAACTCTTTTGACTATGAATGGTCCAGACCATCTTGATTTCAATTTTCCAGGAAATAGCTTGAATCGTGAATTGAAAAGAAGAACTCTGTCTCCTTCTTTAAATTCTTTTGAATTTCTGATTCTTTTATCATGCCATTTCTTCGTTCTTTCTTTATAGATTAACGAATTTTCGTATGCTTCGTGTCTTAATTCTTCTAATTCGTTTAGTTGACTTAATCGTAGACGTCCGGCTTCATGTAAATCAAGATTACATGTCTTCAAAGCCCAAAATGCTTTGTGTTCAATTTCTACTGGAAGATGACATGCTTTTCCATACACAAGTCTAAAAGGTGTGGTTCCAATTGGAGTTTTGTAGGCTGTTCTAAAAGCCCAGAGTGCATCCTCCAATTTAATGGACCATTCCTTCGGATTTGATCCTACGGTTTTCTCTAGAATACGTTTTAAAGCTCGGTTGGTATTTTCAACTTGTCCACTTGTTTGTGGATGATATGCAGTGGAGATTTTATGAGTTACTCCATATCTTTTAAGAACTTTCCCAAGTTGATTATTACAGAAATGAGTACCCCGATCACTTATTAAAGCTTTCGGTGTTCCAAACCTTGCAAAAAGACGTTTTAAAAAATTGACTACAACTCGTGCATCGTTAGTTGGGAGAGCTTGTGCTTCCGCCCATTTAGATACATAATCAATGGCTACGAGTATATATAGATTATTATGAGATTTTGGAAATGGACCCATAAAGTCAATACCCCAAATGTCAAATACTTCACATACTTGGATGACATTTTGTGGCATTTCATCACGTTGACTTATTTTTCCGGCCCTTTGACATGCATCACAGGATTTGCAAAGAAGGTGTGCGTCTTTGTAAATTGTAGGCCAATAGAATCCAGCTTCATAAACTTTTCTTGCTGTTAGTTGAGGCCCATAATGCCCTCCTGTTGGTCCTGTGTGACAATGGTTTAAAATTTTACTAGCTTCATTTCCAAATACACATCGGCGTATTATTCCATCGGGACAACTTTTAAACAGATGTGGATCTTCCCAGAAATAGTGTTTTATATCACTGAAGAATTTCTTTCGTCTTTGGTACGATAATCCTTTTTCAAGGAATCCACAAACTAAGTAGTTTGCATAGTCTGCAAACCATGGGATTTCTTTATAATCTATCTTCAATAGATATTCATCAGGAAAGTTGTCTTGTATGGTCGATTCATTTAGAACTTCTAATTCGGGATTTTCAAGACGAGAAAGATGATCAGCCGCGAGATTTTCTGCTCCTTTTTTATCTCGGATTTCAATATCAAACTCTTGTAAGAGTAAGATCCAACGGATTAATCTTGGTTTAGCATCTTGTTTTGAAAATAGGTATCTAAGAGCAGAATGGTCGGTATAGACCACCGTTTTTGCTAGAACGAGATATGATCGAAATTTGTCAAAAGCAAAGACAATAGCAAGGAGTTCTTTTTCAGTAGTTGTATAGTTCGTTTGTGCTCCTTGTAATGTCTTACTAGCATAATATATAGGTTGAAATCGTTTTTCAATCCTTTGTCCTAAAACGGCTCCCATTGCAAAATCACTTGCATCGCACATTAGTTCAAATGGTAGATTCCAATTTGGTGTTATCATGATCGGTGCATTAGTGAGTTTTTCTTTTAGAATATTAAAAGATTTGATACACTCATCTGAAAAGATGAATGGCGCATCCTTTTCTAGGAGTTTATTCATAGGAGTGGCAATTTTAGAAAAATCTTTTATGAAACGTCCGTAAAAACCGGCATGCCCTAGAAAACTCCTAACTCCTCTAACATTGGTGGGATGTGGAAGTTTAGCAATTACATCTACTTTAGCTCTATCCACTTCAATTCCTTCTTTTGAAATTTTATGTCCAAGAACGATGCCTTCTTTAACCATGAAATGGCATTTCTCCCAATTAAGTACTAGATTTGATTTTTCGCATCTAATTAGCATTCGTTCCAGATTAACTAGACATGATTTAAATGTATCACCGAAGACTGAAAAGTCATCCATGAATACTTCCATGCATTCTTCTATCATGTCGTGAAAAATTGCCATCATACACCTTTGAAAGGTTGCAGGGGCGTTGCAGAGTCCAAATGGCATGCGTTTGTAAGCAAAAGTACCATAAGGGCACGTGAATGTGGTTTTCTCTTGATCTTCGGGTGCTATTGGAATTTGAAAATATCCGGAAAATCCATCTAGAAAACAATAGTAACTATTTCCGGCTAATCTTTCCAACATTTGATCAATGAAAGGTAAGGGAAAGTGATCTTTTCTGGTGGCGTCATTTAATTTTCTATAATCAATACATACACGCCATCCTGTTACAGTCCTAGTAGGAATAAGCTCATTTTTCTCATTTGTAATGACAGTCATACCACCCTTCTTAGGTACGCATTGAACTGGGCTTACCCATGGACTATCAGAGATTGGATATATCAAACCTGCATCTAGCAGTTTAATAATCTCTTTCTTAACTACATCTTGCATATTAGGATTTAGTCTTCGTTGGCGTTGCACATACGTTTTATGACCTTCTTCCATAAGGATTTTATGTGTGCAATACGAAGGACTTATTCCTTTAATATCATGAATCTTCCATGCAATGGCTGGTTTATGAGCTTTCAACACAGAAATGAGTTGTGATTTCTCATTTTCAGTAAGAGAAGACGATATTATTACAGGTAATTCAGATTCACCATGTAAATAAGCGTATTCCAAATGGTTTGGAAGTGGCTTTAACTCTAATTTCGGAGGTTCTTCTATCGATGATTTATATCGATATCTGTCTTCTTCTTTTAGCATTTGAATTTCTTCTGTTGTTGGTTCATATCCATTAGCTATAAGTGTAGCTAACATTTCAGCTTCATCAATTGGTTCATTACCTTCTCCTAAAGAACATTCTCCTGTTCCTTGTAATTCTGGAAATTCTTCTAATAATTCTGCATGTGCATCTATAGTTTGAATATAATAACATGTATCATCTGCAGATTGTGGTTGTTGCATTGCTCTATCAACTGAAAAGGTAACACTCTCATCCTCTATACTTAGGGTCAGTTTCTTACCGAACACGTCTATCATTGCTTTAGCCGTGTTTAAGAATGGTCTTCCTAATATGAGAGGAACTTGAGAATCTTCTTCCATGTCCAAAACAACAAAATCTACTGGGAATACTAAAGTACCAACTTTAACTAGCATGTTCTCCATTATCCCTCTAGGATATTTTACTGATCTATCGGCTAGTTGTATGCTTATTCTGGTTGGTTTCAATTCTCCAAGGTCTAGTTTAGCGTATAGTGAATACGGCATTAGATTTATACTAGCACCTAAGTCTGCCAATGCTTCTATTGAACTAAGACTACCCAGAAAACATGGAATTGTGAAACTTCCTGGATCAGATAGTTTTTCTGGTATCTTATTCAAAAGCACTGCTGAACAATTAGCATTCATAGTAACAGCCGAGAGTTCTTCCATTTTCCTTCTATTCGTGATTAGATCTTTCAAGAATTTAGCATACCTTGGCATTCCTGAAATCACATCAATGAAAGGAAGATTTACATTTATCTGTTTAAACATATCCAAGAATTTGGATTGCTCGGCTTCAAGTTTTTCTTTCTTCATTTTACTCGGATAAGGAAGTGGTGGTTGATATGGTTTAACATAAGGTTTATCCTTAACTGTGTTATCTTTATTAACCTTTTCAACTACCGGTTCTTTTTCCTTATCCTGATCAGGTTGTGGTTCTTGTGGAGTAGGAATAGTTTCATCAGAAGTTACAGGTATTTCAGGTGGTTTAAGTGTTGTACCACTTCTTGTGGTAATAGCTTTAGCTGTTTCATTCCGGGGGTTAGCATTTGTATCACTAGGTAAACTTCCCGGTTTTCTTTCACCTATTAACCTTGCTAGGTTACTTACTTCTTGTTCCAGATTTTGAATAGAAGCTTGTTGATTTCTAAATGCTTGAGCATTTTGTTCATTGGTTTGTTTTTGAGATGTGAAAAACTGCGTTTGAGTTTCAACTAGCTTCGTCATCATATCTTCTAAATTCGGCTTTTTATCATCGGTTTGTTGTGGTGGTTTGTTTTGAAAATTCGGTCTTTGCTGATTGTAAGTATTATTGGATAATTGTGGATTGCTAGGACCTTGTTGGTTGTTGTATGGAATATTTCGGTTATAATTCTGGTTTTGATTGTAAATCGGTCTTGGCGGTTGATAATTATTCTGATAATTATTTCCAGGCCTTTGGTTTATGTATGAAATATTCTCTCTTTGTTCCATTGTTAATTCAATACTTAGACAATCTTTTGTCAAATGTGGTCCTCCACACTGCTCACAACTAATTCGTATAGCATGAATATCTTTAGTCATCTTTTCCATTCGTCTCTCGAAAGCATCTATCTTTGCGGAAATGGAATCTAAGTCATGGCTAGAATCGGCTCTAGCTGCTTTAGATGATCTAATGATATCTTTTTCTTGGTGCCACTCATGTGAGTGGGAAGCAGTATTATCAATAATTTTGTAAGCATCAGTTTCGGTTTTCTTCATAATAGAACCACCAGCTGCTATATCTATGTCTTTTCTTGTAGTGATGTCGCATCCTCGGTAGAATATTTGTACTATTTGACAGGTGTCTAAACCATGTTGCGGACATCCTCTTAACAACTTTCCATATCTTGTCCACGCCTTATATAGAGTTTCATTTGGCTTTTGTGTGAACGTAACAATTTCTGCTTGAAGTCTTACGGCTTTAGATGCAGGAAAGAATTGTTTAAGAAATTTGTCAATTAAAACATCCCATGTATCGATCGCCCCTTCAGGTAACGATTCCAACCAATCTTTGGCTTCTCCCTTTAAAGTCCAGGGAAATAACATGAGATATATCTGTTCATCCTCCACTTCTCGGATTTTAAATAGTGTGCAGATCCTATTAAAGGTACGTAGATGTTCATTTGGATCTTCCTTCGGCGCACCACTAAATTGGCATTGATTAGTCACCATGTGTAGAATTTGTCCTTTGATTTCATAATCTGGCGCATTAATGTCTGGATGAGTAATTGCGTGACCTTGGCCAGTGCGTTTAGCTCTCATTCGGTCTTCCATACTTAAAGGTTCCAGATTTTCCATAATTGAATTTGTTGACTCGGTATCACTAGATGATTCTGATTTAATAGTTCGTTCCTCAACAATCTCTGTTTGGATGATTGGTGGTTCCGGAGGAAAGTTTAGTGGTTCAGGATCTATGAACCGTTCCTGAATATTTTCTGGATTCTCAATTGTGAGGTTTGTTTCAAAAACTGGATTATCGGAAATTTGAACTGAAGTACTTGGTCGACTGGATGACGATTCTAAAGAAAAATCAACGGCGGCTATATTTGTTAAACGATGTCTTGATCGAGTTACAGGTGGTGAACGTACAAAAGGTGATGAACGTCTTGCTCGGTGCATTCACAGAATATCCTATTAGTTTTTAAAAGGAAAGAAAAATTATAATAAGTTATCCAATCAATAGACTTTTCTGATTTTGCCCACGTTTCGAATAGCCAAAAGATGCAGCAGAGGGGCAGGATTCGTTTGGTCTCAATATAATTGAGGACTGTTTGGCTCCAATAACCCGGTCCACGTACAAATCCAACTATTACTACGAACCAGAAAATTTTGATGTCTATCAATTTAACCACTTAAAATAAATTTTCGTAATTTTAAGAAATTTAGATAAGAAGTAGAAAAAATTCTAAGTCCTAAAAACTAGAATAGCGAGAAATAAGAGAGAAAAAGAGTTCGTCGCAAAAGGTCGAAAAAGAAAAATGGTTGAAAAATAAAAGGTGACGGAAAAATAAAAGAAACTTATCAAAACTTAAAAATACTTAACTAATTTAACCTTATTACTACAACTAACTTAAAATTATAATCGCAAATTGAAATTACTAATTGGAATGATAATTGATACATAGTAAAAGGTGTCTAAAAATATTAAAGCTTACAGGAAAAACTAAATCCCAAATGGAAATAACTTAAAAAGAAACTAAAACTTAAAAAGGCGTCGCAAAATTCTAAAGCACCTAAATCTTAGTCTAAAGAAAAAGCACTTAAGGAATTCTACGGCAAAGCCTAAAAATCTAGGAGTAAAAATGAATATAGCGAAAACTAAGTTTAAAATTAAATATGAGCTAAAAATACAAATATTACGCTACAACGATTAAAAAGGGACAAAATATTAAAAGTTATAAAAAGTTATAAAAATATTAGATTTTATAAAAATATTATTTTCATATTTTATAATAAAAGTATTAAGTAAATAAATAATAAAACTAAATAAAAGTAAAAATAACTAAATAAATTAAACTTAATTATAATAATAATAATAGAATTAGGGTTTAGTTATAATAATAATATAATATACTCCGTAATAAATGCGAAATTAGGGTTGGATGTGGCCCTGTCAGACCCCTCATGCGAGTCGCATGATTTAAGCCGGGGGGTCATGCGAGTCGCATGACTGAACTGAACCGGTTCAATTGACAGGTTCAATTTGACAGGTCACGTATATTTAATATTTATTTTCTTTTTTTTCTGTTTTATATTTAAAATATAAATATATATATAATTAAAATAAAACTTAATTTTAAAAACTAAAAATAAACTTAAAATACTTTATAATTTTGTAAAAATAAAAGAAAAACTTAAAAATATACCTAAAATACTTTTTTTTTTTTTTTCGATTTTAAAAGTTTTTTTTTTTTTTTTTTTTTTTTAAACAAAAATATAAATTTTACAAAAAAAAAAAAAAAAAAAAAAAAAAACTAACTATAACTTAAAAATTAAAAATATGGCGTTTTGCTTCGGCGAATTATCCCCGGCAGCGGCGCCAAAAATACTTGATGTCAAAGCAGAGGGGTATAAAATACTTATTATTTTACTAGAAAAATACTATTAAATACGATACAATTTTACACAAGATATTTATTTATTTATAGAATGGATATACTTAAACCTTGCTACAACACTTATAGGCAGTGTACCTAATCGTACAGTAGTGTAGTTTTTAGTAAGTCCGGTTCGTTCCACAGGGAGATCTTTAAGCAAAGCTCAACGCTATATTAGTTTACTTTTATAAAAATACAAATATATATATAAGTAATATTATTATTATAAAGAGGGGTTTTTACCGTTTAATGACCGGTTTGTCGATTTTAAAACTTTAGTCGCAGTTAAAACCTAATGTAAAATATAAAATAAATACAAGACTTTAAATTAAAGCGTAAAGTAAATAACGATAATGAAATTGCGAATAATAAAAATGCGATAAAAATTAAATTGCGATAATTAAAAAGTACGATAATTAAAAGTGCGATAAAATAAATTAACAATTAATAAAATGCGATAATTAGAAGTGCAATTAAATATAAAATAAAGGAAATAAAATATGATATAAAAGAATTATGCTTATTTAAACTTCCGTAATCATGATGTTTGACGTGTTGGTTTTAGTTTTATGCCCATGGGTTAATTGTCCTTTGTCCTGGATTATTCAATATGTCCGTCTGGTTTTTGTCCATAACAGTCCATCAGTCATAAATATAAATTGCAAGTGTCCTTGTCAAATTATTATTATACCCGAAGATAAATATTCCAACTAATTGGGGATTCGAATTGTAACAAGGTTTTAATACTTTGTTTAATGAATACACCAGGTTATCGACTGCGTGTAAACCAAGGTTTTACTACTTTGTTAACAATTACACCAATTACCCTTGAATGTAATTTCACCCCTGTTTTAATTATTCTAGTGGCTATTAATCCATTCCCGTGTCCGGTTAAATGAACGATTATTCGTACATATAAATACCCTGCCCATCGTGTCCGATCGAGTGTATATGGTAATTTATAGGGACGCCCAATTGTAAATCTTTATATTAACATTAACAAACTTTCATTTAGTTAAACAAATATAAAGCCCATTAATAACCCATAGTCTAGTTTCCACAAGTGTCGTTCTTTTGTCCAAACCCCAATTATGGTACAAAGCCCAATTACCCAATTTTAGTAATTAGCCCAACATCATGATTACTTCGTTTTAAACAAGCATAATAATAACTTAGCTACGAGACATTAATATAAAAAGGTTGAACATAACTTACAATGATTAAAAATAGCGTAGCGTTACACGGACAGAATTTCGACTTACACCCTTACAACATTCGCTAACATACCCTTATTATTAGAATTATAATTAAAATTAAAATATAAATTATAAATATAAATATATTTACGTTGAAGAGGAAGAGAAAAAGGATGATCATAACTCGGCACAAAACTGGCTTTATATAGGACCTGGCCAGCAATCTCACACCATGCGACTCGCATGGTTTTGTGCCTCTGGCCATGCGAGTCGCATGGCCACCCTGGATTCAGCCAACTGCTTTTGTTTTCTTCTTTGTCGACGTAATATAATAATAATAATATATATAATATATAATTATATATAATTATATATATATTATATTATATTCTTGTGCATAGTAGACTAAATATTTTTGGTCCGTTGCGTCGGGCGTTTCTTCTTGGCTCAGGTCCCGGTTCCGGATTTTCGGACGTCCTCGCGTATTATTTTAAATCGCGTACTTTGTGTTCCGCAACTTGTACTCTTGTCATTTTGAGACGTTCCTCATCAATATTTTGAACCTTTTTAGTTGTATCTTGTACTTTTTAGCTCTTTGGACCTTTTTGTCTTCAATTTGTCGAATCTGTCTTTTGTCTTCACCTTTTATTATTTAAACGAATATCACTTGTAAATAGAACAATTGCAACTAAAAGCTTGTCTTTCTTGAGGAATAATGCTATGAAATATATGTTCGTTTTTAGCATTATCATTCACTAATAGGGCTAATCTACAACTTGTTAGTTTACTTGTTTCCGCTGAACTTACTGCATGCTGCTGCTTACTGTTACTGCTATATGCCGTATGCTACTACGTGATTTCACTACTGCATGCTATTACTTGCTTTCGATTGCATGCTAGTTTCGTACGATTACTGATATTGCCATGCTACTTATTGTTATACATGATTTAAACTGTTGGCCTATTATTTGCTTGCTTTATGACATACTGACATGGAAAATTTATTTTTCCTTGTTCAGATGTCGGACGTTCCACCTACTGACATCCCGAGCGGCTCAGGCCCCGTTGTTCCTCCCACTGCTGCACCTGTTGCTGCTGCTGCTGCTGCTGACATTCCGGCCCCGACACCCACTGGCGACCCCGGCGCCTCTAGTTCTGGAGCTAGCTCTAGTGTGCCTATCCCGGCGTCTTCTTCCAGACCCCTGAGGCAACTGGCTCGCATTGGTGGCATGGAGATCCCCGCGGAGTTCGGGGAAGGACCCTTCCGTAATCACTGGCGCACACCTTGCCGACGCACTGCCGACGGCCGCTTAGCCGTGATTACGCCAGGCCGACACCGACAGATGTTGGCCGCTTTCGGATATGTTGAGCCACCCGCGCCACCACCGCATGATTCAGACGACGGTTCTTCCACCGATGCTTCTTCAGACGACACCTCATCTGACGACTCCAGTGATGAGGAGGATCCCGCTGACCGACCGATTCAGGCACCTTCTACCCCGCCGAAGAAGCGGTATCGCTTCGCTGGCATAATTCCTGGCCGTACTGTCACTGACGCTTATGGTCGGCGTCGTAGGATCACTGCACGTAAACGGCTGGTGCCGTACCCCGCCGACCCACTGATATTACCGTCTCCACCCAGAGCCGGACCATCCACTTCAGCACCACCGGCTCCACCTGCACCGCCAGCACCACCTGCCCCACCATCTTCCTCTAATGAGGAAATGAGGCGGGAGATTGAGATTCTCCAGACTCGAGTTACTGAGCTCGAGGAGCAGATGACTCATGTTTTGGACATCTTGTACCCACCATCGTCGTAGGACTTTGTACTAGATTCTGTATTGTAACCTCTTTTGTAATTTCATATTTCACTTGTGTAATGTACGAACTTATTGTAATGTATGAACTTATTATCATTAATGAATGGAATTTGTGTTGTTACTTTGTGCGCAAGTGTTCTATTTACGTTATCATATCATGGTTTTGTGGTACTTATATATGCTTGCATTACTTGATCAACATGTGTTGTGCTGTTTTCATGTTGGTTGTTATATACTATATTATTATTATTTGCATAATGGATTTTGACTTGAGTCAAAATGTTTGTATAGAACATCATGGCCAACGGGAGATCTATCCCCACCGCGGCACAAATTGAGGAAATGATTAACGAGCGAGTCGCTGCTGCACTAGCTGAAAGACAACCCCAAGTTCCACCACCACCGCCTGTCAATCCACCTGTCGTCCGAGATGGGTGTACTTACAAGGAATTCCAAAACTGCAAGCCACACTACTTCAGTGGCACTGAGGGACCCGTCGGTCTCACCAGATGGTTCGAAAAGTTGGAATCGGTATTCAGGATTAGCAATTGTTCTGAGGCTAACAAAACGAAATTTGCATCTTGCACGCTGTCTGATGGCGCGCTCACATGGTGGAATACCATGGCCCAAGCGAAAGGAATTGATGAGGCGTATGCTACGCCTTGGGAAGAATTTAAATGTGCTATGATCGAGGAATACTGTCCGAGAACCGAGATTCAAAAGATGGAAATCGAATTTATGCAATTGAAGACCGTAGGGAACGACCTTAACAGCTACAACCGTAGGTTTTTGGAATTGGCTCTTATGTGTCCAACCATGGTCACCCCCGAATTTAAGCGTTTGGAGAAATACTTCTCGGGACTTCCTAAGTCCATCAAGGGTAATGTTACCTCATCCAAGCCACCAAGTGTTCCCGAAGCAATGCGCATGGCGCATACTCTCTTGAATCAAATCATCCTGGACGAGCCGGAGAAGGCTAAGTTCGAAACTGTTAGTGGTGAAAAGAGGAAATGGGACAACAACCACAACAACAACAGGGGTAGGAACTATGATCAAAACCCGGCAAAGCGACATGAAGGGTTTAGGCAAAACAACAACATGCACAACAACAACACCAACCCCAACAACAACAACCGCACCAATCCGAACTACAAAGGAACCTTACCACAATGCAATAGGTGCTACAAGCACCACACTGGGTATTGCAATGTTATCTGTGAGAAGTGCCAACGATCTGGACATGTTGGCAAGGATTGCAAGGTTACCACTTTGAATGTGAAGCCAAACCACAACAACAATGGGCCTAAGAAGTGTTATGAATGTGGAAAGACGGGCCATTTCAGAAACGAGTGTCCTAACAAGCGTAAGGATGGCGGACCACCACGTGCTAGAGCCTTCAATGTTAATGCAAGAGATGCACGCGATAACCCCGACTTGGTGACAGGTATATTCACAATCAACAATCTTTTAGCTTCTGTCTTGTTTGATACTGGTGCCGATAGGAGCTATGTGTGTAGACATTTTTGTGATAAGTTAGATTGGTCGTTAGTTCCCTTAAAGGAAAGTATGCTTGTCGAGGTAGCCAATGGAAAACTTGAAAAGGTTGACCATATTAGTCGTGGAGCTATTATCAACATAGCTGGTGCAGATTTCGAAATTGATTTGATACCTATCAAACTGGGAAGTTTTGACGCGATCGTCGGTATGGATTGGTTGAGCAAGATAAAGGCCGATGTTATCTGTGGAGATAAAGCACTTCGCATACCACAAGGAGATGGCGAACCACTGGTTATCTATGGAGAGAGATGTACCTCGAAGTTGAACCTCATTAGTTGCGTGAAAGCACAAAAGATTATGAAGAAGGGACGCTTTGCTGTCCTAGCACATGTGAAAGCGGTAGAAACTGAGGTGAAGAACGTGAACGACGTTCGAATTGTGAACGAATTTTCTGATGTCTTCCCAGAGGAATTGCCTGGATTACCACCGCAGAGAGCAGTAGAGTTTCAGATTGACTTAGTGCCAGGAGCTGCACCTGTAGCTCGCGCACCTTATAGACTCGCACCCTCCGAGATGCAAGAATTACAGAGTCAACTACAAGAGCTATTAGATCGAGGGTTTATCCAACCAAGCTTCTCGCCTTGGGGCGCACCTGTGTTGTTTGTAAAGAAGAAGGATGGATCCTTCCGTATGTGTATCGACTACCGTGAACTCAACAAATTGACTATCAAGAATCGATATCCTCTTCCACGAATTGATGATCTTTTTGATCAACTACAAGGATCGAGCGTTTATTCAAAGATCGATTTGCGATCCGGATATCACCAGCTGAGGGTGAAGGAAAGTGACGTGATGAAAACTGCATTCAGGACCCGTTATGGTCATTATGAGTTCCTCGTGATGCCATTCGGTTTGACAAATGCCCCTGCCGTGTTCATGGATCTCATGAATCGTGTCTGCAAGCCTTACTTGGATAAGTTTGTTATAGTCTTCATAGATGATATCCTCATCTACTCTAAGAGCGAAGAAGAACATGAGCAACACCTTCGGCTAGTGCTTGAACTCTTAAGACAAGAGCAACTTTACGCCAAATTCTCCAAGTGCGAATTTTGGTTGAAGGAAGTACAGTTTTTGGGTCATGTTGTGAGCGACCAGGGTATCAAAGTTGATCCCGCCAAGATTGAAGCCATCAGCAAGTGGGAGACCCCCACTACTCCAACGCATATCCGCCAATTTCTAGGTCTCGCCGGTTATTATCGAAGGTTTATCGAAGGATTTTCTCTGATTGCGCGTCCTTTGACCGCACTGACTCACAAGGGCAAGAAGTTCATTTGGGAACCCACACACGAATCAGCATTCCAAACTTTGAAGAAGAAGTTAACCTCCGCACCTATCCTATCACTCCCTGAAGGCAGTGACGACTTTGTTGTTTATTGCGATGCATCGAAGAGTGGTTTTGGTTGTGTACTGATGCAACGATCAAAGGTTATTGCCTATGCCTCCCGCCAATTGAAGATTCACGAGCGGAACTACACTACACATGATCTTGAACTTGGAGCCGTTGTCTTTGCACTCAAATTGTGGAGACATTATTTGTATGGAACTAAGAGCACTATCTTCACCGATCACAAGAGTCTCCAGCACATCTTCGATCAGAAGCAATTGAATATGAGACAGCGTCGATGGATCGAGACGCTCAACGACTACGATTGTGAACTCCGTTATCACCCTGGCAAGGCCAATGTTGTAGCTGACGCTTTAAGCCGAAAGGAGAGGACGGCACCTCTCCGTGTTAGGGCTCTGAACATCACCATCCATTCGAACCTCAACAACCAGATCAGAGTAGCCCAAGTTGAGGCTCTCAAGGAGGAGAACATATCTCACGAGCATTTGAACATACTTGTCTCTCGATTCGAGGTTAGAGAGTCTGGACTCCGATGTTATGCCGGAAGAATTTGGGTACCTTACTATGGAGATCTACGAAGCCTGATACTTGATGAAGCACACAAATCGAGATATTCGATTCACCCCGGTGCAGGTAAGATGTACCACGACCTTAAAGAACAGTATTGGTGGCCGAATCTTAAGAAGGACGTTGCGACTTATGTTGGTAAGTGTTTGACTTGCTCGAAGGTTAAAGCCGAGCATCAGAGACCTTCTGGGTTACTTCAACAGCCGGAAATCCCACAATGGAAGTGGGAAAGGATCACAATGGATTTCATTACTAAGCTGCCGAAGACGGTGGGCGGATGCGATACTATTTGGGTTATTGTTGACCGCCTCACCAAATCTGCACACTTCCTAGCGATGAAGGAAACTGATACAATGGAAAGACTTGCTCAGCTGTACATCAAAGAGGTTGTATCTCGTCATGGTGTACCTTTATCAATCATCTCCGATCGCGATCCCCGTTTTGCTTCCAGATTTTGGCGTTCTTTGCAAGAAGCCATGGGAACTCGTCTTGACATGAGTACTGCTTATCATCCTCAGACTGACGGGCAAAGTGAGCGAACGATTCAGACCTTGGAGGACATGCTGCGTGCATGTGTCATTGATTTTGGAAAGGCCTGGGAAAGGCATTTACCACTCGCCGAATTCTCGTACAATAACAGTTATCACTCAAGCATTAATGCTGCACCTTTTGAAGCATTGTATGGTCGTAAGTGCCGATCTCCTATTTGTTTGGCCGAAGTAGGCGAAAAGCAAATCACCGGACCCGAGATAGTTCACGAAACCACGGAGAAGATTGCTCAGATCCAAGCTAGACTTAAGACTGCCCGTGATCGGCAAAAGAGCTATGCCGATCTTAAACGGAAGGACTTTGAATTTAATGTTGGTGATCGTGTAATGTTGAAGGTTGCACCTTGGAAGGGTGTGATCCGTTTTGGAAAACGTGGAAAGTTGAACCCACGATACATTGGTCCTTTCGAAATCTTGGAACGTGTTGGACCAGTTGCATACCGTTTGGATCTACCAGCACAATTGAGCTCAGTTCATCCTACCTTCCATGTGTCAAACTTGAAGAAGTGTCTTGCTGCACCCGAACTCATCATACCATTGGAAGAACTTACTATCGACGACAAACTCCACTTTGTGGAGGAACCTGTTGAGATTATGGATCGTGAGATCAAAACTTTGAAACGCAACAAGATTCCGATTGTACGAGTACGATGGAATGCCAAACGAGGACCTGAGTTTACTTGGGAACGAGAGGATCAAATGATGCGGAAATATCCTCATCTTTTCCCGACTCCTCCATCTACTTCAGCTTAAAATTTCGGGACGAAATTTTCTTTAACAGGTGGGTAATGTAACGACCCTGGTTTTTCCAACGTTATTTATTAATAATTATTATTATTAATACGTGTGATTAATCGAATGTATGTTATTACATTTACATGTTGCTTTAATTGCCCGTACTCGAACTTTAAATGCCCGAAACGTCTTTGTGACACCCGGAACTTGCACGAATAATATTTTAAGATATTATTTACATTCATGATTAATTTTATTAATCATTTTAATTAACTAAAGCTATTAGTTAGTTACTTGGGCTTAACTTGGACTTTTATTGGATTACTTGCAACTTGGGCTTTAATTAGTTTAATGGACTCATGGATAAGACTTACAAGCCCACCCTACAATTATTAGTGGACATTTAGCCCACTCTTTTAAGTGTAAGTATCAATTAGATCATGAACTAGTTAGTTAATACTTAAAGGAATCTAGTTTGCTCATTATCCCCATGAACACCACCCTTTTACCCAACTTTTTCAAGCTTTACATACAAGTAACCATAAGACTTCTTCTTCCCTCCTTTTTGCTGCAGAAAGTCGTGGCCCTTAGGCCATAGAATGGGCATTTTAGTTTCATTTTTCATTCACATATTACTTGCTCACTCATTTCTCAAACACACTCACTTTACTTGCTTCATCTTTTCTCTTATCTTTCTCTCAAGTTCTTCTTTCTTTCTTGTAAGTAACAACTTCTTTTCTTCTTTTCTTTGTTGGTAAAAACTGATTTCTACATGAACATAATCATCATCAATCTTTGTTGTTATTACTTGTTCTTGTTAAAGATTAATTACTTGTCTTGATTACTAGTTATTATTTACTTACTTACTTGTCTTTCTTTACCAAGTTACAAGATCAAACTTTCTAGTTTTGATTCTTCATTTATATCTTGTATTTAACAAGAACATCAAGAACATAATCTCTCTAGTTATGTTCTACATATTTTGTTTCAAAGAATTGAAGTTCATAGTTGTATAAACTCTTTACTTGTAGTTCTTGAAGTAACTTTGAAGTTACTTCACTTAAAGATCAACTTGGGTTGAATCTTTAAAAGTAAGAGCAACTATGAATCATCTTCTTGTTTAGATTAGCTTTCTACTTTATTTATTTCAAAGATTTAAAGTTTATAATCTTTATAATTGTTACTTGTGTTCTTGGTTGTTGTATGATATTAGAATACCACCTTCATGGTTGGTTTAGGCTTATCATTCATTTTCTTTATTTCTTATTGTTAAGTTGCTTACTAAACATTTGAACAAGGACATGAAACCAACAAGAGCTTACACTTTGGTGCAAGTATCATGGATCCAACACTTGGTTGTGATCTTTCTTAGTGTTCATGAACTTGTTCATAAACTTACATGTAACCTTGGTTCATCAAACACTTACAACACTTGCACTTGAGTTATGATGGACAAACCTTGGTCAAAATGATGTTAACACATCAACGAGTTGTACACTTGAAGCTATACGCATCAAGGATGAGAACCGTGATGAACATCAAGCACCGAGACAACCGGAACTCTCCAAAACCCACTGTTCTGTCCAAAACCTACTGACCTGATGCTTCTGGAACAGACCAGTAGACCTGGGCTGTTCTAACCTAGATTTTTGGATAGAACTTTTCGAGTAGATAACTTTTCATATAGGACTCGTCTTAATCCGAGTTACGGTTTAGGATTTATGGCCCTCCGATCGTTACCATGTCCTTTAACGTTGTGCAGAAATTTCTGACCTACTCGCACTTAGACCGTCGCCACGGTCAAACCAAGACGAGGTTGCTTCTGTAAATTTTACCACACTTAAGGGACTCATAGACGGAGCCATGACCACTGGTCTCACCTTAATTCAGTAAGGGTAGAGGCCGTGGTGACTGACCGAAGTCAGCCTTTGTTTTAAATGACTTTCATAAACGAGTCTTACTTGTTACCTTTTGTTTAATGATGATTGATGATGACCCTTATGACCTTAATTATGTACTTGTAAACCTTTTGAGACGACTTATTGACTTAGTGCTATTTGACTTAGGTTGAGGACGTTTGGACCGTTACTTGCACACCACTTTCCGACTACTACCTTACCATTACTACTAATCATTGTGAGTTATAGCATTCCCTTTTTACTTTAACTTATTTTGGGAACTGAGAATACATGCGGATTTTACGTTTTACATACTAGGCACGAGTACTTAAACTTTATATATGTGTGGGTTATATAACGGCAGAAACATTCCCTTTAGCTCGGTAACGTTTAATCATTGGTTTTTGAACCGTGAACGCGAATCTTAGATATGGATCCATAGGGTTTGACATCCCCACTCGGGCTAGTAGCGCTAGCATTTAACGAGTGTTTAATACTTCGAGGTTATACGCACTTGCCAAGTGCACTTTAAGGGGGTACATTAAACGTTAAGTTAGTTACCGGGTGCCCACGGTTAAGCATATACTTTTACATACTTTTGAATCGCTCGTTGTAGCACTGAAATCTCGTGGCCTACTTACATTACTGTTATACTTAAACTATAGCTCACCAACCTTTGTGTTGACCTTTTTAAGCATGTATTTTCTCAGGTGCTTGAAGTCGCTTCCGCTATCTTACTAGTCGTGCTGTAGAACCCGCTGCCTAGAGTTGTTATTGCATGACTACTTATGTTGCATTCAAACTTTTTACTTATGAACTTATGTTATGTAACGACCATTATGGTCACGTACACTTATTTAATGCTTCTACTTATCGAAGCATACTTTTGATTTGTAAAACAATTGACGTATGTTATGACGTCACTTTTATTTATGAATGAAAACTCTATTTTGAAAACGCATATAGTACTTAACCTTGTAATGATCCTGTTGTTGATGGTCCGTACATGATGATTTAGTACGGGGCGTCACATTAATTAATTTCGTTGCGAGGTTTTGACCTCTATATGAGACGTTTTTCAAAGACTGCATTCGATTTTTAAAACAAACCATAACCTTTAAAATATTACAACGACTATCAAATAATGATAATCTAAAATATAGTGTTTTCACACGATCATTACATAATGGTTTACAATAATATTACACAACAATATATATATATGTCTTTGAATGCAGTTTTTAAATAATATTATACAAGAATGCTGACTCCAACTCTTGTCCATAATTTAGCATGCAACAGTAGAAGATCTTAATAATCACCTAAGAATAAACATGCTTTTAACGTCAACAAAAATGTTGGTGAGTTATAGGTTTAACCTATATATTAAATTGTAATAATAGACCACAAGATTTCATCTTTCAATAACATGCAATCTGCATAAAAATCATTCATATGGTTGAACACCTGGTAACCGACATTAACAAATGCATCTAGAATATCCCCATATATAAATATCGAAGTACTAAAGCAGTTCAAATTCTCTGACTGGGGCGTGTCAAATCTAATGACCCGTCCTAATCCATCCGGACGAAATCCACATCGTTTATAAAAGATTCACAATAGTTGATTACATTGCGAGGTACTTGACCTCTATATGATACATTTTACAAACATTGCATTCGTTTTAAAAGACAAATTTTCATTTACATCGAAAGTTGACGTCATGCATACTATTTCATAATATATCTAACTATAATTGACTAAATAATAATCTTGGTGAACTCAACGACCAGAATGCAACGTCTTTTGAAATATGTCATGAATGACTCCAAGTAATATCTCTAAAATGTGCAAATGCACAGCGGAAGATTTCTTTCGTACCAGAGAATAAACATGCTTTAAAGTGTCAATCAAAAGGTTGGTGAGTTCATTAGTTTATCATAAAATTCATTTCCATCATTTTAATAGACCACAAGATTTTCATTTTCAGTTCTCATAAATAAACGTCCCATACATAGAGACAAAAATATCATTCATATGGATTGAACACCTGGTAACCGACATTAACAAGATGCATATAAGAATATCCCCTATCATTCCGGGAAATCCTTAGGACATGATAAAAACAACATCGAAGTACTAAAGCATCCGGTACTTTGGATGGGGTTCGTTAGGCCCAATAGATCTATCTTTAGAATTCACGTCAATTAGTAGATCGGTTTACTAATTCTTAGGTTACCAAGCAAAAGGGGGCATATTCGGCTTCGATCATTTAACCATATAATGTAGTTTTGATTACTTGTGTCTATTTCGTAAAACATTTATAAAAATTGCGCATGTATTCTCAGCCCAAAAAATATAAAGGGTAAAAAGGCAAATGAAACTCACGATACTGTATTTTGTAGTAAAAATACATATGACGACATTGAACAATGCAGGGTTGGCCTCGGATTCACGAACCTATATCAATTGTATATATATTAAAACATATTCTTGAAATCAAATAATTCTATATGTTATTATTAATGATGTAATTAATTTATACAGTAGATTAATAAGCTTCATTGTATATATTTTCATTTATATATAGATATATAAATATAGTTAAGTTATGTGTATTAAATATATATTTATATATATAATCTTTATTTTTGTGCTTATAACTTTAATAATGTCATTAATACTTTTATTTTTGTATTCGTAAATTATCTTAATAATAATGATACAGATAATACTGATAACGTTAATAATGATAGTTTTAGTAAAAATAATACTTTTAATAACAATGGTAATTTTTAATAGTTTTAATAGAAATTTCAGTAATCCTACAGTATTACTAATATTAATGTTTAACTGATAAGTCGATTAATGATACTTTGTAATATTAATAATAATAATGATAATACTAATAATAATACCTATGTTAATGATAATAATAATACTAATAATTATAAAATGATACAAGTAATACTATTAATGAAAATAATTTGGATTATTTTCATGATAATAATATTAATCTTAATTATAGTGATAGTAGAAATTCCTATATTAATAATACTAATAATTCTAGAATTTTAATAAAAATACTTTTATTGATTTTGATATAGATAATGATAATAATTCTAACAATATTGATGAATATCTAATAATAATAATTTTAATCGTAATCATAATAATAATAATACTAGTACTGATAATGTTAGTAATAATACTAATAGTTTTTAAATGATGATACTAGTACCAATGATAACTCTAATAATAATGATAATAATTTTATTAATCACATTACTAAGAATGATTATACTAATACTAATAGTAATAATAATAATATTTATAATATTTATAGCTATGATATTAATAATAATAATAATTGTAACACTAGTAATAATAATCATAACAATAACAATGACAAAAATAATAACAATAACAATAATAAAAATAATGATAATTTTAGTATAGAAAACTACCTCAAAAATGCAATAAAAAGAATCTACGCCACAAGCCGGGTTTGAACCCAAGACCTACGCCCACCCGAACATACACATAACCACTCATCTACCCAACCATTTCTGTTTAAACCCGATTTTTATTTCTTTTATATTGTTTACGGTTCCCTTCTTCTTCTTCATACATTACGCATTAATCGACCAAAAAAAAAACCAATTTATCATAGCTGTGATCTAGATACATCAGAACAAATCCTAAATTATCAAAATCAAATGTCTGTGTAAACTGAAAACGAAAAAATAAATAAATAAATAAATCAATGCTGCAGTTCGCTATTTTTATAAAAAAAAAAGAAATTTGATTTTTGATTTTAAGGACATTTTAGCTAATGATCCCTTCATGAAAGAGTTGCTAAATCATACCTATAAACCTTCTAAATCATCAATTTATCTTGATTTATAACAGAAAATTCAAATTTGCTTGAAGAACATCCTGTTGACTTTTGTTTCAAGAACTTTGACTTCTAAAATTAATAATCGATTTGATGATTTGAAGCTTGAAATTTTACACACAGTTTAAATGAAATACTTCTAACATCATCACATTAATAGAATTTGAAAACTCACAACAATTTGATTCATGGAACAATATCAGACGCGAACAGAAAGTAGCTGTGTTCTTGCCCCTTTTCTTTTCTTTTTTTATAAATAAAACAGATGATAGAAGGTGATTATAATTAATATGGATAATGGAAAAATCAAAGTAATCGTCCCTTATCAAAACCAGGGGCTGACCAAATGATATAGCTGGAGTGTTGTTGACAGAGGGTCACGAGCAGAACAGTTTGACAGAAACATATAATAAACTGATTTGGATATAACATATACGCGTATTTATTTATTTTAGTTATTTATATATCCATGTATCTGTTTAAGCATTTATAGATATATATATATATATATATATATATATATATATATATATAGATATATATATATATATATATATATATATATATATATATATATATATATATATGCGGTTGTATTTTGTATGTATATACATATTTATATAAACTTGTATGTATAAATCTGTTTATTTGAAAATAATTCATAATATGGTAATTACAAGTATAATTATGTTAATATTATTAATAATAGAATTATTAGTAAAAAGTCTAGTAATAATAGATAATAAATAATATTAATATTAACAATAATGCAGATTTTAATAAATTTAATTAATAATAAAGATAATAATAATCTTATTAATGATACAAATAATAATACTAGTTATAATAATATTAATATTATTATTGATAACATTAATAATAATAATACAACTTAGATCTTATATATATTTTATTTTAGAAGAAATAATACAAATCTTAATATTAGTACTAACAATAATCATCATGTTTATGTATCGTATATATATTCAAATTACTATATATAATTATGTTTTACATATTTGATAAATGTATTTATTATATACATCAAAACAATTTAAACTCAAAGTATAACATTATACACTTAATACATTATTAATCGTTTGCGATTTATGTTCGAAATCATTTAGTAACAATTTTAGTTATTTTAATTTATCTTTCATAATAATTAAATTACTTATTAGTCCTCTACTATATTTATTTTACAATATATGATTATTTATATGTGTAGTTAATTATATGTACATTTCTATTTACGTTTATAGGTTCGTGAATCGTCGGGAGTAGTCGAAAGTCAAATTGAATTCATAAAAATAGTTCACAAGTTTTTAGACTCAACTTTACAGACTTTGCTTATCGTGTCGAGATCATAAAAAATTAAGTTTAAATTTGGTCGGAAATTCTTGGGTCGTCACATCAAAGCCCATAGATCTATCTTTAGGATTCACGTCAATTGGTGGCAATTATAATAAACATCAATTCTTAGGCTACCAAGTTAAACAAGGGCGATATTCGGTATAACGATTTAACATAGAATGTAGTTTCAATACTTGTGTCTATTTTGTAAATCATTTTCAAAACTGCATGTATTCTCATCCCAAAATATTAGATTTTAAAAGGGGGACTATAACTCACTTTCACATATCTTTACTTCGTTGGGAAGTAAGACTTGGCCACTCGTCGATTCACGAACCTATAACAAATATGTACATATATATCAAAGTATGTTCAAAATATATTTACAACATTTTTAATACGTTTTATTGTTTTAAGTTTATTAAGTCAGTTGTCCTCGTTAGTAACCTACAACTAGTTGTCCACAGTTAGATGTACAGAAAATAAATCGATATATATTATCTTGAATCAATCCATGACCCAGTGTATACACGTCTCACGCTAGATCACAACTCAAAGTATATATATTTTTGGAATCAACCTCAACCCTGTAGTGACCCGAACTTTTCCATGTTTATATATATTAATTGAGATTGATATTTACATGATTAAATGTTTCCAACATGTTAAGCAATCAAACTTGTTAAGACTTGATTAATTGAAATATGTTTCATATAGACAATTGACCACCCAAGTTGACCGGCGATTCACGAACGTTAAAACTTGTAAAAACGACATGACGATATATATATATATGGATATACATATGGTTAACATGAGATTATGATAAGTAAGTATCTCCATAAGTATATTAAGAATGAGTTATATACATATAAACAAGACTACTAACTTAAGGATTTCGAAACGAGACATATATGTAACGATTATCGTTGTAACGACATTTAAATGTATATATATCATATTAAGATATATTAATATATCATAATATCATGATAATATAATAATTTAACATCTCATTAGATATAATAAGCAATGGGTTAACAACATTAATTGAGATCGTTAACTTAAAGGTTTCAAAACAACACTTACATGTAACGACTAACGATGACTTAACGACTCAGTTAAAATGTATATACATGTAGTGTATTTAGATGTATTAAAATAATTTTGGAAGACTTCAAGACATATATCAAAACACTCATACTTAACGAAAATGGTTACAGTTACTTTCCCATTCTTTTCTTTCATCAAGAATTCTAGTCGTATTCTTACCCGTATTATACACAGCTTCAAAACGTACTTACTATGGGTATATACCAATAGGAACTAGCATGGGATTCCACTCTTGATTATGTCATGTATGACTAATCAATTTTAACTTCTACCACGAGCTAGTCAACTAACTAGAACTCCTTTTAACCCCACTCACCAATTACCACTCATCATTCACTCCATTTCACTTCCAATTCTCTTTCTAATTCTCTCTCAACACACACACACACACACACACACACACTATTATGAACGTATTTTTCCAGTAGTTAATCATCATCTTCATCAAAAATCACTTCAAGAATCAAGCTATAATCATCATAGGAAGAACACTTCAAGAACACTTCAAAAATCCCTTCAAGTTTACTAATTTACTTCCAAGCTTTCTAATCCATTCCAAGTAATCATCTAAGATCAAGAAACCTTTGTTATATACAGTAGGTTATCTTTCTTATTCAAGGTAATATTCATATTCAAACTTTGATTCAATTTCTATAACTATAAACTATCTTAATTCGAGTAAAAATCTTACTTGAACTTGTTTTTGTGTCATGATCCTACTTCAAGAACTTTCAAGCCATCCAAGATCCTTTGAAGCTAGATCATTTCTTGTCACTTCCAGTAGGTTTACCTACTAAACTTGAGGTAGTAATGATGTTCATAACATCATTCGATTCATATATATAAAACCATCTTATTCGAAGGTTTAAACTCGTAATCACTAGAACATAGTTTAGTTAATTCTAAACTTGTTCGCAAACAAAAGTTAATCCTTCTAACTTGACTTTTAAAATTAACTAAACACATGTTCTATATCTATATGATATGCTAACTTAATGATTTAAAACCTGAAAACACGAAAAACACCGTAAAATCGGATTTACGCCGTCGTAGTAACACCGCGGGCTGTTTTGGGTTAGTTAATTAAAAACTATGATAAACTTTGATTTAAAAGTTGTTATTATGAGAAAATGATTTTTATTATGAACATGAAACTATATCCAAAAATTATGGTTAAACTCAAAGTAGAAGTATGTTTTCTAAAATGGTCATCTAGACGTCGTTCTTTCGACTGAAATGACTACCTTTACAAAAACGGCTTGTAACTTATTTTTCCGACTATAAACCTATACTTTTTCTGTTTAGATTCATAAAATAGAGTTCAATATGAAACCATAGCAATTTGATTCACTTAAAACGGATTTAAAATGAAGAAGTTATGGGTAAAACAAGATTGGATAATTTTTCTCATTTTAACTACGTGAAAATTGGTAACAAATCTATTCCAACCATAACATAATCAACTTGTATTGTATATTATGTAATCTTGAGATACCATAGACACGTATACAATGTTTCGACCTATCATGTCGACACATCTATATATATTTCGGAACAACCATAGACACTCTATATGTGAATGTTGGAGTTAGCTATACAGGGTTGAGGTTGATTTCAAAATATATATAGTTTGAGTTGTGATCAATACTGAGATACGTATACACTGGGTCGTAGATTGATTCAAGATAATATTTATCGATTTATTTCTGTACATCTAACTGTGGACAACTAGTTGTAGGTTACTAACGAGGACAACTGACTTAATAAACTTAAAACATCAAAATATATTAAAAGTGTTGTAAATATATTTTGAACATACTTTAATATATATGTATATATTGTTATAGGTTCATGAATCAATAGTGGCCAAGTCTTACTTCTCGACGAAGTAAAAATCTGTGAAAGTGAGTTATAGTCCCACTTTTAAAATCTAATATTTTTGGGATGAGAATACATGCAGGTTTTATAAATGATTTACAAAATAGACACAAGTACGTGAAACTACATTCTATGGTTGAATTATCGAAATCGAATATGCCCCTTTTTATTAAGTCTGGTAATCTAAGAATTAGGGAACAGACACCCTAATTGACGTGAATCCTAAAGATAGATCTATTGGGCATAACAAACCCCATCCAAAGTACCGGATGCTTTAGTACTTCGAAATTTATATCATATCCGAAGGGTGTCCCGGAATGATGGGGATATTCTTAAATATGCATCTTGTTAATGTCGGTTACCAGGTGTTCACCATATGAATGATTTTTATCTCTATGTATGGGATGTGTATTGAAATATGAAATCTTGTGGTCTATTCTTACGATTTGATATATATAGGTTAAACCTATAACTCACCTACATTTTTGTTGACGTTTAAAGCATGTTTATTCTCAGGTGAATATTAAGAGCTTCCGCTGTTGCATGCTAAAATAAGGACAAGATTTGGAGTCCATGTTTGTATGATATTGTGTAAAAACTGCATTCAAGAAACTGATTTCGATGTATCATATTTGTATTGTAAACCATTATGTAATGGTCGTGTGTAAACAGAATATTTTAGATTATCATTATTTGATAATCTACGTAAAGCTTTTTAAACCTTTATTTATGAAATAAAGGTTATGGTTTGTTTTAAAAATGAATGCAGTCTTTGAAAAACGTCTCATATAGAGGTCAAAACTTCGCAACGAAATCAATTAATATGGAACGTTTTTAATCAATAAGAACAGGACATTTCAGTTGGTATCAGAGCGTTGGTCTTAGAGAACCAGAATTTTGCATTAGTGTGTCTTATGTAGTTTGTTAGGATGCATTAGTGAGTCTGGACTTCGTCCGTGTTTACTTGAAAAAAGATTGCTTAACAAATTTTGTTGGAAACTATATATTTTTAACATGTGAATATTATGTGATATATTAATCTCTTAACGCGTTTGATATTATGTGATAGATGTCTACCTCTAGAACAAGTCCTATTGACTCACCTAATAATAATGAAGAGTCAAATGTAAATTGGAATGATTCGTGGATTGATTCACAAGTTCCCGAAGAGGAACCGGAAGAAGAGTCGGAACCGGAAGAAGAATCGGAACCGGAAGAAGAATCGGAACCGGATGAAGAAATAGAACCGGGGGGGGGGGGGGAAATAATAAAACGGTTAAGTAAAAGAAAATCCTCAACCAACCGACCAAGGTTAATTATGGTCAATGGTGTTTCCGCCAAGGAAGCAAAATATTGGGAGGATTACCAATTCTCCGATGAATCGAATTCCGACGAGAATTCCGATAATGTTATAGAAATTACCCCAACTGAATTTAAAAAGGCAAAAGAAAATAATAAGGGAAAGGGCATAAAAATAGAGAAATCTAATTCCAACCCCGATGAACTTTATATGTATCGTCAACCCCCGAAGTCCTTAAGTTGTAACAATGACCCGGGAACCTCTAAACCACCAGGTTTTTCTAAACCAATGTGGATAACGACGGCTCGTATTAGGGGAACATCATATATCCCTAGAAACTTGGCAAAACGAACCAAAACCGAAGAAGAAGAAACAAGCGAGTCGGAATAAGATAGTTGTATTCGTGTGGTGTAATATAAGTAATATAGTGTGCTTATGCTTTATGATATATGTAAAAATTGTTTGTATTAATAAGTATTTTTTTTTTATGAATCTAACTCTTGTCTATTTTACAGTATAAAAACACAAAATGGATAGACAACCCAATATTTTAAGAGACCTACCCGGAGACATGATTGATGAAATCTTGTCTAGAGTCGGTCAGAATTCTTCGGCACAACTATTTAAGGCGAGATCAGTTTGTAAGACATTCGAAGAACGTTCCAAGAATGCCTTGGTTTATAAAAGGCTTTCGTTCGAAAGATGGGGGATATCACATTGGGAAATCCATAAGTTACGATGTGTTTACTTTGACGCATATATTGCGGGGAACCCAAATGCTGTTTTACGCAATGGGTTAAGAAATTATTTTGACTCAATATATCCGAATATTGGACTTCGTGATTTAGAAAAAGCGGCTAACATGCAACATAAAGAAGCATGTTATGCTTACGGATTAGTAATGATCGCTTCTCACCAAAGTGAGAACAAGAACATCGGGCTACAACTATTAAACAAAACGTTCTCACAAGTGACGGAGTCGGTAATTGGGGTAAGAAATGAGGTTTTTAGATTGTTACGGGACTGTTGGACATTACGTAACCCTCGTCCCTTTGACGACATTACAACACGCTGTCTTATCAACGGCCATAACGGTTATGTTACACAAGACCAAGGATGGGAAGTAATCCTAGTAAAACCATAATGCATGACTTGTTTCTGGACGTATGAATTACGTGTCTTTATTGCCTTTGCTGAACGACTTGTGTACTAGCTAGAATTATCTTCACAACCATCTTGTATCAAATTTATTGTGTGCTATATTTCATGCTATATGTAAAATAAGCGGTATTGTAAGTTTGTAAAATATTCTGTAAAAGTTTTAACGCGAAATATTATTATAATTAGTTTTTCATATAGAATTGTAGTAGTTGAATTGTATATTAGCTACTAAGTATGAACTTAACGGGTAGGTACTACCCGAATTTAAACTTATAAAACGCTAATATGAAGAAAAAGCTTTTATAAATGAGTTCATATTATGCTACGAAATACTATTAACTACTCTTAATATTCTGTATGATTAACTTGTTCCATTTCACTATTTTGAAGGAAATGGCACCGACTACTCGACACACCGTGAATATGAATGAAGAGGAATTCCGTACTTTTCTAGCTTCAAACATAGCCGCAGTACAGGCTGCGCTACATACCAACAATAACCTTGGATCTAGCAGTACAGGAAATCGTGTAGGATGCACCTACAAAGAATTCACTGCCTGCAAACCTTTGGAATTTGATGGAACCGAAGGACCGATCGGATTGAAACGGTGGACCGAGAAGGTCGAATCGGTGTTTGCCATAAGTAAGTGTACTGAAGAGGACAAAGTAAAGTACGCTACGCATACCTTCATAGGTTCTGCGTTAACATGGTGGAATACCTATCTAGAGCAAGTGGGACAAGACGATGCGTACGCACTACCGTGGTCAGCATTCAAGCACTTGATGAATGAGAAGTACCGTCCCAGAACCGAGGTCAATAAGCTCAAGACAGAACTTAGAGGGTTACGAACCCAAGGATTTGATATTACCACGTACGATAGACGATTCACAGAATTGTGCCTATTGTGTCCGGGAGCATTCGAAGATGAGGAAGAGAAGATCGACGCGTTTGTGAAAGGATTACCGGAAAGAATCCAAGAAGATATAAGTTCACACGAGCCCGCCTCCATACAACAGGCATGTAGAATGGCTCACAAAATAGTGAACCAGATTGAAGAAAGAATTAAAGAACAGACTGCTGAAGAGGCCAACGTGAAGCAAGTCAAAAGAAAGTGGGAGGAAAACGGTGATAAGAATCACCAATACAACAACAACAGCAATTACAACAATAATCGCAACAATTATCCCAACAATTGCAACATCAATCGCAACTACAACAAACGGCCCAACAACAACAACAACAACAACAACAACAGCAGCAACTACAACAATCATCCCAACAACAATAATAACCGCAACAAAAACAACAATCAGAAGCAGCTATGCCAAAGGTGTGAAAAGTATCACTCGGGGTTCTGCACCAATTTTTGCAACAAGTGTAAAAGAAATGGTCATAGCGCGATGAAGTGTGAGGTCTACGGACCAGGGGTTAATAGAACGAAAGGAACAAATGGTGTCGGAACGAGTAATGGCGGAGGAAGTAGTGTCGGAGCAAGTTATGCCAATGTAGTTTGTTATAAATGTGGAAAACCGGGCCACATTATTAGAAATTGCCCGAACCAGGAGAACACGAATGGACAAGGCCGCGGAAGAGTTTTCAATATTAATGCGGCAGAAGCACAGGAAGACCCAGAGCTTGTTACGGGTACGTTTCTTATTGACAATAAATCTGCTTACGTTTTATTTGATTCGGGTGCGGATAGAAGCTATATGAGTAGAGATTTTTGTGCTAAATTAAGTTGTCCATTGACGCCTTTGGATAGTAAATTTTTACTCGAATTAGCAAATGGTAAATTAATTTCAGCAGATAATATATGTCGGAATCGAGAAATTAAACTGGTTAGCGAAACATTTAAGATTGATTTGATACCTGTAGAGTTAGGGAGTTTTGATGTGATAATCGGTATGGACTGGTTGAAAGAAGTGAAAGCAGAGATCGTTTGTTACAAAAATGCAATTCGCATTATACGAGAAAAAGGAAAACCCTTAATGGTGTATGGAGAAAAGGGCAACACGAAGCTACATCTTATTAGTAATTTGAAGGCACAATTACTAATAAGAAAAGGTTGCTATGCTGTTCTAGCACACGTCGGAAAAGTACAAACTGAAGAAAAGAGCATCAATGATGTTCCCATTGCAAAAGAATTTCCTGATGTATTTCCGAAAGAATTACCGGGATTACCCCCACATCGATCAGTTGAATTTCAAATTGATCTTGTACCAGGAGCTGCACCAATAGCTCGTGCTCCTTACAGACTCGCACCCAGCGAGATGAAAGAACTGCAAAGCCAATTACAAGAACTTTTAGAGCATGGTTTCATTCGACCAAGCACATCACCGTGGGGAGCTCCTGTTTTGTTTGTCAAGAAGAAAGATGGTACATTCAGGTTGTGTATCGACTACCGAGAGTTGAACAAACTTACCATCAAGAACCGCTACCCACTATCGAGAATCGACGACTTATTTGATCAACTACAAGGCTCGTCTGTTTATTCAAAGATTGACTTACGTTCCGGGTATCATCAAATGCGGGTGAAAGAAGATGATATTCCAAAGACTGCTTTCAGAACACGTTACGGTCATTACGAGTTTATGGTCATGCCGTTTGGTTTAACTAATGCACCAGCTATGTTCATGGACCTTATGAACCGAGTGTGTGGACCATACCTTGACAAGTTTGTCATTGTTTTCATTGATGACATACTTATTTACTCAAAGAATGACCAAGAACACGGTGAACATTTGAGAAAGGTGTTAGAAGTATTGAGGAAGGAAGAATTATACGCTAAGTTTTCAAAGTGTGCATTTTGGTTGGAAGAAGTTCAATTCCTCGGTCACATAGTGAACAAAGAAGGTATTAAGGTGGATCCGGCAAAGATAGAAACTGTTGAAAAGTGGGAAACCCCGAAAACTCCGAAACACATACGCCAGTTTTTAGGACTAGCTGGTTACTACAGAAGGTTCATCCAAGACTTTTCCATAATAGCAAAACCCTTGACTGCATTAACGCATAAAGGGAAGAAATTTGAATGGAATGATGAACAAGAGAAAGCGTTTCAGTTATTGAAGAAAAAGCTGACTACGGCACCTATATTGTCATTGCCTGAAGGGAATGATGATTTTGTGATTTATTGTGATGCATCAAAGCAAGGTCTCGGTTGTGTATTAATGCAACGAACGAAGGTGATTGCTTATGCGTCTAGACAATTGAAGATTCACGAACAAAATTATACGACGCATGACTTGGAATTAGGCGCGGTTGTTTTTGCATTAAAGACTTGGAGGCACTACTTATATGGGGTCAAAAGTATTATATATACCGACCACAAAAGTCTTCAACACATATTTAATCAGAAACAACTGAATATGAGGCAGCGTAGGTGGATTGAATTATTGAATGATTACGACTTTGAGATTCGTTACCATCCGGGGAAGGCAAATGTGGTAGCCGATGCCTTGAGCAGGAAGGACAGAGAACCCATTCGAGTAAAATCTATGAATATAATGATTCATAATAACATTACAACTCAAATAAAGGAGGCACAACAAGGAGTTTTAAAAGAGGGAAATTTAAAGGATGAAATACCCAAAGGATCGGAGAAGCATCTTAATATTCAGGAAGACGGAACCCGGTATAGGGCTGAAAGGATTTGGGTACCAAAATTTGGAGATATGAGAGAAATGGTATTTAGAGAAGCTCATAAAACCAGATACTCAATACATCCTGGAACGAGGAAGATGTACAAGGATCTCAAGAAACATTTTTGGTGGCCGGGTATGAAGGCCGATGTTGCTAAATATGTAGGAGAATGTTTGACGTGTTCTAAGGTCAAAGCTAAGCATCAGAAACCATCAGGTCTACTTCAACAACCCGAAATCCCGGAATGGAAATGGGAAAACATTACCATGGATTTCATCACTAAATTGCCAAGGACTGCAAGTGGTTTTGATACTATTTGGGTAATAGTTGATCGTCTCACCAAATCAGCACACTTCCTACCAATAAGAGAAGATGACAAGATGGAGAAGTTAGCACGACTGTATTTGAAGGAAGTCGTCTCCAGACATGGAATACCAATCTCTATTATCTCTGATAGGGATGGCAGATTTATTTCAAGATTCTGGCAGACATTACAGCAAGCATTAGGAACTCGTCTAGACATGAGTACTGCCTATCATCCACAAACTGATGGGCAGAGCGAAAGGACGATACAAACGCTTGAAGACTTGCTACGAGCATGTGTTATTGATTTCAGAAACAGTTGGGATCGACATCTACCGTTAACAGAATTTTCCTACAACAACAGCTACCATTCAAGCATTGAGATGGCGCCGTTTGAATCACTTTATGGTAGAAAGTGCAGGTCTTCGATTTGTTGGAGTGAAGTGGGGGATAGACAGATTACGGGTCCGGAGATTATACAAGAAACTACCGAGAAGATCATCCAAATTCAACAACGGTTGAAAACCGCCCAAAGTCGACAAAAGAGCTATGCTGACATTAAAAGAAAAGATATATAATTTGAAAATGGAGAGATGGTCATGCTTAAAGTTGCACCTTGGAAAGGCGTTGTTCGATTTGGTAAACGAGGGAAATTAAATCCAAGGTATATTGGACCATTCAAGATTATTGATCGTGTCGGACCAGTAGCTTACCGACTTGAGTTACCTCAACAACTCGCGGCTGTACATAACACTTTCCACGTCTCGAATTTGAAGAAATTTTTTGCTAAAGAAGATCTCACTATTCCGTTAGATGAAATCCAAATCAACGAAAAACTTCAATTCATCGAAGAACCCGTCGAAATAATGGATCGTGAGGTTAAAAGACTTAAGCAAAACAAGATACCAATTGTTAAGGTTCGATGGAATGCTCGTAGAGGACCCGAGTTCACCTGGGAGCATGAAAATCAGATGAAGAAGAAATACCCGCATCTATTTCCAGAAGATTCGTCAACACCTTCAACAGCTTAAAATTTCGGGACGAAATTTATTTAACGGGTAGGTACTGTAGTGACCCGAACTTTTCCATGTTTATATATATTAATTGAGATTGATATTTACATGATTAAATGTTTCCAACATGTTAAGCAATCAAACTTGTTAAGACTTGATTAATTGAAATATGTTTCATATAGACAATTGACCACCCATGTTGACCGGCGATTCACGAACGTTAAAACTTGTAAAAACGACATGACGATATATATATATATATATATATATATGGATATACATATGGTTAACATGAGATTATGATAATTAAGTATCTCCATAAGTATATTAAGAATGAGTTATATACATATAAACAAGACTACTAACTTAAGGATTTCGAAACGAGACATATATGTAACGATTATCGTTGTAACGACATTTAAATGTATATATATCATATTAAGATATATTAATATATCATAATATCATGATAATATAATAATTTAACATCTCATTAGATATAATAAGCAATGGGTTAACAACATTAATTGAGATCGTTAACTTAAAGGTTTCAAAACAACACTTACATGTAACGACTAACGATGACTTAACGACTCAGTTAAAATGTATATACATGTAGTGTATTTAGATGTATTAAAATAATTTTGGAAGACTTCAAGACATATATCAAAACACTCATACTTAACGAAAATGGTTACAGTTACTTTCCCATTCTTTTCTTTCATCAAGAATTCTAGTCGTATTCTTACCCGTATTATACACAGCTTCAAAACGTACTTACTATGGGTATATACCAATAGGAACTAGCATGGGATTCCACTCTTGATTATGTCATGTATGACTAATCAATTTTAACTTCTACCATGAGCTAGTCAACTAACTAGAACTCCTTTTAACCCCACTCACCACTCACCAATTACCACTCATCATTCACTCCATTTCACTTCCAATTCTCTTTCTAATTCTCTCTCAACACACACACACTATTATGAATATATTTTTCCAGTAGTTAATCATCATCTTCATCAAAAATCACTTCAAGAATCAAGCTATAATCATCATAGGAAGAACACTTCAAGAACACTTCAAAAATCCCTTCAAGTTTACTAATTTACTTCCAAGCTTTCTAATCCATTCCAAGTAATCATCTAAGATCAAGAAACCTTTGTTATATATAGTAGGTTATCTTTCTTATTCAAGGTAATATTCATATTCAAACTTTGATTCAATTTCTATAACTATAAACTATCTTAATTCGAGTAAAAATCTTACTTGAACTTGTTTTTGTGTCATGATCCTACTTCAAGAACTTTCAAGCCATCCAAGATCCTTTGAAGCTAGATCATTTCTTGTCACTTCCAGTAGGTTTACCTACTAAACTTGAGGTTGTAATGATGTTCATAACATCATTCGATTCATATATATAAAACCATCTTATTCGAAGGTTTAAACTCGTAATCACTAGAACATAGTTTAGTTAATTCTAAACTTGTTCGCAAACAAAAGTTAATCCTTCTAACTTGACTTTTAAAATTAACTAAACACATGTTCTATATCTATATGATATGCTAACTTAATGATTTAAAACCTGGAAACACGAAAAACACCGTAAAACCGGATTTACGCCGTCGTAGTAACACCGCGGGCTGTTTTGGGTTAGTTAATTAAAAACTATGATAAACTTTGATTTAAAAGTTGTTATTCTGAGAAAATGATTTTTATTATGAACATGAAACTATATCCAAAAATTATGGTTAAACTCAAAGTAGAAGTATGTTTTCTAAAATGGTCATCTAGACGTCGTTCTTTCGACTGAAATGACTACCTTTACAAAAACGACTTGTAACTTATTTTTCCGACTATAAACCTATACTTTTTCTGTTTAGATTTATAAAATATAGTTCAATATGAAACCATAGCAATTTGATTCACTCAAAACGGATTTAAAATGAAGAAGTTATGGGTAAAACAAGATTGGATAATTTTTCTCATTTTAACTACGTGAAAATTGGTAACAAATCTATTCCAACCATAACTTAATCAACTTGTATTGTATATTATGTAATCTTGAGATACCATAGACACGTATACAATGTTTTAACCTATCATGTCGACACATCTATATATATTTCGGAACAACCATAGACACTCTATATGTGAATGTTGGAGTTAGCTATACAGGGTTGAGGTTGATTCCAAAATATATATAGTTTGAGTTGTGATCAATACTGAGATACGTATACACTGGGTCGTGGATTGATTCAAGATAATATTTATCGATTTATTTCTGTACATCTAACTGTGGACAACTAGTTGTAGGTTACTAACGAGGACAGCTGACTTAATAAACTTAAAACATCAAAATATATTAAAAGTGTTGTAAATATATTTTGAACATACTTTAATATATATGTATATATTGTTATAGGTTCGTGAATCAATAGTGGCCAAGTCTTACTTCTCGACGAAGTAAAAATCTGTGAAAGTGAGTTATAGTCCCACTTTTAAAATCTAATATTTTTGGGATGAGAATACATGCAGGTTTTATAAATGATTTACAAAATAGACACAAGTACGTGAAACTACATTCTATGGTTGAATTATCGAAATCGAATATGCCCCTTTTTATTAAGTCTGGTAATCTAAGAATTAGGGAACATACACCCTAATTGATGCGAATCCTAAAGATAGATCTATTGGGCCTAACAAACCCCATCCAAAGTACCGGATGCTTTAGTACTTCGAAATTTATATCATATCCGAAGGGTGTCCCGGAATGATGGGGATATTCTTAAATATGCATCTTGTTAATGTCGGTTACCAGGTGTTCACCATATGAATTATTTTTATCTCTATGTATGGGATGTGTATTGAAATATGAAATCTTGTGGTCTATTCTTACGATTTGATATATATAGGTTAAACCTATAACTCACCAACATTTTTGTTGACATTTAAAGCATGTTTATTCGCAGGTGAATATTAAGAGCTTCCGCTGTTGCATACTAAAATAAGGACAAGATTTGGAGTCCATGTTTGTATGATATTGTGTAAAAACTGCATTCAAGAAACTGATTTCGATGTATCATATTTGTATTGTAAACCATTATGTAATGGTCGTGTGTAAACAGAATATTTTAGATTATCATTATTTGATAATCTACGTAAAGCTTTTTAAACCTTTATTTATGAAATAAAGGTTATGGTTTGTTTTAAAAATGAATGCAGTCTTTGAAAAACGTCTCATATAGAGGTCAAAACTTCGCAATGAAATCAATTAATATGGAACGTTTTTAATCAATAAGAACGGGACATTTCAAACCCTGTATAGCTAACTCTAACTTTACTGCATATAGAGTGTCTATGGTTGTTCCAAATAATATATATACATGGGTCGATATGATATGTCAAAACATTTGCATACGTGTCTATGGTATCCCAAGATTACATAATATATTAAAATACATGTATAATACAATATGAGTTAGCTAGAATATGATTAATATAGATTTGTTACCAATTTTCACGTAGTTACAACAAGCAAAAATATCCAATCTTGTTTTACCCATAACTTCTTCGTTTTAAATCCGTTTTTAGTGATTCAAGTTGCTATGGTTTCATATTGAACTTAAATTTATGAATTTAAACAGAAAAAGTATAAGTTTATAGTCGGAAATATATGTTACAAGTCATTTTTGTAAAGGTAGTCATTTCAGTCGAAAGAACGACGTCTAGATGATCATTTTGGAAAACATACTTCCACTTTAAGTTTAACCATCATTTTGGATATAGTTTCATATTCATAAGAAAAATCATTTTCCCAGAAGAACAACTTTTAAATCAAAATTTATCATAGTTTTTAATTAACTAACCCAAAACAGCCCGCGGTGTTACTACGACGGCGTATATCCGGTTTTACGGTGTTTTTCGTGTTTTCAGGTTTTAAATCATTAAGTTAGCATATAATATAGATATAGAACATGTGTTTAGTTGATTTTAAATTCAATTTAGAAGGATTAACTTTAGTTTGCGAACAAGTTTAGAATTAACTAAACTATGTTCTAGTGATTACAAGTTTAAACCTTCGAATAAGGTAGTTTTATATATATGAATCGAATGATGTTATGAATATCATTACTACCTCAGGTTTTGTGGATAAACCTACTAGAAATGAGAAAAATAGATCTAGCTTCAAAGGATCCTTGGATGGCTTGAAAGTTCTTGAAGTAGAATCATGACACGAAAACAAGTTCAAGTAAGATTATTACTCAAATTAAGATAGTTATAGTTATAGAAATTGAATCAAAGCTTGAATATGAATATTACTTTGATTTAGAAAGATAACCTACTGTAAATAACAAAGGTTTCTTGATCTTAGATGATTGCTTGGAATGAATTAGGAAACTTGGAAGTAAACTTGTAAACTTGGAAGTGTTCTTGATGTGTTCTTGAGTAATTTTTTTATGATGATTATAGGTAATAACCAAAGCTTGTATTTGATGATTTTTGCTGGAAAAATAGTAACTTAGATGTTCATGGAAGAGTGTGTGTGTTTTGAGAGAGGATTGGGAAGAAAATTGGAAGTGAAATGGAGTAGGTGGTGAGTGGTGAAGGTGAGTGGGGTTAAAAGGAGTTCTTGTTTTTGTTTCCTTGCTCATAAGTTATGCTAGTTGTCTAATTGTTGGTTCTACATGTTTGTTGACTATCTAGGGCTTCTAAGAGCTGAATTATTATGTGTATATACTAATAGTATATATGTCTAGGAGCTGGGTATTGTACGAGTACGAATACGGTTGCATACGAGTAGAATTGTTGATGAAAATGAATGAGAATGCAATTGTAAGCATTTTTGGTAAGTAGAAGTACTTTGATATGTGTCTTGAAGTCTTTCAAAATTGTACTAATACATCTAAATACACTATATGTATACACATTTTAACTGAGTCATTAAGTCATCGTTAGTCGTTACATGTAAGTGTTGTTTTGAAACCTTTAAGTTAACGATCTCATTTAATGTTGTTAACCCATTGTTTATTATATCTAATGAGATGTTAAATTATTATATTATCATGATATTATGATGTATGAATCTATTTTAATATGATATATATATATATATACATTAAAATGTCGTTACAACGATAATCGTTACATATATGCCTCGATTCAAAATTCTTAAGTTAGTAGTCTTGTTTTACATATGTAGTTCATTGTTAACATACTTAATGATATATATAATTATCATTTTATCATGTTAAATATAGTGTAACAATATCTTAATATGATACATATCTATTTAGTAAGACGTTGTAATAACGATAATCGTTATATATATCGTTTCGTGTTTCTTAACTTAGTAGTCTCATTTTTATGTATATAATTCATTGTTAATATACATATGGAGATACTTACTTATCATAATCTCATGTTAACTATATGTATATCCATATATATATTGTCATGTCATTTTTACAAGTTTTATCGTTCGTGAATCGCCGGTCAACTTGGGTGGTCAATTGTCTACATGAAACTCATTTCAAATAATCATAAGTTTGATTGCTTAACATGTTGGAAACATTTAATCATGCAAATATAGTTTTCAATTAATATATAATCTTGGAAAAGTTCGGGTCACTACAGGACGAACTCGAGGACAGACAATTAACTGGTCCTGAAATCATTCACGAAACTACCGAAAAGATCGTACAAATTAAGCTACGATTAGAAACTGCCCGTAGCCGACAAAAGAGCTATGCCGATAAGAAACAAAAAGACATCGAATACCAAGTTGGAGATAAAGTCATATTGAAAGTATCCCCTTGGAAAGGTGTTGTTCACTTCGGTAAACCAAGTAAACTCAGTCCACGATACGTTGGACCTTTCACAGTCACTCAAAGAGTCGGTCCCGTGGCGTACCGATTAGAACTACCAACTGAACTTAGCCAAGTACATGATGTGTTTCATGTCTCAAATCTTAAATGGTGTCTTGCTGATGACACACTCGTTATTCCGTTGGATGATGTTCGCATTGATGAGCAAATGCACTTCGTTGAAGAACCTATAGAAATCATGCAAGGAGAGGTCAAACAAACACGTAAAAGCAACATACCTATCGTTAAAGTCCATTGGAATTCGCGTAGAGGCCCCGAATATACCTGGGAACGCAAAGACCACATGAAACGAAACTATCCCCATCTCTTCTCAACTGCTGATGCAAACGAGGAATCTACCTAAAACTTCGGGACGAAGTTTTCAATAACGGGGAGGTACTATAACGACCCTCAATTTTTTCATTCTCTATTTTTCCATATTAAATACCCAACAATATAATTAAACTTAATAATTAAACTTTAATCGATAATGGTTAAGCGTTAAGAATTATAAAATATACTAATTAACTTTGTACATTAATTGACAAGTTAATAAAAATAATAAGTTAATTACCCTTTTGCCCCTAAAAATTTCGGGCCTAAGCAACTCCCATGACCGCCTCTTCAAGCTAACTTATTCCCTAAGTAAATCTAACCCTAACCCTAATTCTAGAATTTTCCTATCATCCCTATAAATAGAGACCTAACCTAAACCTTTTCATTGTACCAAATCACAACAACAATTTTCTCTCCCAAATCTCTCTCCCTCTCTCCCTAGTTTCGGCTCCCAAAACTGAAACCCTACACCACCACCGTCGAAATCACCATCAATCTTCAAGGTGATCTTTAAGTGTTCTTCGCGTTCTTTATGTTCTTCAAGAATCTTCGAGGTGTTCTTTGAATCTTCAAAGGCTTTGATCTTCAATCTTCATCGTGTTCATCTTTTCTTTGTTAGTCGTCTTTGAATCTTCAAAGGTATAACATAAACCCTAACTTATTTATATAAACTTTGAGTTTTGTTTAATACATGTTCATGTTATAAACTTATTCATAAACATATACATAAACACACCTAGATCTATACATGAAATATATATATATATATATATATATATATATATATATATATATATATATATATATATATATATATATATATATATATATATATATATATATATATATATATATATATATATATATATATATATTAATATGTATGTATGTATGTCGACTAGAAAAAAAAGGGGAAAAGGAAAGTTTGATCTTTAAAACCCTAGATAACAATTAGAAGATTTGTTTGTGTTAATTAAGGAAACAAAATAACCCTACATATATACATATACATATCGATACATATATATATACATGTAAAAAAAATATTATATATATATATATATATATATATATATATACACACACACACACACATACACTAGTTACATATATATATATATACTAAACCCTAATTACACCTAAACTATACTACTTTAATTAAAACCCTAAACCTAACCCTAATTTATTAAAACCCTAATTAATTATTAAACCCTAGACATTAATTAAAACCTAATTATTAATTACTAAACCCTAATCATTAATTACTACTCTAATTAATTAAACCTAATTAATTAATGAAACCCTAATATTACTTACACTATTATTTAACACTTACACTTACACTATTATTAACACATATACTATACTACCTATATTATAACGCATAAAAACATTTTGGGATATATATTAGATATATATAGATCTTCGAACTTTCTTGACGAATGGTTTCTACGAAACTCTAGGCGGAAGGGTTTGGATTTCCTGATTTAAAGGATCCTGTAGCTCAAGCCCCTAGACCTGAAATGGCCATTCGAAGGAACAGGGGTGATTGGAAGTATATCTAATATGGTAAGTATCCTAAAATGGAAACACTTTTAAAATAGAAACTTTCTAATTATAAACTTAAAAAAATGGGAAACTTACTAAAAATAGAAACTTTCTAAAAATGGAAACTTTCTAAAAGTAGAAACTTACTAAGAATGGAAACTTAGTAAAACAAACTATACTTAAACACTGACATACTTAAACTTAAACTTAAACTTAAACTTGGGCAAAACACTTACTACTCTTAAATGTCAATAGGTTGACTTTTCTGCTCACTCATCCAACTTTCTATTCCGAGGAATAACTAGCTCATCTCTCTACTTACTAAGGTGAATTCATAGCCACACTCTTTATTGCTAGCAAACTTATTTACTTTTATTGGAGTGAGACACATGCTACTTTTACTATTTACAATTTAGACACAAGTGCCAACTGTTAAAAATATGCTATACCCGGCTATGTCCGACTAAGTCCCTACAGTGATATTTTTAATTGCTCTTTAAATGCATGCTTAATTATTGGGGGTAGGCCTATCGGGAGTAACGTCCCCGATACATTTGACCAAGTCATTGTATTACTTAATAATGAAATAAAACCGACAAGTATAAACTACACCTTGTCTTTAGGGCAAACTTGAACGTTTAGTCTAAATATCACGCATTGGCATAACTTTTTGATCCTGTGAGATCAACTTTACAAACTAAATCTTGTGATCTAAAACAACCGTCAAACTTATTTGTTAAACGTATGAACTTCACTCAACCTTTTGGTTGACACTTTAGCATGTTTTGTCTCAGGTGCTGATTAATTCAAGCTTTCTTACTTACTGCTTATGTGATGCTACTTGGACATAGGATCAAGAGATATCGCATTTACTACTTTTGCATTTGAACATTTACTTTATTCCTTTGTAACGACATTTCATTTTCAGCTGCGTACTCAATAAAGTTTAATTTATCATCTAGTATTGTTCTCGTATATTATAATATGTTGGTTTATTTAATATTAAGTCACATTTCACCCAGGCCCTAACTAGGGGTGTGATAGGTACAGAATGAGATGTTGAGGCATGTGATGTGAATGTTGTTGTTGGTGGTACAGGTATTGATGTTGGTGCCGGTGATGTTGCTGAAGCTGGTACATTTTACACCATATTTTCCAAGGCTACAACTCGGGCGCGAAACTCGTTAACTTATTACTATGGGATGATTGTCGGTAGAAACGAACGAATGAATAAGGTTTAGAATATGCTTTATGATATAGTCGTGGCGAGATATTCTGGAAATGAGGGTGAAAATGGTGTTTCGAACTGATTCGCCGGTAAGTGTTTCAGGTTCTTCGCCAAGAGGGAAATTTGGTTGGTGGAAAGGAATTTCCTTATTATCGTTTCCATTGATTAAGTCGACTACGAACTCATTCCCAATTCAACCAGAACTGAAGATGACTAATTAGTTGATCCATTCCGGTTATACTGCGGCCGGAGCTCGTATGGAAATCCATATCGGAATAGCTATCAGAATTCAAGGAATTCGAACTGGTTAAGGGATCTATCTCGTACGATCAGAGAATTGATTTTTGATAAGAAATAGATTATAGGATGTAGATTAGTACCCTGCAATACATAATTTACATATGCGTATATAACACTAAAATCCCATAAGTTACTGAGGAATCTACGGAAGCTGTTAGGCAAAGGTAACAATAACAGATACGCTAAGATATGAATTTATCTATACACTGTCTATGCAATAGAGGCAGTAAGACGTGTCTAGACTTTAAGGATGATAAGCAAATAATTTTCGACACTAAATGATAAGCAAAACTTTTGACATGCTGACACCATCGAGGTCCAGAACTACTAATGCATCTAAACAACTATCAGTTAGACACACTAACGCAAGACCTGGTTCGATAAGTCCAACGCTCTGATACCACATGAAGCGACTCGTCCTAATCCATAAGTACGAATACAATAACATATGATTACATTGCGAGGTATTTGACCTCTAAATGATACATTTTACAAACATTGCATTCGTATTTAAAAGACAAACTTTCATTTCATCGAAAGTTGACAGGCACATATACCATTTCATAATATATCAAACTATCACTGACTTAATAATAATCTTGATGAACTCAACGACTCAAATATAACGTCTTTTGAAATATGTCATGAATGACTCCAAGTAATATCCTTAAAATGACCAAATGCACATCGGAAGATTTCTTTCATACCTGAGAATAAACATGCTTTCAAGTGTCAACCAAAAGGTTGGTGAGTTCATTATTTTATCATAAACAATCATTTTCATCATTTTAATAGACCACAAGATTTCATATATTGACACGCGTAACTCGCGAATTAAAATTCATTCATATGGTGAACACCTGGTAACCGACCTTAATAGGGTGCATATAGAATATCCCCATCATTCCGGGTTTCACATCGAACATGATAAATCGAAGCACTAAAGCAGTTCAAATTCTCTGACTGGGGCTTGTTAGTGTGACTACTCGGAAATTTTCGACCAAATTTAAACTTAATCTTTAAATTATTTCGATACGATAAGCAAAGTCTGTAATGTTGAGTCTCAAAAATTTTGAACTATTTCATATGTTCAATTGAACTTCGACCATTCCCGACGATTCACGAACCAATAAATATTAAATAGAAATTTATATATAAATAACTATACATGTAAATAATTATATATTATAAATTAAATATACTAATGAACTATCATATGATTTAGTTTATTATGAAAGAAAACTTAATTTTGTTATTTAAAACTGTTTATTTAAAATTAGAGTGTAGATTGAAATTACATAATTTGTCAATAAAGTATTTAATGTTATACTCAGAGATTATTTATTCAATATATATAATTAATACATATATTTACTTGATATTTAAAACATAATTGTATATATAGTAGTTGAAATATATATATAAATATATGTATGATTTCTATACATAATTATTGATTGTATGTATATTATAATATATTAAAATGTATAAATATTAAATACTCAAAATATGTTATTATATAATATATTATATAGTTAATTAATAAAATGTAATATTAATAAATTAAATTTAATTACAAGTTAAAATATAGTTGTTAAGTATTACATAGTTAATAATATGTAATATAAACATATTAAAATTTCTTATAAGTTAAAATATTAAATGTTCAATAAATGTTATCATATGATATATGATTATTAAATGTTACATTGTTAATAAGAGATAATATTAACATATTAAACTTACTTATAAATTCAATATATAAATAATATATCACGTACATTAAAATAAATATTAATAGTAATATCAATATTAATAATATTATTATATATAACATTTAAATATGAAATTTGTTATGTAGAGTTGTTATATTATTATTATCAATTTTATTGATAAACATTAATATTATTATGATTAATGTTATTATTATTATTAAAATTATTAAAATTGTTATATTACATACTAGGATAATAAATTATAAATAATTAAATATATATATGTCCATTCCTTTCCACTTTATACTTCCCTTTCCTTCTTCTGTATACTCGTGATTTCCATCTCTATCTATTCTATTTATTTATTTATTTATTTTTGTTTCTCTCGTTTGTCCTCCTGGATGCTGTCGAGGCATATTTTTTTTTGTTTAAATAAATTGAACAATTCGCTCTTTCAGTCATTCAAATTCCATTTTCACTATCAATAACAATTACAACTTTCTTTTACTGAATCAAAGTTTTTTTTATTTTTTTTACCGATAACTTGTGTTCTTGACAAATTATACCATAATTCGATTTTGACTATCATTTAAAAATCTAAAAGTGTAGTCTTGTTAGGAATCATCCAAGCAATCTTTCTGCAAAACCTCAGGTCTCAATTTGCTTTATTGAATTCAAATTTACGAGTCAAAGTTTTTTTTTCAAAAAGTCAAATATATGAACGAAGACCAAATTCGAGTTTGTTTTTTATGTTTCGAGTTAATTAACGATTCCAATAGTTTCTACATATGATTATCAAACTATTTCATGTTATAACCATAGTCCATTACGCGTTCAAAGTCAAAAATCAATTTTTTTTTTGTTTATAAGCTGCGACAGCAGCTTCTTCCTGTTAATTTTTTTATATTTTTTTTCTATTCATTTAAACACAAATATATTTCGCTAGTTGTTATAAGCCTTCAACAAAAATTAAATTTTGTTATCTTGATTGCATTTTTATTTTTATTTTTTGTCGATGGTGAATGAAGAAGAAGAAGATAATATTATAAAAAGGGAAAACGGGTTATATTATTTTTGGGAGGGATTAATTTCAGAAAGAAAGAAATGGAGGAGTGGTGTTGGAAGTTTATGTGTGAGCGTGAGGTCTCAGTTCGAACCCGGCTTGTGGCGTACATTCTTTTTAATGCATTTTTGAGGTAGTTTTCTATATTAAATTATCATTATTTTTATTATTATTAAGTATTACTAATTAGTATTATTGTTATTGTTATTATTATTGTCATTTTTATCGTTATGATTGTCATTACTAGTGTTACAATTATTATTATTAATATCATAGTTATAAGTATTATAAATATTATTATTATTAATATCATAGTTATAAGTATTATAAATATTATTATTATTAATATCAAAGTTATAAGTATTATAAATATTACTATTATTATTATTATTAATATTAGTATAATCATTCGTAGTAATGTGATTAATAAATTTATTATCATTATTATTAGCGTTATCATTGGTACTAGTATTATCATTTAAAAACTATTAGTATTATTACTAACATTATCATTACTAGTATTATTATTATTATGATTATGATTAAAATTATTATTATTAGATATTCATCAATATTTTTAGAATTATTATCATTATCTATATTAAAATCAATAAAAGTATTTTTATTAAAAAATTTAGAATTATTAGTATTATTAATATAGGAATTTCTACTATCACTATAATTAAGATTGATATTATTATTATGAAAATAATCCAAATTATTTTCATTAATATTATTACTTGTATCATTTTATAATTATTAGTATTATTATTATCATTAACATAGGTATTATTATTTGTATTATGATTATTATTATTAATATTACAAAGTATCATTAATCGACTTATCAGTTAAACATTAATATTAGTAATACTGTATGATTACTGAAATTTCTATTAAAACTATTAAAAATTACCATTGTTATTAAAAGTATTATTTTTACTAAAACTATCATTATTAACGTTATCAGTATTATCTATATCATTATTATTAAGATAATTACGAATATGAAAATAAAAGTATTAATGACGTTATTAAAGTTATAAGCATAAAAATAAAGTTTATATATATAAATATATATTTAATACACATAACTTAACTATATTAATATATCTATATATAAATGAAAATATATATAATAAAACTTATTAATCTACTATATAAATGAATTGCATCACTAATAATAATATATTTTATTCGATCACAATTATGTGTATTAATGTGTATACAAATGATATAGGTTCGTGAATCCAAGACCAACCCTGCATTGTTCAAAATTGTCATATGTATTTTTACTACAAAATACAGTATCGTGAGTTTCATTACTCCCTTTTTATATATATTTTTGGGACTGAGAATACATGCGCTGATTTTACTAATGTTTTACGAAATAGACACAAGTGATCAAAAAACTACATTCTATGGCAGGATTATGAATATTGAATATCACCCCTTTTTAGCTTGGTAACCTAATAATTAGAAAACGGGTATGGCCCCTAATTGACGCGAATCCTAAAGATAGATCTATGGACCTCGACAAGTCCCATCCGGGGTACGGATGCTTTAGTACTTCGAGATTATTATTATTATACAGACGAGAGGTTCTGTTTGGGGATATTCTATGCATTAAAGTTAAGTCGGTTATCAAGCGCTCACCATATGAATGATTTTTAATTCGCGGGTTACGCGTGTTATTTTGTACTCGGGTTACATGTACAATTAAATATCTGAAATCTTGTGGTCTATTAAAATGATGGAAATGAATGTTTATGATAAACTAATGAACTCACTAACCTTTTGGTTGATACTTGAAAGCATGTTTATTTTCAGGTATGAAAGAAAATCTTTCGCTGTGCATTTGCTCATTTTAGAGATATTACTTGTAGTCATTCATGACATATTTAAAAAGACATTTCATTTGAGTCATTGAGTTCATCAAGATTATTATTAAGTCAATTATAGTTGGATATATTACGAAATGGTATGCATGCTATCAACTTTCGATGAAATGAAAGTTGGTCTTTTAAAAACGAATGCAATGTTTGTAAAATGTATCATATATAGGTCAAATTCTTTGCGATGTAATCATATGTTATTGTATTCATCCTTATGGATTAGGATGGGTCGCTTCTTGTGGTATCAGAGCGGTGGTCTTAGCGAACCAGGTCTTGCATTAGTGTGTCTAACGGATAGTTATTTTGATGCATTAGTGAGTCTGGACTTCGACCGTGTCTGCATGTCAAAAGTTTTGCTTATCATTAATGTCAAAAATTATTTGCTTATCATCCTTAAAGTCTAGACACGTCTTACTGCCTTTATTTCATAGATAGTGTAAAGATAAATTCGTATCTTAGCGTATCTGTTATTGTTACCTTTGCTTGACAGCTTCCGTAGATTCCTCCGTAACTTATGGGATTTTAGTATTATATATGCATATGTAAATTATGTATTGCAGGGTACTAATCTACATCCTATAATCTATTTCTTATTGAAAATCCTTCATCTGATCGTACGAGATGAATCCCTCAACCAGTTCGAATTCCTCGGATTTCGACAGCTATTCCGATATGGAGTTTCACCTAAGCTCCGAAAGCAGTGTCACCAGAATGAATCAACAAATCATCCATCCCCAATTCATTTGATAGGTTCATAGACAACTTAATCAATGGAGACGCGAAGGAGGCGATCCCTCCCACCAACCGAATTCACCTTTTGGTGAAGAACCTGAAGCACTTACCGGCGAACCTATTCGAAACACCATTTTCTCTCTCATTTCCAGAGTATCTGGCCACAACTATATAACAACTCAGATTCTAAACCTTATTCATTCGCTCGTTCCTACCGACAATCATTCTGGAGTAATAAGCCAACGAGCTTCGCGCCCGAGTTGTAGCCTTGAAAAATATGGTGCAAAACGTACCAGCTTTAGTAACATCACCAACACCAACAGTACCACCAACATCAATACCAGTACCACCAACAACAACATCCGAATTACACGCCTCAACACCACAATCTATACCTCAAACATAATCATCGTTCTACATGACGTTCTACATCATTTATCTTCGTTCGACATGGCGATTATGTAATCACCAATATTTTAGAGATTATATATTCTTGTTCTAACGGTGAATCAAATGAGTTTAATATCATATTGACTCATAAAATCCATGATTACATCTGAAAAAAATATATATGTATATATATTTTCATAAAGATTGTTGATGTCGTAGCGTGGGGGTACTAAATAGTACTATATTTTACTACGAAATACGTTACAAATTACACAAGTTTTAATTATTTATTTACAAATGGGATATACCTAAACCTTGCTACAACACTATAGGCAGTGTACCTAATCGTAGAGTAGTATAGTTTTTAGTAAGTCCGGTTCGTTCCACAGGGAGCGGGCTTATTGCACACTATATTTTTAAACAACTATATTTGTACAAAATATATATAATTATATATAATAATATATAAAAGGGGGTTTACCGTTTAATGACCGGTTTGTCGATTTATATTTTAAGCAAAGCGTATAGTAAATGATGATATTTAAATAACAATATAAAATAAATAACAATAATTAAAATGACAATAAATAAAAGTACGAGGAAAAATGAAATAAAATATATTATGCTTATTTAAACTTCCGTAATCATGATGTTTGACGTGTTGATTTTAGTTTTATGCCCATGGGTTAATTGTCCTTTGTCCTGGATTATTTAATATGTCCGTCTAGTTTTTGTCCATAACAGTCCATCGGTCATAAATTTAAAGTACGAGTGTCCTCGTCAAATTATCCTTATACCCGAAGTCAAATATTCCAACTAATTGGGGACTTAAACTGTAACAAGGTTTTAATACTTTGTTTAATAATTACACCAGGTTATCGACTGCGTGTAACCCAAGGTTTTAATACTTTGTTATCAATTATGCCAAGTGTCCTTGTACATAATTTCACCTCTGTTTTAATAATTCCATAGACTATTAATCCATTCCCGTATCCGGTTAAATGAACGATTATTCGTACATATAAATATCCCGCCCATCGTGTCCGATCGAGTGTATGTGGTTATTTATAGGTACGTCCAATTGTAAATCTTTATATTAAAATTAACAAACTATCATTTAGTTAAACAAATATAAAGCCCATTAATAGCCCATAGTCTAATTTCCACAATTGTCGTTCTTTTGTCCAAACCCCAATTATGGTACAAAGCCCAATTACCCCGTCTTTAATATTTAGTTCAACATCATGATTACTTTGGCTCAAATAAGCATAATAATAACTTAAGTACGAGACATTAATTTAAAAAGGAGAACATAACTTACATTGAGTATTTATCGCGTAGTGTTACACGGACAGAATTTCGACTTCAAAAACCCGTAAAAATAACTTTTACATAACCCGAACTAATCTAATATAAAACTACCCTATACTATATATATTATATATATATTTATTTATTTATTTATTACAGAGTATTATTATTATTATTTATTATATTTAAACTCGGCAGAATGCATGGCCTTTTATAGGCGTTTTGATTTCTGACAGCTCCGCGAGTCGTGGAGTTTTTGGCCTTCAAACTCCGCGAGTCGTGGAGTTTTTGGCCTTCAAACTCCGCGAGTCGTGGAGTTTGAAAATCCAGCTCAGGATCCTTTGTCTCATAGCTTGTCGACATGATTATATATATATTTATAATATATAAATAATTTATATAATTATTTATATATTATATTTTATTCTTATGCATAGTTGACTCATAATTTTTGGTCCATTGCGTCGGGCGTTGATAGTTGACTCATGTCCCGGTTCCGGATTTTCGAACGTCCTTGCGTACAATTTAATATCTTGTACTTTGCGTTTTGTAACTTGTACTCTTGTCATTTTTAGACGTTTTTCATCAATAAATTGAACCTTTTGAATTGTATCTTGAACATTTGAGCTTTTTGGACGTTTGTGTCTTCAAATCTTTGTTTTCGCCTTTTGTCTTCGCACTTATTTATTTAAAAAATTACAATGAAAATATAATACAATTACATATGAAAACCTATTATTTAGGAGGGATATTGCTATGAAATATATGTTCCTTTTTAGCCTTATCAAACATCCCCACACTTGAGCGTTGCTTGTCCTCAAGCAATACAGAACTTGAAATAAAAACATACATGAATCACTTTTTTATTCATCACACTTTGTACATCAGTGATTTTGATATGGTGGTATAAACAATGATAGTAACGATCGAACCATGGTTAAAGGTGGGTGTGTCATCCACAGTTGCCTCGGGTTTAGGTCAACGACACTTGCAATCAAATAGCCGATTTACTTTCGGTTTCCAAAGCAAAGTGCACATTTGAAAGGCGGTTTACAGTCCCACATGACTATGAAAATTTAGATCCGTTAGGAAATTGGATCTTTATGAAAACATTTGATCTTTTGAAAATTCAATCTAGCTTTTACCCTAGACAAGTTTTCCGGAATAACCCTTCACCGGTGTTTGCAAAATATTTTTATGGGTTGTGTGGGTTTCAGATTTGAAAATTTTAGCTCAACACTTGTGGTTTTGTGTTACTCACTTGCTAACCTTGTATTAGGAAAGCAACACGTCCAGTTCACTTGTCCCGTATATTACCTTTCGGCAAAATACCGTCCGGTTGTAAAGGAAAGCGACGAACCAGAAACTGTTAAGGCAATGTCTAATGACATGCATTTAATTATGGTCTATAATGTGTCAGACGCAATTACTATCATTTGTAGGAGAAATAGTAAAGATCATCCTATAATTTTTTCGGTCTGGCATAAGGTCCTGTCTTTGACCATGCTATGCAACCACCGTTCTTACGGTTGACACCCGATTTGGTTCAGGTGACCTAATGAATTCCATGTGAATTCCTAGGATTTTACGTTCAATGGTAATGAACGCATTGAAAATAGGTTTTCATAAAATAAATCGGTTTGTAACTTTTGATCAAAATATTTTCTCGTTCAAGCTCGAGTTTAGATATCATTGAATTCCATGAGTTTGAATTCTCAATCTTTAAGGTCAATCTCAAGGATTGAGTAATATCAGTCTTAAAAGCTGATTTTTGATCTTTTAAGGAGATTATCCTTTCTGGGGATCTGATTCATTAGTCTTATCAAGCTAATTTGCACGGTGCCCCCCATTGTACGAGATAAATCCTTCTCATGGTTAGGATAAATCTGACCACTTGGCGACCCTGTTTGATGCTGAGGTCCGTGGATTTCCTGCTGATTTTAGAGATGACTTTTCTAGATTTTTTGTCAACCTACAGCTGGTCTGGACGACAACTTCTTGACCTAAACCAAGAAGCGCATGTCTTTTTCGGAAGACTTTACTTCCTTTTAATGATGAAATTGATTCATCGTGTAGATCCATCTTTTCTTTTCTTTCATTGGGTAAAATAGTTAATTTAGTCCAAAACAAAAGCACCTGCAATAACTTTACGGAAACATGTGCTAGATAGTTTTTAATTGAATAACTAGGTACATTCTCCCCACACTAGTTTCTTTCTTTGTCTTTTTATTCTCCTTTATTCCATTTTAAATGAATTCAAGCATTTTAGGGTGTTTATCAATTTATGTCCTTTCCGAGGTAACGATAATTTCGGTATTAACACCTAGTTTTCACCGTTCATAAATATATATAAACATGATTTTAAATTCATTTAGTTGAAAATTTTTCAAATTTTCACAAAATTTAGCAAATAAACTAAGTGCAAACCCGAGAGAATTTATAACCCTTCCCCACACTTGAGATCATGCAATGCCCTCATTTGCATGAAATCAGACTATAATTATAAATTCATGAGGGTGATTAGTGTAGAAAAGTAATTAAAAATACCCAGTTTGTAATTACAAAGCTCGTCGAATGATAGATGGCGCACCTCATCGTTCATTCCTTCTTGTTTTATCACACATGCTTTTTTTTTCAAAAACGGCTGATTTTCTGAACTGTTTACTAATATTTGAAAAAGCGTCTTTTACCCTAATCATGCATTTTTATTAACAAGTTATGCACTAACCCGAACCCCTAATTTAACGTTAAGTGGGGTTAGACTTCCCCATACTTAGCTGACGACATGTGAAGTCGGTAGAATAAGTTCCACGAATTAAAATAGTGAGCCAGTTATTTACATCTCGGGTGGTGTATAATATATCAATGGGTTTAAAGTTTAGACCCACCCGATCGTCACTACTTAATTCTTTTTTAAGTGTAGCTTTTAGTAAATGGATATGTCTCTTTTCTGGTTCTTGGTCAAATGGATCGATATACACTGACATATATATTATAGGGTGGACAATTCCTAACATTTCCTTCCTTTTATTCTCGGGATCAAAGTTTTCACCTCTATTACCCAATTGGGTGAAATCTGAGGTGTCATTATCTATTACAGCTCGTAGTTCATCTTCGATAGATGACTCATCTATTGAGAATGTTGGGTTGGAAGGTTGTGGAATGGTGAATTTCGGGATCGAAGTAGATTCTTCTTCATTAACGGTACTTATCGGTCCCACCACTTTGGTAAAGCCGAATAAAAAGTATCATCGGGATAGTTAGTGATTTCGGAGCTCTCGAATTCATCAAAATTCGATGATATGAGATTTTCTTGCACACGACTCCTCAGATCAACAGGTGCGTAATCTGATAGAGTTTCAGCTTGCCTATTTACAAACTCTCTCATTTGTTCATTTTGAGCATTGAGTTCTTCGAGTTTGATTTTCATATTGTCTAATAAATTTTCAGACACGTAATTTTCCTCGTCTACTGGTTGTTGAGTTTGGAAATATTCTTGGGAATAATTCCAATTTGAATTGTATTCTTCATAATCATTCCATTCAGGTTCCGTGGGTGCGTAATTTTCTATAGGAACGTAATAATAACATTTCCATGTTGAGTGATAATCTCCACAGATTTCACAACCAGTTATTGTTTCGTCATTCGTGATCCAAGATTGACCGAACGAATTGTCATCAACACCCGTTTGAGAGTATTGATTTAATTGATTTTGGATATCAAAAAGAGTTTCCATAGCCTTGTTTTCAAAATTTTCCATTTTATTGCGATGGCCAAATTTTAGCTACAATGTGGTGCATTTACTAATTATCCTATTAGTTATAAAAATAGAAAAACTTATATAAGTTGTCCAATTAATAGACTTTTCTGCTTTTGCCCACGTTTTGAATAGCCAAAAGATGCAGCAGGGAGCCAGAACCCTTTAAATCGGAAGCTCACAACTCAGCCACTAACAAATCCAACTATTACTACGAAGCAGAAAATTGTCAACGTCCATTAATTTAACCACTTAAATAATTTTTCTTTCCGTTTGAGTTATTAGATAAGAAATAGAGAAAATTTCTAAGTCCTAAAAACTAGCGTGTCGAGAAATAAGAAAGAAAAAGATTGCGCGTCGAAAAATGTCGAAAAATAAAAGGTTGAAAAATAAAAAGAAAGTAGCGCGTCGTAACTTAAAAGGTACTAAAAAAAAATTAAAAGTTGCGTCTAAAAATATTAAAGCTTACAAGTAAAACTATATCCCAAATGGCAATAACTTAAAAAGGTATTAAAACTTAAAAAGGCGTCGCAAAATTCTAAAGCACCTAAATCTTAGTCTAAAGAAAAAGCACTTAAGGGATTTTACGGCAAAGCCTAAAAATCTAGAAATAAAAATAATAAGCTACGGCAAAACTAAACTTAACACTAGCTACGAACGATAAATATACAATATTACGATTAAACGATTAAAAAGATACAAAATATAAAAATAAAATTAAAGTTGTAAAAATTATAATTTTTATAAAAATATTATTTTTATCCTATTTATTTTATAAAAGTATTAATTTATATATATATATATATTTAATAATACTAATTAATATTTAAAATACAAATTAATTTAAAAACTAAAACTAAATATTAATATTAATATTAAATATAAACCTAATTAAGTTTTAATAATAATAATTAAATTATACTCGTAATAAATGCCAAATTAGGGTTCTGGGTGCGTCTGTCAGGGCAGCTCCGCGAGTCGTGGAGTTTTAAGCCTGCAAACTCCGCGAGTCGTGGAGTTTGCATTTTCGGTTTTTTTTTTTTTAAATTTTATATTGTTTTTCTAAAATGATATATAAATATATTTATACAAAAATAAATTAAAAATCTGGTGTTTCGCCAAGTTCCCCGGCAGCGGCGCCAAAAACTTGATGTCGTAGCGTGGGGGTACTAAATAGTACTATATTTTACTACGAAATACGTTACAAATTACACAAGTTTTAATTATTTATTTACAAATGGGATATACCTAAACCTTGCTACAACACTATAGGCAGTGTACCTAATCGTAGAGTAGTATAGTTTTTAGTAACTCCGGTTCGTTCTACAGGGAGCGGGCTTATTGCACACTATATTTGTACAAAATATATATAATTATATATAATAATATATAAAAGGGGGTTTACCGTTTAATGACCGGTTTGTCGATTTATATTTTAAGCGAAGCGTATAGTAAATGACGATATTTAAATAACAATATAAAATAAATAACAATAATTAAAATGACAATAAATAAAAGTACGAGGAAAAATGAAATAAAATATATTATGCTTATTTAAACTTCCGTAATCATGATGTTTGACGTGTTGATTTTAGTTTTATGCCCATGGGTTAATTGTCCTTTGTCCTGGATTATTTAATATGTCCGTCTGGTTTTTGTCCATAACAGTCCATCGGTCATAAATTTAAAGTGCGAGTGTCCTCGTCAAATTATCCTTATACCCGAAGTCAAATATTCCAACTAATTGGGGACTTAAACTGTAACAAGGTTTTAATACTTTGTTTAATAATTACACCAGGTTATCGACTGCATGTAACCCAAGGTTTTAATACTTTGTTATCAATTATGCCAAGTGTCCTTGTACATAATTTCACCCCAGTTTTAATAATTCCATAGACTATTAATCCATTCCCGTATCCGGTTAAATGTACGATTATTCGTACATATAAATATCCCGCCCATCGTGTCCGATCGAGTGTATGTGGTTATTTATAGGTACGTCCAATTGTAAATCTTTATATTAAAATTAACAAACTATCATTTAGTTAAACAAATATAAAGCCCATTAATAGCCCATAGTCTAATTTCCACAAGTGTCGTTCTTTTGTCCAAACCCCAATTATGGTACAAAGCCCAATTACCCCGTCTTTAATATTTAGTCCAACATCATGATTACTTTGGCTCAAATAAGCATAATAATAACTTAAGTACGAGACATTAATTTAAAAAGGAGAACATAACTTACATTGAGTATTTATCGCGTAGTGTTACACGGACAGAATTTCGACTTCAAAAACCCGTAAAAATAACTTTTACATAACCCGAACTAATCTAATATAAAACTACCCTATACTATATATATTATATATTTATTTATTTATTTATTACAGAGTATTATTATTATTATTTATTATATATAAACTCGGCAGAATGCATGGCCTTTTATAGGCGTTTTGATTTCTGACAGCTCCGCGAGTCGTGGAGTTTTTGGCCTTCAAACTCCGCGAGTCGTGGAGTTTGAAAATCCAGCTCAGGATCCTTTGTCTCATAGCTTGTCGACATGATTATATATATATTTATAATATATAAATAATTTATATAATTATTTATATATTATATTTTATTCTTATGCATAGTTGACTCATAATTTTTGGTCCATTGCGTCGGGCGTTGATAGTTGACTCATGTCCCGGTTCCGGATTTTCGAACGTCCTTGCGTACAATTTAATATCTTGTACTTTGCGTTTTGTAACTTGTACTCTTGTCATTTTTAGACGTTTTTCATCAATAAATTGAACCTTTTGAATTGTATCTTGAACATTTGAGCTTTTTGGACGTTTGTGTCTTCAAATCTTCGTTTTCGCCTTTTGTCTTCGCACTTATTTATTTAAACAATTACAATGAAAATATAATACAATTACATATGAAAACCTATTATTTAGGAGGGATATTGCTATGAAATATATGTTCCTTTTTAGCCTTATCAATTGTAATTAAAAATTCTTTTGTACAAACTGATTATGGTGAAAATATTTTAACCGGTAGGTAATACCCGAGAAATGTTTAGATTTCACATTAATAAGTTACACTGTACATTCTTTAAATCTGATTCAACGGTCAATTACTATCCTACTTACATCCACAGATATACGAATCCTTTCACCACAGAATAACCATTTTCATTCAATTTCATATTTGGATTTTGACTTATCAGAATCCAACAAGTGGCATAATGAAGAAACCATTGGACAAAATAAAATTTGTTAGAAACAAACAAATTAACTATGAGAAATTTTGTTAAGAATCCACGCTAACAAAATCCTAGCTAACTGTTCCTAGCTAACTGATAATCCTTATTGTACATTTATTTATCGCAATTTATTTATCGCAATTTTAATTCTCGCAATTTTATTTATCGTCATTTAATTTCTGTTATTTTTTTACGCACTTTATCGGGACACGTATACAAGGTTTTAACATATCATATCGACGCATCTATATATATTATTTGGAATAATCATAGACACTCTATATGCAGTAATGCTTGAGTTAGCTATACATGGTTGAGGTTGATTCTATAATAATATATATACTTTGAGTTGTGATCGAGTCTGAGACATGTATATAATGGGTCACGAATACGTATTAATTAATTCGAATATTATATATTAAACTATATATGAATTATTGAATTACTAATTGTGGACAGCTAACTGTGGACTATCAACATTGGACAATTAAAATGAATTAAAATATTGATTATAATATATGAAACTAAACAATTCTTCAAGTTGCCACTTGATTTCATCTTAAACCTCGTTTGAATCTTGACAATTACAATCTGCGTTCAAACCTTTCATGATTCGTGAAAATTCCTCAATCGAAAGGATGAACCAACCGCACTTTATCTACGGAAGAAAAGACTTATGCATATAGTTATCCACCTAAAAAACTCTCTGAAACTGAGTAAACGTTTAACACGTAGCCGTGCTAATTCCTTTAGCGTTATTATTACCGAAAATAACTTTGCAACTCCTGTTCGAGATAACCAGTTTTGTCATAGCTCCAGCAAGTCAACTTCGACTTTTCGTTCGAAACAACCTTATTATAACCTTGATATATACGCGTGCTCTTTTATTGTTACTGCGAAACCTTCTATATTCCACCATATTACCAGCAGACGTACCAGCAACCTCGTTGCTCTTTAGCTTAAATCTCTCCGACAAATCACTATATTTATCTATTAAAGTCTTATCATGAACTCATCAGCATCTTGTAACGATAATTACCATACCAATTATCAAGAATTTGCAATCAGTATTTTGAATCTCGCAATGTTTCTACATCAACAGTTATATGAATACATATAACAATTATCTCTTAGAATTATGATCTTCCATTCTGAAACTCTGAAAAGCACCTAGTCTACGAATCAACACTCCAAATTTTGAAAATTGCTGATGAAGCAGCAAAAACTGTAACGACCTTAATCATCAGAAGTTTGATGATAAAGAATAGAGTGTTAGAAAAGCTCAGAAATAGAGAAGGTTTAGAACCAGAAAACGGATTGAGCAAACCATGAAGGAGACCAAGGACAAATACAAGGACCAAACCCTGTATTTAAAGAATCCTGATGATTCTGTTTCTGATGAAATCTTTAGCGAATACCTTGCTCCTTAATCGCTCTAAATCATTGTGAATGAATTTCTTCATCACAATTTGATTCTAAAGTTCTAAGATATTATCGTATCTTTCATTATAAATATCCTCAATATTTCTGAAGATATCTTCATAAATATTCTCGTCCGATATTAATTATCTCTCTACACTATCTATGTTATATCATAAATGGAAACTGTATTAGTTTCTATATTCTGTAAACCTTCGAATTTAAAATATGAATGTTTTTGAAGTAGTGTTGGGAACTGATGCATGAGTTAGTATAATATAATGACACTTGATCAACGTGATTATATTACAGTAAGTCATGCTGAGTTTCTAATGGAATCTGATGATTCACAGATCATAACGTCATCATGTTCCATGTTACACGACTCTTACATTCTACTTAATCTCCAAACATATCGAGAACATATCTTTCTGATAGTTCTATTTTTTCTCTTTAATTCTGGTAATTTAACCAATCAAGATCGTGTTATTTCAATTTCTCTTAGAACATTAGTCATGTTCATTCGAAACTTTATACCTACGAATTTTAGACTATTATTCGCTTGATTTAAAGTCAGGAAGAGAAAACAAAAGTATGGAACTCCAAAATATAAAGGAAACGAAGAGGGTAGATTTATAGTGAAATATCCGACAAAACAATCAAGATAGACCATCACATTTAATCAAAGAAGATCCTATTTCCTTAATTACCGGAGAATCAAATCTTATCACGAAGATTTTCTCCAAATCCCTTGAACTCCGGAAATCAACCATATCTACGTCAAAGGATATGACGAAACATTATTTTCTCATTTCACTCTTTTGTGATAGCTTCACTTATACTCTTCGCTTAATCGAATTGTTTTATCCATATTACTCAATGATGATAAAACTCTAATTTCTAGCTCGTATGCGTCATGAAAACATACTAATTGTCAGCCATGACCATCCCAATCAAATTTCGGGACGAAATTTCTTTAACGGGTAGGTACTGTGATGACCGGGAAATTTTTGACCAAATTTAAACTTAATCTTTAAATTATTTCGACACGATAAGCAAAGTCTGTAATGTTGAGTCTCAAAAATTTTGAACTATTTCATATGTTCAATTGACCTTCGACCATTCCCGACAATTCACGATCTAATAAATATTAAGTAGAAATATATATATAAATAACTATACATGTAAATAATTATATATTATAAATTAAATATACTAATGAACTATCATATGATTTAGTTTATTATGAAAGAAAACTTAATTTTTTTATTTAAAACTGTTTATTTAGAATTAGAGTGTAGATTGAAATTACTTAATTTGTCAATAAAGTATTTAATGTTAAACTCAGAGATTATTTATTCAATATATATAATTAATACATATATTTACTTGATATTTAAAACATAATTGTATATATAGTAGTTGAAATATATATATATATATATATATATATATATATATATATATATATATATATATATATATATATATATATATATATATATATATATATATATATATATATATATAAATATATGTATGATTTCTATACATAATTGTTGATTGTATGTATATTATAATATATTAAAATGTATAAATATTAAATACTCAAAATATTCAAAATATTTTATTATATAATATATTATATAGTTAATTAATAAAATGTAATATTAATAAATTAAATTTAATTACAAGTTAAAATATAGTTGTTAAGTATTACATAGTTAATAATATGTAATATAAACATAATAAAATTTCTTATAAGTTAAAATATTAAATGTTCGATAAATGTTATCATATGATATATGATTATTAAATGTTACATAGTTAATAAGATAAAATATTAACATATTAAACTTACTTATAAATTAAATATATAAATACTATATCACGTACATTAAAATAAATATTAATAGTAATATCAGTATTAATAATATTATTATATATAACATATAAATATGAAATTTGTTTTGTAGAGTGGTTATATTATCATTATCAATTTTATTGATAAACATTAATATTATTATGATTAATGTTATTATTATTATTAAAATTATTAAGATTGTTATATTACATACTAGGATAATAAATTATAAATAATTAAATATATATCTGTCCATTCCTTTCCACTTTATACTTCCCTTTCTTTCTTCTGTATACTCGTGATTTCCATCTCTATCTATTCTATTTGTTTATTTATTTATTTTTGTTTCTCTCGTTTGTCCTCTTTGATGCTGTCGAGGCATATTTTTTTTTTGTTTAAATAAATCGAATAATTCGCTCTTTCAGTCATTCAAATTTCATTTTCACTATCAATAACAATTACAACTTTCTTTTACTGAATCAAAGTTTTTAATTTTTTAATTTTTTTTACTGATAACTTGTGTTCTTGACAAATTATACCGTAATTCGATTTCGACTATCATTTAAAAATCTAAAAGTGTAGTCTTGTTAGGAATCATCCAAGCAATCTTTCTGCAAAACCTCAGGTCTCAATTTGCTTTATTGAATTCAAAATTTACGAGTCAAAGTTTTTTTTTTCAAAAAGTCAAACATATGAACAAAGATCAAATTCGAGTTTGTTTTTGATGTTTCGAGTTAATTAACGATTCCAATACATATGATTATCAAACTATTTCATGTTATAACCATAGTCCATTACGCGTTCAAAGTCAAAAATCAATTTTTTTTTGTTTATAAGCTGCGACAGCAGCTTCTTCCTGTTATTTTTTTTATATTTTTTTTCAATTCATTTAAACACAACTATATTTCGCTGGTTGTTATAAGCCTTCAACAAAAATTAAATTTCGTTATCTTGATTGCATTTTCTTTTTTGTGTCGATGGTGAATGAAGAAGATGATATTATAAAAAGGGAAAACGGGTTATAGTATTTTTGGGAGGGATTAACTTCAGAAAGAAAGAAATGGAGGAGTGGTGTTGGGAGTTTGTGTGTGGGCGTGAGGTCTCGGGTTCGAACCCGGCTTGTGGCGTACATTCTTTTTAATGCATTTTTGAGGTAGTTTTCTATACTAAAATTATCATTATTTTTATTATTATTAAGTATTACTAATTAGTATTATTGTTATTGTTATTGTTATTATTATTGTCATTGTTATCGTTATGATTGTTATTACTAGTGTTACAATTATTATTATTAATATCATAGTTATAAGTAGTATAAATATTATTATTATTAATATCATAGTTATAAGCATTATAAATATTACTATTATTATTATTAATATTAGTATAATCATTCGTAGTAATGTGATTAATAAATTTATTATCATTATTATTAGCGTTATCATTAGTACTAGTATTATCATTTAAAAACTATTAGTATTATTACTAACATTATCATTACTAGTATTATTATTATTATGATTATGATTAAAATTATTATTATTAGATATTCATCAATATTGTTATAATTATTATCGTTATCTATATTAAAATCAATAAAAGTATTTTTATTAAAAATTTTAAATATTAGTATTATTAATATAGGAATTTCTACTATCACTATAATTAAGATTAATATTATTATTATTATTATGAAAATAATCCAAATTATTTTCATTAATATTATTACTTGTATCATTTTATAATTATTAGTATTATTATTATCATTAACATAGGTATTATTATTAGTATTATCATTATTATTATTAATATTACAAAGTATCATTAATCGACTTATCAGTTAAACATTAATATTAGTAATACTGTATGATTACTGAAATTTCTATTAAAACTATTAAAAATTACCACTGTTATTAAAAGTATTATTTTTACTAAAACTATCATTATTAACGTTATCAGTATTATCTATATCATCATTATTAAGATAATTACGAATACGAAAATAAAAGTATTAATGAAGTTATTAAAGTTATAAGCACAAAAATAAAGATTATATATATAAATATATATTTAATACACATAAATTAACTATATTAATATATCTATATATAAATGAAAATATATATAATGAAACTTATTAATCTACTATATAAATGAATTACATCACTAATAATAATATATTTTATTCGATCACAATTATGTGTATTAATGTATATATAAATGATATAGGTTCGTGAATCCGAGGCCAACCCTGCATTATTCAAAATCGTCATATGTATTTTTACCATAAAATACAGTATCGTGATATATTTTTGGGACTGAGAATACATGCGCTGATTTTACTAATGTTTTATGAAATAGACACAAGTGATCAAAAAACTACATTCTATGGCTGGATTATGAATATTAAATATCACCCCTTTTTAGCTTGGTAAACTAATAATTAGGAAACGGGTATGGCCCCTAATTGAAGCGAATCTTAAAGATAGATCTATAGACCTCGACAAGTCCCATCCGGGGTACGGATGCTTTAGTACTTCGAGATTATTATTATTATACAGACGAGAGGTTCTGTTTGGGGATATTCTATGCATTAAAGTTAAGTTGGTTATCAAGCGTTCACCATATGAATGGTTTTTAATTCGCGGGTTATGCGTGTTATTTTGTACTCGGGTTACGTGTACAATTAAATATCTGAAATCTTGTGGTCTATTAAAATGATGGAAATGAATGTTTATGATAAACTAATGAACTCACCAACCTTTTAGTTGACACTTGAAAGCATGTTTATTCTCAGGTATGAAAGAAATCTTCCGCTGTGTATTTACTCATTTTAGAGATATTACTTGAAGTCATTCATGACATATTTCAAAAGACGTTGCATTCGAGTCGTTGAGTTCATCATGATTATTATTAAGTCAATTATAGTTGAATATATTACTAAATGGTATGCATGCTGTCAACTTTCGATGAAATGAAAGTTTGTCTTTTAAAAACGAATGCAATATTTGTAAAATGTATCATATAGAGGTCAAATTCCTCGCGATGTAATCATATGCTATTGTATTCGTCCTTATGGATTAGGACGGGTCGCTTCAGTTAGTGCCCATAGATCTATCTTTAAGATTCGCGTCAATTGGTGGCAATTATTATAAACACCATTTCTTAGGCTACCAAGCTAAAAAGGGGCATATTCTGTTTTATAATCCAATCATAGAATGTAGTTTCAATTACTTGTATCTATTTCGTAAAGCATTTATAAAAGCAGCACATGTATTCTCAGTTCCAAAAATATATATTGCAAAAACATTTAAAAAGGGAGCAAATAAAACTCACGATTCTGTATTTTGTACTATAAATACATATGACATTATTGAACAACTGAACAATGCAGGGTTGGCCTCGGATTCACGAACCTATATCAATTATATATATTAAAACACATAATCGTAATCAAACAAGTTTATGTATTATTAATAATGGTTATTTTAGTAATTTGTATGTTTCATTAAATTAACTATATTTATTTTTTATATACTTTAGATAAATAATTAGTATTTATTATGAAAATATTAGTGTTGTTATGTGATAGGTATTAAATACATTCTTATATAGCTATTTATTTAATAAAATAATATTAGTAATAATAAATAAAAATTTGTATCTTTTTATGATAGTAATAAAAATAATAATTAGATTTAGTAACGATACTGATATTAAAAGTTTTGATAATAATCCTAATAATAATAATAACAACTATAATAATTTTAATATTAATGGTAATAGTTTTAATCATCATGATACTACTAATAATAATCTAATTGATAATACTAATAATAATACTTATAATAATAATATTAATGATAATCATTATAATAATAATAATCATACTTTTATAAATGCTAAAATCATATTTTTAATGATGATAATAATATTAATATAGGTAATAATAATGATAATAATAATGATTCCAATGGTAATTATAATCATAATACTAAATGATCATCTTTATAATAATACATGTATTAGTACTAATAAGTACTCTAAAAATAACCATAATAATAATGATAATAATAATAATAATAATAATAATAATAATAATAATAATAATAATAATAATAATAATAATAATAATAATAATACTTCTATTAACAATAATAATAATAGTAATAATAATATTAAACATATTTATTTATTCAACTAATAATAATAATTTTGGAAATGATAATATTAATTATAAATATGATAATAATGGTAATAATATAAATAACTACCTTTAAAACGAGATGTAAAAAGAATTGCCTCCGCCTAGACTCGAACCCAAGACCTCTCGATAACCCGAAAACACCCAACACCACTCCTCTGCTTCAACACTTCTGTTATGATTCCGTTTTTATTTCTTTTACCCTATTCTTATTAAATCTTCTTCTTCATCATAATTCCAGGGATTAAACTTCAAACTCGAATCCATTTTTGGGTAAACAATTTATTTAATCAGAAGTTAATAATAACGATTAATATCATTCGTGAATTACTCAGTCCAAAACAGCACAAAATTTTGAATTTAATTAAAGAACAGACCCGTTTTATATATTTTTTTTATTATAAATGAACTGCAAATTGAATTTCAAAATTTAAAGAGTTTTAGCTCATGATTTCTTCATGTGACCTGTTTCAAATCGCAATTACAATATTTTTGTGTTACTAATTGAACCGGAAACATCCTACAATTTCCTAATTTAAATGAAAAAATTTGATTTGACTTTTTACTATAAAGCTTGACTATCAAAATTAACAATCGATTTGCTAAATTAAAGCCTGAAAAATTATCAAGAGTTCCACTAGATGATTCCAATTAACTCTGCATTTTTAGATTTTAGTGAAAGATTCAAAATTTAATTATGGATTGAAACTTACCGTGACTAAAACTGTTTCTGCCTTCATCTGTTTAATTCGCTCTATGGTATCGATTTATGATTGATAATTGTTAATAATGACTGAAGACTCGAATTAATTGGTGCAGAGAACATGAGGTGATCGAATGAATTTATGTAGGGTTGATGTGTCTGGTATCACGGATATAACAGAGTCGATGGATAGAAATAAGTAAAAAAAAATCTGATTGTGATATAAATATAAAAATATCACGCGTATTAAATATCAGTACTTATATATCTGAATTTATATTTTTGTATTTATATTTATATATTTGTATCTGATATAATATAATTGATCTTAATAATTAATAAATATATTAATAATTTTAATATTTTATATAATGATAAAAAGAAAACAAAATATAATAATAAAACAAAAGTAAAAATAACAATAATCTAATAGTAATAATAATATTATTATTATTAAGGATAATGATAATAATGATAATAATAATAAATGATATTTTTAATTATTAATAATATTTAAATCATACATAGATTATAATTTTAATCATTCCTATAATAATACTTATATTTTTATCTTTTGTTTTGATAAACATACTTTACAATTATTAGAATTTTGATTATAACAGTAATAATAATAATAGGTTTAATAATACTAATATTGATATTAATAAAATATTGAAAGTAACTATAACAATTATATTTAATTATATTTTTAACTAGTAATCAAACTTAATATTACATATTATTAATTATGACATATATAATATAACCCTTAATATTTATATATATTACAATATACATATAACATTAAACATGTATAGAAATCACATATATTTACAAATAGATTTATTTTAATCACAACCTTATTATTCTATATATTACTTTACATATTCAATTCAAATGATTAAATTGTTTTCTATCATTTCAAATTATTATATATACTAACATATATATATATATATATATATATATATATATATATATATATATATATATATATATATATATATATATATATATATATATATACATACATACATACATATTTATTTACAAACAGTTGTTCGTGAATCGTCGGGAATAGTCTGAGGTTAAATGAATTTATGAATATAGGTTACAAACTTTATTACTCAATATTACAGACTTTGCTCATTGTGTCGAAATCAAATAAGAATGAAGTTTAAATTTGGTCAGAAATTTCCGGGTCGTCACAGACAATGTATATGGGCCTAGTTAGATGTTTCACTACGGAAGAGTCCTCAGCAAGAATCCAAGGCTTGGTGGACTTACTACAACCGGTGTGCCTCAGTCAAGTTTGCGTTGTATCCGATAGAGTTCTCTTACCAAGGGGTGACACAGATAGTGTACATTGAATCAGGGTTCGCGACTTCTCAATAACAGAGCCAATAACTTCATTCTATTAGTTGGATAAGCGATTAAGTTTAAAGTATAATCGGAAAGCATCTCGACAACATAACCGTCCATAATATTATTTCGGTATCATAACTAACTACATCATAGCATACACTAAAGATAACTACTCGCTAATCATGGTAACAATATTATAACCCATAATAATAGAAGACATTATATAAAGATAAAGGATAGAAGTACCAGTAGATTAAGCGAGTTCCGAAAGTACAAAAGTGACAACTCCAAACTCCAAACCGCTCCTAATACAATCTTCAGCGTTCTTCTCCGGGTACTAAATTTCCCGCTCGGGGTCGAAGACATTGAAAGTATGACTCTAATTATTGTAGTAAGAGAGAGAGAGAGAGAGAAAGAGAGAGAGAGAGAGAGAGAGAGAAGTGAATTGAAGTGTGTGAAAAATGGGATGGCAAATGGCCCTTAAATAGAAACGATTTTGGCTGAAAACGGCTGGCAAGCCGGCCAAAGTGCCCGACGTGGGTGGCCATTTCCTGGCAAGCCACGCTGGTGCCCGGTGTGGGTGTCAGGCACCTGGTTAATCTGGCAAGCCGGACTGGCAAGCCGTTCGACAGGACGTTTTTGGGCGCTGGTTTGCAGTTTTGCTTGGATCGTCTTGCTTGTTCCCGGGATCGTAACTTGGTTTCCGGGATCATAACTTGTCTTTCATCTTTTTCGCTCTACGAACTTTGTTTTAGCTCCATTTTACTTGATTCTTTTTGCATCACCTTTGTAATTACTTAATCTACAAAATTAACCAAAAAAGCGATTATTTTGGCGATAAAGTTTGGAACTTTATTATTTTTGGGACTTATCGGGGTAAAAACGTGACTTTTTAGCCGATATCATCTCTACATACATTTTCTAAGAGAGTCATATCAATATGGCGTGTAGCCTCACATGCCACCTTAGCCTTGTCACGGCATCCGGTACCCAGCTTCTCTAAAATAGTATCAACTACACTTCCTGCAAGGAGGCGAGGACGAATTCGAGTGAGAATCTCAAACATTGTTAACTTCTTTATAGTAGCTAAATAGGCTAAAAAAGGCTGTTGCACTACTTGGATTTGAGAAGATTGGAAAACAAAGCTGGAATGCCAAATTGAAGACTGGCAAAGTTACCAAGTGTCGTAGAAATCAGCTCGGATAACCTTTTGTTGTCATCAGAGAGCTTATACACCATTTTTTGCCTATCATGAGGCGAGCGCTCATCATTGACCTTCTTCTCCTGAGTTTCAGAGAGCTCTTTTATGAGACGGGTCTTTTCGCTGCTCAAAATGTAAATAAGTTGGTCGTTATTTATATTAATAATATCACTCTCTCTTAGACGTGCGTCATCAATCTCGTCACATCTTAATTCATCTGCAGTGAAGTGAGAGTGGATAACAGCAAACTAAGCACGGACACAACAAGTTCCATCATCCAAGAACAAAGCCAAAGTATATTTTATAGTTGGAGATGACATCACGTCCAGATATTCCTTGAACAAAGGATAATCCGAAAGCGAGCACGACAGTAAAGCTTGCAAAGAATCAACATTCATAGCAGGGAAGGTATAAATTTCCGGACTAGAGGAATTGTTTTGACCCGTTTGAGGCACATGACCGTCAACTGGCTCCTTATTGGGATGAGTGCTCCCGGAAGATCTACGAATAGCCGACAACAACATTATCATCGGGATCGTCAGTATTACAAGGACTTTAAAAGAATAGAAAAATAAAGTTAAGATAAAAAAAAAACAAAAAGATATTGTAGAAAATGTAAAATTGAAGGGGTCAAAGCTTCGCCAATAATAGAGTGATTAGTCACACGACATCTTTTATGGGGAAACAAGTCACCCGAAGAAGAAACTTGGGAATGCTCTGGGATGGTATGAATGTATTTTTCTTTCGAAGGGGAGACGGTTCAACTACACGCTTATCCGTGAAAGTCATCCCATGTAGACTACTAGCGTTCTAAACGCAGGTAAGTTATTACTCGCTACAACTGCTACAAACAAAAAAATTAAGACATATACCTCTCCCTGATTGAAGAAAAATGGGAAGGCGGTCGACGTGATCCCAGTTATTACTCGCGTTACCCATCACGAGCACGTGCTCAACATAAGATCATTGGGGAATTTTTAACCCTCGAAAGGGAACAAATATATCATTTTCTCCTCTACTAAGCGGGCAACCACGATCAATATAAACCCTCCTCCATAAGTATGATTCCTCATTCCTTAATGGAAAATCTGCTTGACTAGCAAATACAAATGTCTCTGTCCAATCACCAGCAAAATTGGACAGTTGTCCAAGGAACTTAACTTGATCTAATAAAGTATACCAACCTTTATGGTATTCAGTTAAGCAAAAAATATTCCGAAAAATCTTCACATTTGGAATCAACGAAACACAACTGAAATACATTTCAAACAAAGAAATACAACGAACAACATAAGGATGAAGACAGCCTAGATAAACGGCATAGAAATCCAAAATAGAAGTCATAAATCTGGTAAAAGGATAACGAATGTTTGAAATCTCAAAACACCGCAGGCAAATGGCAAATAGATCGTTGGAAGGAGGATTATGAGCGGGTTGATTTTTTGTCAGAATCGTAAGTTTCAGCTTCGATAATTCGCCGCATAAATGATAAATACTGTGAAGATAATCAGGATCGATTGTACTAGAGACACACATAAAAATTTAATGATAAAAGAATAACCACCGAAAAAATTTATCGATATCGGAAAAAACAATTATAATATAAAGAGAAAATTAAATGCACTATCATTTAATGGCAAAGAAGAGTACAGTAATGGGCCTCAAGCCCAATGGTGTTTTTCAAATTTCTAGGAATACGAAAGGATAAAAATAGAAATGAAAATCTGTCAAGGCAAATATTGGAAAAGAAAATATAGTTTGGCAACGTAGCCATACCGACTGACGCTACCAAACTTGGGGGGGACCTGATGATACGCATATCTGATTCATATCAAATAAGTCTTATTCGCACAAGACTTAACCACATTCATCAAGAAAAACGTTGTGTGTGCATTCATTGGCCGGAAGCAAGATAACAATTAAAATAAGGCCGGCTGCCGGATGTAAGGGTGACGAACAAGCCACCTAGATGCCATCCGGGTAAACATGTGGCGGGCGAAAGACTGACATATACATCGACTAAGAAAAAGACAGGATAAAACAGTAAGTCATTTAGGAGTTAGCCGGATGGAGAATGCCGTGAAGAAACACTTGACTATCTGAAAGGTTGTGTTTACACGTAAGCTTTTTTCACTTAGTAGAGTGTGTAGGATACCATGTAGCCTACACACTGATATCAAAAATATCTGGGCATTAAACACACGAGTAGAGCGTCTATGCCACGTCAGCTCGAATCTTCGGTAATGTTTGTTATGATAGTTTGTTACAATCATGAAAGGGTTCGAGTCTATAATTACACTAACAAACTATTGACGTCTATAATTACACCTTTGGGTCATTCATTACACACACAATCTAACACACAATTAATATACGGTTACTCTGCTCAACCACTTACAGGCAATCATATCGAATTCCGGTCATCACCGGAGTTCGATTACTTCAGGATATTGATCTATTTGATCCAATCGAGTAGATTAATCTGATTGATTGATTTACACCCTCATGAATTCTCAGATTCTGATCAATTTTGCACGATTGTCGAAGTTAAAACAATCTATCAATCACCTTTTCCCCAAATTTAGCAATCAAACTAAACTCCATAAGTTTTACGTTTGATCAGGTGTAAATTAGCAAAGTTACTCGCAAGCTACTCAAGTTCGACTCGTAAAAAGTATGATTCGAGCTGAGCTTCAAACGAGCACATGCCGAACTTTAATATATCTTGAAGATCACTAATTCCACGAACGTATCACACAATAATATCAAAAAGTAAACCCTATAAATGAAAACCGAATGGTTATAAGACTTTTCTTATTGTAGATATGTTCACATATTAGGCAGGGTATAGTATGTTATTAACTTCTTTGCCTTTTCTATGATTCTATGGAAACTCAAGACTCTCGCCATAGCCACCTAATTAATGACGATGCATAAAATATTATGATGAGGTTGTGAACTACCTTTTTAATTTAGATCATCGATCTGCAACACATCTACGAATTGTATAATTGTTGTAAGTCTATAATACAACTTGTCAATTTATCAAGAAGATTGATACCTATGCTTACAGCATCACTGTTCAAATCCATTGTGCGTAGCAAGAATAATGTAGTAGTTAAGTTGACATTACCTATTTGTCCTTGTCCCTTTCACTATATGTATGCAATGTGAATTGTAAACATAGGGTTAAAACTAAAAATAGGCTACAAACTTACACAAATGTACCGATGTCGCTCGCAAACTCATTTCCGTCCTACTGTTGCCTACAAACTTGTAAAAAATGTGCTGATGTTAACATTTAGTTATCGGTTACCTGCTGAACCGGTAAAGTTAATTATTTAACTTATTTTATTCATTTTATATGTCCCGATGTCGCCATATACTTTCAGTTGTGTTCCGATGTCGCCCATATACTTTCAGTTCTGTTCCGATGTCGCCCATATACTTTCAGTTCTGTTTCGATGTATCACCGACGTGTCATGACTACTTAGAAGCAACGTATCAACCATTTTGGTTGACGGTTAAAAAAAGTATTTTGTTTATATTAGCACATTTTTTATAAGTTTGTAGGCGACAGTAGGACGGAAATGAGTTTGTGGGCGACATCGGTACATTTGTGTAAGTTTGTATCATGGAGGCCCGGATGGGGAACAAAGTGATCGATTGCTCAAAACCCATGATTTTTTGGGGCCCAATTTTTTTTATATATATAGACTTAATCGGAGATTTGAGAAAGAGAAGAACTAGAAAAACTTGACTGAAACAGCGAAGACAAAACACAATAGGCCCAAAAACAATAATTAAAAACCCCGAAAATAAAATAAATCAAAATCCGCTAGCATTTTAGCAAAGCCGAAAGAGTTTTTTTGAAATACTTTATAAAATTCATTAGCAACTCAAGGGCCTATTTTTCACGTCATTCAGGGTCCTTAAATTTTCGGGACCGGCCCTGTCCTTCATGTTTACATTATAGTTTCCTATATAAGATGTTAAATGTTTACATTATAGTTTCCTATCTAAATTACTTAACATCATGAGTTCAATTATACTATTCTGTGCGTCGATAGAAACATCTTGCAATAGTCTAAGTCTACTATATATGATGTCCATAAGAACATAAACAAATTATTTTAACTTACATGTCTAAGTATTTCATGATTTCAATTAGACTATTCTCCCATTTTTATGGCGTCTTTTTTTTTTCACTTGCGTCTCAATTTTTTTTTTTTTTTAATTTTATGTTCAATTTTTATTTTAGTATTTAAAAAAAAATTCCTACTTTTTTGCCAGAGGTCCACTCAGAAATAATCTCCTAATCCGTCGAATAGAGAGATTGATGACTTTCTCTACTTTTGAGAGTATTCCACTCTGGGTGGAGAAATGACTTGTTTTTGATCTCCGATAGAGGAAGGATTGTCTACATCTCACCTCCCCATACACCACTCATGTGGTATTAGGTTTTGTTGTTGTTGTTGTTGTTGTTGTCATATCTCTAAGTAACTTTAATGAAACTTTTGAAAGATTTTCGGGTAGTAGAAGGTTATGTCTATCTATAACCAACAAGCTTCAAAAGTCCATTCTCCTTTCTTTACCGAAACTCAAATAGAAAATTCTTTCAGATTTTAACGAGCTCCAATAGGAACTTGATAACCCAAGATGATCACCCAGTAACAACAAACAAATAATTACAACGTGACAAAGAAAATTGATTCAAGAAAAATAAGAACAGAAAGACATTAACTTGGTTGTATTCAAATATTCAATATTACTATTGGATTAATCCGCTGCCAACTATAGAGAAATTTTTATTATTTTCATAGGTGTTAGGTTTACAAGAGGTTAGGGTTTTAAGTTATAGGAAAGTACAAAATAAGAAACAAAATATGCTGACTTACTGAACACCCCATATATCTCGTTTCACGAACACCCCCTCGTGATCCGCGAGGGTCTTGATCTCCAATCCATCAAATGCTCGGCTACACTTCTCGCGCTTTAACATTACTACTTGTGATCTGGGAGGTAACCCTCGTGAACCAAGAGGTAACCTCGCGAACCGGGAGCTAACCCTCACGAACCGGGAGGTAACCCTATACCTTGTTTTTCTTCTTTTTGTACAAACTCTTCATCTCAACAATCTCCCACTAAAATATTTTGAACATAACTAGTTTCTAACTTTACTTCCGATCATACCCAACAGCAACATCTAATCATCCGATTGCGACTCCTTTTGATACTTGGATGATACACCCGGATCACACAACAGTTCCACATCGCTTATTATGAGTGAAGGAAGTCTTTCAACACCAAAAAAACCCGTAATCTGATCTATGTTACTCGCTTGGAACCAAGAACTCACTCTGGATAAATCACCTTTCTCACTAATTTGCAGATAATGGGTCGGAGTCCGACCCAACTCTAACTAGCCCATTGCCCAAGCAATCCATCTAATCATCAAATCATCCACCCAATTTATCTTTCTAACAAAGAACTAAACCACTAAAAAAACAAACACATGAACAACCCCTTTAAGGTAGCCTTGTGAAAACGCGATCACACCCTTGATCTTCCACTTTACCGCCCTTTCTTTCAATGTTGGAACATCGACCACATACGTGCGCTTGAATTTTGACGACTCTGATTTTTCACCCGGAGCCAACTCTTACGTTAAGGATGTGTTCTTAAGAGTGAATCCTAGAAAAACCTCTTGTTCATCTTCTCTGGTCAGTCACAACAAAGTTTCCATTGGAGATGATCTTCTTGAAGTACCGAAGAATCTAGTGTAACCAATTGTACCCGATCCTACACTAGTTTTGATCATTCTCGAGCTCTCACTAAAACAAGATACATCAACAATACTAGAAAGCTTCATCCTGCAAGGATTTTCAACACCTATTCTTCCCCTTATCCTTTCCTCCGAATAATTATCAACGATATATATGGTTCTCCTCTTATAACCACAAGAAATAAACCAACTTCCTTTGATGTAAAGCCGCTCATTATCCAATTCCCCAATCGATATCAACCTTCTCTTGAGCTTTGGAATGAAACTCATATGCCTTGGTGTCTAATGGCTAAGTCTCTAACACCCGCAACATCAAATTACCTACCATTCGCTAGATGAACCTTACCGGAATAATGCCTGAAATTAGTTATCTCGCTCATGTACAATGTAGAGACCCGTCCTAATCCATCCGAACGAAGTCCATATCGATTATAAACGATTCACAACAGTTGATTACATCGCAAGGTACTTGACCTCTATATGATACATTTTACAAACATTGCATTCGTTTTTGAAAAGACAATCTTTCATTACATCGAAAGTTGACAACATGCATACCATTTCGTAATATATCTTACTATAATAGACTTAATAATAATCTTGATGAACTCAACGACTCGAATGCAACGTCTTTTGAAATATGTCATGAATGACTCCAAGTAATATCTCTAAGATGAGCAAATGCACAGCGAAAGATTTCTTTAGTACCTGAGAATAAACATGCTTTAAAGTGTCAACCAAAAGGTTGGTGAGTTCATTAGTTTAACATAAATAATCATTTCATAATTTTAATAGACCACAAGATTTCATATTTCCATTCCTCATAAACATACGTCCCATGCATAGAGACAAAAATATCATTCATATGGATTGAACACCTGGTAACCGACATTCACAATATGCATATAAGAATATCCCCATCATTCCGGGATCCTCCTTCGAACATGATATAAATTTCGAAGTACTAAAGCATCCGGTACTTTGGATGGGGCTTGTTGGGCCCGATAGATCTATCTTTAGAGTTCGCGTCAATTAGGGTGTCTGTTCCCTAATTCTTAGATTACCATACTAAAAAGGGACATATTCGGTTTAATAATCCAACCATAGAATGTAGTTTCGATCACTTGTGTCTATTTCGTAAAGCATTTATAAAAGTAGCGCATGTATTCTCAGCCCAAAAATATAAAGGGTAAAAAGGCAAATGAAACTCACCTAATGTATTTTGTAGTAAAAATACATATGACTATATTGAACAACTGAACAATGCAGGGTTGGCCTCGGATTCACGAACCTATATCATTTGGTATATATTAATTAAAACACCTAATCGTAATCGAACAAATTTATATATATTTAGTTATGTATTAAGATTAATATTTATATATAATTTTATTAATACTTATAATATATTATAATTTGTATTTGATATATAATTTAATTAACGTTATATTAATGTAAATAATTTTATATTAGTTAAAACATAATATTATTTAATATTAGTATACTCATGTAATACATATATTTTTATATAAATATTCTTCTGTTTGTAAAATTAATAATCGTAATAATACTAGATAAGTATCATAATAATAATGATAGTAATAGTAGTGATAATAATAATGTTAATTTTTAGTAATGATAATTTGAATAAAGATAATAACTTTAATAAAAATAATAATTTTACTAAAAATGATGCTTTTACTAAAACGATAAAATGGTAGTTTTATAATTAATGATTATTTTAATAATATTATAGTTGTAATAATAATAATAATGATACTTTTATTGATAAATGATAGTTCTAAATTTTAATCGTAATACTTTTAATAATGATGATAATGTATAATGTTTATAAAATCACGTCAATGATAATAATACTAATAGTACTGATAATAATAATACTATGTTAATAATTTTTAATGTCAATAGTAATAGTTTTAATCATAACGATACCAATAATAATAACCTAAGTGAAAATACTAATATTCATAATATTTATGATATTATTATTAATGATAATCATATACTTATTCTATTAATAATAACTAAGTTAATGATCATAATTAAGTCAATGATAATAATTACATTTAATAGTAATACTTGTTAATAATAATAATAATAATAATAATAATAATAATAATAATAATAATAATAATAATAATAATAATAATAATAATAATAACATTAATAATAATAACACTATAAACAAAAGCACTACCTCAATGTATTCAGGCTTTAAAAACAAATAAACGTCAATGCCCGGGCTTGAACCCGAGACCTCTCGCTCCCTCCTAACACCCTCCAACCAGTTGCTCTAGTCCATATTTCTGAATTATAACCATATAGTAGTTATTTAAACTATATCTATCTGCTCTCAATTTCCCTTCTTCTTCATTGTTTGATCGACCAAGAATTTGTAAGACAAAATAACACATTCGTTGTTTTATTTAAGGTTTGTAAACATCAACAAATATTAGAAAGATAGTTATTAATTAAAAAAAACAAAAAAAAAACAGACATCTAACAGCTACTGTTGTCCGTCGAGGTTTATAGAAAAAAAATTGAATAAGGATTTGAGGACGTGTTAGCCAAAGGTTATAAAACGAAATGTGTTTCAAATGATCATTAGAACCTTTTTCAAACACTAATTTCAACATAAACAAGCTACAAAGCTTTAATTTGATCAAAGAACATAGGTTTGACTTTTTAGTTTAAAAACTTTGACTCGACAATTGATAACCAATATGAAAAATTAAAACCTGTAACTTTGCAGATAGTTTGCTCAATGGATTCCTAACATATCAGCAATTTTTGTTTTTCAAAATTCATATGAAATCCTTCTTTTCATAAAATGGAGTGTTACAGAGGTTAGCGAAAAAAATAAAAAATAAATAAAGGTTTTAATTCAATAAGTCTAATTTGTTAGTACCAGTTATATTTGAGATTTGGTGACAGAGGATTGAATGAATTTTCTTCTCAACACCAATTAATCGATTCCTTATATTATTTGGGAGTATCGACAACAAATTCCATCCAGGCAAGTGAAAACAAAAAAAAAATAAAAAAATAAAAAGGCAGATAGTGATCGAAATTTGACTTGTACCAGATGGGATTAAATTTTTGTTGTGTAGCTTGATTGTCTAGACAGGATCGTACGAGTATGAAAATTGAATCAGGAAAAAAAAATAAGTAAATGAAGATAAAGAAGACTACGATGTGAAACTAATTTGTTTTATCCATCTGATCTTATTAATTTTAATTAATATTAATATTAATAATTATATTAATAATACTTTTAATATTTAATAATAATAGTAATAACAATAATGTAAATAATATAAATAATAATAATAATTATAGTAATAACAAAAATCATATTTATAATAATGATAATAATAGTAATAATAATAATAATATTATTAATGATATTGATAATAATAGCTATAAAATTTATAGTAATTATAATAATAATAATAATATTAATATTTTTAATGATAATAATAATATTAGTAATTATAACACTTTATATATATATATATATATATATATATATATATATATATATATATATATATATATCAAATTTGTATTTATAGATTTTAATAAATCTTTTAATAAATATAAATTAATAATGCCCTTATTATTATAACTAATAGTAATACAGGTATAATAGTTGTATTAATGATAATGATAGTATTATAAAATGTATAACAATAAAGTTATTTATAATAATATTACAAATTATTAATTTATATATATCAACTTTCATATCTATATACTATCTATTGATAATAATAATATTTCTAACACTGATTTTAATAAGGATCATAATAATAAAAGTATTAATATTATTAATGTACCAGTAATATTATTAGTTATAAATGTATTAATATAAATAATATTAATAATATAGCAACTTATACTTATCAAATTTCATATATATAATAATAATAATGATGCAAATATTATAATAATAATAATAATAATAATAATATTAATATAACAATTATAATGTTAACTTGTAATTACATATAATATATTACCTTTATAATCTATCAATTCTATCCTTTATTATAATTTATTAACTTTTATTATATCCTATTTACCAATTATATAATTTATTGAATCTTTTAATATTTATATATTACAATTCGTATGATATTACTTATGTATAGAATTCGTATATATTTACATTTTTATTTACACATAAATGTTCGTGAATCGTCGAAAGTGGTCGAGGTCAAATGATTTCATAAAATAGTTCAAAAATTTCGAGATTCAATTAAATAGACTTTGATTATCCTGTCGAAATCATATAAAGATTAAGTTTAAATTTGGTCGGAAATTTTCGGGTCGTCACAGTACCTACCCATTAAAGAAATTTCGTCCCAAAATTTGAGTGAGGTGGCCATGGTTAACAATAAAAATGTTTTCATGACGAATTTGAGCTGATAAATAGTGTTTTATTACTATTGAGTAATATGGATAAGATAATTTGATTACTCGAAGAGTACGAGTGAAGCTACCACAAAAGAGTGAAACGAGTAAATGTAGATTCGTCTTAACCGGTGACGTAATCACGGTTGATTTCCGGAATTTAAGGGATTTAAATGAAAATCTTCAAAATCTAAAGGATTTGATTCTTCGGTGAGTAAGGAAATTAAGATCTCTATTATTTAATTCGGTGATCTGCCTCGATTACTCTGTCTGCTATTTTCATTATAAATTAAACTCTTTCGTTCCATTATTCTCATCATTCCTATACTTTCCTTCTTAGTTCATACATCCAAAAGATTGTGAAAATGTTTAATCCAGTTCTAATCCTTGATATTTTCCTAATTATCATTTCTGTCATTCTTCTTTTCAATCTTCCACCAGAAAAGTCTGTTTACTTTTACTATTAACTTGGGGGTGATACTATTCTTAATTCTACCGCATCTTTATATTGCTATTCGTATTTATATACACGGTTTGTAATTTCTGTGTTGTTATTGGGTTTTATATCTTCCCTTATATTTCGAAGCCCCTGCTTCTGTCTACTATAATCATTGTCATTCACAGTTAATGCTCTCTCTTATTTGTTGCGATATATACCCCCTTTCTATTTCGTAGCCTCATGCTTTTGTTTTCTTTTTGCAAGTAATGGTCCAGAATTCATAGGTATGGAGTTTCGAATTATCCTAATATACAAGGTAGAAAGGAACGGTAGTAGCACGATTTGATTTGTCAAATTACCAGAATATCCGAAAAAGACCGAATCATCAAGAAAATATTTTTTTGATATTTTTGAGGTTAAATAGAATACAAGAGTCGTGTAACATGGCACATGATGACGTTAGGATCTGTGAATCATCACGTTTCATTAGAAACTCAGCATAACTGACTATAATATAATCACGTTGATCAAGTGTCATTATATTATACTAACTCATGCTTCAGTTCCCAACACTACTTCAATAACATTCATATTTTAAGCTCGAAAGTTTACAGAATATAGAAACTAACAGTTTCTATATGATGTAACACTGATAGCACAAAGAGATTAATGATGTCAGATAAGAATAGTTATGAAAACATCTTCAGAAATATGGAGGATATTTATAATGAATGATACGATGATATCTTAGAATTTCTAATATCGAAGGATGGTGAAGAAAATTTTCCGCAAGATTTTAACATGACTTCGGAGCAAGACATTCTCTAAGGATTTCAACGGATCCAGAATTACTTGGATTCTTTGAATATAGGGTATGGCCCTTGTTTTTTTTGTCCTCGGTCTCCTTCGTGATTAGCTCAATCCGTTTTCCAGTTCCAATTTTTCTGAGCTTTGCCAACATACTATTCTTTATCATCAAACTTTCGATGATTAAGGTCGTTTACGGTTGTCTACGTTTTCTGCTGCTTCATTCAGCTTTTTCAACATTCAGAGTATTGATTTGTGACTGAGTGCTTTTCAGAATTTCAGAATGAAAGATCATAATTCTAAGAGATAAATATCATACATATAACTGTTGATGTAGATATACTGTGAGTTTTCAAAGTACTGATTGCTGATTCCCGGTAATTGATATGGCAGTTCTCGTTACAAGATGCGGATGAGTATATGATAGGGTTTCAATGAATAAATATAATGATTTATCATAGAGATTTAAGCCAAGAAGCATCGAGGTTGTTGGTACGTCTGCTGGTAATATGGTGGAATATAAAAGAATTCTCCGGTATCAAAAGGGTAATCGTATATATCAGGATTATAGTAAGACTACTTTGAATGAAATGTCGAAGTTGACTTGTTAGAGTTGTGACAAAATTTGCTACTTTAAAAAGGGATCGCAAAGTTATTTTTGCTAATAAATGCCAAGGGATCTAACGCGGCTACATGTTAAACTTTTACTCAGTTGTCGAGAGTTTCTCAGGTGCATAACTATATGCATAAATCTTTCCTTCCGTAAATGAAGTGCGGTTGATTCATCCTATTGATTGAGGTGTTTTCAAGAATCATGAAAGGTTTGAACGTAGATTGTAATCATCAAGATACAAATGGGTTTTAAGATGAAATCAAGTGGCAAACTTGAAGAAATTGTTTAGTTTCATATGTTATAATTAATATTTTAATTCATTTTAATTGTCCAATGTCATTAGTCCACAGTCGATAGTCCACAGTTAACAGTCCAATAATTCATATATAATTTAATATATAATATTCGAATTAATTAATACGTATCGTGACCCGAGTACAGGTCTCAGACTCGATCACAACTCAAATTATATATATTATTATAGAATCAACCTCAACCCTGTATAGAGAACTCGATCATTCCTGCATATAGAGTGTCTATGGTTATTCCAAATAATATATATAGATGCGTCGATATGATATGTCAAAACCTTGTATACGTGTCCCGATATTTAAAATGCATAAAATAAATAACATAAATTTAATGACGATAAATAAAATTGCTAGAATTAAAGACTGCGATAAATAAATGTAATCAGTTAGCTAGGAACAGTTAGCTACGATTTTTGTTAGCGTGGATTCTTAATAGAATTTCTCATAGTTAATTCGTTTGTTTCTAACAAATTTTATTTTGTCCAATGTTTTCTTTATTATGCCACTTATTGGATTCTGATAGGTCAAAATCCAAATATTAAATTTGAATGAAAATGGTTATTCTGTGGTGAATGGATTCGTATATCTGTGGATGTAAGTAGAATAGTAAATGACTGTTGAATCGGAATTGAAAGAATGTACAGTGTAACTTATTAATGTGAAATCTAAATATTCCTCGGGTATTACCTACCCGTTAAAATATTTTCACCATTAACAATTATTACAAAAGAATTTTTAATTACAATCTTTATGAAAATATACTTACATATATATTTTCTTCAGATGTAATCATGGGTTTAATGAGTCAATATGATATTAAACTCATTTGATTTACCGTTAGAACAAGAATATATAATCTCTAAAAGATTAGAGATTACATAATCGCCATATCGAACGAAGATAATTGATGTAGAACGATACGTAGAACAATGATTATACTTGAGGTACAGAATGAGATGTTGAGACATGAATTGTTGATGGTACGGGTGCTGTTACTGATGGTACTGTTGGTGCCGGTGATGTTGCTGAAGCTGGTAGGGTTTGCACTATATTTTCCAAAGCTACAACTCGGGCTCGAAGCTTGTTGATTTCTTCTATTATACTGGGATTATTATCGGTTCGGACGAGTGGATGAATAAGATTTAGAATTTTAGATAGAATATAATCGTGGCGAGATACTCTGGAAATGAGTGTGAAAATGGTGTTTCGGATAGGTTCGCCGATAAGTGCATCAGGTTCTTCACAAGAGGTGAAGTTGGTTGGTGGAAAGGATCGCCTTCTTCTCGTCTCCATCGATTAAGTCGACTACGAACCCATCAGATAAATTAGTTGATTCATTCTGGTGACACTGCTTTCGGAGCTTAGGTGAAACTCCATATTGAAATAGCTGTCGGAATCCTAGAAATTCGAACTGGTTGAGGGATCCATCTCGTACGATCAGATGGAGTATTTTCGATAAGAAATAGATTATAGGACGTAGATTAGTACCCTGTAATACATAATTTACATATGCATATAATACTAAAATCCCAAACGTTACAGAGGAATCTACGGAAGCTGTCAGGCAAAGATAACAATAACAGATACGCTAAGATATGAATTTTGTCTATACACTATTGATGCACTAAATGCAGTAAGACTTGTCTAGACTTAAGATAATAAGCAAGTGATTCTCTAAGAATGATAAGCAGGTAATTTTTGACACGAAATGATAAGCAAAACTTTTGACATGCAGACACGGTCGAAGTCCAGACTCAATAATGCATCCTAACAACTTATCAATTAGACACACTAATACAAGACCTGGTTCACTAAGACCATCGCTCTGATACCAACTGTAGAGACCCGTCCTAATCCATCCGGACAAAGTCCATATCGATTATAAACGATTCACAACAGTTGATTACATCGCGAGGTACTTGACCTCTATATGATACATTTTACAAACATTGCATTCGTTTTTGAAAAGACAATCTTTCATTACATCGAAAGTTGACAACATGCATACCATTTCGTAATATATCTTACTATAATAGACTTAATAATAATCTTGATGAACTCAACGACTCAAATTCAACGTCTTTTGAAATATGTCATGAATGACTCCAAGTAATATCTCTAAGATGAGAAAATGCACAGCGAAAGATTTCTTTCGTACCTGAGAATAAACATGCTTTAAAGTGTCAACCAAAAGGTTGGTGAGTTCATTAGTTTAACATAAATAATTATTTCATAATTTTAATAGACCACAAGATTTCATATTTCCATTCGTCATAAACATACGTCCCATGCATAGAGACAAAAATATCATTCATATGGATTGAACACCTGGTAACCGACATTCACAATATGCATATAAGAATATCCCCATCATTCCGGGATCCTCCTTCGGACATGATATAAATTTCGAAGTACTAAAGCATCCAGTACTTTGGATGGGGCTTGTTGGGCCCGATAGATCTATCTTTAGAGTTCGCGTCAATTAGGGTATCTGTTCCCTAATTCTTAGATTACCAGACTAAAAAGGGGCATATTCGGTTTAATAATCCAACCATTGAATGTAGTTTCGATCACTTGTGTCTATTTCGTAAAGCATTTATAAAAGTAGCGCATGTATTCTCAGCCCAAAAATATAAAGGGTAAAAAGGTAAATGAAACTCACCTAATGTATTTTGTAGTAAAAATACATATGACTATATTGAACAACTGAACAATGCAGGGTTGGCCTCGGATTCACGAACCTATATCATTTTGTATATATTAATTAAAACACCTAATCGTAATCGAACAAATTTATATATATTTAGTTATGTATTAAGATTAATATTTATATATAATTTTATTAATACTTATAATATATTATAATGTGTATTTGATATATAATTTAATGTAATGATCCGAAAATTTCCGACCAAATTTAAACCTTAATCTTTATATGTTACCGACACGATAAGCAAAATCTGTAATGTTGAGTCTAGAAAGTTTGAAATCTATAATCAGTTACCCTTTGACCATGTCTGACGATTCGCGAACATTTATGTGTATATACATGAATACAAGTATATATATATATATATATACATATATATATATAATAAACTTGAATTAAATTAATAAATTATTATATTTTTATATATTACTTGGAATATACATAATGCTATAATTTAGATTTCTTTAATTCTAAATATGTATTTAATATATTTATATTACGTAATAGAAACATGTAATTAAAATGTAATTATATATATTGTTTAATATATATAATTATATAATTATATATTTTACGAATTTGATCTCTTTATTTAGAAATACTCATTTTATTTTTCATAAGGAAATTAATAACGAATATTTATATATATATATATATATATATATAATTATAAGTTAATAAATGATATATATATATATATATATATATATATATATATATATATATATATATATATATATATATATATATATATATATATATATATATATATATATATATATATATAATTTACATACATAGTAATTTAAATAAATATTTTCATCTATAAAGTTTATATTTATAGAAATTATTAACATTTTATAATTATGTGTTAATTTGTTCTAATATTTTTATTAGTATTATTATTATGCTTGTTATTATTATTATTTTTAAATTAATAATGTTATTAATAAGATATTTATTATTAATATTAAATTAAATAATTTATATTTATAAATATATATACAGAAAACAGAATACATATATTTTTGCATATATTACTAGTTACCTTTTTCTGTTTTTATCTTTATCTGATTAACTATTAAGCCTGTGAACAAATGTAACACATATTTTTTTTTTATATATATCTCCATCGAATCATCACAGATCAGGGAGAAAAGTTTAGTCGAATCTCTCTATCACCCTAATCAAACATAATAGTTTTTAACTTCAATTATTAAAGTAATTAAAAAAAAAACAGAAAGTTTATGAAACCGGGACTCTGTTACTCGACTTTATTTCCAAAACCTCGAAACTCAATTCCATTTCAAAATCCACAAATTCAAGTTTGTTAGGAATGTTTCGTTGAAACTATCTGGTAAATTTCAACTCCTAATCTTTCAAAACGAGTTTGAATTTAGGAGTCAAAGTTCGGTTTTTAAAAGTCAAACTATTTGTTCATAAGAAAATTTGAGTTTGTTGTTGAGTTTCTGGAATAATTGACGATTGATAAAGTTTTTAGGTGTAATTTGAAACACGATTCATGTTATAATCTTTGTATAATACGTCCTCAAGATTGAAATCAATATTTTTTTTTAAAAAAATACTAGCGACAGCAGGTATGAGCATTTTTATTTTTTTTATTTTTTTTATTTCAATTACACAACTTTATAATTCCTGGGTGTTTACAAGTCATAAACAACACTTTAAATTCGTTATTTTAGCTTTTGATGTTGGTTGGATCGATTGAGTTTTTGGAGAAGATGAACATAGAAATAGGGTTATGTTATATTTATATAGAAAGGTTATATAACAGAAAAATCATAACAGCTCGTTGGTTAAGGTGTTGGGGTGTATTCGGGAGGTCGGGGGTTCGAACCTTGTGATAGGCACATAGTTTTGGGAGCCCTTTTCTAAGGTAGTTTTCTATATTATTATTATTATTATTATTATTATTATTATTATTATTATTATTATTATTATTATTATTATTATTATTATTATTATTTTTATTATTATTATTATTATTATTATTATTATTATTATTATTATTATTATTATTAGCAAGTAGTATCATTATTATTGAAAATATTATTATTATTAAGTATTATCATGTAGTATTCATATTGTTATTACAAATATTAATATAAGTATTGTCATCATTATAATTGTTATTATTAATAATGCTAAAACAAGTATTAAGTATCATTATTATGATTACTATGATTATTATTATAAACACAATAAAATTCATTATTATTATTAGTAACATATGTGTGATTATAGATAATATCATTATTAGCAATATTAACATAATTATCATTATTAATATTGTTATTATTATTATCATTATGATTATCACTAAAATTATTATTTTGTTTTCATTTAAACTGTCATTATTAATACTATCGGTATTTTCTATAACATTATTATATAAAAAAAAATAATTAACAATTCCGTTATGGAAGTAAAAGTTTTAAAAATATTGTTAGGGTTATAAATATATTTTAATCATATTAACAATACTTATATAAATGTTCATATATAACAAGCTAGGTATTCCTATTAAAATACTAATCAAATATATATTAATATAACTAAATACATATAATATATAAATTAAGATATAATATATACACTTATTTAATTTCAGACATGTGTATTAATAAATATTCAAATGATATAGGTTCGTGAATCCGAGGCCAACCTTATACGTGTTCAATGATGTTATATGTATTTTTACTACAAAATACAGTATGGTGAGTATATAGTCCCTTTTAAACTCTAAATATTTTGGGATGAGAATACATGCATTTTATGATTTACGTTATGGACACAAGTGATCAAAAATAAATTCTATGTTGAGTTGTACCATGGCATATTTCTTTATACTTGGTAACTAATATTTACATGAGGAATGTAAACGCGAATCCTGTTGATAGATCTATCGGGCCTGACAACCCCAACCGGGCTGGACGACCAGTTTTCAACGGTTGCACAGTACTTCGTTTCTGTATACTACACTTGGTACGGTGTAGCGATTATTTAAGAATATGCTGCGATGATTTAAATGTTAAGTCTGGTTACCAAGTGCTCAACTACTTTTACATACACTTGCGAGTGTATTATGTTTAATTATATGAAATCTTGTGGTCCATAGTTAATACGCTGCTAGCATCAAACCTATATATCTCACCAACTTTATGTTGACGTTTTAAAGCATGTTATTCTCAGGTACGAATTAAGTCTTCCGCTGTGCATTAGCTCATACTAAAGACATTACTTGGATTCGATCATCGCAATCGAACCAAATGGTGAAGACTTTGTCCGGGTGGATAAGGACGGGTCCTTACAGGTGGTATCAGAGCGGTGGTCTTAGCGAACCAGGTCTTGCATTAGTGTGTCTAACTAGTAGCTGTTAGGATACATTAGTGAGTCTGGACTTCGACCGTGTTTACAAGTCAAAAAGTTTTGCTTATCATATCCTAGTCGGAAATTATCTGCTTATCATCTTTAGGAAATTGCTTGCTTATCATTCTTAAGTCTAGACACGTCTTACTGCACTTACTGCATTGATAGTGTATAGACAAAACTCGTATCTTAGCGTATCTGTTATTGCTAACTTTGGCTGTCATCTTTTCAAAGATTCTCCGCAATTCACGGGATTTTGGTATTATATATACATATGTAAATTATGTATTGAAGAGTACCAAATATAACTCCTATAATCTATTCCATACTCAAAAATTCATTTCTTCGATTATACAAGATGGATTCCGCATCTAGTTCGAATTCCTCAGATTACGACAGCTATGCCGATATGGATTTTTATTCAAGCTCCGAAGGCAGCGTCACCGGAATGGATCAACCAATCTCCCATCATCTATTCTGGATGAATTGGGGATGGGTTCGTAATATACTAAATCACTGGAGACAAGAAGAAGGTGATCCATTTCATCCACCAAATTGCCCTCTTGGCGATGAACCTGAAGCACTTACCGGCGAACCTGTTCGAGAAACCATTTTCTCTCTCATCTCTAGAGTATCTCGTCACGATTATATACTATCCCATATTTCGAATCTTATTCGTTCGCTCGCTCCAACTGCCAATCATCCCGGTATACTAGAAGAATTCAACGAGCTTCGCGCTCAGATAGTGGCTTTAGAGAACAAGGTGCGAAGGTTACAAACACCAGCAGCAGCACCAGCCGCATAATTAGCACCACCATCATCAACACCGACAGTACCCATATCACCCTCAACCACAACCGCGTCGTAAACCTCAACATCACAATTTGTACCTCGGATATCAACATCACACACCTCAATATCACTATCTGTACTTCGAATATGATCTTCATTTTACATATCATTCTATATCGATTATCTTCGCTTTACGTATCGTTCTATCTCATTTATCTTCGTTCGACATGGTAATTATGTAATCTTTAATGTTTTAGAGATCATGTAATCAAGTATTAACGATAAATCAAAAAAATTTAATATCTTATTGACTCATTAGATCCATGATTACATCTGAAGAAAATATATATGCAAGTATATTTTCATAAAGATTGTAATTAAAAATTCTTTCGTACAAACTGTTAATGATGAAAATATTTTAACGGGTAGGTAGTACCCGAGAAATATTTAGATCTCACATTAATAAGTTACAGTGTATATTCTTCGAATCTGATTCAATGGTCATTTACTATCCTACTTACAACCACCGATATACGTATCTGTTCATCACAGAATAACCATTTCCATTCAAATTATATATTTGGATTTTGATCTATCAAAGATTCAACAAGTGGCATAACGAAGAAAACATTGGACAAATAAAATTTGTTAGAAACAAACGGATTAACTAATTGAAATATTGTTAAGATTCCACACTAACTGTTCCTAGCTAACTGTTCCCAGCTAACTGTTAATTCCGTATTACATTTTATCGCAATTTAATTTATTGTCATTTAAGTTCTGTTATTTATTTTACGCACTTTAAATCAGGACACATGTACACAATACGTCGGATTAATTCTGAGACAATACGTTGTACACGGGTCATGATATATATTTATTTATTTTACGCACTTTAAATAACGGGACACGTATACAAGGTTTTGACCTATCATATCGACCCATCTATATATATATTTCGGAACAACCATAGACACTCTATATGTGAATGTTGAAGTTGGCTATACAGGGTTGGAGTTGATTCCAAAATATACATATGGTTTGAGTTGTGATCAATACTGAGACCGGTACACGGGTCTCGATACGTATTAATTAATTCGAATATTATATATAACTGTATATGAATCATTGGACTATTGGACCATTGGACAATTGGACTATTGGACTGCTAACTTTGGACAATTAAAATAAATTAAAATATTGATTATAACATATGAAACTAAACAATTCTTCAAGTTTGCCACTTGATTTCATCTTAAACCTCATTTGTATCTCGAGGATTACAATTCGCGTTCAAATCTTTTATGATTCTTGAAAACACCTCAATCGAGAAGATGAACCAGCCGCACATCATCTACGGAAGAAAAGATATATGCATATAGTTATGCACTTGAAAAACTCTTGAACCCAAAGTCATAGTTTAACACGTACCGCGACAAATTCTTTAGCATTTATTAGCAAAAACAACCTTACAATTCTTTTCAAAGTAGCCAATTTTGTCACAGCTCCAACAGAACAACTTCGACCTTTCATTCGAATAAAGTTTTATTATAACTTGGATATATACGATTGGCTGTCCTCATGGTTACCGGGGAACCTTTCATATTCCATCATGTTATCATCAGCATTTAATCATCTAAACACAATTCTTCTGAAACCACCTTGGTTTGATAACCGATGACCCAGATCCGTTAACTTTGAAAATGCTGTTGAAGCAGCATATTGTAGATGGTCTTAATGGCCAAAAGTTGATGACAAAGAAGGAAGTGTTAGAAACACTCAATAGGAAATTTAGCACCGAAAAGTGGATTATACGAAACTATGAAGGAAACCGTGAACAAATCATAAAGAATAAGTTTGACTTCAAAGAATCTAAATGATTCAGTGCCTGCTGAAATCCTTAGTACGTACCTTGCTCCTTACTCTAAAAACCTTTACAGACAATATACTTTATCATCATCATTATCTTAAATATTCTAAGATATTATCATATCTTTCATTATAAATATCCTCAATATTTCTGAAGATATTTTTATAACTATTCTTATCTGAAATCATTCATCTTTTTGCGCTATCCGTGTCACATCATAAAAGAAACTATTTTAGTTTCTAAATTCTGAAACCTTCGAGTTTAAAATATGAATGCTTTGAAGTAGTGTTGGGAACTGATGCATGAGTTAGTATAATATAATGACACTTGATCAACGTCATTATATTACAGTAATCCATGTTGAGTTTCTAATGGAATGTGATGATTCATAGTACCATCATCATGTGCCATGTTACACGACTCTTACATTTTATCTAATCTCTAAACATATCAAGAAAATATTTCCTTGATGATTCGGTCTTTTCCAGGATATTCTGGTAATTTGACAAATCAAAATCGTGCCATTACCATTTCTTTCTTAGAGCATTAGCTATGTTCATTCCGAATTTCATACCTACGAATTCCGGACCATTGCTCGCTTGACTTGAGGACGGGAAGAAGAAACGAAGGGACAAAGCCCAAAATAAAAATTGGAGTAAAAATCACAGCAAATAGGAGAGGGTATTAACTGTAGATGACAATGATTATGGAAGACAGAAGTAGGGACATCGAAATATAAGGAAAGATATAAAACCCAATAACAACCCTAAAACTACAAATCGTGCATATCAATACGTATTGCCACGTAAAGGCACGGGAAGATTAAAAACACTATAACCTCAAGATAATAGTAGAAGTAAATAAAATCCTCCGGTGGTAGATGAAAGAGAAGAACGACGGATGTGAAAATTAGGATTATATCAAGAATTAGAATTGGATGGAGCATATTGGCGAATGTCTTAAAGTAGAAATTAAGAAGAAAGAGTAGAAGGTGTGAGTTGTGTAAAATAAGGAAACGAAGGGGTGGATTTATAGTGAAATATCCGACAGAGAAATCGAAACAGATTGTCGCATTAAATCAAAGAAGATCCTGATCGCCGAAGAACCAAATCTTATTACGTAAGATTTTCTTTAAATCCCTTAAATCCCGAAATTCAATAGTAACTACCTCAACGGGTAAAACGATTCCATATTTACTCATTTCACTCTCTCGCGATAGCTTCACTTATATTCTTCGCATAATCTTATTGTTTTATCTATATTACTTAAATATGATAAAACTCCATATTCACCTCATATTCGTCATGAAAACATTCCTATTGTTAACCATGACGACCTCAATCAAATTTCGGGGACAAAATTTCTTTAACGGGTAGGTACTGTAATGACCCGGAAATTTCCGACCAAATTTAAACCTTAATCTTTATATGTTACCGACACGATAAGCAAAATCTGTAATGTTGAGTCTAGAAAGTTTGAAATCTATAATCAGTTACCCTTTAACTATGTCTGACGATTCACGAACATTTATGTGTATATACATGAATACAAGTATATATATATATATATACATATATATATAATAAACTTGAATTAAATTAATAAATTATTATATTTTTATATATTACTTGGAATATACATAATGCTATAATTTAGATTTCTTTAATTCTAAATATGTATTTAATATATTTATATTACGTAATAGAAACATGTAATTAAAATGTAATTATATATATTGTTTAATATATATAATTATATAATTATATATTTTACGAATTTGATCTCTTTATTTAGAAATACTCATTTTATTTTTCATAAGGAAATTAATAACGAATATTTATATATATATATATATAATTATAAGTTAATAAATGATACATATATATATACATATATATATACATATATATATACATATATACATATATATATATATATATATATATATATATATATATATATATATATATATATATATATATATATATATATATATATATATATATAATTTACATACATAGTAATTTAAATAAATATTGTCATCTATAAAGTTTATATTTATAGAAATTATTAACATTTTATAATTATGTGTTAATTTGTTCTAATATTTTTATTAGTATTATTATTATGGTTATTATTATTATTATTTTTAAATTAATAATGTTATTAATAAGATATTTATTATAAATATTAAATTAAATAATTTATATATATAAATATATATACAAAAAACAGAATACAGATATTTTCGCATATATTACTAGTTACCTTTTTCTATTTTTATCTTTATCTGATTAACTATTAAGCCTGTGAACAAATGTGACACATATTTTTTTTATATATATATCTCCATCGAATCATCACAGATAAGGGAGAAAAGTTTAGTCGAATCTCTCTATCACCCTAATCAAACATAATAGTTTTTAACTTCAATTATTAAAGTAATTAAAAAAAAATAGAAAGTTTATGAAACCGGGACTCTGTTACTCGACTTTATTGCCAAAACCTCGAAACTCAATTCCATTTCAAAATCCACAAATTCAAGTTTGTTAGGAATGTTTCGTTGAAACTATCTGGTAAATTTCAACTCCTAATCTTTCAAAACGAGTTTGAATTTAGGAGTCAAAGTTCGGTTTTTAAAAGTCAAACGATTTGTTCATAAGAAAATTTGAGTTTGTTGTTGAGTTTCTGGAACAATTGACGATTGATAAAGTTTTTAGGTGTAATTTGAAACACGATTCATGTTATAATCTTTGTATAATACGTCCTCAAGATTGAAATCAATATTTTTTTTAAAAAAAATACTAGCGACAGCAGGTATGAGCATTTTTATTTTTTTTTTTATTTTTTTTATTTCAATTACACAACTTTATAATTTCTGGGTGTTTACAAGTCATAAACAACACTTTAAATTCGTTATTTTAGCTTTTGATGTTGGTTAGATCGATTGAGTTTTTGGAGAAGATGAACATAGAAATAGGGTTATGTTATATTTATATAGAAAGGTTATATAACAGAAAAATCATAACAGCTCGTTGGTTAAGGTGTTGGGGTGTATTCGGGAGGTCGGGGGTTCGAACCTTGTGATAGGCACATAGTTTTGGGAGCCCTTTTCTAAGGTAGTTTTCTATATTATTATTATTATTATTATTATTATTATTATTATTATTATTATTATTATTATTATTATTATTATTATTATTATTATTATTATTATTATTATTATTATTATTATTATTATTATTATTATTATTAGCAAGTAGTATCATTATTATTGAAAATATTATTATTATTAAGTATTATCATGTAGTATTCATATTGTTATTACAAATATTAATATAAGTATTGTCATCATTATAATTGTTATTATTAATAATGCTAAAACAAGTATTAAGTATCATTATTATGATTACTATGATTATTATTATAAACACAATAAAATTCATTATTATTATTAGTAACATATGTGTGATTATAGATAATATCATTATTAGCAATATTAACATAATTATCATTATTAATATTGTTATTATTATTATCATTATGATTATCACTAAAATTATTATTTTGTTTTCATTTAAACTGTCATTATTAATACTATCGGTATTTTCTATAACATTATTATATAAAAAAAAAAATTAACAATTCCGTTATGGAAGTAAAAGTTTTAAAAATATTGTTAGGGTTATAAATATATTTTAATCATATTAACAATACTTATATAAATGTTCATATATAACAAGCTAGGTATTCCTATTAAAATACTAATCAAATATATATTAATATAACTAAATACATATAATATATAAATTAAGATATAATATATACAGTTATTTAATTTCAGACATGTGTATTAATAAATATTCAAATGATATAGGTGATGTTAAAGCTAAGGGGTATATAATACTATTAAATTTTAGCAGGAAAATACTATTAAATACGATACAATTTTACACAAGATATTTATTTATTTATAGAATGGATATACTTAAACCTTGCTACAACACTTATAGGCAGTGTACCTAATCGTACAGTAGTTTAGTTTTTAGTAAGTCCGGTTCATTCCACAGGGAATCTTTTTAAACAAAGCTTAACGCTATATTAGTTTACTTTTATAAAAATACAAATATATATATATATATATAAGTAATATTATTATTATAAATGGGGGGTTTTTACCGTTTAATGACCGGTTTGTCGATTTTAAAACTTTAGTCGCAGTTAAAACCAAATGTAAAATATTAAAATAAATACAAAACTTAAATTAAAGCATAAAGTAAATAACGATAATAAAATTGCGAATAATAAAAGTGCGATAAAATAAAGTTGCGATAATTAAAAAGTACGATAATTAAAAGTGCAATTAAATACAATAACAATAAAAATGCGATAATTAGAAGTGCAATTAAATATAAAATAAAGGAAATTAAATATGAAATAAAAGAATTATGCTTATTTAAACTTCCGTAATCATGATGTTTGACGTGTTGATTTTAGTTTTATGCCCATGGGTTAATTGTCCTTTGTCCTGGATTATTTAATATGTCCGTCTGGTTTTTGTCCATAACAGTCCATCAGTCATAAATATAAAGTGCGAGTGTCCTCGTCAAATTATCCTTATACCCGAAGTTAAATATTCCAACTAATTGGGGATTTAAACTGTAACAAGATTTTAATACTTTGTTTAATAATTACACCAGGATGTCGACTGAGTGTAACCCAAGGTTTTAATATTTTGTTATCAATTATACCAAGTGTCATTTGTACATAATTTCACCCCTGTTTTAATTATTCTAGTGGCTATTAATCCATTCCCGTGTCCGGTTAAATAAACGATTATTCGTACATATAAATACCCCGCCCATCGTGTCCGATTGAGTGTATATGGTAATTTATAGGGACGCCCAATTGTAAATCTTTATATTAGCATTAACAAACTATCATTTAGTTAAACAAATATAAAGCCCATTAATAGCTCATAGTCTAATTTCCACAAGTGTCGTTCTTTTGTCCAAACCCCAATTATGGTACAAAGCCCAATTACCCAATTTTAGTAATTAGCCCAACATCATGATTACTTCGGATTAAATAAGCATAATAATAACTTAGCTACGAGACATTAATAAAAAAAGGTTGAACATAACTTACAATGATTAAAAATAGCGTAGCGTTACACGGACAGAATTTCGACTTACACCCTTACAACATTCGCTAACATACCCTTATTATTAGGATTAAAATTAAAATTAAAATTAAAATTAAAATATAAATATAAATATATACGATATAGATAGAGAGATGGATATATTTGGGTTTTTTTTTGCGATCAGAATTCGTTTGCTTTTATAGGGATTTTCGACTTTTCGGGCTCCGCGACTCGCGGCATTTTTGCCTTCAAACTCTGCGTGTCGCGGAGTTTACTTTTACAGCTCACCCATGTTTGGAGTCTTTCTTGCCGACAATTTATTTTATATATATAATTAATATAATTAATTATATATTATATTATATTTATATACATAGTTAACTTGTAATTTTTAGTCCGTTGCGTCGAGCGTTGAGAGTTGACTCTGGTCCCGGTTCCGGATTTTCGAACGTCCTTGCGTACAATTTTATATTTTGTACTTTGCGTTTTGAATCTTGTACTCTTGTAATTTCGAGACGTTTCTTATCAATAATTGGAACCTCTTTGATTATCTTTTGTACTTTTGAGCTTTTTGGTCGTTTGCGTCTTCAATTCGTCGAATCTGTCTTTTGTCTTCACCTTTTATTATTTAAACGAATATCACTTTTAAATAGAACAATTGCAACTAAAAGCTTGTCTTTCTTGAGGAATAATGCTATGAAATATATGTTCGTTTTTAGCATTATCAAATATTTCCACACTTGAGCGTTGCTTGTCCTCAAGCAATATCGTCTTGAAATACTAGAATCACTTCTTTATTCTTCACACTTTGTACATCAGTGATTTTCTATACGGCGGTATAAACAATGGTAGTAACGATATGGTTTACAGTCCCACATGACTATAAAAATTTAGATCCATTAAGGAAATTGGATCTTTATGAAAACATTTGATCTTTTGAAAATTAAATCTAGTTTTTACCCTAGATAAGTTTTCCGGGATAACCCTTTACCGTTGTTTGCAAAATATTTTTGTGGGTTTGGTGGGTTTCAGATTTGAAAATTTTAGCTCAAAACTTATGGTTTTGTGTCACCCACTTGCTAACCTTGTATTTGGAAAGCAATACGTCCAGTTTACTTGTCCCGTATATTACTTTTCGGTAAACTACCGTCCGGTTATAAAGGAAAGCGTTGAACAAGCAACTGTTAAGGCAATGTCCCCTGACATGCTTTTAATTATGGTCTATAACGTGTCGGACGCAATTACTATCCTTGGTAGTAGCAATAGTAAAGCTCACCCTTATGATTTTTTCGATCTGGCACAAGGTCCTGTCTTTGACCATGCTATGCAACCACCGTTCTTACGGTTGACACCCGATTTAGTTCAGGTGACCTAATGAATTTCAGGTGAATTCCTAGGATTTTACGTTCAATGGTAATGAACGCATTGAAAATAGGGTTTTCAGAAAACAAATCGGTTTGTAATTTTGATCAAAATATTTTCTCGTTCAAGCTCGAGTTTAGATATCATTGAATTCCATGAGTTTGTAATTCTCAATCTTTAAGGTCAATCTCTAGGATTGAGTAATATCAGGCTTTAAAAGCTGATTTTTAATCTTTAAGGAGATTATCCTTTCTGGGGATCTGATTCATTAGTCTTATCCAGCTAATTTCAATGGTGCCCCCCCATTGTACGAGATAAATCCTTCTCATGGTTAGGATAAATCTGACCACTTGGCAACCCTGTTTAATGCTGAGGTCCGTGGATTTCCTGCTGATTTTAGTGATGACTTTTCTAGATTTTTCATCAACCTACAACTGGTCTGGACGACAACTTCATGACCTAAATCAAGAAGCGCGTGTCTTTTTCGGAAGACTTTACTTCCTTTTAATGATGGAATTGATTCATCGTGTAGATCCATCTTTTCTTTTCTTTCATCGGGTAAAACAGTTTAGTTTAGTCCAAAGCAAAAGTATTTTCAGTTATTTGTTACAGATATATGTGACATATGTTTAAGATAACTTGGCAAATATTCCCACACTTGGCTTTTATTTTCCTTTTTATCGTCCTCTATTCCATTTTAAATAAATTTTAACATTTTAGTTTGTTTCTCAATTTATGTCCTTTCCGAGGTAACAATAATTTCGGTGTCAAAACCTAGTTTTATCGTTCATAAATATGTATAAACATGATTTTGAGTTCATTTAATTGAAAATTTTGAAAATTTTTACTAGAATTGGGTAGTCAGTATATAAGACTAGGGATGTTCTTTATTATCAGAGAGCACTAGATTCTAATACAACTACTGCTTTACTAGTATTTTTAATGGTAACCAAGTGTATAAAGTAAAAAATTTTAAAATCCGAAAGAATTTAACCCCTTCCTACACTTAAGATCTTGCAATGCCCTCATTTGCAAGAAATCAGTAATAATTTAAATTATTGAGGGTGATTTGTGTGAAAATGATTAAATTTTTACCAAAGTTTCCAAATATATTGGCGTTTGTTTGCTGAATGATAAATGGTGCACATCATTTGTTCATTCCGTCTTGTTGTTATTTCACATATATTTTGCCTCTTGTCGTCAAAATTAGTTGCTTTTGCTGGACTTAATGCCAGTCTTTGAAAATGTATTGTTTTATCCTATTGTGTACATAAGATAAACTGCAAACATATATACATATTTTTGAAGTTTGGTATATTACCCCACATTCAAAAATTATTAAAATCTAGGAATAAAAGTTAGAAAATTATAAAAACTATTACAATATTAACATAAGTATTAAATGTATCAATCATTACAAATTACAAAATAAAAAAAACTAAGTAGACTAGGGATGATACTGGTACCAATAGGGGTTCCAGGCATAACCATAGGTGCTATAGAATGCTTCGGCAGGGTTATACGTAGGATACGGTGGCTGCATCTCTATAGACCAGGGAGGGAAGATGGGTTTCGGTGTAGGAATATAGTTTCTACCTATATGTTGGCAATGAGCTATGATTTGGTTCTGATGAACTTGCCAATATTCAAATGCTCTCTGTCTAGCATTTTCGTACTCCTGAGAAGCTATAAACCTTTGCATTTCTTGCATCTCATTTCCCCCTCCTACATTACCTTGCTGTTGGTTTCTCTCAACCTGTGGATGTCTACCATGGTATTGTACTGCGGCGTTATTTCGCCTCTTCAAAACTTTCGCACCATGGTATACATTTAAACCTATAGTATCGCGGGGTTCTGGTTCTTCTACTAATAATCCCCCCCGACTTATATCCACACCGAGATATTCACCAATCAAAGTAATAAAAATACCACCTCCTATTATGCTATGCGGTCTCATCCCCCGAACCATAGCTGATAAATAATAACCCACACAATACGGTATACTTACAGCGCTTTGTGGGTCTCGAATACACATATGGTAAACAAATCCTGTTCATTTACTTTTTCCTTGTTCTTACCCCTTTGTGTAATCGAATTAGCTAAAAACCTATGAATTACTCTTAATTCAGCTCTATCTATATCCAAATAAGAGTAATTTCCCTCTTTGAAACGGTGATGGCTTGTCATTTGACTCCACACACCGTGTGTATCAAAATTTTCATCTATCTTTCTACCATTTAGTATTAACCCTCTACAATCGGCAGATACTAACTCCTCAGGCGTATATATACGTAAAGCCTGAGCCATGTCTAGTAAAGACATGTGGCGCATCGAACCGCCTAACAAAAATCTAATAAAAGAACGATCGGTTAAACTAGCTACCCGATCATTCAACTCTATACTACACAACAATTCTTCACACCATACTTTATATACAGGTCTACGCATGGTGAATAAACGTACCCAGTCATTAAAAGTAGAATTACCATACCTCTGTACAAGTAATTCCCTAATTGGCCCGGCCAATTCTACAGCTTCTAAGGGTCCCCATTCTATGACCCTCGGTACCTCAACAACCTTAGAATGAAGAGTATGCAAACTCCTTTGATATTTTGGATAATCTATCCAAAGTCTGTCAAATCTCAGGTTCGGGTGCAACTCTTCCAAGTGCATATCAGAAAAGGTCATGACTGGATGAGGTATATCCTGCTTGTAGTAGTTATCCACCTCCTGTTGTTCTGCATTCTCAGCAGGAGCATTGCGAGCTTGGGATGAAGATTCACCCCTTTCAGTCTGCAAAACACATCAAACACAATTTTTGTGCATCCAAATATGCATTAGTGTCAGCAAAATCATCAATCAAAATAATTACAATGACATGATCAATTTATATCAAACTTAAGCTCATTTTCACATTTTTATCAAATCTACACTTTTTCAAATAAGCATATACGAAAATGTTCGCCAAGTTCATAAGCATTCAACTCAAATAACATGTCAAAATAATCATTACTAGCAATTAAACAAGTTTCAAATGGCATTATCTCTCAAAAATCAAGTTCATGAATTTTAGACTTGAAAAAGTCCACTTTAATTCTCAAAATCATGTTTAGGCTCAAAGTTTGGATCATTTAACTACATAGACATGTTACAATACTTAATTTAGCAACAATTCATGACAAAAATCGGCCATAACCTGTTTATATCAAAAAGCCCCAAATTTGCTCAAGAACACAAACCCTAGATTACTCAAAATTTGAAGTTTAAGGCTTCTAATCATGTTAAACAGCATCAATCTAGGTTATACAAGCATAATACATAAACAATTTAAGCCTAATTACACTAAAAAGCATCAAAATTAAATTGGGGAAAAAAATTGCTCAAGAACACTAATTTCGGATTAAATGGTGTTTAGGTGTAGAAATTTACCGTTTTTCTTGAGTAATTCCTTGATAGCATCCTTCTCAACATGATTTTAGTAAAAGATTTGATGATTAACGGTTAAAAATTGTGATTTTGGGGGTTTTTTTCGGGTTTTTCGTGGGTTATTTCGCAGTTAATTTGCTGTATATTTAAGTTGTGTGTGTTGTCTGAGCAGTTCTTTGGGTTTTATTTTTTTTCTGTTTTTCGGTCCCTCCGCGACTCGCGGAGATATCCCCTTCAAACTCCGCGAGTCGCGGAGTTTGGTATTTTTTTTTTATATAATCTTTAACTTATTAAAACAATTAATTAATTAATTTTAAAATTTTGTTTCCTTTGTTATTTAGGACGAGGTCATTTCGGATCGATGTCCTAGTCCTTCCTTCGACAAAATTTTAAAATTTGTCTTTTTGTAGCGATTGTTTTAAAAGCTAAGATTTTTGGGTTTTTTTTAATGTTTTTGGCATACTTTAATTCAATAAGATTAAAAATAATGATAATAAAAGTTCTCGTCCCTCCCTCGGGTAAAGCAATTTCGGTTCAAAGACCTAGTCTTCAACTTACGACGAATTTTAAAAATCATATTTTTAACTTAATGAGATAAAGTAAATTTTTGTTTTTAAATTCACACAACTTAAATATAAAATTCAAAATTAATATTAAAAATTCACACCAAACTTAAAATTTGAAATGCATAAAATTAAAAATTCATATTTTAAAAATTAAAAATTCACACCAAATTTATATTAATTTTTCAAATATTTACAATTTTAAAAATATTGTTTTTACAAAGTTTACAATATTAATTTAAGATTTATATATTAATTTTAAAAACATGGTAAAAATAAAATTAAAAATCTTTTTGGCTTTTTATCCCACTTTAATCAATCAAATATTATCAAAAATATGCGCCCCTCTTTTCGGTAAAGTAATTTCGGTTCCAAAACCTAATTTAACTCATGACAAATTTTTGAAATATTTTGAGTTGATTGATTAAAGATATTTATACCTTAAGAATAAACGTTAAATTTCGCAGTGATGTAATAAATTTTTGAATGATATTAATAATTTCGGTCGCCAAACCTAATTTTATTCAATACCAATTTAATACTTTTTAGCTAACAAATTAGCGTTTATTATCAAAAGGTTAAAAAAAAAAAAAAAAACTGTACAGACATACCTGTGAAATAGATTTCTTAGTTATATGATCTATCCCATTCATAAGATAGTCGGTTTAATTGGTTTTCCATGGCTACATAGGCGTAACCTCGAGCATTTAGTGTCTTTTCTTCTAAACATATGAACGGTCCGTCTCTGCATAAAGTAACAAATTCGGTATTTGAATAGGTTTGATTATTTGAACATTTACCTCCATGTGACCATTTTCCGCATTTGTGACATCTTTCTAGGTGTCGTGCTCTTCTTTTCGCTGCGGATTTTGATTTTCCTTTACCAAATTGTAACTTATTATCTTCGCATCTGGATTCTTTTCTAACTCCGTCCATTCTTTCTCTGATTACTGATACTAGTTCACTCGGTAGTATGTCATTATTACGTTTAGTGATCAAAGCGTGTAGCATTAGACCATAGTTTAGTTCACAGGCAGTCTTCATTTTGTAAAAACCTAAAAAAAATAAAAATTCAGAATGGGGGGAGAAGACTAGTTCTTTAGGGTCTGCTAGGGAAAGACCATTCGGGTTCCATTTTTGAGAACTACACGAAAACAGACAATCTAACTCTAACAGAAATACATATTATCCTTTAAAGACTTGATTCTCCCCACACTTAGTTAGCTGTGGTGTCGAAATTGTGATTAACTTCGTTGTCAACTTCCATCGGACCATGTATGTAATGTTTAACTCTGTGACCATTAACTTTAAATTCAATCCCTTTTGAATTTATTAATTCTATCATTCCGTATGGAAAAACTCTTTTGACTATGAATGGTCCAGACCATCTTGATTTCAATTTTTCAGGAAATAGCTTGAATCGTGAATTGAAAAGAAGAACTCTGTCTCCTTCTTTAAATTCTTTTGAACTTCTGATTCTTTTATCATGCCATTTCTTCGTTCTTTCTTTATAGATTAACGAATTTTTGTATGCTTCATGTCTTAATTCTTCTAATTCGTTTAGTTGACTTAATCGTAGACGTCCGGCTTCATGTAAATCAAGATTACATGTCTTCAAAGCCCAAAATGCTTTGTGTTCAATTTCTACTGGAAGATGACATGCTTTTCCATAAACAAGTCTAAAAGGTGTGGTTCCAATTGGAGTTTTGTAGGCTGTTCTAAAAGCCCAGAGTGCATCCTCCAATTTAATGGACCATTCCTTCGGATTTGATCCTACGGTTTTCTCTAGAATACGTTTTAAGGCTCGGTTGGTATTTTCAACTTGTCCACTTGTTTGTGGATGATATGCGGTGGAGATTTTATGAGTTACTCCATATCTTTTAAGAACTTTCTCAAGTTGATTATTACAGAAATGAGTACCCCGATCACTTATCAAAGCTTTCGGTGTTCCAAACCTTGCAAAAAGACGTTTTAAAAAGTTGACTATAACTCGTGCATCGTTAGTTGGGAGAGCTTGTGCTTCCGCCCATTTAGATACATAATCAATGGCTACGAGTATATATAGATTATTATGAGATTTTGGAAATGGACCCATAAAGTCAATACCCCAAATGTCAAATACTTCACATACTTGGATGACATTTTGTGGCATTTCATCACGTTGACTTATTTTTCCGGCCCTTTGACAAGCATCACAAGATTTGCAAAGAAGGTGTGCGTCTTTGTAAATTGTAGGCCAATAGAATCCAGCATCATAAACTTTTCTTGCTGTTAGTTGAGGCCCATAATGCCCTCCTGTTGGTCCTGTGTTACAATGGTTTAATATTTTACTAGCTTCATCTCCAAATACACATCGGCGTATTATTCCATCTGGACAACTTTTAAACAAATGTGGATCTTCCCAGAAATAGTGTTTTATATCACTGAAGAATTTCTTTCGTTTTTGGTACGATAATCCTTTTTCAAGGAATCCACAAACTAAGTAGTTTGCATAGTCTGCAAACCATGGTATTTCTTTATAATCTATCTTCAATAGATATTCATCAGGAAAGTTGTCTTGTATGGCCGATTCATTTAGAACTTCTAATTCGGGATTTTCAAGACGAGAAAGATGATCAGCGGCGAGATTTTCTGCTCCTCTTTTATCTCGGATTTCAATATCAAACTCTTGTAAGAGTAATATCCAACGGATTAATCTTGGTTTAGCATCTTGTTTTGAAAATAGGTATCTAAGAGCAGAATGGTCGGTATAGACCACCGTTTTTGCTAGAACGAGATATGATCGAAAATTGTCAAAAGCAAAGACAATAGCAAGGAGTTCTTTTTCAGTAGTTGTATAGTTCGTTTGTGCTCCTTGTAACGTCTTACTAGCATAATATATAGGTTGAAATCGTTTTTCAATCCTTTGTCCTAAAACGGCTCCCATTGCAAAATCACTTGCATCGCACATTAATTCAAATGGTAGATTCCAATTTGGTGTGATCATGATCGGCGCATTAGTGAGTTTTTCTTTAAGAATATTAAAAGATTTGATACACTCATCTGAACAGATGAATGGAGCATCCTTTTCTAGGAGTTTATTCATAGGAGTGGCAATTTTAGAAAAATCTTTTATGAAACGTCGGTAAAAACCGGCATGCCCTAGAAAACTCCTAACTCCTCTAACATTGGTGGGATGTGGAAGTTTAGCAATTACATCTACTTTAGCTTTATCCACTTCAATTCCTTCTTTTGAAATTTTATGTCTAAGAACGATGCCTTCTTTAACCATGAAATGGCATTTCTCCCAATTAAGAACTAGATTTGATTGTTCGCATCTAATTAGCATTCGTTCCAGATTAACTAGACATGATTCAAATGTATCACCGAAGACTGAAAAGTCATCCATGAAAACTTCCATGCATTCTTCTATCATGTCATGAAAAATCGCCATCATACACCTTTGAAAGGTTGCAGGGGCGTTACAAAGTCCAAATGGCATGCGTTTGTAAGAAAAAGTACCATAAGGGCACGTGAATGTGGTTTTCTCTTGATCTTCGGGTGCTATTGGAATTTGAAAATATCCGGAAAATCCATCTAGAAAACAATAATAACTATTTCCGGCTAATCTTTCCAACATTTGATCAATGAAAGGTAAGGGAAAGTGATCTTTTCTGGTGGCGTCATTTAATTTTCTATAATCAATACACACACGCCATCCTATTACAGTCCTAGTAGGAATAAGCTCACTTTTCTCATTTGTAATGACAGTCATGCCACCCTTCTTAGGTACGCATTGAACTGGGCTTACCCATGGACTATCAGAGATTGGATAAATTAAACCTGCATCTAGCAGTTTAATAATCTCTTTCTTAACTACATCTTGCATATTAGGATTTAGTCTTCGTTGGCGTTGCACATACGTTTTATGACCTTCTTCCATAAGGATTTTATGTGTGCAATACGAAGGATTTATTCCTTTAATATCATGAATCTTCCATGCAATGGCTGGTTTATGAGCTTTCAACACAGAAATGAGTTGTGATTTCTCATTTTCAGTAAGAGAAGATGATATTATTACAGGTAATTCAGATTCACCATGTAAATTAGCGTATTCCAAATGGTTTGGAAGTGGCTTTAACTCTAATTTCGGAGGATCTTCTATCGATGATTTGTATCGATATATGTCTTCTTTTAGCATTTGAATTTCTTCTGTTGTTGGTTCATATCCATTAGCTATAAGTGTAGCTAACATTTCAGCTTCATCAATTGGTTCATTTCCTTCTCCTAAAGAACATTCTCCTGTTCCTTGTAATTCTGGAAATTCTTCTAATAATTCTGCATGTGCATCTATAGTTTGAATATAATAACATGTATCATCTGCAGATTGTGGTTGTTGCATTGCTCTATCAACTGAAAAGGTAACACTCTCATCCTCTATACTTAGGGTCAATTTCTTACCGAACACGTCTATCATTGCTTTAGCCGTGTTTAAGAATGGTCTTCCTAATATGAGAGGAACTTGAGAATCTTCTTCCATGTCCAGAACAACAAAATCTACTGGAAATACTAAAGTACCAACTTTAACTAGCATGTTCTCCATTATCCCTCTAGGATATTTTATTGATCTATCGGCTAGTTGTATGCTTATTCTGGTTGGTTTCAATTCTCCAAGGTCTAGTTTAGCGTATAGTGAATACGGCATTAGATTTATACTAGCACCTAAGTCTGCCAATGCTTCTATTGAACTAAGACTACCCAGAAAACATGGAATTGTGAAACTTCCTGGATCAGATAGTTTTTCTGGTATCTTATTCAACAGCACTGCTGAACAATTAGCATTCATGGTAACAGCCGAGAGTTCTTCCATTTTCTTTCTATTTGAGATTAGATCTTTCAAGAATTTAGCATATCTAGGCATTCCTGAAATCACATCAATGAAAGGAAGATTTACATTTATCTGTTTAAACATATCCAAGAATTTGGATTGCTCGGCTTCAAGTTTCTCTTTCTTCATTTTACTCGGGTAAGGAAGTGGTGGTTGGTATGGTTTAACATAAGGTTTAGCCTTAACTGTGTTATCTTCATTAACCTTTTCAACTGCCGGTTCTTTTTCCTTATCTTGATCAGGTTGTGGTTCTTGTGGAGTAGGAATAGCTTCATCAGAAATTACAGGTATTTCAGGTGGTATAAGTGTTGTACCACTTCTTGTGGTAATAGCTTTAGCTGTTTCATTCCAGGGGTTAGCATTTGTATCACTAGGTAGACTTCCCGATTTTCTTTCACCTATTAACCTTGCTAGGTTACTCACTTCTTGTTCCAGATTTTGAATAGAAGCCTGTTGATTTCTAAATGCTTGAGCATTTTGTTCATTGGTTTGTTTTTGAGATGTGAAAAACTGTGTTTGAGTTTCAACTAGCTTCGTCATCATATCTTCTAAATTCGGCTTTTTATCATCGGTTTGTTGTGGTGGTTTGTTTTGAAAATTAGGTCTTTGCTGATTGTAAGTATTATTGGATACTTGTTGATTGCTAGGACCTTGTTGGTTGTTGTATGGAATATTTCAGTTATAACTCTGGTTTTGATTGTAAATCGGTCTTGGCGGTTGATAATTATTCTGATAATTATTTCCAGGCCTTTGGTTTATGTATGAAATATTCTCTCTTTGTTCCATTGTTAATTCAATACTGAGACAATCTTTTGTCAAATGTGGTCATCCACACTGCTCACAACTAATTCGTATTGAGTGAATATCTTTAGTCATCTTTTTCCATTCGTCTTTCCACAGCATCTATCTTTGCGGAAATGGAATCTAAGTCATGGCTAGAATCGGCTCTAGCTGCTTTAGATGATCTAACGATATCTTTTTCTTGGTGCCACTCATGTGAGTGGGAAGCAGTGTTATCAATAATTTTGTAAGCATCAGTTTCGGTTTTCTTCATAATAGAACCACTAGCTGCTATATCTATGTCTTTCCTTGTAGTGATGTCGCATCCTTGGTAGAATATTTGTACTATTTGACAGGTGTCTAAACCATGTTGCGGACATCCTCTTAACAACTTTCCATATCTAGTCCACACCTCATATAGAGTTTCATTCGGTTTCTGTGTGAACGTAACAATTTCTGCTTGAAGTCTTACGGCTTTAGATGCCGGAAAGAATTGTTTAAGAAAATTTTCAACTAAAACATCCCATGTATCGATCGCCCCTTCAGGTAACGATTCCAACCAATCTTTGGCTTCTCTCTTTAAAGTCCAGGGAAATAACATGAGATATATCTGTTCATCCTCCACTTCTCGGATTTTAAATAGTGTGCAGATCCTATTAAAGGTACGTAGATGTTCATTTGGATCTTCCTTCGGCGCACCACTAAATTGGCATTGATTAGTCATCATGTGTAGAATTTGTCCTTTGATTTCATAATCTGGCGCATTAATGTCTGGATGAGTAATTGCGTGACCTTGGCCAGTACGTTTAGCTCTCATTCGGTCTTCCATACTTAAAGGTTCCAGATTCTCCATAATTGAATTTGTTGAATCGGAATCACTAGAGGATTCTGATTTAATGGTTCGTTCCTCAACAATCTCTGTTTGAATGATTGGTGGTTTCGGAGGAAAGTTTAGTGGTTCAGGATCTACAAACCGTTCCTGAATATTCTCCGGATTCTCAATTGTGAGGTCGGGTTCAAAAAATGGATTATCGGAAATTTGAACTGAAGTACTTGGTCGACTGGATGACGATTCTAAAGAAAAATCAACGGCAGTAATATTTGCTAAATGTCTTGATCTAGTTACAGGTGGTGAACGTACAAAAGGTGGTGAACGTCTTGCTCGGTGCATTCACTGAATATCCTATTAATTTTTAAAAGGAAAGAAAAATTATAATAAGTTATCCAATCAATAGACTTTTCTGATTTTGCCCACGTTTCGAATAGCCAAAAGATGCAGCAGAGGGGCAGGATTCGTTTGGTCTCAATATAATTGAGGACTATTTGGCTCCAATAACCCGGTCCACGTACAAATCCAACTATTACTACGAACCAGAAAATTTTGATGTCTATCAATTTAACCACTTAAAATAAATTTTCGTAATTTTAAGAAATTTAGATAAGAAGTAGAATAAAAATCTATGTCCTAAAAAATAGAATAGCGAGAAATAAGAAAGAAAAAGAGTTCGTCGAAAAAGGTCGAAAAAGAAAAATGGTTGAAAAATAAAAGGTGACGGAAAAATTAAAGAAACTTATAAAACTTAAAAATACTTGACTAACCTAACCTTATTACTACAACTAACTTAAAATTATAATCGCAAATTGAAATTACTAATTGGAATGATAATTGATACATAGGTAAAAGGTGTCTAAAAATATTAAAGCTTACAGGAAAAACTAAATACCAAATGGAAATAACTTAAAAAGAAACTAAAACTTAAAAAGGCGTCGCAAAATTCTTAAAGTACCTAAATCTTAGTCTAAGAAAAAGTACTTAAGGAATTCTACGGCAAAGCCTAAAAATCTAGAAATAAAAATAACTGTGGCAAAAACTAAGTTTAAAACTAAATATGAGCTAAAAATACAAATATTACGCTAAAACGATTAAAAAGGGACAAAATATAAAAATATACAAAAAGTTGTAAAAAATACAATTTTTATAAAAATATTATTTTTATATTATTTTATAAAAGTATTAATTTAAATATATAAATAAAACTAATTAAAACTTAATATAACTAAATAATTAAAATTAAATATTAATTTAATTAAAACCTAAATCTTAATTAATTAATAATAATAATTATTACTCCGTATTAAATGCTGTTTAGGGTTTCTGTCGGTGTCAGAGTTTCTCCGCGAGTTGCGGTATTTAATGCATCAAACCCCGCGAGTCGCGGGGTTCCAGTTTTAAACTGACAGGTTATTTAAATTCAACGCGTTTTTCTTTATTTATTTTTTTTTTATTTTCTGTTTTTAATTTTTTTCTGTTTATATAAAAAAAAATATGTGTATAATAAAAACTTATATTTAAAACTTAAATAAAAATAGAATTACTTTATAATTTTATAAATAAAAATCTTAAAACTAGATTTATATATATATTTTTTATATGTTTTTAAATAAAAACAAAATACTTAAATAAAACTTATATAAAAATAAAGAAACTTTATAAAACTTAAATATTTAACAAAATCTTAAAAATACATAATATTTTTTTTTTATATTAGCGTTGCGCTTCCGGCTTTTAAGAGACTCCCCGGTAGCGGCGCCAAAAATACTTGATGTTAAAGCTAAGGGGTATATAATACTATTAAATTTTAGTAGGAAAATACTATTAAATACGATACAATTTTACACAAGATATTTATTTATTTATAGAATGGATATACTTAAACCTTGCTACAACACTTATAGGCAGTGTACCTAATCGTACAGTAGTGTAGTTTTTAGTAAGTCCGGTTCGTTCCACAGAGAATCTTTTTAAACAAAGCTTAACGCTATATTAGTTTACTTTTATAAAAATACAAATATATATATATAAGTAATATTATTATTATAAATGGGGGGGTTTTTACCGTTTAATGACCGGTTTGTCAATTTTAAAACTTTAGTCGCAGTTAAAACCAAATGTAAAATATTAAAATAAATACAAAACTTAAATTAAAGCATAAAGTAAATAACGATAATGAAATTGCGAATAATAAAAGTGCGATAAAATAAACTTGCGATAATTAAAAAGTACGATAATTAAAAGTGCAATTAAATACAATAACAATAAAAATGCGATAATTAGAAGTGCAATTAAATATAAAATAAAGGAAATTAAATATGAAATAAAAGAATTATGCTTATTTAAATTTCCATAATCATGATGTTTGACGTGTTGATTTTAGTTTTATGCCCATGGGTTAATTTTCCTTTGTCCTGGATTATTTAATATGTCCGTCTGGTTTTTGTCCATAACAGTCCATCAGTCATAAATATAAAGTGCGAGTGTCCTCGTCAAATTATCCTTATACCCGAAGTTAAATATTCCAACTAATTGGGGATTTAAACTGTAACAAGATTTTAATACTTTGTTTAATAATTACACCAGGATGTCGACTGAGTGTAACCCAATGTTTTAATATTTTGTTATCAATTATACCAAGTGTCCTTTGTACATAATTTCACCCCTGTTTTAATTATTCTAGTGGCTATTAATCCATTCCCGTGTCCGGTTAAATGAACGATTATTCGTACATATAAATACCCCGCCCATCGTGTCCGATTGAGTGTATATGGTAATTTATAGGGACGCCCAATTGTAAATCTTTATATTAACATTAACAAACTATCATTTAGTTAAACAAATATAAAGCCCATTAATAGCTCATAGTCTAATTTCCACAAATGTCGTTCTTTTGTCCAAACCCCAATTATGGTACAAAGCCCAATTACCCAATTTTAGTAATTAGCCCAACATCATGATTACTTCGGATTAAATAAGCATAATAATAACTTAGCTACGAGACATTAATATAAAAAGGTTGAACATAACTTACAATGATTAAAAATAGCGTAGCGTTACACGGACAGAATTTCGACTTACACCTTTACAACATTCGCTAACATACCCTTATTATTAGGATTAAAATTAAAATTAAAATATAAATATAAATATATACGATATAGATAGAGAGATGGATATATTTGGGTTTTTTTTTGCGATCAAAATTCGTTTGCTTTTATAGGGATTTTCGACTTTTGGGGCTCCGCGACTCGCGGCATTTTTGCCTTCAAACTCCGCGAGTCGCGGAGTTTACTTTTACAGCTCACCCATGTTTGGAGTCTTTCTTGCCGACGATTTATTTTATATATATAATATATATATAATTAATATAATTAATTATATATTATATTATATTTATATACATAGTTAACTTGTAATTTTTAGTCCGTTGCGTCGAGCGTTGAGAGTTGACTCTGGTCCCGGTTCCGGATTTTCGAACGTCCTTGCGTACAATTTTATATTTTGTACTTTGCATTTTGAATCTTGTACTCTTGTAATTTCGAGACGTTTCTTATCAATAATTGGAACCTCTTTGATTGTCTTTTGTACTTTTGAGCTTTTTGGTCGTTTGCGTCTTCAATTCGTCGAATCTGTCTTTTGTCTTCACCTTTTATTATTTAAACGAATATCACTTTTAAATAGAACAATTGCAACTAAAAGCTTGTCTTTCTTGAGGAATAATGCTATGAAATATATGTTCGTTTTTAGCATTATCAATAGGTTCGTGAATCCGAGGCCAACCTTATACGTGTTCAATGATGTTATATGTATTTTTACTACAAAATACAGTATGGTGAGTATATAGTCCCTTTTAAACTCTAAATATTTTGGAATGAGAATACATGCATTTTATGATTTACGTTATGGACACAAGTGATTAAAAATAAATTCTATGTTGAGTTGTACCATGGCATATTTCTTTATACTTGGTAACTAATATTTACATGAGGAATGTAAACGCGAATCCTGTTGATAGATCTATCGGGCCTGACAACCCCAAACGGGCTGGACGACCAGTTTTCAACGGTTGCACAGTACTTTGTTTCTGTATACTACACTTGGTACGGTGTAGCAATTATTTAAGAATATGCTGCGATGATTTAAATGTTAAGTATGGTTACCAAGTGCTCAACTACTTTTACATACACTTGCGAGTGTATTATATTTAATTATATGAAATCTTGTGGTCCATAGTTAATACGCTGCTAGCATCAAACCTATATATCTCACCAACTTTATATTGACGTTTTAAAGCATGTTATTCTCAGGTACGAATTAAGTCTTCCGCTGTGCATTAGCTCATACTAAAGACATTACTTGGAGTCGATCATCGCAATGGAACCAAATGTTGAAGACTTTGTCCAGGTGGATAAGGACGGGTCCTTACATTTAATTAACGTTATATTAATGTAAATAATATTATATTAGTTAAAACATAATATTATTTAATATTAGTATACTCATGTAATACATATATTTTTATATAAATATTCTTCTGTTTGTAAAATTAATAATCATAATAATACTAGATAAGTATCATAATAATAATGATAGTAATAGTAGTGATAATAATAATGTTAATTTTTAGTAATGATAATTTGAATAAAGATAATAACTTTAATAAAAATAATAATTTTACTAAAAATGATGCTTTTACTAAAACGATAAAATGGTAGTTTTATAATTAATGATTCTTTTAATAATATTATAGTTGTAATAATAATAATAATGATACTTTTATTGATAAATGATAGTTCTAAATTTTAATCATAATACTTTTAATAATGATGATAATGTATAATGTTTATAAAATCACGTCAATGATAATAATACTAATAGTACTGATAATAATAATACTATGTTAATAATTTTTAATGTCAATAGTAATAGTTTTAATCATAACGATACCAATAATAATAACCTAAGTGATAATACTAATATTCATAATATTTATGATATTAGTATTAATGATAATCATATACTTATTCTATTAATAATAACTAAGCTAATGATCATAGTTAAGTCAATGATAATAATTACATTTAATAGTAATACTTGTTAATACTAATAATAATAATAATAATAATAATAATAATAATAATAATAATAATAATAATAATAATAATAATAATAATAATAATATAAACAAAAGCACTACCTCAATGTATTCAGGCTTTAAAAACAAATAAACGTCAATGCCTGGGCTCGAACCCGAGACCTCTCGCTCCCTCCTAACACCCTCCAACCAGTTGCTCTAGTCCATCTTTCTGAATTATAACCATATAGTATTTATTTAAACTATATCTATCTGCTCTCAATTTCCCTTCTTCTTCATTGTTTGATCGATCAAGAATTTGTAAGACAAAATAACACATTCGTTGTTTTATTTAAGGTTTATAAACATCAACAAATATTAGAAAGATAGTTATTAATTAAAAAAAAACAAAAAAAAATAGACATCTAACAGATACTGCTGTTCGTCGAGGTTTATAGAAAAAAAAAATTGAATAAGGATTTGAGGACGTGTTAGCCAAAGGTTATAAAACGAAATGTGTTTCAAATGATCATTAGAACCTTTCTCAAACACTAATTTCAATAGAAACAAGCTACAAAGCTTTAATTTAATCAAAGAACATAGGTTTGACTTTTTAGTTTAAAAACTTTGACTCGACAATTGATAACCAATATGAAAAATTAAAACCTGTAACTTTGCAGATAGTTTGCTCAATGGATTCCTAACATATCAGCAATTTTTGTTTTTCAAAATTCGTATGAAATCCTTCTTTTCATAAAATGGAGTGTTACAGAGGTTAGAGAAAAAATAAATAAATAAATAAAGGTTTTAATTCAATAAGTCTAATTTGTTAGTACCAGTTATAATTGAGATTTGGTGACAGAGGATTGAATGAATTTTCTTCTCAACACCAATTAATCGATTCCTTATATTATTTGGGAGTATCGACAGCAAATTCCATCCAGGCAAGTGAAAACAAAAAAAAAAAAAAAAAAAAGGCAGATAGTGATCGAAATTTGACTTGTACCAGATGTGATTAAATTTTTTGTTGTGTAGCTTGATTGTCTAGACAAGATCGTACTAGTATGAAAATTGAATCAGGAAAACAAATAAAATAAGTAAATGAAGATAAAGAAGACTACGATGTGTAACTAATTTTTTTTATCCATCTGATCTTATTAATTTTAATTAATATTAATATTAATAATTATATTAATAATACTTTTAATATTTAATAATAATTGTAATAACAATAATGTAAATAATATAAATAATAATAATAATTATAGTAATAACTAAAATCATATTTATAATAATGATAATAATAGTAATAATAATAATATTATTATTAATGATATTGATAATAATAGCTATAAAATTTATAGTAATTATAACTATAATAATAATATTAATATTTTTAATGATAATAATAATATTAGTAATTATAACACTTTCTATATATATATATATATATATATATATATATATATATATATATATATATATATATATATATATATATATCAAATTTGTATTTATAGATTTTAATAAATCTTTTAATAAATATAAATTAATAATGCCCTTATTATTATAACTAATAGTAATACAGGTATAATAGTTGTATTAATGATAATGATAGTATTATAAAATGTATAACAATAATGTTATTAATAATAATATTACAAATTATTAATTTATATATATATCAACTTTCATATCTATGTACTATCTATTGATAATAATAATATTTCTAACACTGATTTTAATAAGGATCATAATAATAAAAGTATTAATATTATTAATGTACCAGTAATATTATTAGTTATAAATGTATTAATATAAATAATATTAATAATATAGCAACTTATACTTATCAAATTTCATATATATAATAATAATAATGATGCAAATATTATTATAAGAATAATAATAATAATATTAATATAACAATTATAATGTTAACTTGTAATTACATATAATATATTACCTTTATAATCTATCAATTCTATCCTTTATTATAATTTATTAACTTTTATTATATCCTATTTACCAATTATATAATTTATTGAATCTTTTAATATTTATATATTACAATTCGTATGATATTACTTATGTATAAAATTCGTATATATTTACATTTTTATTTACACATAAATGTTCGTGAATCGTCGGAAGTGGTCGAGGTCAAATGATTTCATAAAATAGTTCAAAAATTTCGAGATTCAATTAAATAGACTTTGATTATCGTGTTGAAATCATATAAAGATTAAGTTTAAATTTGGTCAGAAATTTCCGGGTCATCACATACAATGTAGCATGAAACGAGGAACCTGAATCCACCACCCATTACCCATCAAGAACTCCCTCATACAACATCAGCGTATCATCGATCACTGCAACTGTTTCACTCCCACCGTACTTATATTTCTAGCATTTTGACTTGTTGTGACCAACCCGCTGCCAATTCAAACACGTTACGTTCATACTTTTTGGTGGACTTCTCGATCTAGTTCTCCTCCGTTAAATGCTCAAAGCTGAACTTGAACTATCACATGAAATCCTTCAAAAAGTAAGCTTAATAGTTCCAGATGAAACTAATTGTTGTCATAGTGCCAGTTTAACTCCCGTTTAATGAAAACAACATAAACAATGCCTCCATCTCATCCTCAAATTGTACCCCTACTGATTTGAAACGGGTTAAACTCAAGCTAAACGTGTTCGCATGATCCGCTGCTACCTCCATCATTCTAGCATTCACCAACTGTCGTATCAAGAAATTCAAAGTAGGTGGATTTTCATACAACCTAGATAAAGCCCATGGTTGTGGTCTTTCCCACAATGTTTTAAGCGACGTTCTTGACCGTAAGAAGTAGAACAATCCCTTGGGCTAATCACATGCTCCTTTCTCCATATCTTCCAGTATAACACCTAATAACGGCTAGTACAACTTCTTTTGATTGATGAAATCATTTATCTGCATCTTATAGGAACTGAAATCAATCCCATCAAACCTATATATCTTCAACTAATTTTTACCTACTATTGTTCCCAGAATACACTCGTAGCATGATCTCTGATACTACTTGTTAGTAATTTTGGGAGACATAATAAGAGCTTGATAATCTAAGGTTATCACCCAATAACAACTAATAGATAATCACAAAGTAACAAAAAAAAGCAAGAATCGTAATGAACAGAAAGAACTTAGAGTGGTTATATCCAATATTGCTATTGGTTTAATCCACGATCAACCAGTAAGAAATTATTATTATTTTCATAGGTTTATTATTATTTTCATAGGTGTTAAGTTTACAAGAGGCTAAGGTTTTAATTTATAGGATAATACAAAATAAGAAACAAAATCTGCCGACTTGCTAAATACACCAGATGTTGCGTCTCGCGAACACCCTCTCGCGATACATGGGGGTCTTGATCTCCAGTCCATCAACTACTCGGTTACACTTCTCGCGTTCTGACACTTCTGCTCGTGATCTAGGAAGTAACCCTCATGAACCGCGAGGTACCCCTGTACCTTGTTTCTTCTTCGTTTTGCACAAACTGTCTCAATGGGACCGGGGTTTGAGGTTGTCCCAAGTTACGAATAAGATCACATCTTATCCCGTCACAAAGCGATTAAAATCTAGAAAACTTGTTGCTGAATTTCTCTGTAACTAAATTCCAAAATTCATCTCTTACACTTGAAAACCCCCAATTTCGCAAAAAAAAAAAAAAAAAAAAAAAAAAAAGTTGGCCTACTTCCACACTAGATAGGTCGTATAACCTATTTAGTGTATGGTATCTTTGATACGGATACAACTGCTTATCACCCACCTTAGAATCAACTTATGCGTATATGTTCACACGACATAAACTATATGTAGATTATTGTAGACCGTTTTGTATAATAGAGGACCATTATAGTTCGACACTTTAAGTAACAATGAATACTCTTTTTGTTTAATTATTCCGGCATGGTTTATAAATAATTAAAAAATTATTCAGGCTTTTAAAATGTTTGAGCCGTTTAAAAATTTTAAGCCCTGTTCGGTTGCACACTTTGTACATGGCCCGGAGATATCTTTGTCTACGGAAGCTTGAAGTACGATTACCTAATTTCATATGTTATATATCAGAACCAACAAATCAAAAGTTCATACATTCTTATTGTCCTATAATATTGATCAATTTGAATTTTAAGATTTATTTCTAAAATTAAAACTATAATTTGATCAATCATGGATGATGATCAATTTACTATAGAAATAAACTCAGCCCTGGAACTTCTAGACAACATGGATCAAAGGCATGACGATAGTCTTCCATTCATAAGTTTATCAGATGGTACCAATGAAAATCCAAGCTTTACCTTCATTGGTGATCATCAAGCTGGTTGTTATTATGATCCAATTGCAGATATCTCGACAACAAATGTTATGTCGACGAAGCTATCAAGAGTCGAAAGTTTCTTCAATTCAAATCCGCCAAACTTAAACTATAGCTTTACTGGGGAGAATAAGCCAATAAGGAATTATGTAAGTCGTTTGTAACTAATTTTGAAAACAACTTCAATTTCTTCCTGATAACTCAATATAAATAATATTTGTATGAGTCTTTTGTAATTATCCTTTTACGTCGATATTTATATGTTCAATTAAGAGATATGGTGGTAAAAAGCGAAAGAAAAACAATGAAGCCAAAGAGAAGAAACTGCGAGAAGTTGTTCATGTTAGAGCACGCAGAGGTGAAGCTACTGATAGTCACAGTTTGGCAGAAAGGGTTTGTTTCCTCTGATTAAAATTCACGTATAAAAATTAATATACTACTTGGTTTCGGACTTTTTTTCTAAACGCGATTTATATTAATGAAAGATTAGTAGTATATTAGAAACCCTAACATCAACAAAATGTTGATCTTGATTTATTTTTATTACTTCTTGTATATATAGTTAAGAAGGGAGAAAATAAACGGAAAGTTAAGATCATTACAAGAACTGGTTCCAGGATGTTATAAGGTATAAACAGATTGTACATATGTATCTATTTATTTATAATCATTTTCGGGATCTACTATTAAAACTGAATCATTTTTATCGAGTGTCAACAGACAATGGGAATGTCAATAATGTTGGATGTAACGATCAACTATATCCGATCTTTGCAGAATCAGATCGAGGTGCCTTTCTTAGAGTAACCTTTTACTAGCTTACATTCAATAGGTTATGAATTATGACAGGCTGCTTGTCTTGATTTTTTTTGTTCTTCTCAGTTTCTTTCTATGAAGCTTTCTGCTGCAAGCATGTTTTACGACTTCAACTCTGCTGAAATGGAAGCTTTGGATTCAATGAAGGTAATACACAGTACAGTTATGACCAAGATGCTCAATATATTAAAAATATATTTCAAGTTGATCTTGATTTTCAATTTGGTTATCTTTAATAGCATGTTTAGTTCCCTGAGTGATCCCAAACTACTGTTCAGAAAAAATAGCATGTTTATGGGTTCATTAATGTGTTCGATTCATGATATAGTAGTGAATCTGCTGCTAGAATACATAATTATTTCTCTAGAAAATGTGGAACAAAAATCTTGTTTTCAACAATGAACTATTTTATCCTAAATGTGTCAAAAGAGCAGATTTAACGAGCTGAGCATTTACAATTTCACAAATCTGATACTTGTTCATCTTCAAAAGCGAAGATATAACTAGATACATTATAGTCTAAGGATTGAGTAGATAAACAACAATTAATGGATCTATTGTGCGAATATCATGACATATACGCTTATGATGATATGTTCGTTCATCCATTTTCAATAATAATTAATGCATTGGTTGAAAAACTGACTCATAGGTTTGTTGTGTATGTTGACATAAATTGATGATATAGGTAACAAATGGATATGAAGGTGACCAAGTTATAGACAGGATGGGTGATGAAGGTTATGGAGAGCTTCTACAGTTTCAATCAGCATGGCCTCTTTGAACTTTATTCATCTATTAAAAATTAATATTTTTATATATACACTAATCATACACGCACATATATAGTCCAGAAATTAATGGTGCAAAATATTTATAATCATAAGTGCTACTTTGTTACTTGAAGTGTTAAACCATAACTTTTGGTTTCATGTATTTTACATACATATAGAATAATCTAGCCACGGTTAATCATTGCTTTATAGTGTACACTTCTTATTTTAGCTACTTATCATAATGGCCTGCAACATCTTCTGCGAATTTTTTGACGGTATAATAGTATTAATCATCAAGTTTATGGTTCTAAGTAAAAAAAAAAAAATTATAAAACTAGTATAACCGGTGTTGGAAACATAGGTTTGATGATGTCACTATCAAACCGGTGTTGGGAAGGCCGATTTAATGATGTGGCCATCAAACTGACCATCAAATCGGTGTTGGGAAGGCCGGTTTGATGGCTTACATGGATTTTTTTTTTTTTTTTAAATCTCATTTTAAGTTTAACATGCATTGAGTTAGTTACAAAACATGCATTTATGAAATAATATACGAGAGTTTAATATATATATATTTCTTTGTATATACAAAACTTTCTTTAGTCTGATTTTTGTATAACTCTGAATGGGTATTAGGATGAATTTCATTAATCGTTCGCAATATGTGCTAATTACTGAACGTTAGAGTAGCATTTAATTAAAATAATGAAGCAACATTAACGGGAAATGTCAAACCATTGTCAAACCAGTATGCACGAGGTTTTGAAATCTCCTAAAACACACAATGGACCCGACCAATGTCAAACGATAACATTAACGGGAATAAACCTAAGAGTAGTTGCTAGCCAATTAGAGAGTTGCTAGCCAAATGGAGGTACCGATACACCATTTAAGGAAAAGCTAGGATCATCTCTCCACATACACTACCATTAAAACTTGCTTGAACTAATATAGATGAGTGATGTTTCCAAACCTCATTTAAAAAGTGTTGTAAAACTTTCCGCACAATTGTTTCTAGGATTACGAAAATTAGACTCCGTAAGTAACTAGAGAGATGGTGAATAGTTACTTAATAGGATTTTTAAACTTTTTCAATGACCAACAAGATTTGAACAATCTTTGATCAACTTAATCAACTCAAACTCAATGTGTGTAGTGTTTATTTTTGAAGTAATGCAGAATGTAAAGTAAAGAACATAAACACAAGAATTTATAGTGGTTCGGGTGGATGTTAACTAATCTATCTTAATCCACTCCCCAATTCACTAATCGGGAGTTTTGCTTCACTAAGCCCCTTTCTTCAAATTCGTTGGAGATCCGATTTACAAGCCTTATATACTCCTTAATAGACAACAAACTTAATCCTTCTATCCCGTCTAAAGATTACTTCTAACTTAGATCAACTTGTCTTCACCTTGGACAAGTATAATCCTCAATGGAATTAATCAACTTCCTAGTTCCCTTTAAGGAAGAAGATAACTAAGCTAGCTTATGCTTTTAATTACAAAGTACAAGACTCACCCTTTCTAGTGATGAAAATCCTAAGACAATTCAAAGGATAACACAACACTAAGTAAACTCACAAAGATCGTAAATTTGATAGTAAGTTTACACCCTTCTACAATCTATGAGATCATAGAACTTCTCTTGCAAATCACAAAAATATATGAGTTATGATCTAGTGATTCTCTGATAAATTTTGAGTTGAAGTATGCAAGAGGGTCTAGTCTTCAAAGTTCTCCAAGTCTTGCTATTTATATGGAGAGATAAATAAAATAGTTGTTACTGCGGCTCAACCCACATGCGGTACAGTCTAAAACACTTATCCGTTGTATAGCCGTTTGAATCAGTTTTGAACTCAAATCTTTGGACTCTTTACTTCATTTAATACCTGCAAAAGATACTCAACATCCTATACAAGTACTTTATGCATTAAGTGAACATTTATCTTGGATGTATTGTCTACATAGTGACTTGTCATATTCAAAGTGGTAAGTCTAACATTCTTGGATACATGTCATGATAGTCATTTGAGGAAATCTCAGTTTTGTCATAATATTTTATTTGTAATTAACACATTTGCTAAAGTAGGGATGACAGCGGGTCGGGTTTGATCGGGTATAGACAATACCAAACCCGAATCCGATTAAAAAACTCACTCCCAAACCCGGTTTCATACCCGACGGGTACCCATTTATTAACTAACCATCGGGTAACGGGTTTCCCCTCGGGTAACGGGGATCCCCGTTTATACATTCACCTGTAACAATTTTTATGGTTCTATAATAATATAATGTCAAAAGAGTACCATGGGCCATGAGTTATCAAATTCTAATATCATGCAAAAATAGAATTGATAACAAAAACATCAAACAACAACATGTCTTAACTTTTAACACAAGGTCTTAACAAAATGTATGAAAATCTAAAATATAGAATGATAATAGAAACAGCAACAGAAGCTCAAAGTTGACAAGTTTAATAATCTAAAACATAGAATCATAATAAATGGGTCGAGTAAATGGGTCGGGTAAATGAGTTTTTAACTAAAACCAAACCCAAACCCGAGTCCGGAAAAAAAATAATTCTATAACCATACCCGAACCTAAACCCGTATACCCGAACCGTACCCGGCCCGATTATTCGGGTTTCCCCATCGGGTACGGGTATTTTTGCCATCCATATGCTAAAGTCCTATTGGTTGGTCAACATGTCATTGATGACAATAACCCACTTAATCACAAAATACATTAAAATTCATCTTTAAGCTTGTTTGTGGATTAATTAAGTGTGTTCATAATGTCTTAACAAATGAAACAAGTAATATCAAGTAAGCATGTTGTAAGACATTAAGTTAATCAAGACTAGACCATTTTTAAACTTGTTTATAGACTTAAGCAAATTCCATGTGTGTTAATAATTCTTTATCCTTTTAAGATCACTAGATTATGACATATCAAATGGTATCCAAGTAGCATAAGTATATTGAAGTAGTCCAAATACAAGTTGATGTTTTTCCAACTTGTTGCACATAGCAAGACAAAGTTCATGCATTTATTAAGTAACTACTAGCATATTGGCATTTAGCACATAGTCATATAATACTCATGTATTAATAGCAAGTAGTCAAGTAATACTCATGTAATGACTAGCAAAGATATCACTAATTAATCTAAGATTAAACATATAGTGATGACATAGCATTGTACCAAAGCTGTGTAAGTTTTACTTGCAATGTAGCATTTGCAAGATTAATGTATAAGTATACATTAATATCCAACACATGTACAAGGAAGGAGCAACTCTTGGTTGAGACTTGATGACCATCTTATGTATGTCTAAATACATTTTAGAACTACATGTTTTCCTGCAACACTTATGTGTTACCTCTTAATCAAGGCTAAATTGTCATTAAGGTGCCATTAGGTGTGATTAATTAAGATTGGCGTTCTAGTGATCAAAACTCTTTTAGATATGAATGGGGCAACTATTCTAAGAATTTTTAAACAAGTTTCATAAATTATAGATGTCTCAAAGTGGTCAAACTAAATTTGATCAAAATTTCAGACAGAACCTTTTGCGGTAGACCCACGGTTGACCGTGGAGTCGATCATGCACTCCTGGTTTCATAAGCCATGGTGCAGGGTTCCACGGTTTGACCTGCGGTCGACCGTGGACCAAAACGTGTGGTTTATGTTTATCTTTTAAGCTTTATTTGGTTTTGGTCTTTTGCTAGAGTAAGTGTGTATTATTGAACTTGTATATTTATGTCAAGATGTCTACCATCACCTCTAGTTATGTGCATGTGTCATCATAAAAACACTTATTGTTATGGGATAATATTAGTATAATCGTTAAGCATAAACTCACATTCTCCCCAAACAAAATGGAAATTAGAGACCATGTACCCAACCACTTTACCCCTCGAATTACACACAATGCCACATGTATTCCATGAGGCAATCCTCATGTCAACAATTTACGCTTTGTCTTATCGTTGCCCACCAACGCGTTCATAACACTACTGAATTTCCCAAAAGAAGGTATTGATTTTTTTTCCGAGCAGACTGACTACCAAGATGTTTTTTAGAACTCACCTTTTTGAGGTCACCATTGGACTCTATCACTTGAAGATTCCGAATATTCGTACAAAAATGAGGTATCGTATATCTCTTCCTTAATAGCTGAAACCTTTTCTTTTGACTTCTTGTTATTCCCATTAACAGTGGGAGTCCCCTAGCTAAACTTCAGTTTGTTGCATCCTTCAAAATCCTTACTTACTTTTATTATTTAAAAGTTCTTTTTTACCAATGCACATGAAGCTCTACAATTTTATCCATCACAATTACAATTACAGTTGCGTGAGATTTTAAATGATCAGAAGGTGCAAAAGAGATTGGGTTATTCTGCAAAATGTTATTTCAGAAAAGGGGACGGTACCCCGGCAAATGTTATCTGGTTTCAGGGTATGGGAAAAAGGAGCAACATCTGAGGAAGGAGAGAGTGAAGGAAAAGTTCACTTATTTTAAATATCAGAATTATTTTGGAAAAAGGACGAATCAGGTATAGTATTACGAATAGAAGAGGTTTTTTTTGCCAGCTATGTCACTAATACTTTGTGACCTATTAGCTTAATTCTTTTGATTTGTACGATTAAAAGGCTGTTGTGTGTCTCCACTTTGCCTTTCGTTATTCGTTGTGTAACTTTGTAAATATTTCTCTAATTTATTCAAGGACCCAGAATAAACATCGTATTGGTAAAGTGCAACTTGAATTGAGTCCCCCACTCCACCTCTTTTACACTTTCCCACACAATAGGAATAGAATTTGAAATTTGCTCGCTAACGGCCGACTGAACCTCACCTAAACAAGTAACCGGAGCAACTTCTACCTTCGGCAGGACTGACTCGGGGTTCATCTTCATCTGTATTACTTACCTTCTTAGCAACTAACTCATTTAATGACTCAATATCCTCTTCAGAAAACACATTACCAAAATCGATCTCACCTTTATCTTCTTCCACCCAGATATTATACTTTTTGTATTGTGAGAAGGCCCCAATATATTTAGAGACGAAACTAGGGTTAGCAAGTTTCATTAAAACATAAAGTGAACATTCTTGTCTTTTTTGGTGATTGTGAGAATGAACATGCAAAACATTCCCTAGACCTTTGGCGATATTCCTTATAGAATCAAAATGACAACATTCTAAAGGAACGTCGCGTAATTCCAACCAAACTATCCTAGAATATTTTCCTTTTCAGACGTACATAGGTTGAACACGTGCATAATTGTCATAGTTTAAAGATGGACCATTAGTAACCTTTTTAAAACTGTCCTTATCTTTATATTGAACAATGCACGCTAATTTTTACCATAAAGTAACAGACACAATTTGAACATCCATGTGTTTCAACCATGCAAAGAGTTTATCTGTGGAGAAACTAACCTTATCGATTATTTGCACGAAAAGCCCCAAAAAATCCACAGTTTCTTGATCTTCAATCAAAATGGTAGTCGAAGTGGTGTAGTTGTGTTGTCTATTTTCCACGTACCTATTGTTGGCAGTTACTATCTTTTGGTCCCAAATTAACAACGGAAGTATTGTAAAGGGGCGGTAAATAAAATTATTTTGCTAATTAAATGCTTTCAACATTAAGCATATAATTAAGCAAGTAATATAAATCAGAGTCGAGATAATTTTTAACTTATTCTTTTATTGACATAATCTCAAAAAAAATCACGATTATCTTATAGCGGAAAAGATAACCAGTTGATACAGATTAACATATTGATAGCTTAGAAAACTCTTAAGCACTCTTAAGCATACTGCATATACAAGTTACATAATCTATCAATTTATAATCCCAGACCACTAAAAAATAAAACCTTAGTGTATTTGTCTATTTAAACAAAGTCTAGTAACCGTGTGATGGAGCTAGTGTCTGTTGGTTAAAGAGATGCTTGTACTTTGGCGGAAAACACTATAAGAAATCACGTGGCTATCTTTTTTTTATAAGCTATATCTGGAACTGCCTAATTTAGGTGGACATACTATTTGAATAAACAAATAGAATGTTGAGTTCCCAAGGCATTGACAATACGTATAACCATGAAATGTGCATGGGTTATACCTCTGCATTCTACGTTGTCTTTTAAGGTCACTTGTCAACCGCCGACTTGTGTCCTTCTCTCTTCAACTTAATCTTCAATGTCAGTTGAATAGAAAGTTTGTGATGCAGACAACATTGGAAACATTCATGTTTTTTAACAGCATTATTTGACCAAGTGTTTTTTGCTGCTTCTACATCTTCTGCCGGTTCTTTTTTGGTCTTTTGTTGGGTCAGCATCCATCCCTCATGCTAGTTATGAAGAACCAGTATACTTAACTATTTTAAGCTATTTTAAGCTGATAGTTAAGGCAGCAAACCTCAAACACTCAGGACCAACTTACATTTTTGCTGGTTACACACAACTAACATATGTTGGATGTTAACAACTCAGTGCTGCTGGTGGTTTGCACATAATTAAATCCTTAATTCTATAGGGGACTCAACACTATCATTTCTTACCTAGCGAACCCACATAAATCTTCCTAGTCTGCATGATAGCGCCATTCCTTTGGAGCACAGCTTCATAAGCTTGATAATGATTTTCAAATTTAACGAATGCAAACTTGCGATCTTGCTTCCAAGAAATGCCTAAAATCTTGCCAAACCATTTAAAAACAATCGAGGTACTTAGGGGTGAGGTTTTGAGGGATAATTTTCCAAGAAAAATACTTGAAGTGAAATTAGAATTTGAACAAGTTTTTTCTTTATTAGTGTTCATTCCAATGAAAGCTAATTGTTGAAATTGATTGCGGACTGGGATTGAATTAGGATATGAAGGTTTGAAATGGGAGAATGATTGACGATGATGGGTTTGGAAAGGGTAATTGTTTGGAAAAGGGGGTGAATGGAAGGTTTGAAAAGTGGGTTGAGTGTTAGAGAAGACCATGCTTCTAGAGTTCGGGGATATGATGATAGATATCCATTCACCACATAAGTGTTAAATTTATTAACAATCAAACTTATTTTTAGTATGTTTATGTTATTTTGCCTTATTTGTGGTGTTTTCTAGTATTTTGTGCAGGCTTTAACATTCTTATGATTCCCAAGGGACCAGTTTTGACATTATCAAAAGTAGATGGACTGCTGAGGTTGTGTAAAGAAGATTCAAGGATGTTTTAGCTATTTTCTCCATTATAAAAGAGAATATGATTTAGGGTTCTAGCAGTTTTCACGATTTCATCATCTGCTTCATCATATCTCCCTCAAAGGAAAACCCTAGTTCATATTTTGTGAAGAATCAGTTCTTTTGATTCTTCTGTTTCAGTTTTATTTCATTCTTATCAGTCTTTGATTGTGTATTCTTAAATCTCAAACATCTTGAGACTTATTTTGATTTGTTCTCTGATTAGGGATTGTGTAATTTTGGCTAATAGTTGAAGTTTTCTGCTACTCCAGAAGTTTATTGTATTCTGTATATGAATTTTTCATGGTATCAGAGCGGAATACGATCGATTGGTGATTTTGTTCTTCATTCTAGAGTTTGAAGGGTTTCTTCTAGAGCTGTTCTTGTTTCTGTTGATATTGTGTTATCACAATTGTTAAAGGTTTTGTGACGGTTTATTGTTGCTGTAGTGAAGATTCCCTAATTCTTAGGGTTAGGGTTTTCTGGTTTAAAAGTGGTGATCTGTTGGTGCTTGAAAGTTCTTGTATCTTCTTCTGCTGTGATTCTTCTTGTCTTCCGCTGTAATTTCTCTTGTGTTCTCAACTCTGGTTGATCTACAAAGGGGAGTCTCGGATTTATTCGTGTTATTTCTTGTGTGTTTATTTGTTTTTCTTTAAATTTTTTTTTATCTTGTCTTGCTGTTACTTGGTTTCTTGTTGATTATTTGTATGTTTATATTATTGCTTTCATTATGGGTGATGAAACTGCTCTTACTCTTATTAATAAACTTGATTTTAGTGATCCACTTTATTTGCATCCTAGTGATACTACTGGTACACCACTTGTTTCTGTCAAATTAAAAGGAACTGAAAATTATAATATCTGGAGTAGATCTGTTTTGCTTGCTTTAGGTACTAAAAATAAAGTTGGATTTATTGATGGTACATGTGTAAAAAATACTACTGATGATGTGCTTGCTAGACAGTGGGATAGATGTAATTCTGTTGTGTTAACATGGTTACTTGGATCTTTAAGTGAATAATTGTATTCTGGTTCTATTTTCTCTGTGGATGCTGCTACTGTGTGGAAGGATTTAAAAGATACTTATGATAAAATAGATGGATCTGTTATCTTTAATCTGTATCAAAATATAAATACTGTTAAACAATGTAATAGTACATTAGCTGAATACTATCATAAGTTAAGTTTTTTGTGGGTTCAGTATGATGTCATGATCAAATTGACTAAATGCACTTGTGATGCTGCTCAAACTAATCAAACTCATAATAATATGTTAAGATTGAAGCAGTTTCTTATGAGATTAAATGACTGTTATATTGCTTTTAGGAGTAATTTACTTCTTAGAGATCCTTTGCCTAATGTTAAAACTGCTTATTCTGTGATTTCTAGAGAAGAGTCTCATAGAAGTGTTATTAATGGTGAATCTAGTAAACCTTAGAATTCTGTGTTTTTATCTCAATCTGATACTAATAGTACTGTTGTTAACTATAGTAACACTAATAGAAATAATAACTTTAACAGAGGAAATGCAGGCACAAATACTTTTAATAGAAATGTCAACTCTAACTTAAAATGCACAAAGTGTAATAGGGTTGGTCATACTATTGATAGGTGTTTTGAAGTTGTGGGTTATCCATCTAATTGGAAGAGAAAACTCTTTGTTAATAAGTTCAATAATAATAAAAGTGTTACTAACAACAATGCTGTTAGTAGTAATTCTGATGTTTCAGGTTCAAGCAATATGAATCTTACAAATGATCAAATGATGAGACTCCTATCTCTAATAAATGAAAAGAATCCTGTAAATGAAATTGCTAATGATAACATGGCAGGTACTGTTTTTAATGGGAGTAAGAAGTTCAATGAAAATTTTGGTACATTTTTTAATGCAAATGGATGTTTAATAAATAATAAAAGTAAAAGTTGGATTGTAGATTCTGGTGCAAATCAACATATGACTGATTCTATTCAAGGTTTAACTAATGTTTTTGATGTAACTTATTTAAATCTAACTGTTGGACATCCTAATGGTACAAAAGCTCTTATTAGAAAAATAGGTGATTTAAACTTAACCAAAAATATTGTTTTGCACAATGTGTTAGTTATACCTGAATATTGTGTAAGTCTGCTTTCTGTGTATAAACTTTCTAAGGATAATGATTTATTTGTTGGTTTTGATAAGTCTAAGTGTTACATTCAGGACTTGAAGCTAGGGACAATTGTAGGGACTGGTGATATGTATGATGGTCTCTATGTATTTGATGTAAGCAATTCTGTGTGTATGAATGTTTGTTTCTCTGAAAATAAAAGTTATATATCTAAACAATTATGGCATTCTAGACTTGGTCATCCTTCTGATCATGTTCTAGATATTTTGAAAAAGAAAATTGCTATAACTAATTATGATAAAAAGTTAATTGAACCTTGTGATATTTGCCATTAGGCAAAGCAGACAAGGGATTCTTTTCCTCTCAGTGATCATAAAACTACAAGTCTAGGTGAATTGGTTCATCTTGATTTGTGGGGACATTTCAAAGTTCAAAGTAGAGATGGATTTAAATATTTTTTAACTGTGGTTGATGATTTTTCTAGATGTGTTTGGATATATTTAATTAAACATAAAGATGAAGTTACTCATCAAATTAAAAGTTTTGTTTCTTTCTTAGAAACACAATTTTCTAAACAAGTTAAAACCTTTAGGTCTGATATTGGATCTGAATTTGTTAATAATCAAACTAATGAGTTTTTTAATTCCAAAGGAATTTTACATCAAACATCATGTGTTTACACTCCTCAACAGAATGGTATTGTAGAGAAGAAACATAGACACTTGCTTAATGTTGCAAGAGCTCTTATGTTTCAAGGGGGGATACCTCTTAATATGTGGAGTGATTGTGTTCTAACTGCATGTTACTTAATTAACAGGACTCCTTCATCTGTGCTCTCTGGTCTGTCTCCTTATGAAGTAATTTTTAAGAAAACTCCTAGTCTCTCTCAATTAAGAGTTTTTGGTTGTCTTTGTTATGCTGTTGATTTAAAACCTAAACATAAATTTAGTAGCAGGTCTGTGCAGTGTGTTTTTATTGGCTATTCAAATCAAAAAAAGGGTTATAAACTTTTTAATATTGAAAATAAAAGTGTGTTGTTTTCTAGAAATGTTAAGTTTTATGAAATTATTTTTCCTTTCAAAATTAAAAGGTTTTTTGATAATTGTGATAGTAGAAGTGATTTGAATCAAATTAATTTTTTGATTGTGTTTTAAGTCAATCAAATTCTCTAAGTCCCAATGATGAGGAGAGAGACATCAGTGATGGTGAGGGTAGTAGTGGTACTTGTCCTTTAAGAGATGAGTGTCCTACTGATGGTAATGCTAGTGACACTTGTCCTTCAAGTGATGAGTGCCCTATTTCAACACCTTTGGACAATTCCACATCTCCTGAGGGCACAAGTCATTCTGAACCTGTTGTTGATCAAAACTTAAGGAGATCAACCAGAGAGACTAATATTCCGAAGAAATTTGATGATTATGTTTTTGAAGGAAAAGTTAAATATGGTGTTGAAAGAGTTGTGAATTATTCAATGCTTAATTCTGATAATTGATGTTTTGTGTCTAACTTGAATAAATCTGTTGAACATAAGACTTATAAACAGGCTGCATGTGATCAAAATTGGGTAGATGCTATGAATCTTGAAAAGGCTGCTTTAAATAGAAATAATACTTGAGAAATTACTGAATTACCTCCTGATAGAATACCTATAGGTAATAAATGGGTTTATAGAATCAAATATAAGTCTAATGGTGAAATAGAAAGGTATAAACAAGGCTTGTGGCTAAAGGGTATAGTCAACAAGAAGGTATTGACTATGAAGAAACCTTTTCTCCTGTTGTAAAACATGCTACTATTAGATGCATTGTTACTCTTGATGTTAATAACAACTGGCCTATGTTTCAATTAGATGTTAATAATGCATTTCTATATGGTGATTTATATGAAGAAGTTTATATGACTTTGCCTGAAGGATATTTTTCTGAAAATGATAATAGAGTATGCAAACTTAACAAGTCTCTTTATGGACTTAAACAAGCTCCTAGGCAATGGAATGAAAAATTAAACTCTGCTCTTGTTGAACATGGTTTTAAACAAAGTACATGTGATTACTCATTATATGTTAAGTCTTCTGATAATGTGTTTATTGCTATTTTGGTATATGTTGATGACATTGTTGTAACTGGTAATAGTCTGAATGAAATTGAGAAGTTTAAATTGTTCTTGAAGTCAAAATTTCAAATAAAAGATCTTGGCAAGTTGAAATATTTTCTTGGAATTGAAATTTTAAATAATGAAAAAGGTATTTTGTGACGACCCGGAAGTTTCCATCCAAATTTAAACTTAATCTTTATATGATTTCGACACGATAAGCAAAGTCTGTAATGTCAAGTCTCAAAAATTTTGAACTGTTTCATATATTCAATTGACCTTCGACTGTTCCCGACGATTCACGAATAACTATTTGTAAATAGATATGTATATATTTAAATACATATATATATATAATTTGAAATATAATTTATGATGAAATTGTTAGAAATTAATTATGTAAAAATAATAATTAGTATTTAAAGCATACCTATATGTGAATAAAGTATATTGAATAAGTATATATAGTTTCGAAGTTATGTTATAGTCGTCAGTAATGCTCAATTGTCATTCGATCGATAGGAAACAAGTTAAATTCAAACTTATAAGATTTTAAGAATAAACGGTGATCCGAGTTATATAAATTATAGCTTCATTAAAAATATATTTAGAATATATTTTGATAAATTTTAATACTCTGTACATTTTTACTTGGGACTGAGTGCAAATAATTAATCAACTCATTATAATTGATTTTACACCCTAAACGACCGAAATAAATAAATATATTTAATATAAAAATTTGAGATTTTTTCGAAGACTTTTATTCGCCACTGATTAAACAACGGAGCACGAAATATTGATTTGCAAAATAGATGTCGACAAGGATACTGCCAATTGACACTGCTATACTATTTCCTTTATATTTAAACATGTGATTCCTTTTTGCTTAATAATTCTGCTTTCCACTTTATCATATTTATATATGATATTTTTTTTTCACCCACTTGAATTGAATAATTGCTCGAGCCTTTTAATGCTTCTATAGATTTGTTAACAAAAACTCTAACACCATCATATCCTATTACACTAGAACAGTTTTCCATAGAACAACAATACCATCTTCATTCTAGTTTCAAGATCAAACCACATTCATTAAACCATGGTAAGGCTCCCAATATTTTTTTCTTTCTCCTAATAGCCACAATCAGGTTCCGTTTTCAATCTAGATTGCTTGAGCTGGCGACTAGGCGACTAGACCAACAGCACCAAGGATTGAATCCTACTTCCATCATCATGTGTAGATTATGTGGGTCAATCTATGGTTGGGGAAACAACATGATAAGGACTCTAATGTCTTCGCAAATGAAGCATACTAATACGCTATAGAAATTAAAGTCACCACCTTTCATCGCTTTTGGTTTTCGCCATTGTTGCTCTAATCAAAACTCGCGTATTTTTCTTTTTCTTTACTTATATTACATACTCTGTATAATGTATCATTCTTCACCATGGTTTCTATTTGTTTGTTAATTGCTGAATCCATAAATTATATTCGATCCACCCAAGAACACACCACCCATCTCACCACGTTGATAAAACTTGATGTTTGAAGATCTGCTACACTTCCAAATTTTCTGTTTCTTTCCTTTTGATCAAACAATGCTACTACTACATCTATAATCTGTTTCCTGTTTAGTTTCAAAACCAACCACCACCACTGTTTTCTTCTCCACCAACCACCAACAATCCCTGCAGCTGCTTGATTGTTTGTTTTTCTATTTTGCAACTCAAACAACACCACCACAATCCACCATCAGTCACCATTACAACCACCACTATCTACAACCTCCAATCCCATCATAACCACCACTTGGTTGCTATTATAATTGTTTCCTGATGTTTCTATTTCATCACACATTGAACATCATCATCATCAACATAGAACCCACTACATCACCCCCATTCGACAAACCTGCAACACTTTTTTTCTTTTTCTGTTTCTCAGCTCATGTTCTAGCAGTTTCTGTTTCTGTTTTCAATCGTGAAGAACCAATTCAAAATCTTGCTGCTGCTGTTTTAATTAAACGACAATGATGATGATGCTGAGATTTATTTTTCTATGATGATGAAAATAATTAGATAAATTGATGATGATAAGTATCGTTTCTGTTTCACTTTTTCCTAACGAGAGAAACCCACCACCAAAGTGACAGATAATCAATTTTGTTTTAATTCTCCACATATCACGAAACCCTTTTACTTAGCTGTTGTCGGCCACTAAATTTTTTTTTAAGTGTATTGTATACCGAAAAGCCTTGATTTAATTGATGAACTTTGGGCTGAGATTTTCGTTCTCTGATTGGGCCGAATATGAAGCATGATGTTGGGCCATGGGTTTGCAAATGGATTATTGTACCATGGACTTCTAGTGTTGGGTTGTTTCTTGTTGGACCGAGAGATGGATTATGATGATGATAACCATACATGATAGAGGATGATAAATGAAGTTCACTATAATGATTATGATCAGGTCAATGATGATTCAAAACAGAAAACCAAGTTAAAAGATATTAAAATCTTAATAATAATAGAAAAACTGATATGGTGTAATGGTTAAGGATGTTATCGGGCTAGCGGGAGGTCGCGGGTTCAAACCCGGACTTGGGCATTTTTTTTAGGACTACTTCTTTGAGGTAGTTTACTTATTATTATTATTATTATTATTATTATTATTATTATTATTATTATTATTATTATTATTATTATTATTATTATTATTATTATTATTATTATTATTATTATTATTATTATTATTATTATTATGATTAATGATTAATGTTATTAAAATGTTAAGGTTAGGTTTAAGAATAAAATTAAGGATTAAGTTTATGATTTAAAGTAGGTTAATGATATGATTATGATTATTAAGAAAAAGTATGATTAAGCTTATGACAAATACTTATTATTATTTTTGAAAATTATTAATATTATTATTATTATTATTATTAAAACTATTATTATTATTATTATTATTATTATTATTATTATTATTATTATTAAAAACTATCATGTTTATTAAAATCATTATTTTTAACAATATTAGTATTATTATTTTTATCATTATGATTATTATCCTTAATAGTATTATAATTATCATTAATAAGAATCATTATTATTAATATATCATTATTGTTAATATTAAAATATTTTAATGAAACACATAAGTTATAAAATGATATCACTAGAAAATAGGTATATAAATCTATTTATTACAATTAGAGGTGTTAATATATATACTTGATATAGGTTCGTGAATCCGAGATCAACCCTGCATTGTTCAGTTCCGTCGTATGCATATTTTTACTACAAAATATCGTATTGTGAGTTTCATTTGCTCCCTTTTTAAATGCTTTTGCAATATATATTTTTGGGACTGAGAATACATGCGCTGCTTTTATAAATGTTTTACAAAATAGACACAAATAATCGAAATTACATTCTATGGTTGGATTATCGAAATTGAATATGCCCCTTTTAGCTTGGTAGCCTAAGAATTAGGGAACTGGCCCCTAATTGACGCGAATCCTAAAGATAGATCTATGGGCACTAACAAGCCCCAGTCAGAGAATTTGAACTGCTTTAGTACTTCGATTTTATCATGTCCGAAAGGAGTCCCAGAATGATGGGGATATTCTATATGCATCTTGTTAATGTCGGTTACCAGGTGTTCAATCCATATGAATGATTTTTATCTCTATGTATGGGATATATATTAATGAGAAATGGAAATGAAAATCTTGTGGTCTATTAAAAATGATGAAAATGAATGTTTATAATAAACTAATGAACTCACCAACCTTTTGGTTGACACTTGAAAGCATGTTTATTCTCAGGTATTAAAGAAATTTTCCGCTGTGCATTTATTCATTTTAAAGATATTACTTGGAGTCATTCATGACATATTTCAAAGACGTTACATTCAAGTCGTTAGGTTCATTAAAGATTATGATTAAGCAAATGACAAATTAGGTCATTTATAGTTGGATATTATGAAATGGTATGCATGCCTATCAACTTTCGATGAAATGAAAGTTTGTCTTTTAAAATAAATGCAATGTTTGTAAAATGTATTATATAGAGGTCAAATACCTCGCAATGTAATCATATGTTATTGTATTCATCCTTATGGATTAGGACGGAGTATCACATATTTGTATGAATCAAAGAAAATATTGTCTTGATCTTCTTAGTGACTATGGAATGCTTGGTTGTAAGCCTGCAAATACTCCTATTGAATCAAATCTTTGTGTTACTTGTGATCTAAGTGAAAAAGATCCTTTGTTATCAAATATTACTGAGTATCAAAAACTGATTGGTAGATTAATCTATCTTACTCTTACTAGACCTGATATTTCTTATGCTGTACAAGTTCTTAGTCAATTCATGCATGCTCCTTTACAATCTCATTTGAATTTGGCTTTTAGAGTTCTTAGATATCTTAAATGTGCTCCTGGAAAAGGAATTCAGTTTGTTAAAGGTAATGATCATGATGTTTATGCTTAATGTGATGCTGATTGGGTAAGTGCAAGGTTATGAGAAAGTCTGTTTCTGGATACTTAGTTTATTTTTGTGGATCTTTAATATCTTGAAAAAGTAAAAAACAAGATATTGTTGCTAGGTCCTCTGCTGAAGCAGAATATAGGGCTATGGCAGCAGCAGCTTGTGAAATTGTTTGGATAAAAAATTTGCTTCAAGAGTTGAATATTAATCTCAAACTTCCTATTAACTTATTCTGTGATGATAATTCTGCCATTCAAATTGCTGCAAATCCAGTTTTTTATGAAAGAACCAAACATTTTGAGATTGATATTCATTTTATAAGGCAGAAAGTTTTAATTGGTTTGATTAAAACTGTTAAAGTTCCACCTGTTTTACAATATGCTGACATTTTAACTAAAGGGTTAAGTGTCACTCAACATGGTTTTCTTTCTAGTAAACTTGGTTTATATGATATATACCAAAAATAAGTTTGAGGGAGGGTGTTAAATTTATTAACAATCAAACTTATTTTTAGTATGTTTATGTTATTTTGCCTTATTTGTGGTGTTTTCTAGTATTTTGTGTAGGCTTTAACATTCTTATGATTCCCAAGGGACCAGTTTTGACATTATCAAAAGTAGATGGACTGCTGAGGTTGTGCAAAGAAGATTCAAGGATGTTTTAGCTATTTTCTCCATTATAAAAGAGAATATGTTTTAGGGTTCCAGCAGTTTTCACGATTTCATCATCTGCTTCATCATATCTCTCTCAAAGGAAAACCCTAGTTCATATTTTGTGAAGAATCAGTTCTTTTGATTCTTCTGTTTCAGTTTTATTTCATTCTTATCATTCTTTGATTGTGTATTCTTAAATCTCAAATATCTTGAGACTTATTTTGATTTGTTCTCTGATTAAGGATTGTGTAATTTTGGCTAATAGTTGAAGTTTTCTGCTACTCCAGAAGTTTATTGTATTCTGTATATGAATTTTTCAATAAGTTCTATAAACTCATTGCAAAATACGAGTAATGATCCAAAAAAATAACAGGCTAAAAAGGATAGAAATAAAAGGAGCTAATGATATAGAAATACTAAATCGAAAATAAAGTTCAGGGTCGATTCCATACATAATCAAGATAGGATTGTCTATTATGATAGATAAATGAAATATTTTCTCAAGATTTATATTCATCGACTTCATATTTCGAAAATGGGATGGCTTCTATCTTCTCATTTGCCTCACCCTCCTCATTACTTTCTTCGAATTTTAATGGCAATGCTCGAAACCTAAAATCAAACATTTGTCAATTATTTTCCACTAATAACAACTGCAAACTGCAACAACAAAAGAAGAAGAAATCTTTTATTGTTGCTTTAGCATCCCCAATGCCATCAGCCGTTGTGAGTACAAATTTCCGGTTCAAGCTTGATAATATTGGACCTCAACTGGGTTCAAGAAAAAACAGAAAAGAAAAGGAAGAGGACATGCTGCTGGTCATGGTGGAAGTTGTGGGTTTGGAATGAGAGGTTAGAAATCATGGTCCGGTCAAATGCCTCTTTATTGAAGGCTTCCTAACTTAAGGGGTATTATTGGAGGTAATAAAAAAAAAAAATATTCATGAAAATAGAAACTCAATCTTTTCAAAACTTGTATGAAATGAGTCTTACTAATGTTAGTTAATTGTGGATTGATTTAAGGTATGTCTACTGGACTATCAAAGTACGTTCAGGTGAACTTGAAAGACGTAGAAAGTGTAGGGTTTCAAGAGGGGGAAGAAGTTTCACTTGAATCATTGAAACAAAAGGGATTGATCAATCCATGAGGAAGACACAAAAGTCATCCTTTAAAGGTACAAACTTTATTTAATTTGCTGATGGAGAAACATAACTGTTGTTAGAATTGGTAAGCACAAACACAATCACAGATGCAGGAAAGACGGTTGAACTTAGAGAAACGTAATGTTTCACAATTGATAAAGATATACATTCATGATGATAGTATTATTATCAGCCTATAAGTAATAAGTACGGAGTAATAGCTTTGCTATTGGTCATTGATAGCAGCATGAAACACAGTTGAACTTCTTAATTGTATATAGTACTCCATACGAATTTTGCTCGTTTTGTTTAAGCAAACAATCCAACGTATTGGTGTGAGTGTATACATTGACTTATCAATAAATATTAGTCATTTATCTCTTATAATACTCCACTTATCTCTTATCAGTATCTCTTTGGAAATTAAATATTAGATATTGACGTTTAATGAGATGTTGATCAACGAGTTATCAAACTTTCAGTGTGTAATAAGTGTTTGGGGTATGCTAATCTGGCTGGCATGTAGTTTGATCCAAAAATCGTCAAGGGTGACTATTAATATGGAAAGCTAGTTTTGGACATTACGCAATTGATCAGATCAAATGTTTATAGCTCATTATGGTTGTAAAAGTCAGTCAACTTGGCCGACTAATCTTCTACTATTCGGGATTTTGAAGTATCCCGGACTAGTTCTCGACTCATCTCCGACTTGGCTGATTTATTTGGTTATAGTTGTCCGAAGTCTAATTTAGTAGTCAAAGTTGGATTTACTCGGTCCAAATCTTCCACTGTAGGTCAAATACAGTCAAAGTTGGTCAATGTCACACTATCCTCCAACTTGGCTGATTAGTCCCTACAAGGTCCTAACCGACTAGTCCTGACTAGCGACTTCTACAACCTTGGCTCATACCGTAGTATCTAATAACCTAATTAAGATCTATTTCGATATTATTTGTTCATCACTTACAATTTTAGTAAAATATCATTTGTTCTTGGCTTCATCCGGGATTTACATGGTTCTCGATCTTCCAAAAGCAACACAATTAATGATAATTTGTTTTTTTCTTTCTTTTTTTTTAGATTTTTGGTAATGGTGAAGTAACTCTAAAGTTGAATTTTCAAGGTTCGTGCAATTTCTGCACAAGCGAAAGAAAAGGTTGACGCTGTTGGTTGTTCTTTTAGACCATATATAACCCTGCCTGTGACGTCACAAGCGGATTATACACTTTTTGACAAAAAGTACAATCTCTCTTTGACGTAGCAGATGTCAGTTTCTGACCCAAAATAACCCTGACGCTCCATTTCTGTGTCACCTGAATGTAGGTCCCACCAGTTTTATTATTTTTTTATTTTATATTAAATATGAATACAAAGTATTTTTTATAAAATAAAATGCATATAAAATATAAAAAAAACATCACAAATTAATATTTCATAAAATTCAACCATTACGCTCATGGTGCAACAATACGCTCGTTTTCCGAATCGAATTCGGAATTAAGTAAATACGATGCCATTTAATTATATAAATAATTTGAATGAAAGTGTTAAAATGAGAGAAAATATTGAGTTTGATGTGTTAAAATGATAGGTTTTGATGGATTTATATAGAAAAGAATATATAAATAATTTAAATAAATAAATAAAAAACAAAAAAAAATCATTTGAATGAAAGTATTAAAATGAGCGAAAATAATGAGTTTGATGTGTTAAAAATGATAGGTTTTGATGTGTTTATATAGAAAAGAATATAAATAATTTAAATAAATAAATAAAAAAAATTATTTAAATGAAAGTGCTAAAATGAAAAAAAAATATTGAGGTTGATGTGTTAAAAATGATAGGTTTTGATGGGTTTATATAGAAAAGAATATAAATAATTTAAATAAATAATAAAAAAAACAAAAACAAAACAAAAATCATTTGAATGAAAGTGTTAAAATGAGAGAAAATATTGAGTTTAATGTGTTAAAAATGATAGGTTTTGATGGGTTTATATAGAAAAGAATATATATAATTTAAATAAATAAAAAAAACAAAAAACATCAAAATACGTGGACCAATCACAGCATCTGACGCATTTTTTCCGTAAAAAATCCGACTGACGCCCCGGGGCGTTTCGCCTGACGCCGCATTAGGGGTATCAGAGGGCGTCAGCGAGCCTGACGGGACGCCTCTGTCGCCGCGTTAAAAATGGTCTTACCATTTTACCAGGTCGAAAGAAATTGGTCAAACCAGCCGTTGTTAAAAACCTGGCTCGTGCTGATGAATACTTTGGCAAGAAACGAGCTGCTGCAGCTGCTAATGAGTCACTTGAAACTCCCACTGCTTAGAAACGACCGCACAACTGAATCAACTGTAAGATTAAATGTAGATGTGAGGGTCACCAAGTTATATTCTGTTTGCCTGGAATATTTTCATCCTTTTATCTTCAAGAATATAAAGATCTCCTTTTTGTGCTTGCTTTGTCTTGGCCCATTTTATGATCCTATAGGGTAGTGTACTTTTTGATTTCTCAAACTTGTTTTGTAATAGAAAACATACGTTTGTTAATAACTCATGTTCATTATTGTATACTATCTTCGTTCCATTTTAATCGCTTACCTTAGTATTTTTATTTGTCTAGAAAAACGTCTACTTACAAAAATAACTAATAAAACTCATAATCATATTGTTCTAAATAACAGTAAAATTCGTTTTAAATACACAGTTAAATATGATGATTCATCAATGTATTGTTAATAAAAAGGTTAATTGAAGGATATTATGAAATAGAGGAAATAAACATTTTGCAAATTGGGTATAAAGACAACCTTCGCAACATTATATGTTTATATGTTGAAAACGAAAGTAGTGTGCTAGTTTTTGAAAGAAAAAGAGTTACGAGATCTCATATTGTTATAATTCTATTAGTTTATGAATACTTTTAACCTAAGCCTATACAATCCCTAAATATGAGAGAGTAGTAATGGAAAAGAGAGATAGTATATTTCTTATATGTAAGAAAGGGTGTGTATATGTGTGTTCATTATCCACATATATATAGTACAAATTTTACTATCCATATTTGACTAATTACCATCCATATTTTACTACTAAATTTACAACACTCCCCCTTGGATGGTAATTTTTTTTTTTTTTTAAATAGCAATTAATACTGCCTCGTTAAAAACCTTGCTAAAGAAAACCTAGTAGGATAAAACTTTAGCTAAGGGAAAAAGAGTGCAGCATAGAGTTGACTCCCCCTCAAGTAGACAACGCTGAGTCGTCACATCTTTTGAACTTGCCTCATGCCAATATTGTGAACGTATGTTTTGAAAATAGCGATTGACAGTGCTTTGGTATAAAGATCAGCAGAGTTGTTGTATGAACGTATCTCATTTTAATCTGGTTGTTTTTTACGAGATCTTGAGTATATGAGAAGAATATGAGGTTTTCATCTGAAACTGTATCATCTAAATCTTTTATGTACAAGTTTAGCCCCTGTGATTTGTCTACAATCTCCTTCATGGTTTGTTCAAACCCTTGTTTCAATTCCTATTCCCTTGTAGTCTTTTCTGAACCTTACCAACATACCATTTTTTTTTTCATCAAACTTATGACCGTTAAGACTGTCTATGGCTTTGGCGCCTCGTCAGTATTTATATTTTGTCCAGTCACTTTTGATACTCTTCTTTCATTTGTATTATGCAAGCTGCATTATCTTCATATATAGTTGTTGGTGAAGATAGTTGTTAGTCTTTTATAGCGTTCTAGTCCACAAGAATCAATAATGATTTGTGTCATTGATCTCAACCAAACACATTTTCGAGTAGTTTCATATAATGCAATCACTTCGTCATGATTTGATGATGTTACAACAAGTGTTTGTTTTAAGAACGCCATGATTTTTGTGGTACCTCCATTTAGGAATACATATCGAGTTTAAGATTTATCTTTATGAGGATTTGATGAATGACCTGCATATACATAATCAACCAAATCTTGTTTTGAAACGTTAGAATAAAATAATTTTAAATCAGCAGTTTCTCAAGGGTATCAAAATATGTGTTTATCCCATTCCAATGTCTTTTTGTAAGGGCTGAGTTGAACATTGTCAACAAATTAACTGTAAAAGAAATGTCAGGTCTTGTACAATTTGTAAGATACATAACAGTCCCAATTGCACTAATATATGGAACTTCTGATCCGTTAATATCTTCATGATCTTCACGGGGATGAAATGGATCAGTGTCAATATTGAGTGATCTAACAACCAATTGGTTTTATCTTTAAATAAATGTTTTAAAATCTTTTCAGTATAAGTTGTTTAATGTACAAGTAGATCATTAGGCATATGCTCAATTTGCAATCCAAGGTAATACTTGATTTTTTTCAAGATCTTTCATTTCAAAATAATTCTTTAGAAGTTGAATGATTTCATAGATTTCTTTATTTGTTCATATGATGTTAAGAACATTGACATAAACAACTACGATCACATATCCGAACATTGTTTTTATAAAACATACGTGCAAAATAAGTTTATATGTATATTTTTTTTTATCAAGTAGTCATTTAATCGGTTATATCACATACGTCCCGTTTGTATAAACCCATTTAGAAATCTTTGTGATTTAATGGAATATATTCCCTTGGGTTTTACATTAGATGCTTATGATACCTTAACCCTTTAGGTATATATTCATATATATCACTATTAAGTGATCCATACAGATAAGTAGTAACAACATTCATGAGATGCATTTAAATAACTACCAGGTTGATTAAGTATCTAATAAGTAATTGTATCCATTACAGGAGGATAAGTTTTCCTCCTAATTCATTTCTGGTCTTTGTGGGAAATATTGAGTTACAAGTCTAGTTTTGCCTTGTAACTTCATTTGCACATTTCTTTTCGGATAAAAATTCATTTGTATCCCATACGTTTCACATCTTTAAAAGTGATAACGATTGATCCGAAAACTTTTCTTTTATCGAGCGATTCTAATTCAGCTCGTATTGCTCCTTTCCATTGAGCTCAATCATGTCCATTTTGTATATTCAATGACAGATTTTAGTTCCAGATCATCATCTTTACTCATGATGTCATTGTAACATTATATGAAAATATCTCATAGAGATTTTAATTTCATTTCGGTTCCATAATATTGCATAATTTATTGCAATTTTAGTATTTACATTTATCAATATCCTCTGCAGAAGGAATATTGATTTGTGGTTCTTCTTGAACACTTTCTTTTACCTCATTATCAGCTGATTTTCTTTTTCGAGGATTTTTATCTTCGGAACCAATTGATCTTCCACGTTTGATGCGTGGCAAAGACTCAACAGTGACATTATTGCCAGCTTTTGGAATTTCAGTTCGAGCTGAAGCATTTATCGCTGGTATATATGATCTAGTCACCATTTTTATATCTGTAAATGCATAAAGTAATTAATTTGCAAGTTCTTGCATATGCATTATTTTTTTTTTTTTTTTTTGAACTTTCGTTTCACATTCTTTTGTGCGAGTTCAATATACCTTAATTGATGTTCAAATCATGAAGCATCATTTTATTATTATTTTTTTTTACTTCACCCCCTAATCTAGGGAACAATGTTTAAAATGACAATCAGCAAAACGTGCTGTAAAAACATCACCCATCATGGGTTCAGTATATCTTATGATTGAAGATGTTTTATATCCAAAATATATTACCATATTTCTTTGAAAAACCATTTTATTGTGTTGTGGTGATATAATTGGAACATACACTGCACAACCAATGTTCTAAGGTGGAAAATATTTGGCTTTTGGCCAAAAACAAGTAGTAAGTGAAACTATTTATGACTTCCACATGGTATAATGCGAATTAATGTCGCAGCATGTAAATTTACATGTCCACATATAAATATTGAGAGTTTTGTACTCATTATTAATTGTCTAGTTATTAGCTGCAAGCGTTTATCTATTGATTTAGCTAAACCAATTTTGTGTATGCACATGAGCAACTTGATGTTCAACAACAATCCCTGTAGATATATAATGATCATTAAATGCTTGAGATGTTAACTCACCAGCATTATCAAGTCTCATCCTTTTAATGGTGTAATCAGAATAATGTGTTCTCAATTTAATAATTTGTGCAAGAAATTTTGCAAATGCCATATTACGGCTTGATAACATATAAATATGAGACCATCCGCTAGATGCGTCTATTAGAACCATGAAATATCAAAATGGTTCACATGATGGATGAATTGGTTCATATATCTTACCTTGAATTCTTTCAAGAAAACATTTGTGATTCTTTTTCACAATATACTTTTCATTAATCACCATATGTGTTTTCCATTAATCACCATATGTGTTTTTTTTTTATTTTATAAATCACCATATGTGTTTTTTCATCATATATCCTTTTCACCATTTGCGCTTTTAATCATATGCGTTGCGCTTTTGTGTTTTGCGATTTTACAGTAGAGTTCATGTGACTTGTTTATATCTTAATGGAATAATTAACAATTGTTAGACTAGGGATGAGTTTGGGATGAAAATATCATTTTAAGGACTATTTGAGCAGTTTTTAATTGGGAGGGATGAAAACACAAAAATGAGTTAACACAGAATGATTTGAGCAATTTTATCTATACAATATTGTTTCATATTATAAATATTATATTAATAACTTAAATGTTTTGAGGGGATACAATCTCCTTTTATCTCTAGTTGCACCTTAAGAGATGGTCACAAAAGAGGTCCACAAGTTATCAAGCGGGTTATGCTTTGAGTGCAAATAGTGAAATCAAATTGGGGATTAATTGTTTAGTTTACACTCCGATAAATGTTCATACAGAATCGTGATATGGAATCGGCGAGTGTGTCTGAAACCATATCAAGTAGGTAATATTTGCTACTTGCTAATCAAAAGAAAATATTAGACAGTCAACTAGTTATGCAGAATCATTAACGTCATGTACGATCAAGTATTATTAGAAAAATAAAAAAAAAATCCATAGAAATGTAACCAGAGATAGTTCTTGTTGCGATGTTGTCACATCACCTATTACTAGTAATAAAGCATGCTTTATGATATGATAAATATCGTCCTAATTTTGTCAAAAAAAAATGGTAGATTCATCACAATATATGCATGTTGTAGGTGTGATGGTTACTAGGCCCACAAGAACATCAATAATTGAACTTTAGTGACTGATATTTTCGCAACTACTACAAACCAACAAATAAATAATTTCTTCAACAAGTCAATTTTTTTCGTAGTTTTTTTTTTTTTAATTTACATATGTACAATCCATTCAAATTGTTACGCGTAATAAATATGCAACGGTTTGCGTGAATCTAAGATATATAGTGTTTAGGTAGAGAAAAACCCGTATGAATAATTCATATATGTTTCTTACCTACTCTTAGTGGGATCCACAAAACACGTTTAATGACTATAAAGAAAATTGTCATTTACTTTGGTTTTGTATATGAAGAAAGTGAGTAAAAAGTTTGCAAAAATCAATAATGACTATATCCGTTTTATAGTGATATTCAACTATTTTATTTTATCTCAAATTAATATTTAATTTCCCAATAAATTGATGGTGTTTGTGATTATCGAGACAAAAGACGATAGACGATTGAGTGTAAATCTAGACAAACTAATTTAATTATTTGTTGGTCTAACAACTCAAACCCAATAGTTATCCTTGTGTATCCCTTTTCTCAATTGACGATTCAGTTTGTTTTCATATTTTAATTACATCAATAAACCAAAAATTATCTCATAGCTACAACTATTCTCTACTCTTCTTTTACAAATGATAATATGCATCTTCGAACTTTTAACAAGGTAATTTGTTCCATTTCAATATTCCATTTATATCTACTATTTTCTTATTTTAACTTTTAAGATTTACTTTTAATACAAACTACTTTTTGTATTTTAACTTTTAAGATTATAAATTTAAGAATAAACACTAGTATGCATGAAATAAATAATGATTAATTGCATAAGTAATCATAAATGTTAGATAGCATATAAAGACCCCATTGTATTCGTATTGATCGGAATTAATCTCGACCCATGGTACCGTGTTGTCAAATGACGTGTTGCGTACATGAAGTACCGTGTTGTCAAATGACGTGTTGCGTACAATCATGAGGTCTTATTAACATAAATATAAATGTTAGTGAAGTTAATAAGAGTTAGTAAACATAAATATAATTCAGGCGGTATAACCGACCATATATAACTTAAATAACATAAATATAAATGTTAGTAGTCCAAAGTTTGATATATTCGAGTCTGAAAATTATTAATAATTTCATACCTTGATCAGTGACTCGTGATCGTTTGAGATATCCTTTGATTACACTAAGCTCTTCGTGCTGATAACGTGTTATAATTCTATTAGTTTATGAATACTTTTAACCTAAGCCTATACAATCCCTAAATATGAGAGAGTAGTAATGGAAAAGAGAGATAGTATATTTCTTATATGTAAGAAAGGGTGTGTATATGTGTGTTCATTATCCACTTATATATAGTACAAATTTTACTATCCATATTTGACTAATTACCATCCATATTTTACTACTAAATTTACAACACATATAATATTATATCCTTGCATCTAAATAAGAAAAATATTTGTAACAATATATTAATTAAAATTTAGTTAATATTAAAGATAGTTGATGTAAGAGGGTTGCTTGCACATTTGCACATGGTCATTCATTAAAATGTTGCGTGGTGGTTTTTAATGTGTACATTGCCGGTGGGTCACAATAAAGTGGTTGAATGTGGGTAAAGTAGCATAACGACAACACAATTATTAAGTTAAGCTTTTTATTACACCAAATCAAATCAAATCCTTTTTTCACCCTTCATAGAATATGATTTTAAAAAAGTGTCACGTTAATACTAAGGTTCTAAATATCTATGTTATTTCTTTGGAAGTAGATAAATTAAAAAGCTCTTTGGGAAGTAAATAACAATGAAGAATTAGGTTAGTTTTGGTTTTGGTTTTGGTTTTGGTTTTGGTATTTCTCCCGTTTTGTTTGGTATGGTCTGTGTTGTGCTTTTTGGCTAGTTTTGTTGGTAGTTTAGACCTCTTGGAATCAATTGCTTTGTTTCATTGATGTCTATTTGACTAAACTCGCCTATATTGTTTAGGCTAGTTTGGTTTCGTTTGTGGTCTGCTTTCTTATTTTGAGGCTTGCTTGTATCTTTTATACAGTTGTAAAGTTTCTCAATGGATTCTTTCATTTTTGATGAAAGTTTCTTGATTTTTAATGTTATCATTTTTTAGCAGAAAACATTTTAGAGGGAAATCGCATATATTTCATTCAAGTGAATAAAATCGCTATTACAATATGATAATATATCAAAGTTAACTAATTAACCAACCTCAAGGTATTGACGTATTGGTGATGACCTGACTTCCTATAAGGGATGTCAGGGGTTCGAACCCCATGAGCTGCACAATTGTAGTGACCCGAACTTTTCCATGTTTATATATATTAAATGAAATTGGTATATTTACATGATTAAATGTTTTCAACATGTTAAGCAATCAAACTTGTTAAGATTTGATTATTTGAAATGTGCTTCATATAGACAATTGACCGCCTAAGTTGACCGGCGATTCACGAACGTTAAAAATTTGTAAAACATTTGAAAGACTTTCCAGAAATGCCTTAGTTTATAAAAGGCTTTCCTTTGATAGGTGGAGTATATCACATTGGGGAGACCGTAAGTTACGCCGTATTTTCTTTAAAGCGTTAAGTGCAGGGAACCCAAATGCAATTTTACGCTGCGGGTTAAGAACCTATTTGGACTCAACATATCCCAACATAGGATTTCATGAGTTAGAAAGAGCTTCTAACATGCAACATAAGGAAGCGTGTTATGCTTACAGGTTAGTGATGTTCGCTTCTCACCAAAGTGAGAAAAAGAATATCGGATTAAAACTTTTAAATAAAACCTTCCCGCAAGTAACGGATTCAGTAGTTGGGGTGAGAAACAAGGTTTTTAGATTATTACGGGGCTGTTGGACATTACGAAACCCTCGTCCCTTTGATGATGTTACAACATGCTGTCTTGTCAACGGTCACAACGCTTATGTTCCACAAGACCAAGGATGAGAAGTAGTCTTAATAAAACCAGAATGCATAGTCATTTCTGGACGTATGAATTACGTGTCTTTATTGCCTTTGTTGAACGACTTGCGTATTAACTAGAATTATCTTCGGAACTGTTTTGTATCAGAGTTTTTATGTGCTATATTTCATGATATATGTAAAATAGCGGTATTGTAAGTTTGCAAAATATTGTATAAAAGTTTGAATGTGAAATATTATTATAATCAGTTTTTCATATAGAATTGTAGTTGTTGAATTGTATGTTAGCTACTAAGTATGAACTTAACGGGTAGGTATTACCCGAATTAAAAATTATAAAATGCTAATATGAAGAAAAAGCTTTTATAAATGAGTTCATATTATGCTACGGAATACTATTGGCTACTCTTAATATTCTATGTGATTAACTTAATTCTTTTGGTTATTTTTGAAGGAAATGGCACCAACTGCTCGTCAGAACTTGAACATGAGTGAGGAAGACTTCCGTGCTTTCCTTGTGATGACCCGGGAATTTCCGACCAAATTTAAACTTAATCTTATATGATTTCGACACGATAAGCAAAGTCTGTAATGTTGAGTCACAAATATTTTGAATTGTTTCATATATTCGTTTGACTTTCTACCATTCTCGACGATTCACGAACAATTAATTGTAAATAGATATGTGTGTATGTATATATAAATAATTTGAAATATAATTTGAAGTATTATATGTTGTTGTTATTAAAAAGTAATAAAAATAAAAAGAGTATAATTATTATTTAAAATATATCTATATATATAATTAAAGGATACTAAAAATAAATATTAAATAATCGTAAAACTCGTTTGATGTTCCGATTGATATTAAGCAAGTTAAATTCAAACTTATGTAATTTGAAAATAAACGGTTAGCCGAAAATGAGTTTTACAAACTATAGGATTATTAAAAATATATTTAGGAACTATTTGTTGAATCTTAAAACTTTTTATATTTTACTTGGGGTTGGGAGTGAATAATTAATGTAATTTTATTTAATAGTTAATGATCGAATTTTATACCATAAAGACAAAAATAATTAAATGAACTTAATTTAAAAATTTGGAATTTTTAGGAACACTTTTATATTTTAACTGTTTAGCAATGAACCACGATTGAGCACCCGTGTAAAAGTGTCGGTAAAATAAATCATATGAATCCACTACATCTAACTATCTAACTTTCGGTTATCTTTAAATTTCAAATAAATATCTAATTATTATAATTATATTATTATTATTAATTATTATTAATATTATAATTAATTATTGTACTAAAAGTAGACAATGAAAGATAGATAAATGGAGACTGCAAACAAATATCCGATTCCTTAATTCCTGATTACTATTTGCGTACTGTGCCCTTTTGTTCTTTACAACCACTTAGTTTAATTTATCGGGTCAAACAGTATAACCGATTAATCAATCAATCATAAATATTGTTTTTATCTATTTTTTTCCACGAAATCTAAAAGTAAGTGGGCAAATATACTTTCTCAATTATTAACTGTACGAGCTTTATGGAGATAATATATATTATACATATACACACTTGATCACACTACTATCAAACACATCGGTTTCATCATCCATATTTAAATCGCCACCAACACCTTCTTCCACCACCATAAACCGCCACCACCATTCGTCACCTAGTTGTTTCTGTTTTTTTATTCAATCGCCAACAGTCACCATGGACTCACCACCTCAAACCTTTGATTATCATCAACTTAAACCGAAACCCACTTGGGTTTTCTGCTGATCGAACAACAGCAACATCACCTTTATCTCTTCTCTAAACCGAGCACCAAAACCACTCTTTAAACAACCATGATCACCATGAAAACCATCACAACTAATTACTATTCAAACCCAACTGATTCATTTCTGGTCTACTGTTTCTATTCGTGTTTCACCACGAACATGATGATGAACGGTACATGTTATATGAACGAGGATGTTATGATTCAATATGAGAATAATGATAGAGTGTAATGATGATCATGAAAATGAGATGGTGATAAAAGGAAGTTGATGATGAATATGGATATGTGATGCAGCAATGATGAGAAAGATGATGACTTTGTGATGTTGTTGTCGAACCCTATAAACCCCACAGGTTACTATCTCATTTTTATTTTTTTTCTAACTTCCCGACAACAAATCCCATAACAAATGGGATTGATAACCAATTATGTATAAACAACAAATCACTAAATGGGTTATCGTATTGGTCTATGAATTGGGCTGACTAATCTATTTAGTAATGGGCTACTCTTGGGCTCTAGAGCAACTTGGGCCACTACATTGCAACCTCATCATTTTCTGTTTCCTTATTTGACGACAACACACACACACACACACATTATATAAGCAATGATGAGGTTATGAGGAAAGTACCACAATGATAAACGATGATACAGTAGATGATGTTAGTAGGATAACGCTGATCATAAACCCGTGATCATGAGTATAATATACGGATGTAGTAATGATAATCGATCATGATGACCATTGTGATATTAATGCTACTCGATAATGATCGTGAAGATGAAGATGATCATGATGATGGTGAGGTCATGATGAAGATGATAGTGAGTTGATGATGATGCATATGAAAATGATGATGCCTTGATGATACTGTGTTAATGAAACGACTAAGATATTGATTATGATTAAGGATGATAATGATATCGGGTTAAAGCAAAATCATGTACCATTTAAATCAGAAAAGTAATAATTGGTTTAATGGTGTGGGCGTGTGGGTGGTTAGCAAGAGGTCGCTGGTTCGAGCCCGGCCTGCTGCATTTGTTTTTGAAAAAGGAGGAGAAGAAATAAGGAAAAAGAAAGATATATGTTAAATAAAACTAATATTGGGATTTAATCAGAAATGCATACGCAGCCTAATGGTTAGGTAGGTGTTGGGTGAGTGAGAGGTGAGGGGTTCGAATCTTGTCTGGAGCAATTCTTTTTAGAAAAAGCTTGGAGAGGGTATACCGTTTTATTTTATTTTCTATCCTTATTATTATTAGTAATTATTAAATATTATGATTATTAGGTTATCATTATTGTTATTAATAGTATTATAATTATTATTATTATTATTATTACCATACTTATAAGTATTATAATCATTATTATCATTAGTACTATTATCATTTGATTATAAGTATTATAATCATTATTATCATTAGTACTATTATCATTTTATAATTATGATCATTATTATTATAATTATTATTATTATAAAAATAATATAAATTATTATTATTTTCATAAATATTAGCATTAGTATCATTTTTTAGTACTACTATTATTATTATTATTAGTAACATAAGTATTATTATAAATATTATCATTATTATTATTAATAATAGAATTATCATAAATCATATTGTTATTATTAAAAATTGTTAACATTATTATCATTTTTATTAAAATTATTATTTTACTATCATTAAAACTACCACTATTGTTATTATCAGTATTATCTATTTTATTGTTATTATTAAATTAATTATGATTACTAAAATAAAAGTTTTAATAACATAGTTAAGGTTATAGGTATAAAAATAAAGATTTTATATACAAAAATATATTTAAATTACATAACTTAACTATATCAATATATCTACATATATAAAATGAAATTATATAAAAAAAAAATGAAACTTATAAATTATTAACATAACAAATACATCATTAATAATAAATAGATTTATTCGATTACGAGTATACGTTTTAATACATATACAAATAATATAGGTTCGTGAATCCGAGGCCAACCCTGCATTGTTCAGTTTCGTCGTATGAATATTTTTACTAAAAATATTGTATGGTGAGTTCATTTACTCCCTTTTTACTCATTACGTTTTTGGGCTGAGAGTACATGCAAATGATTTATTAACTGTTTTATAATATTTATATGCGTGAGTTTATTTACTCCCTTTTACTCTTTACATTTTTGGGACTGAGAATACATGCGCTGTTTTTATAACTGCTTTATTAAATGCTTTTGAAATACATTTTGAACTGCGAATACATGAAATGCTTTTATAAATGTTTGACGAGATAGACACAAGCAAAACATTCCTCGAATGAATTATTATGCAGACAGAAGTTCTGCGGAATATTGTTGAATTATGTGGACATGATAATTGCCACCGTTGAATTATGTGGACATGATAATTGCCACCGTTGAATTATGTGGACATGATAATTTCCACCAATTGATATGAATGTTATGTATCGAGAGAATGATTTTATACACAGGTTATATGTATGTTATTTTTGTGCACGAGATATGTGTACGGTTTCTAAGATTTATGAAAATGGTTTCGTACACGAGAAAGGTGTAATGTATTTAAAAGATATCACATGTACATTACAGGTGGGTATAGGATTCGGGCCCATTTGTACCATGCAACATTTAAATTTTGTGGTCTATCAAAATGATGAATTTTATTGTTTTTATGATAAACCTATGAACTCACCAACCTTTTGATTGACACTTGAAAGCATGTTTATTCTCAGGTATGAAAGAAACCTTCCGCTGTGCATTTGCTCATTTTAAAGACATTATTTGGAGTCGATCATCGCAATGGGACCAGATGTTGGTGACTTCGTCCAGATAGATTAGGATGGGGTATGACATGTGGTATCAGAGCGATGGTCTTAGCGTACCAGGTCTTGCATTAGTATGTCTAACTGATAGTCGTTAGGATGCATTAGTGAGTCTGGACTTCGACCGTGTCTGCATATCAAAAGTTTTGCTTATCATTAGTGTCGAAAATTATTTGCTTATCATCCTTAAAGTCTAGACACGTCTTACTGCCTCTATTGCATAGACAGTGTATAGATAAATTCATATCTTAGCGTATATGTTATTGTTATCTTTGCCTGACAGCTTCCGTAGATTCCTCCATAACTTATGAGATTATGGTATTATATATGCATATGTAAATTATGTATTACAGAATACTAATCTACATCCTATAATCTATTTTTTTTTATTGAAAATCCTTCATCTGATTGTACGAGATGAATCCCTCAACTAGTTCGAGTCCCTCGAATTCTGACAGCTATTCTGATAGTTATCCCGACAGTTATTCCGAATGGATAGTCATATAAGCTCCGGAAGCAACGTCACCAGAATGAATCAACCATTCAGCCATCTCTAATTCATCTGATGGGTTCGTAGCCTTCTCAATCATTGGAGACAAGAAGAAGGTGATCCTTCCATCAACCGAATTCACCACTTGATGAAAAACCTAAGCACATACCGGCGAACCTGTCCGAAACACCATATTCACCCTCATTACCAGGATATCCCACAACGATTATATGATATCCCAAATTATGAACCTTATTCATCCGCTCGTTCCAACCGTCAATCATTCATGAGTAACAGAAGAAGTCAACGAACTTTGCGCTCGAGTAATTAATTTGGAAAATATGGTGCAAAAAGTATCAGCTTCAGCAACATCAACGGCACCAACATTACCACCAACAACCTAAGTTTCAACATCACACGCCTCAACATCGCAATCTATACCTTGAGCATAATCTTGTTCTACATCGGTTATCTTCGTTCTACATGACGTTCTACCTCATCTATCTTCATTCGACATGGCGATTATGTAATCTCCAATGTTTAAGAGATTATGTACTCTAACTCTAACCGTAAACCAGATGAGTTTAATATCATATTAACTCATTAAATCCATGATTAAATCTGAAGAAAATATATATGTAAGTATATTTTCATAAAGATTGTAATTAAAAATTCTTGTGTACAAACTGTTAATGGTGAAAATATTTTAACGGGTAGGTAATACCCGAGGAATATTTAGATTTCACATTAATAAGTTACATTGTACATTCTTCGAATCTGATTCAACAGTCATTTACTATCCTACTTACATCCACAGATATACGTGTCCGTTCACCGCAGAATAACCATTTTCATTCAATTTCATATTTGGATTTTGACCTATCAGAATCCAACAAGTGGCATAATGAAGAAAACATTTGACGAAATAAAAATTTGATAGAAAAAAACAAATTAACTATGAGAAATTTTGTTAAGAATCCACGCTAACTGTTCCTAGCTAATTGTTCCCAGCTAACTGATTTCACTTTATTTATCGCAATTTAATTATCGCAAATTTAATTCCCACAATTTTATTTATCGTCATTTAATTTCTGTTATTTATTTTACGCACTTTATTTATCGTCATTTAATTTCTGTATTTATTTTACGCACTTTAAATATCGGGACACGTATACAAGGTTTTGACATATCATATCGACGCATCTATATATATTATTTGGAATAACCATAGACACTCTATATGCAGTAATGATCGAGTTCTCTATACAGGGTTGAGATTTATTCTACAATAATATATATAGTTTGAGTTGTGATCGAGTCTGAGACATGTACACGGGTCACGATACGTATTAATTAATTCGAATATTATAAATTAAACTATATATGAATTATTGGACTGTTAACTGTGGACTATCGAATGTGGACTATCAAGATTGGATAATTAAAAATGAATTAAAATATTGATTATAACATATGAAACTAAACAATTCTTCAAGTTGCCACTTGATTTCATCTTAAACCTCATTTGTATCTCGACGATTATAATCTGCGTTCAAACCTTTCATGATTCTTGAAAACATCTCAATCGAGAGGATGAACCAACCACACTTCATCTACGAAAGGAAAGATCAATGCATATAGTTATGCACCTGAAAACATTCGAAACTTGAGTAAACATTTAACACATATCTGTGCTAGCTTCTTTGGCGTTGTTATTACCGAAAATAACTTTGCAATCCCTCTCCAAATTAGCCAATTATATCACAGCTCCAGCAAATCAATTCCGACTTTTCATTCGAATAAACTTTATTATAACTTTGATATATAAGTTCGCTCTTCATCATCGTTACCGGAGAACCATTTATATTCCACCACATTAGCAGTAAACTTACCAGCAACTTCAATGAATTTGGACTTTTCGAAAAATCATTATACTCATTGAAACCCCATCGTGTATTCATCTATACCCTATACCAATAATTTCCATACCAATTATCGAGAATCAGCAATCAGTATTTCGAATCCCGTAGCATTTCTACATCAATAGTTATATGTATACATATAACAATTATCTCAAAAAAATTACGATCTTCAATTCTGATATTTTGAAAAGCACCCAGCCTACGAATCAATACTTTGAACTTTGAAAAAGCTGAATGAAGCAGCAGAAACTGTAGGCAAACGTAAAAGACCTTAATCGTCGGAAGTTTGATGATAAAGAATAGTATGTTGGAAAAGCTCAGAAAAGTTAGAACTGGAAAACGAATTGAGCTAACCACAAAGGAGACCAAGGATAAATACAAGGACCATACCTTATATTCAAAGAATCCAGGTAATTCTGTATCCGTTGAAATCTTTAGAGAATATCTTTTTCTGAAGTCATGTTAAAATCTTGCGGAAAATCTTTTTTCATCGACCATCGAACTTAGAAATTCCAAAATATCATCATAAATATCTTCGATATTTCTGAAGATATTTTCATAAATATTCTCATCCAAAATTATTTATCTCTTCGTGCTATCTACATTACCTCATAAAGGAAACTACTTTAGTTTCTAAATTTCTTTAAAATTTGAGTTTGAATTATGAATGATTTTGAAGTAGTATTGGAAATTGATGCATGAGTTAGTATAATATAATGACACTTGATCAACGTGATTATATTACAGTAAGTCATGCTGAGTTTCTAATGAAACATGATGATTCACAGACTATAACGTCATCATGTGCCATGTTACACGACTCTTACATTCTATCTAATTTCCAAACATATCGAGAATATATCTTCCTGATAGTTCTATCTTTTCTTTTGAATGCTGGTAATTCAGCTAATCAAGATCGTGCTATTACAATTTACTTCTTAGAACATTAACTATGTTCATTCCGAATTTAATATCTACAAATTATGGACCATTACTCGCTTTACTAGGAGTCGAGAAGAGAGTAAAAAGGCAAAGAGCTCCGAAACATAAGGGAAGATATAAAACTCGATAACAACACGGAAGTTACAAACCGTGGATATTAATACGAATAGCGATATAGAGACATGGTAGAATTAAGAATAGTATTACCCTAAGGTAATAGTAAAAGTAAACAGATTCTTCTGGTGGAAGATTGAAAAGAAGGATGACAGAAATGATGATTAGGAAAATATCAAGGATTAGAACTGGATTAAGCATTTTTACAATCTTTGGATGTATGAACTAAGAAGGAAAGTATAGGAATGGTGAGAATAATGGAACGGAAGAAGCTTAATTTATAATGAAATTACTTGATAGAGCAATCGAGGCAGATCATCACATTTAATTAAAGAGATCCTAGTTTCCTCTTTTAACGAAGAATCATTTCTTATTTAGATTTCGAAGAATTTCTTTAAATCCCTTGAATTCTGGAATACAAATCAGACTACGTCAAAAGTTAAGACGCACCTTATTTTCTAAATTCAACCCTAACTCTGTCAAAAGTTAAGACAAATCTTTACTTTTCCTATTTCAATCTTTTGTGATAGCTTCATTCGTACTCTTTGAATAATCGAATTATTTTTATCCATATTACTAAATGATAATAAAAATCAATTTATCAACTCATATTCGTCATGAAAACATTTTTATTGTTAGCCATGACCACCTCACTCAAATTTCGGGACGAAATTTCTTTAACGGGTAGGTACTGTGATGACCCGGGAATTTCCGACCAAATTTAAACTTAATCTTATATGATTTCGACACGATAAGCAAAGTCTGTAATGTTAAGTCACAAATATTTTGAACTGTTTCATATATTCGTTTGACTTTCGACCATTCTCGACGATTCACGAACAATTAATTGTAAATAGATATGTGTGTATGTATATATAAATAATTTGAAATATAATTTGAAGTATTATATGTTGTTGTTATTAAAAAGTAATAAAAATAAAAAGAGTATATTATAATAATTATTATTTAATATATATCTATATATATAATTAAAGGATACTAAAAATAAATATTAAATGATCGTAAAACTCGTTTGATGTTCCGATTGATATTAAGCAAGTTAAATTCAAACTTATGTAATTTGAAAATAAACGGTTAGCCGAAAATGAGTTTTACAAACTATAGGATTATTAAAAATGAATTTAGGAACTATTTGTTGAATCTTAAAACTTTTTATATTTTACTTGGGGTTGGGAGTGAATAATTAATGTAATTTTATTTAATAGTTAATGATCGAATTTTATACCATAAAGACAAAAATAATTAAATGAACTTAATTTAAAAATTTGGGATTTTTAGGAACACTTTTATATTTTAACTGTTTAGCAATGAACCACGATTGAGCACCCGTGTAAAAGTGTCGGTAAAATAAATCAAATGAATCCACTACATCTAACTATCTAACTTTCGGTTATCTTTAAATTTCAAATCAATATTTAATTATTATAATTATATTATTATTATTAATTATTATTAATATTATAATTAATTATTGTACTAAAAGTAGACAATGAAAGATAGATAAATGGAGACTGCAAACAAATATTCGATTCCTTAATTCCTGATTACTATTTGCGTACTGTGCCCTTTTGTTCTTTACAACCACTTAGTTTAATTTATCGGGTCAAACAGTATAACCGATTAATCAATCAATCATAAATATTGTTTTTATCTATTTTTTTCCACGAAATCTAAAAGTAAGTGGGCAAATATACTTTCTCAATTATTAACTGTACGAGCTTTATGGAGATAATATATATTATACATATACAAACTTGATCACACTACTATCAAACACATCGGTTTCATCATCCATATTTAAATCGCCACCAACACCTTCTTCCACCACCATAAGCCGCCACCACCATTCGTCACCTAGTTGTTTCTGTTTTTTTTATTCAATCGCCAACAGTCACCATGGACTCACCACCTCAAACCTTTGATTATCATCAACTTAAACTGAAACCCACTTGGGGTTTCTACTGATCGAACAACAGCAACATCACCTTTATCTCTTCTCTAAACCGAGCACCAAAACCACTCTTTAAACAACCATGATCACCATGAAAACCATCACAACTAATTACTATTCAAACCCAACTGATTCATTTCTGGTCTACTGTTTCTATTCGTGTTTCACCACGAACATGATGATGATCGGTACATGTTATATGAACGAGGATGTTATGATTCAATATGAGAATAATGATAGAGTGTAATGATGATCATGAAAATGAGATGGTGATAAAAGGAAGTTGATGATGAATATGGATACGTGATGCAGTAATGATGAGAAAGATGATGACTTTGTGATGTTGTTGTCGAACCCTATAAACCCCACAGGTTACTATCTCGTTTTTATTTTTTTTCTAACTTCCCGACAATAAATCCCATAACAAACAGTATTGATAACCAATTATGTATAAACAACAAATCACTAAATGGGTTATCGTATTGGTCTATGAATTGGACCGACTAATCTATTTAGTAATGGGCTACTCTTGGGCTCTAGAGCAACTTGGGCCACTACATTGCAACCTCATCATTTTCTGTTTCCTTATTTGACGACAACACACACACACACACATTATATAAGCGATGACGAGGTTATGAGGAAAGTACCACAATGATAAACGATGATACAGTAGATGATGTTAGTAGGATGACGCTGATCATAAACCCGTGATCATGAGTATAATATATGGATGTAGTAATGATAATCGATCATGATGACCATTGTGATATTAATGCTACTTGATAATGATCGTGAAGATGAATATGATCGTGATGATGGCGAGGTCATGATGAAGATGATCGTGAGTTGATGATGATGCGTATGAAAATGATGATGCCTTGATGATACTGTGTTAATGAAACGACTAAGATATTGATTATGATTAAGGATGATAATGATAGCGGGTTAAAACAAAATCATGTACCATTTAAATCTGAAAAGTAACAATTGGTTTAATGGTGTGGGCGTGTGGGTGGTTAGCAAGAGGTCGCGGGTTCGAGCCCGGCATGCTGCATTTGTTTTTGAAAAAGGAGGAGAAGAAATAAGGAAACAGAAAGATATATGTTAAATAAAACTAATATTGGGATTTAATCAGAAATGCATACGCAGCCTAATGGTTAGGTAGGTGTTGGGTGAGCGAGAGGTCAAGGGTTCGAATCTTGTCTGGAGCACTTCTTTTTAGAAAAAGCTTGGAGAGGGTATACACTTTTATTTTATTTTCTATCCTTATTATTATTGTTAGTAATTATTAAATATTATGATTATTAGGTTATTATTATTGTTATTAATAGTATTATAATAATTATTATTATTATTACCATACTTATAAGTATTATAATCATTATTATCATTAGTACTATTATCAATTAATTATAAGTATTATAATCATTATTATCATTAGTACTATTATCATTTTATGATTATCATCATTATTATTATAATTATTATAAAAATAATATAAATTATTATTGTTTTCATAAATATTAGCATTAGTATCATTTTTTAGTACTACTACTATTATTATTAGTAACATAAGTATTATTATAAATATTATCATTATTATTATTAATAATAGAATTATCATAAATCGTATTGTTATTATTAAAAATTGTTAACATTATTATCATTTTTATTAAAATTATTATTTTACTATCATTAAAACTACCACTATTGTTATTATCAGTATTATCTATATTGTTATTATTAAATTAATTATGATTACTAAAATAAAAGTTTTAATAACATTGTTAAGGTTATAGGTATAAAAATAAAGATTTTATATACAAAAATATATTTAAATTACATAACTTAACTATATGAATATATCTACATATATAAAATGAAATTATATAAAAAAAAATGAAACTTATAAATTATTAACATAACAAATACATCATTAATAATAAATAGATTTATTCAATTACAAGAATACGTTTTAATACATATACAAATAATATAGGTTCGTGAATCCGAGGCCAACCCTGCATTGTTCAGTTTCGTCGTATGAATATTTTTACTACAAAATATTGTATGGTGAGTTCATTTGCTCCCTTTTTACTCATTACATTTTTGGGCTGAGAATACATGGAAATGATTTATTAACTGTTTTATAATATTTATATGCGTGAGTTCATTTACTCCCTTTTACTCTTTACATTTTTGGGACTGAGAATACATGCGCTGTTTTTATAACTGCTTTATTAAATGCTTTTGAAATACATTTTGAACTGCGAATACATGAAATGCTTTTATAAATGTTTGACGAGATAGACACAAGCAAAACATTCCTCGAATGAATTATTATGCAGACAGAAGTTCTGCGGATTATTGTTGAATTATGTGGACATGATAATTGTCACCGTTGAATTATGTGGACATGATAATTGCCACCATTGAATTATGTGGACATGATAATTGCCACCAATTGATATGAATGTTATGTATCGAGAGAATGATTTTATACACAGGTTATGTGTATGTTATTTTTGTGCACGAGATATGTGTACGGTTACTAAGATTTATGAAAATGGTTTCGTACACGAGAAAGGTGTACTGTATTTAAAAGATATCGCATGTACATTACAGGTGGGTATAGGATTCGGGCCCATTTGTACCATGCAACATTTAAATTTTGTGGTCTATCAAAATGATGAATTTTATTGTTTTTATGATAAACCTATGAACTCACCAACCTTTTGGTTGACACTTGAAAGCATGTTTATTCTCAGGTATGAAAGAAACCTTCCGCTGTGCATTTGCTCATTTTAAATACATTATTTGGAGTCGATCATCGCAATGGGACTAGATGTTGGTGACTTCGTCCAGATGGATTAGGACGGGGTATGACATTCCTTGCAGCAAATATAGCCGCAGTACAGGCTGCAATGCAAAACAACAATAACTCAGGGTCTAGCAGTGGAGTTAACTCCACAGGAAACCGTGTAGGATGCTCCTACAAGGCTTTCACTGCCTGTAAACCTCTGGAATTCGATGGAACTGAAGGACCAGACGGGCTGAAACGATGGACCAAAAAGGTCGAATCTGTGTTTGCTATAAGCAAATGTGCTGAGGAAGATAAGGTAAAGTACGCCACACATACCTTCACAGGTACTGCGTTAACATGGTGGAATACCTACCTCGAACAAGTGGGATAAGATGCTGCTTACGCACTACCATGGTCAGCATTTAAACACTTGATGAACAAGCAGTACCGTCCCAGAAACGAAGTCAATAAGCTCAAGACAGAGGTTAGAGAATTACGAACGAAGGGATTCGATATCCCCACATACGAATGACGATTCACCGAGTTGTGTTTATTGTGCCCAAGAGTGTTTGAAGATGAAGAAGAGCAGATCGATGCGTTTGTAAAGGGGTTACCAGAGAGAATTTAGGAGGATGTAACTGCAAGCGCGCCCACTTCAATGCAAAAGGCAAGTCGAATGGTTCACAAACTTATAAACCAGATCGAGGGAAGGAATAAAGAGCAGGTGGCCGAGGAGGCCAAAATGAAACAAGTCAAGAGAAAGTGGGAAGAACCCAGTGACAAGAGTCACAATTTCAACAATCTACACCACAATCACAACCACAATCACACCATTTTTCGCAACAACAAATGCAACAAAAACCATTCCAACAACAACAACAACAACTACAACAATCATCCCAACAACAATACCAACCGCAACAACAACAATCCCAACAATAACAATAAGAGGCAGAAATTCTGCCAGAGATGTGAAGGATACCATCCAACTGGGCTCTGTACAGCAGTGTGTACTAAGTGTAATAGAAAGGGCCATGGTGTGACAAAGTGCGAAATCTACGAATCAATGGCTAAGGGAACAAATAATGCCGGAACAAGTTATGCCGACATTACCTGTTTCGGATGCGGGAAGAAGGGCCATTACAAAAATATGTGTCCAAATCAGGGGGATAATAATGGGCAAGGCCGAGGAAGAGTCTTCAACATTAATGTGGTTGAAGCGCAGGAAGACCCGGAGCTTGTTACGGGTACGTTTCTTATTGACAATACATCTGCTTATGTTTTATTTGATTCGGGTGTGGATAGAAGCTATATGAGTAAGGATTTCTGTGCTAAATTAAGTTGTCCATTGACGCCTTTGGATAATAAGTTTATACTAGAATTAGCAAACGGTAAATTAATTGCAGCAGGTAATATATGTCGGAATCGAGAAATTAAACTGGGTAGCGAAACGTTTAAGATTGATTTGATACCAGTAGAGTTAGGGAATTTTGAGGTGATAATCGGCATGGACTGGTTGAAAGAGGTGAAAGCAGAGATCGTATGTTACAAAAATGCAATTCGCATTGTACGAGATGAAGGAAAACCCTTAATGGTGTACGGAGAAAAGAGCAACGCGAAGTTAAATCTTATTAGTAATTTGAAGGCGCAAAAGCTAATAAGAAAGGGTTGCTATGCTGTTCTAGCACACGTCGAGAAAGTACAAACTGAAGAAAAGAGCATCAATGATGTTCCCGTCGCAAAAGAATTTTCCGATGTATTTCCGAAAGAATTACCGGGATTACCTCCACACCGATCCGTTGAATTTCAAATAGATCTTGTACCGAGAGCTGCACCAATAGCTCGTGCTCCATACAGACTCGCACCCAGCGAAATGAAGGAACTTCAAAGCCAATTACAAGAACTTCTAGAGCATGGTTTCATTTGACCAAGTACATCACCATGGGGAGCTCCTGTTCTGTTTGTCAAGAAGAAAGATGGTACATTTAGGTTGTGCATCGACTACAGAGAGTTGAACAAACTTACCATCAAGAACCGTTACCCACTACCGAGAATCGACGACTTATTTGATCAACTACAAGGCTCGTCGGTTTATTCGAAGATCGATTTACGTTCCGGATATCATCAAATGCGGGTAAAGGAGGATGATATTCCAAAGACTGCTTTCAGGACGCGATACGGTGATTACGAGTTTATGGTTATGCCGTTTGGTTTGACTAATGCACCAGCTGTGTTCATGGACCTCATGAACAGAGTGTGTGGACCATATCTTGACAAGTTTGTCATTGTCTTCATCGATGACATACTTATTTACTCAAAGAATGATCAAGAGCATGAAGAACATTTGAGGAAAGTACTGGAATTGTTGAGGAAAGAAAAACTGTACGCTAAGTTTTCAAAGTGTGCATTTTAGTTGAAAGAAGTTCAATTCCTCGGACATGTTGTGAGCAAAGAAGGTATTCAGGTTGATCCGGCAAAGATTGAAACCGTTGTAAACTGGGAAACCCCGAAAACTCCGAAGCATATACGTCAATTTTTAGGATTGGCTGGTTACTACAGAAGATTCATCCAAGATTTTTTCAAAATAGCAAAACCCTTGACTGCATTAACGCATAAAGGAAAGAAATTTGAATGGAATGATGAACAGGAGGAAGCATTCCAATTGTTGAAGAAAAAGCTAACTACGGCACCTACATTGTCATTGCTTGAAGGGAATGATGATTTTGTGATATATTGTGACGCCTCAATGCAAGGTCTCGGTTGTGTATTAATGCAATAAACGAAAGTAATTGCTTATGCGTCTAGACAATTAAAGATTCACGAACAAAATTATACGACTCACGATTTGGAATTGGGCGCTGTTGTTTTTTCATTAAAGACTAGGAGGCATTACTTATATGGGGTCAAAAGTATTATATATACCGACCACAAAAGTCTTCAACATATATTTGATCAGAAACAACTAAACATGAGGCAGCGTAGATGGATTGAATTGTTAAATGACTACGACTTTGAGATTCGTTACCACCTGGGGAAGGCAAATGTGGTAGCCGACGCTTTGAGTAGAAAGGACAGAGAACCTATACAGGTAAAAGCTATGAACATATTTATTCATACTAACCTTACTACTCAAATAAAGGAGGCGCAACAGGGGGTTGTAAAAGAAGGAAAGTTGAAGAATGAGATACCCAAAGGATGAGAGAAACATCTTATAATTCGGGAAGACAGAACCCGATATAGGGCTGATAGAATTTGGGTACCAAAGTTTAGAGATGTAAGAGAAATGGTACTTAAGGAAGCACATAAAACCAGATACTCAATACATCCCGGAGCAGGAAAAATGTACAAAGATCTCAAGAAGCACTTTTGGTGGCCGGGTATGAAAGCCGATATTGCTAAATATGTAGGAGAATGTTTAACGTGTTCTAAGGTCAAAGCTGAACATCAGAAACCATCAGGTCTACTTCAACAACCCGAAATCCCAGAATGGAAATGGGAAAACATTACCATGGATTTCATTACTAAATTACCAAGGACTGCAAGTGGTTATGATACTATTTGAGTAATAGTCGATCGTCTCACCAAGTCAGCACACTTTCTGCCAATGAGAGAAGAAGATAAAATGGAGAAGTTGGCGAGATTATACTTGAAGGAAGTTGTCTCTAGACATTACAACAAGCATTGGGAATTACCAAGGACATGTTATCTCTATTATCTCTGATAGAGATGGCAGATTTGTTTCAAGGTTTTGACAGACATTACAACAAGCATTGGGAATTCGTCTAGACATGAGTACTGCCTATCATTCACAAATCAATGGGTAGAGCGAAAGGATGATACAGACTCTTGAAGACATGCTCGATTTTGCAAACGGTTGGGATCGACATCTACTATTAGCAGAATTTTCCTACAACAACAGTTATCACTCGAGTATCAAAATGGCACCGTTCGAAGCATTTTATGGTAGAAAGTGCAGATCTCCAATTTGTTGGAATGAATTGGGGGATAGACAGATTACGGGTCCGGAGATAATCCAAGAAACTACAGAGAAAATCATCCAAATTCAACAACGGTTGAAAACTGCTCAGAGTCGACAAAAGAGCTACGCAGACCTTAAAAGGAAAGATATAGAATTTGAAATTGGGGAGATGGTCATGCTTAAGGTTTCGCCTTGGAAAGGCGTTGTTCGATTTGGTAAACGGGGGAAACTAAATCCAAGATACATTGGACCATTCAAGATTTCAGATCGTGTCGGACCAGTAGCCTACCGACTTGAATTACCTCAACAACTGGCCAATGTACATAATACCTTTCACGTCTCGAATCTGAAAAAGTGTTTAGCTAAATAAGATCTCACTATTCCTTTAGACGAAATTAAAATCAATGAAAAACTACAATTTATTGAAGAACCCGTCGAGATAATGGATCGTGAGGTTAAAAGGCTCAAGCAAAATAAGATACCGATTGTCAAGGTTTGATGGAATGCTCGTAGGGAACCCGAGTTCACCTGGGAGTGTGAAGATCAAATGAAACTAAAATACCCGTACCTATTTCCAGAAGATTCGTCAACACCTTCAACAGCTTAAAATTTCGGGACGAAATTTATTTAACGGGTAGGTACTGTAGTGACCCGAACTTTTCCATGTTTATATATATTAAATGAAATTGGTATATTTACATGATTAAATGTTTTCAATATGTTAAGCAATCAAACTTGTTAAGACTTAATTATTTGAAATGTGCTTCATATAGACAATTGACCACCTAAGTTGACCGGCGATTCACAAACGTTAAAAATTTGTAAAAACTACATGATGATATATATATGGATATATATATGGTTAACATGAGATTATTATAAGTAAGTATCTCACTAAGTATATTAACAATAAGTGATATACATAAAAATGAGTTTATTGAATTAAGAAACTCGAAACGATATATATAACGATTATCGTTATAACAACGTCTTACTAAATACATATGAATCATATTAAGATATGGATACACTATGTTTAACATGATAAAATGATAATTAAGTATATCATTAAGTATGTTAACAATGAACTACATATGTAAAACAAGACTACTAACTTAAGAATTTCGAAACGAGGCATATATGTAACGATTATCGTTGTAACGACATTTTAATGTATATATATCATATTAAGATATATTCATACATTATAATATCATGATAATGTAATAATTTAACATCTCATTTAAGTATAATAACAATGGATTAATTACATTTAACAAGATCGTTAACTTAAAGGTCTTAAAACAACATTTACATGTAACGACTAACGATGACTTAATGACTCAGTTAAAATGTATATACATGTAGTGTTTAACATGTATTTATACACTTTTGAAAGACTTCATGACACTTATCAAAATACTTCTACTTAAAAAAAATGCTTACAATTACATCCTCGTTCAGTTTCATCAACAATTCTACTCGTATGCACCCGTATTCGTACTCGTACAATACACAGCTTTTAGATGTATGTACTATTGGTATATACACTCAAATGATCAGCTCTTAGCAGCCCATGTGAGTCACATAACATATGTGGGAACCATCATTTGGCAACTAGCATAAAATATCTCATAAAATTACAAAAATATTAGTAATCATTCATGATTTATTTACATATAAACAAAATTACACATCCTTTATATCTAATCCATATACTAACGACCAAAAACATCTACAAATACTTTCATTCTTCAATTTTCTTCATCTAATTGATCTCTCTCAAGTTCCATCTTCATGTTCTAAGTGTTCTTCATAAATTCTACAAGTTATAGTTTCATAAAATCAAGAATACTTCCAAGTTTACTAGCTCACTTCCAATCTTGTAAAGTGATCATCTAACCTCAAGAAATCCTTGTTGTTTACAGTAAGATATCATTCTAAATCAAGGTAATACTCATATACAAACTTTGGTTCAATTCCTATAACTATAACTATCTTAATTCGAGTGATAATCTTACTTGAACTTGTTTTCGTGTCATGATTCTACTTCAAGAACTTTCAAGCCATCCAAGATCCTTTGAAGCTAGATCATTTCTTGTCACTTCCAGTAGGTTTACCTACTAAACTTGAGGTAGTAATGATGTTTATAACATCATTCGATTCATATATATAAAACTACCTTATTCGAAGGTTTAAGCTTGAAATCACTAGAACATAGATTAGTTAATTCTAAATTTGTTCGCAAACAAAAGTTAATCCTTCTAACTTGAATTTTAAAATCAACTAAACACATGTTCTATATCTATATGATATGCTAACTTAATGATTTAAAACCTGAAAACATGAAAAACATCGTAAAACTGGATATACGCCGTCGTAGTAACACCGCAGGCTGTTTTGGGTTTGTTAATTAAAAACTATGATAAACTTTGATTTAAAAGTTGTTCTTCTGGGAAAATGATTTTTCTTATGAACATGAAACTTTATCCAAAAATCATGGTTAAACTCAAAGTGAAAGTATGTTTTTCAAAATGGTCATCAAGACGTCGTTCTTTCGACTGAAATGACTACCTCTTACAAAAATGACTTGTAACTTATATTTCTGACTATAAACCTATAATTTTTCTGTTTATATTCATAAAGTAAAGTTCAATATGAAACCATAGCAATTTGATTCACTCAAAACGGATTTAAAACGAAGAAGTTATGGGTAAAACAAGATTGGATATTTTTTTGATTGTTATAGTTACGGGAAATATTGTAACAATTTTATACAAATCATATCCTAGCTAACTTATATTGTATTATACATGTATTCTAATATATTATGTAATCTTGGGATACCATAGACACGTATGCAAATGTTTTGACATATCATATCGACCCATGTATATATATTATTTGGAACAACCATAGACACTCTATATGCAGTAATGTTGAAGTTAGCTATACAGGATTGAGGTTGATTCCAAAAATATATATACTTTGAGTTGTGATCTAGCCGGAGACGTGTATACACTGGGTCGTGGATTGATTCAAGATAATATATATCGATTTATTTCTGTACATCTAATTGTGGACAACTAGTTGTAGATTACTAACGAGGACATCTGACTTAATAAACTTAAAACATTAAAACGTATTAAAAATGTTGTAAATATATTTTGAACATACTTTGATATATATGTACATATTTGTTATAGGTTCGTGAATCGACCCGTGGCCAAGTCTTACTTCCCGACGAAGTAAAAATCTGTGAAAGTGAGTTATAGTCCCATTTTTAAAATCTAGTATTTTTGGGATGAGAATACATGCAGTTTTATAAATGTTTTACAAAATAGACACAAGTATGCGAAACTACATTCTATGGTTGGATTATTAAAACGAATATCGCCCTTCAAGTCTGGTAGCCTAAGAATTAGGGAAATGGCCCCTAATTGACGCGAATCCTAAAGATAGATCTATTGGGCTTAACAACCCCCATTCAGGTTATGGATGGTTTAGTACTTCGAGATTATTATACAGACGAGAGGTTCTGTTTTGGGGATATTCTATGCATTAAGTTAACGTCGGTTACCAGGTGTTTTACATATGAATGATTTTTATGCACTTGCGAGTGTAATGATATTTATGAAAAATGAGAAATCTTGTGGTCTATTATTATGATTTGATAATATGTAGCTTAAACCTATAACTCACCAACAATTTTGTTGACGTTTTAAGCATGTTTATTCTCAGGTGATTATTAAGAGCTTCCGCTGTTGCATACTAATTAAGGACAAGATTTGGAATCCATGCTTGTATAATATTGTTTAAAAACTGCATTCGAAGACTTATGTTGATGTTTAATATTATTGTAAACCATTATGTAATGGTCGTGTGAAAAACGCTATATTTTACATTATCATTATTTGATAATCATCGTAATATTTTAAAGGTTATGGTTTGTTCTAAAATCGAATGCAGTCTTTGAAAAACGTCTCATAAAGAGGTCAAAACCTCGCAATGAAATCAATTAATATGGAACGTTTATAATCAATATGAACGGGACATTTCAACAATAATTCCTTGAGGTTACCCGTTGATTTCATGTGCCTCGGAGGTTGCAGACGTCTTGCCTTCGAGCCTCACTCGAGGAGGTTTTACCACACATTATGCCCGTATGGATTGCCCGTGTGGTTTTCCTCATGAGAGCGCTGTAATGTTCCTATAAGAAAATGTTTGGGTGAGTAGGTTCCGACATCGCGTTCGAACACCCATCAGTGACATGTAACTGCCGTTAAAAAAAAAACTAATTAACCACTCTTAACAACCAACATAACTAATAACAGACTTAATAACAAATTTACAATGACTACTCTTTGATTTATTATTTTGCTACTTGACTTTTGAACTTATATGCCGACTTCTTCCGTGTTGACTTCTATTGTCTATTATACTCCCCTCAATTTGTGAGTGGGAAGAAGTAGAAAATCATAACATGTGAAGAAGATAATGATAATTAATGGTGTATAATATAGTTTACATCTATAAAAAGTTAGTTAGACGGAGAGATATATAACTAAAGGCATTACAATGACATCAAAAGAGAAAGATACCAGTTCCTCGTCCAGCGTTCTTCATTCAAGAAGCTAAAGTAAATAGTATTTTGGGTCGCCCAGTGATATGACCAAAATGGACGGTTTAATTTATGCGATGTCATTAGGTCGCAAAACGTCAGAATTAATTATCATAAGGGAGCAATGGTTTTACTATTTATATTTAGCTGTGTTTTCCTAGCTATATTTCACCTACTTGTCTTCCTTTAAACAAGTAAGTGATAAGTATAACTTAGGTTCGTATTTTTGTATGTTTGCTCAGTAATGTGGGATAAAAGTGCCTTTAAAGTCAACCCTAATGACAAGTGGTGATAGAATCAACTTTAACTATGGTAGTATCAAATTATAAAGATAATGGGATATGTATGGAGAATATGATATTGATGGAGAGTTGTTAAAAGAGTTTAACTTCATAGAATGAACACTAAACCTCAATCAATCGTGTTAAGAACCTAATAAATTTGTCACTAAGAGTTTAGGATTTGAAGATTCTGGCTAAGATGGATATCCCTACTCCCATCGTTAACCTTAAATGGTTTAAACGACCTTGAGGATGGAATCCTAGGTACATGAATAAAGTGATATATCCTTAAAGGAAAGTCTCAGCTTTTCTTAATCCTAGTTGGTTTACCTACAGTGACACCCCTCCACTTAACACTGAGTTATGCCTTAACATTAACAGATGTGTAATCTTAGATATCCTAAGGTACTGCTAATTGGGTTAAAGGTCTCTCCTTTGCAATCACTTACTCAACTCCGGATCATCTTACAATATCTCAAGAACATTGCTTCTGACGCGAACCATGCTTTTGAGTAAGCCAGTGTTCACTGAACTCTATATTGCCTACTCATTCACAACCTAAATGGGCAGCTCTTCTTTGACGGATAAGTGATTATCCGTACGTAGGTTTTATTTCCCTATTGTGATGTTAAGCACATATAACTACTTACCTTGTATCCTAGAATTGATTAGGTCCTAACACTAGGTTATAGCCACGTGAATAAATGGAGGGTGGTCTGTAAATTAGACTTCCTAAACCTGAAAAGGTTTCAGCATAACAATTGTACAAGTTTCATATAAGATATTCAACATATAATAAACATTTGTAATAGATAGTCAAGCATGTAAGATGAAATCAGATCAAAGTAACAAACTAACTTTATTAAATTAAGGAAGGTGTTCACCATTTACAGACGAGATCTGCACCATTACAAGTGCTGACATACTCGAGACCGCTCCTAGTACAATCTTCGGTGTTCACCTCCGGGTACTTAATTTTTCGCTTGAAAGTGAGAAGGCCTTCAAAACTTCTAGTGAGAGATAGTGTAGTAGTGAGAGAGAGTGAAGAGGTGTGTGAAAATGGGATGCTAAATGGTGATTAAATAGTAAAATTTTGGGTGGGAAATGGCTAGTAAGCCGACCTGACAAGCTGGCGCCACAGGCCGGCGTGGGTGATCGGTGCCAAGCAAGCCGGCTGCTCAGCCTGTTTTATGTGCCCGGTGTGAGGGTGATCTGGCAAGCCGGTGACACACTGGAAAGCCGGCGTGGAAAGCCAGTTTGGTAGGCCGGTGTCTACTCTGGTTTGCTGTTTTACTTGGATCGTCTTGCTCATTCCCGGGATCGTAACTTAGTTTCAGGGGTCGTAACTTGTCTTTCACATTTTCGCTCTAGAATCTTCATTTTAGCTCCTTTTCAATTGATTCTTTTTGCATCACCTTTGTAATTACTAAATCTACATAATTAACCGACAAAGCGATTATTTTTGCGATAAAGTTTGGAACTCTATTATTTTTGGGCCTTAATATCGAGGTTAAAATGTGACGTTTTAGCCGATATCAAATATCCCACACTTAGACTTTTCTTGTCCTCAAGCAAACCTTCGACCTTTTTGTCACATAATATTCCTTTTTGTAGTGATCAAGTGATCTTTGTTCCGCAAGTTGCAAAAGTGAAATTTGGTTTTATTCTTTTAATTATTCCCAAATCTATTTCTGCAAGCATGAGAGGATGTTACATAACTGTGGCTATCTCACTTGGGTCACTCAACTCACTTAGTGTATCGAATGTCCTATAGTTCTATGAAATGAAATTGCTCATAGCCAGTCATGTTTGCATTCTTCATCATAGGCTTGATCAAGTCTCAAATCTACATCACGTATTTGAGAGAATTTTCAGTTATATACTCGGCTTATTTTGTGAAGGAATGGTGATTGGAGATTTGGGTTGTGGAGGTTTTTGGATAGATAGGAGTTCTTTAAGGATCGATTTCGGTAATCCTTTCAGCTTTTTATTGGGAATTTCAAACTGAGCATCCTTCTTTTTGACTGTCGGAAGTACTTTTCTCGAATCTTTAGAATCTGCTCCTTTTCTCAGAACCTATATTATTTTTTATTTTCATTTTTTTGGAAAGCATCTTTTGCTTTTCTCTTCGAGGTCTCCTTTTTATCGGCGGTCCTCTTGATAATTGACTTGGATGCTCGCATTTTTTAATGTGGTTATATAGAGGGTTTCCCAGAAGTTGTGATTTTCGTGGAATTTATTTCATCGTGGATGAAAAGAGAATAGATAGTGGTAGGTGGTTTTATGGTGGTGTTTTTGGAGTGAGAATGAAAATAGAAATGTGTAATGGGGGTGCTTCACCTTCATGAGAAGCTGAGGTTTCTAACTTAGTATTTCTCCTCAAAAAGTGTGATTTCAAAATGTAGATCAAGAGCAAGTTCTGATTCAGAGATGTCAACATCGGCAGACTCAACGAAAGTATATTTAAGCACTAAAAATGAGTGCTTGTTGGGCCTTATTTGTGGTGCTTCACAGCAATTATAATGGGTCAAAATGTGCCTTGGTTATGCAATGGTCTTTTGGAGAATCGGTTCGATTTTTGTAAAAATTTTTGACTTTGTTTTACCTTTTTATCTATTTTGTAACAAAAACTTTTTGATCATTTATATAATTTGGAACCCTAATTGTTTTATATAGCTTGAAAAGTTTTTAAATTTTTTAAAAAATCAGCTTGCTAAACACTTGAGGATTTGCTAGAATCTTTATGTACAATATATTGCTATCCCACACTTTAAAATAACATTGTCCTCAATGTTAAGGATACACGGAATCCTACACTTTAGGTTTTGAAAAATATTTTGTTATTTTAAATTTATGTTGGTGGGGTTTCTAATCCCATACTTAGTGTTTAAAGTGGTCGATTATATTGTGTATATTCTATTTGAAAAAGCGATGAAGACGTTGTACTCCCCTATGGTCGCAAGGTGTGTATGGATGGTTCGCCTTTTGTGGTTTTTTCTAATCTTGTAGTGGCGCCATTCTTGTTCAATGCGTCCTTGATCCAAGTCATGCTTCCATCTTGTTGTGTGGTCTCGATCATCATTTGTTTGTGACGCGTATTCATGAATACTTATTAACTAATAGAACCATACATACTTAAAAGAAAAGATAGTTAGTAAATGAAAATGTAAATAGTACGAATAATGTATCAATGACAATCACAGTGGAAGTGATTAGGATGAGAGGTAGAATCACTGCTGATCTGGAAGATGAGAAAGGTTAGAGTAGGATACGCTGGTGCGGGGCCGTCGTAGTGTCCTTAAATCTGACCGACCCTCATCTAGCATCTCCTCGTCAGTGGCAAACCTTCATGCCCATTATGCAGTGTTGGTGCCAGAGGATACTGCGATGCAGAACTCATCTGATCGTGCAATCAATCCAGTAAGAGATGAGGTACTAGTGTGTATCATCGGCCCCGTATGCCAGCTCGCTCCTTCTTCTAAATCCCTTCCCCATACACGTAACATATCCAAATCTTCAAATCCCTAGGTTATACCCTCAGTCATACCTTGACTAACCGCCTGATCCCATGACCCATGCCAACATCTGAGCACTGGCAGATGCGTCTCTAAGCGTACTGGTGATAGGTGATCCAATAATGCTGGTGACTAACCCATCAAGCCCTGTGCTCTGTTCTGGAAATGATGATGGCGGTGGAGGAGGAACAACTATATGCTAGGAGTAGTGATGCTGAGGAGGAGGAGGAGGATCGAAAGCAAATGGAGGACACTGATAACTCGTGCTGGAGTCTCTCGGGTCTCTGTGAGCAACAATCAAAGGATGCGGCTAAGGATATGGTGGGATGTTGAAGTGCTCACCCGCATGATGTGTAAAGTGCTGAAATTTTTGTAGCATTGTTGACTCAACAAACCACCTCTCTAGCTCAGGCATGTCACCTATGTAATAATGATAAGGATCATAATATGGTGGGGCCCCATGGTGCACAGATGAGTGTCTATGTGCACCTCCATCAGTGGGCTCACCATGTAATGTGGGATCATCCTCAACACTTGGTTCCTGAGAACCCTGCACTCTCTTCCAACTGAAGGTATTTTGTATGCCCGAGAGACATATTAAATAAATGTGGCTAATATGTTTTGATCTAAGTCGGGTCATACCCAATAACAAGCTTACCGACACCTTTGATCTTATTTGATCTTAGCGATTGGATCGTTGATTAAATACGTGACACTTGGATTTTAAAAAAAATGGTTTTCTAAAATCATATTACTTGATGTGTATATAAATTATGGAATAATTTATATAATAAAGACTTAATTATTTATAGGTTAAATAATTAATAATGTTATGTTACATTTTTTTTATAAAATTGGTTTTATATAAAATGTACATGACTAAATATGGAAGTTTATAAAATGGTTTTATAAAATCTAATTTTTGTTATAAAACATATTTTATAAAACTAATTTGGAAGTGGCATTGGAGTCTCAACTAGCATGCCATTTGACTAGCTTTTAAGTGGTTACTTCCAAAGATTCCATGTGCATATGTACCAAGACCTCTTGGAGACTCAACACACATGAAAACACATCAAAACACATAAAAAAAAAAACTGCAAAACACTCTCATTGCTGCTGCTGATTGCCGTGGCTTGTTGGGAGCAAAAAAGGGTTCTTCACTTGGTTTTGCAAGCTCATATTAAGTGTCAAATAAATCCTATCGAAAAGCAAGGTGTTGGTGGTTAGCTTGGGGTATTACAACTTGAGGTTTCATACATTTTGGAGCTCCATTCATCATCATCATCATCCTCATCATTTACCAATAAGCTTGGAGTAGGTATAAACTCTTTTCTTGCTTGTAGTTTGTAAGTATATTTCATAACTTGATCCTAATTGGGATTTAACTTTAAATGGTTAAAGATTAACAAGTTCCAAAATTGTAATTTACATGCTTCCGCTATCTTAATTCTTAAATGGTTTTAAGTATATTATGAACTTGTTAAATCCCAACAATGGTATTTAGAGCTGAAGTTGTTGAAATATGCTTCGAGATGGTTATTAAACCCGCTATACATTTTGCATTTTATGTACATGCATGAAAGTAAAATGCAAAAATTAAAGGGCTTGGGTGGGTTTGTGGTTATGGCCGAATTCAAGAGGACCCAAAATGGGTTTTGGGTTCTTCTATTTTGGTCATATTTGTTGTATGGTAATGTTCATAATCCTAGCCTTGACCTTTTGCTTGCATGGTTGATTTATATTTGTTCATTTGGTTGTAATAATATTTATTCAATTGGTTTGTAATATTATTCATTTGGTTATGTAATTTATTTTATATTTGGCATGTAAAATAGATTAGGTTGTATTTTCATTTTCTAGAAAAATTGTATTAGGATATATTTTTTGTAAAAGATGAAGATGCAAGATGAAGACAAGGAAGATGCAAGATTAAGTGAGTGATTTTGAAATCTCCTACTTTGTGTTATAACCCATTGACCGGTGGCATTTTGTTTTCGGCTAAACAAAATGCCTACCAAAAGGCTTGATTGTGGACATATTGTTTTGCATGCTTGGTTTTTTTATTGTTTGACTGTAGATTGTATGTTTGTATGCTACCTATTAATCACATAAGTTAACAACAAACAAAACTATAATTTAATTGGTTAAATTAGAAATTATGAACAACATGCAAAGAACAAACTATAATTTAATTGGTTAAATTAAAAATGGCTAAATGGATTTTAATAATTGGTTATTAAAACATAATAAAATTGTTTATTTCAAAGTAATAAAATTGGCTTTATTACATGACATGAAAAATGGATTTTCACATCAACCACGCACTAAATGCATGTTAGTGTATGGTATAAAAGTTTTCTTGAACTAGAATAAAGAAACCTTAAAATCCCTTTTACATACTAGGTTAACAAGGCAAACAAGTTAAACGCCATCCATTTATGTAAACACTTAAACATGTTAGGGAACTAATAATGGGATAAAGGTCACCTAACCATTATAAGCAAACTAATACAATTAAGGTGTATTTCACATGCTCGTGGGATAAAGGTCACCTAACCACTTGTATGTTAAATTTACATGTTTACACAAGTTGGACGACTTAATTTGGGAATCATGAACTTATGGTCACCGAAGCATGAGGAACAAATAGGTGTTGATGGTATAAATATGCCATGCAAAAGAATTGCATGATCCCATACTCTAGAAGTTGTAAATGGATTGCAATTGTCAATTTAAGACTACCTAGCTAAATCAAATAACGGGATAAAGGTCACCTAACCGAAATTTGATTTACCGTTGGATTCGAGAATTTAATATATCAATTGGATTTAAAAAGGGTAATGATTGTTAAATTAAAATTAATACTTAAACAAACTTTGTTAAATTTTGTAGATGGCCGCCAATAACAACAACATTCCAAACGCACCAATAAACTTTAATAACCTATCATTGAGGTCCATCCTCGAAAAGGAAAAACTCAACCATAGGAACTTTATGGATTGGTATCGCAATATTAGGATTGTCCTCAAATTTGAGGATAAAGCGTATGTGTTGGAAGACCCCATTTCCGACCAACCCGAGGAGGATGATGCCGAAGGTATGGCATATTGGGAAAAACATTGCGCCGATTCGGTGCAAGTTTCTTGCCTTATGCTTGGGACTATGATGCCCGAACTCCAAAAGGAATTTGAGCATCATAGTGCATATGACATGATCACACAATTGAAGGAGATGTTCCTTCAACAAGCTCGTGTTGAGCACTTTAAAACGGTTCGAGTGCTTCATGCATGTCAGATGGACGACTCCCAATCCATTTCATCTTACATTCTTAAGATGAAAAGCCTAATTGATCGATTACACCCTCTAAACTGTAACGTGTCTAATGAATTAGCCACAGATCTTATCCTCAACTCTTTGTCAAAAAGGTTTGACACATTCGTGTTGAATTAAAACATGAATGGTTGGAATAAAAGAATTGGCGAATTGCATGCCATGCTTAGGACGGCCGAATAAAGCATGGGTAAAAGGGCTTCACCCGTGCTTATGATCAATGAAGGCGGGTCTAAGAACAATTCCACTTCTAAGCCAAAGGTGGCCAAGAAGAAAGGAACCGCCTACCATGGCAAGGGCAAGGGAAAGGGGAAGATGGTTACCCCAAACAACAAAAACAAGAAGCAAAAGGTTGCCGGTCAAACAAACCCCAAGGAAGATCCGTGCTTTGGTTGCGATGAGATGGGTCACTGGAAACACAACTGCCCGATCTACCTAAAGGAGTTGAAAGAAAAGAGGGATGCAGGGCAAACCTCAGGTAATATGTATATGGTATACGTTGAGCTTAGTATTACTTCTTCTAATACATGGGTATTAGACACAGGATGTGGGACTCATATTTGTAATTCTTTGCAGGGTTCAAAAGAAGTAAACAAGACGCGGGAATAACAAGTCTCTTCATGGGAAATGGTGCAAAGGTGCACGTAGAAGCTCAAGGAGACTTTATTTTGAAGCTACAAACTGGTTTGGAGCTTATTTGGAAAAATGTTTTGTATGCACCTGATTTGACTCGAAACATTATTTCTGTATCCCGTTTAAGACAATTTGGTTGTTATCTTATTTTTATTAATGATGATATCCATGTTTCTTTAGATAATGTGTTCTATTTTAAGGCTTCACCTTCGAATGGTATTTATGAATTGGTTCATGATGACACATCATTCAATAACTCAACATTCCATGCAAACACCAAGAAACTCAAAAGGGATTTGAGTGATTCCTACTTATGGCATTGTCGCCTTGGTCACATAAACAAGAGCCGAATGCATACACTTCAAAAGAATGGTCTTTTAAAATCAAATGAGCTAGACTCGTTTGATGTATGTGAATCTTGTTTACAAGGCAAAATGACTAAAACACCTTTCAAAGGGACCTATGAAAGGGCTAAAGACTTATTGGGATTAATACATTCGGATGTATGTGGACCCTTTAAGCCCATAACTAGGAATGGTGAAAGATACTTCGTTACTTTCATTGATGACTTCAGTCGTTTCGGATATGTCTACTTATTGAGACACAAGGATGAAACTTTTGAAGCATTCAAAGAATATCAAAATGAAGTACAAAATCAACTTAACAAAATAATCAAGGTACTTCGTACCGATAGAGGAGGCGAATACCTAAGCGATTCTTTCCAAGATCATCTTAAAAGTTGTGGGATTATCTCACAACTTACTCCTCCTGGAACACCCCAACTTAATGGAGTATCCAAAATGAGGAACTGAACCTTAATAGATATGGTTCGATCTATGATAGCTAGAAGCTCGTTACCTCTATCATTTTGGGGTTATTGTCTATGCTCTGCGGCTCGTATTTTAAATATGGCCCCAACCAAGAAAGTGGAACGAACTCCTCATGAGATGTGGTTTGGAAAACCTCCTTCTCTATCATACTTAAAGGTATGGGGATGTGAAGCTTACCCTAAGTGTTACGTCCCTAATAAGTTGAATGCTCGATCTACAAAGTGTATCTTCATAGGATATCTCAAGGATGATATGGGATACTATTTCTATGATCCATCCGAGCAAAATGTATTTGTTGCTCGGAAGGCTGAATTCCTTGAAACTAAGTTGCTAATGGAAGGTAATAGTGAAAGGAAGATAGATCTTGAAGAGGTTCAAGATCAAGTAGATGATACACAATTGGTTGACACTAGCACTCAACATGAAAATGTTGAGAATGATCAAATAGATGATCAAAGTATACAAAACGTTCGTAGATCTGATAGGATTAGTAATCCTCCTGAGAGATATGGATTTCTCATGGATAATTGTTATGTGGTTGATTTGGATGAACCAACCAACTATCAAGATGTTTTATCATGGGTTGATAAAGATAAATGGCTTGAGGCCATGAATGCTGAGATGCAATCCATGTATGGCAACCAAGTTTGGGAACTTGTTTTACAACCAAGTAAATCTAGATTAGTTGATTGTAAATGGATTTTCAAGATGAAAACCGACATGCATGGAAACTTGAATACATATAAAGCTAGACTTATAGCAAAGGGTTTCACTCAAACTCAAGGGATTAACTATGATGAAACTTTTTCACCTGTGGCAATGCTGAACTATATCAGGATATTATTTGCCATTGCTGCTCATTATGATTATGAGATATGGCAAATGGATGTCAAGACTGCTTTCCTAAATGGATATCTTGAGGAAGAAGTCTATATCGTTCAGCCTGAAGGTTTTGTTGATCCAAAATATCCTAACAAAGTATGTAAGTTAAAGAAGTCAATCTACGGATTGAAACAAGCATCTAGAATGTGGAATCATCGTTTTAATGAGGAGGCCAAGAAATTTGGCTTCATTAAAAATGGTGATGAAGCTTGTGTATACAAGAAAGCTAGTGGGAGCACTATCATGTTCCTTGTACTATATGTGGATGATATATTATTATTTGGAAATGATATCTCGACGATGCAAGGTGTTAAAACTTGATTAAAAGGCTGCTTCTCCATTAAGAATCTTGAAGAAGCACAATACATTTTGGGGATTAGGATCTATATAGATAGATCCAAGAAATTGATAGGTTTGAATCAAAGTGCATACATTGAAAAGGTCTTGAAAGGTTCAAGATGGAGAACTCTAAGAAAGGTTTGGTACCTATTTAAAGAGGAACACCTCTTAGTTCATCTCAGTGCCCTACCACGAAAGATGAACAAGAGAGAATGAAGATGTCCCATACGCGTCCTCTATTGGATCAATCATGTATGCAATGATATGCACTAGACCGGATGTGTCATGCGCTCTTAGCCTGACAAGTAGATACCAGAATAACCCAGGAAACAGTCATTGGATTGCGGTTAAAATTATATTGAAATACCTTAGGAGGAATAAGGATATGTTTCTTATATACGGGTCTGGTGAGGAGGAACTCGATGTAAAAGGTTACGTGGACACGAGTTTCCAAACTGATCGAGATGATTCTCGATCAAAGTCCGGTTATGTCTTCACATTAAATGGAGGCACGGTCTCCTGGAAGAGTTCAAAATAGGATGTTGTTGCATTATCCACTACAGAGTCAGAGTACATTGCCGCCTCATTGGCAGCTCAGGAAGCTGCATGGATGAAGAAATTCATCGATGACTTAGGAGTAGTCCCTTCCATTCAGGACCCTCTTGAGATCTTTTGTGACAACGAGGGAGCGATTGATCAAATCAAGGAACCTCGTGCTCATCAAAAGACCCGTCACATTGAGCGAAGATTCAACTACATAAGGGATGAAGTTGAAAAGGGAAAGATATATATTCGCAAAGTTCACACAGTGTAAGACCCTTTTCTTCCAGAAGGTTGGGACGCCGTCTAAAATGGCGGGACGCCATCCTTTTGCGAAGGGCTGAACGCCGTCCAGTATCCTGGACACCGTCCAGATGAACTGGCGGGCCATCTATTTTGTTTTTAGATATTTAAAATGGGTATTTTGGTAATTTCACTTTGTGGACAAATTTAAGGCCCTAGATCAGTTTTGGAGCACCATTTACTCCATCTCCAACAACCACACCTCTTCCAATTCAATTTAGAGAGAGAAAAGGGTTTCTAGAGTGAGAAAGCTAAAACCAAGGAAGAAGAAGGTCGAATCGGGTCTAAGTGCGAGTTCTAAAGTTGTTCGTCTAGTCCCTAGCTACATTTAGATTGTAGTGGTAAGTCTTAACCTAGATTTCCTTGTTTTAATTGTTTAAGGGTTAGGGTTTGGGTTAGTAATGAGCATAAAACCCAATTGTTAGTGTTTTGGGGGGTTTTTGGGTAAGTTTGGGTCATGAGGACTCAAAGATGACTAACCTAGGGGTTTGAATTGTTTAATTGTGCATATGGGTCTTAAATGTTAGTAAATCACTAGCACACTTAGTGTTTAAAGTGAATGGGTGTATTTGGGTATGATAGTGACCCAAATGAGTGTGTTAACCTTGAAATAGGTCAAATAAGTCTTTAATGACCTAGGTGGGTTAATGAGTGCGAAAGTGTGATAACCTTGTGTTAAATGGTGTATTAAGACCATAATCGAATTGTTAGTAATGGTGTGATGAAATCCTGACCTAGTGTTAGAATGAATGGTGCAAGTGGGTCACGTTTACACTATGGTCCAATGGCACTTGTATGGCAGATAAGTTGGTTAAACAACTTGGATGAATGTTTGATATATGTGCATAATGTAATAGGTACATTACCTTGAAGTTGCGAGCTTGGTTTATCATTTCACCGAAGACGTAAGGTGAGTGGAATAATTATGCGTTTACGTATATAATGTATTTATTTGTGTAGTATGAATGTAGCATTGTCGCGGTGTTCAAGACACCACATTCTAAGTAACCAGTGGTATTGTCGTGGTGTTTAAGACACCACTCATTGGTTTGATTGACATGTGAAATTGTCGCGGTGTTTAAGACACCACATTGTCATGGGAGTGGAATTGTCGCGGTGTTCAAGGTACCACTCATTGTTGTGATTGACAAGTGGAATCGTTGCGGCGTTCAAGACGTCACATTGTCATGTGGTTGAGTTAGTCGGGGTGTTCAAGACATCACCCGGGGGATTAGTGATCACGCAGTGATTAAGTGACACTAATGGATGTTATGAACTCCGACGGTCTTTTATGAGGACCGTCCCCTTGTACGATTGGTTAACTATGGTTGTATGAATTTTGTCTTAGCATATTGAATTGTGAACTATGTGCTATTGGTGTCGCTAGCTTATTGTGAATTGCGGATCTTGGTTTATGCATATTGTTTGCATAGTTGTCGAATTGCTAGTTTGTATGCGGTATTGTGTAAGTGATTGCAAGTAAGTAGGTTATATATGTATATGTATAATTATTGCATTCACTAAGCTTTAGCTTACCCTCTCGTTATTTACCTTTTTAGGCTCCGGCGTGGACAAGGGCAAAGGTATTCGTTTGGAATAGTAGTGGCTCTCGGGGGTTTAGCTTTTTGGAAGTTCGGCCAAGAATTGGGTAGTTTAACCCCAAACACCATGCTCTAGTGTCGTTTGGAAATTAAACTAGAACGGTAGAAACTTGTATTTTTGCACGAAACTCGTAAAACGGCCGATGTGGGCCTGATGTTGTAAAACTTGATTTTATTGTGGAAACCTCTTAGTTTAACTTATTATGACATGTGGTGAAAAGGTTTTCATTTAAAAGTGTCGGGAAGAGGGTTTTCTGCTCACGTAAGTGGGACACCCAAATCAGTAACTGGTAGTTCATTGGGACGCCGTCCCAAAAGGCTGGACGCCGTCCAGGCATTCAGTACTGGACGCCATCCAGATGTACTAGTCCAGAAATTTTTTTTGGGTCATATTTTGGGCTTATCAAGGTTTGGGATGTTACAAGTGGTATCAGAGCATGGTCTAAGAGATTTAGTTAACTTGAGATAGGTACATAGACTTAGACTTTATTGTGTGTGCGCTTTATGCGAGACTTGTAGGACTTCGGGTCGGATCGGGGAATCGTTAGTGCTTAGGTTTATGTGATCTAACCTTGCGCTAAGTGTTTTGTGTTGTATTTGCAATCATCAAGCGAGATAGACGTTGTACTAGTGAGTTAATGCGAAGTGCTCACGTAATAATGACTAGCTACCATTATTACGGGTGCAATTCGTGTCAAACAAGCGATGTACAATGATTGTTGAGCAAGATGAGGTGTTGCAGTGTATATGTGTATATATATATGTGTGTTATGTGTTTTCGTTTCGATGTTTAACCTCTTCCGTTTTTTAGAATGAAGATGAGAAATGGACATGACACCGATAATGGGGGCACGAGCGAGGACCCCAAGTTCACGACCAAGGTTGAGGCCATTTTGAAAAGTCATCATGCGTCTTTCCTAGAAGATGTTAAGAAGATGTTTCTAGATACGATTGACGAGCAATTAGTCAACGTAGTAAAGGAGCAAATTAAAGTTGTCCTTCAAGAGGACAATGTTGGAAGACGAGACTTCTTTTATAAGAATTTCAAGGATTCTCAACCTCCCACCTTCGATGGTGAACGAGACCTTCTTAAGAGTGCCCGTTGGATCTCCAATATGGAGGGGGATTTCCGTACTTGTGAATGTCCTCTCGATAAGAAGACAAGGTACGGGTGTAGTATGTTGAGGGGCGATGCCAAGTTGTGGTGGGACGTGAAAATCCAAGTTTATGGTGAAGAACAATGCATGGAATTCACTTGAGATGAATTCAAGGCGGAATTTTTTGACGAATACTGAACTTCGGCCGATCTTACTAGGCTTAAGGATGAGTTACGTTCTTTAAGGCAAGGGTCGATGGATTTGAACACTCTCAAATCCGTCTTTTTGTCCAAGACCCAATTTTGCCCGGAGTATGTCGGGAATGATAAAATGTTGAAGGAAGACTTCTATTAAATCTTGAATGATAGTTATCAAGAAAATATTAGTGTAAACATGGTGAAAAGCTTCGATGAGTTGTTCAATATGGCCAAAGGTTTTGAGGCGCTCGTGTTGAGAAAGAGTGGCTTTACTTTTGGCAAGAGGAAGTTCAAAACTACAAGTCATTCGAACAAGAAGGGTAAGGGTGCAACCGAGAGTGTCGGTAGTGTGAAGAAAAGTGTTCCCGGAGAGTTCCATTATTCTTGTCACAATTGTGGACGAAAGGGGCATATGGCCCGTGATTGCACCAACCCCCATTCTATAACCAAACTCACTTGTTATAATTGTGATAAATAAGGGCACAAGAGGCCGGAATGTCCCAATTTGAATAATGATCATGTTAAGAAATTAGAAAAAGCAGAGGGTAAGGCTAGGGGTCGCAACTACTTAATGACGAATGAAGAAGCCAAACAATCCAATGAAGTCGTCTCAGGTACTTTCATGGTTAACTCTAGTCCGGCACGTATACTTTTTGATAGTGGTGCTAACTTGTCGTTTGTGTCTCCAAGATTTATGCCTAAGTTGAATAAACCGCTAACTAAGTTAAGTTATCCGGTAGAAGTCGAAATAGCGGATGGTAAAACGGTGCTAGGTGTTGATGTTTGTAAAAATTGTAATGTTGTGTTTGGTACCGAAACTTTTGAAATCGATCTAATTCCGATGACTTTGGGTGATTTTGATATTGTCGTTGGTATAGATTGGCTCGATCGTTATAGAGCCGATATTGCATTCCATGAAAAGTTCATTCGTGTAAAGACCCCAAGTGGGGGAGAGTTAATTATTCATGGCGATAAGCGAAGAAGACGTGTGCCGATATGCACTTATGCACGGGCACGTCGTCTCCTTGTTAGTGGTGGCATGGCTTTTCTTGCCCATGTTGTTGATACTCGTGATGAGCCACCATCCATTCGTGAAATTCCGGTGGTGAGTGAATTTGAAGACGTTTTTCCGGATGAGTTACCGGGTGTTCCAGCGGAGAGACAAGTTGAATTTGGCATTGAGTTGGTTCCGGGGGCAACCCCCATTGCTAAAACTCCTTAGCGTTTAGCACCAATGGAGATGCAAGAGTTGTTAAATCAAACCCAAGAGTTGCTTAAGAAGGGTTTTATTCGACCGAGTGCTTCGCCATAGGGCGCTCCGGTATTATTCGTAAAGAAGAAGGATGGTAGTATGAGAATGTGCATCGATTATCGGGAGTTGAATAAAGTGACGATCAAGAATCGTTATCCATTACCTAGGATTGACGATTTGTTTGACCAACTCCAAGGTGCAACGTATTTCTCTAAAATTGACCTACAGTCCGGCTATCACCAAATGCGGGTCCGTGAGGAAGATATCGAGAAAACGGCTTTTCGAACGCATTACGGGCATTTTGAATTCGTAGTTATGCCTTTTGGTCTTACGAATGCACCGGCGGCATTCATGGATCTTATGAACCGAGTGTGCCAACCTATGTTGGACAAGTCGGTGATAGTGTTCATTAACGTCATACTTGTCTATTCGAAGAGTATGAAGGAACATGAACATCATTTGCGTGGTGTGTTTAAGACGTTGCGGAAGGAGAAGTTGTATGCAAAATTCTCCAAATGTGAATTTTGGCTAAGGGAAGTTCAATTCCTTGGCCATATAGTGAACAAAGATGGTATTCAAGTAGATCTGGGGAAGATTGAGACGGTGAAGAGTTAGGGACGACCGACTACGCCTACGGAAATCCGAAGTTTTCTCGGATTGGCCGGTTATTATCATCGATTTATCCAAGACTTTTCTAAAATCGCTTCTCCATTGACAAAGTTAACGAGAAAGAACACGAGATTTAATTGGGAAAACGAACAAGAAATTGCTTTCCAATTGTTAAAAGAGAGGTTATGTCAAGCTCCGGTTTTAGTGTTGCTGGAAGGTGTAGAAGACATGATGGTTTATTGTGATGCTTCTTTAAATGGGATCGGTTGTGTTCTAATGCAAAGGTAAAGTCATCGTGTATGCCGCTCGACAATTAAAGGAACACGAAACGAGATATCCGACTCATGATCTTGAGTTGGCGGCGGTTGTTCAGGCGTTGAAAAATTGGCGCCATTACTTGTATGGTGTAAAGTGTACGATTTATTCGGATCACAAGAACTTAAAACATCTTTTTGATCAATGAGATTTGAATTATCGTCAACGTAGATGGATGGATGTGGTGAAGGACTATGATTGTGAAATACTTTATCATCCGGGTAAGGCGAATGTGGTCGCTGATGCGTTAAGTTGGAAGATTCAACATCCAGCGATACGAGTAGGATCATTACGCATGATTATTACTAACGATTTTCTTGTAAAGCTTGGCGAGACTCAAATTGAAGCTTTTGTTAACAATAAGCATGAGGAACGAATCGTGGGACAAACGGAGTCTATTACTTTAGGTCCACATGGTTTGTTATCCTTTCAAGGACGAGTGTTGAAATGTCCCGTTCATATTGATTATAAACGTTCCATATTAATTGATTTCGTCGCGAGGTTTTGACCTCTATATGAGACGTTTTTCAAAGACTGCATTCATTTTTAAAACAATCATAACCTTTATTTTATCGAAAGGTTTAAAAAGCATTACGTAGATTATCAAATAATGATAATCTAAAATATACCGTTTACACACGACCATTACATAATGGTTTACATTAAGAATATATTACATCAAAAATAATTTTCTTGAATGTAGTTTTTACATAATATCATACAAGCATGGACTCCAAATCTTGTCCTTAATTTAGTATGCAACAGCGGAAGCTCTTAATAATCACCTGAGAATAAACATGCTTAAAACGTCAACAAAAATGTTGGTGAATTATAGGTTTAACCTATATATTATCAAATCATAATAATAGACCACAAGATTTCATATTTCAATATACATCCCATACATAGAGATAAAAATCATTCATATGGTGAATACCTGGTAACCGACATTAACAAGATGCATATAAGAATATCCCCTTTCATTCCGGAAAATCCTTTGGACATGATAAAAACGAATTCGAAGTACTAAAGCATCCGGTACTTTGGATGGGAGGCCCAATAGATCTATCTTTAGGATTCGCGTCAATTAGTAGATCGGTTTACTAATTCTTAGGCTACCAAGCAAAAGGGGCATATTCGGCTTCGATCATTCACCCATATAATGTAGTTTCAATTACTTGTGTCTATTTCGTAAAACATTTATAAAACTGCATGTATTCTCATCCCAAAATATTAGATTTTAAAAGTGGGACTATAACTCACTTTCACAGATTTTTACTTCGTCGGGAAGTAAGACTTGGCCACTGGTCGATTCACGAACCTATAACAAATATGTACATATATATCAAAGTATGTTCAAAATATATTTACAACATTTTTAATACATTTTAATGTTTTAAGTTTATTAAGTCAGATGTCCTCGTTAGTAATCTACAACTAGTTGTCCACAATTAGATGTACAGAAATAAATCGATATATATTATCTTGAATCAATCCACGACCCAGTGTATACACGTCTCATGCTAGATCATAACTCAAGGTATATATATTTTTGGAATCAACCTCAACCCTGTATAGCTAACTCCAACATTACTGCATATAGAGTGTCTATGGTTGTTCCAAATAATATATATACATGGGTCGATATGATATGTCAAAACATTTGCATACGTGTCTATGGTATCCCAAGATTACATAATATATTAGAATACATGTATAATACAATATAAGTTAGCTAGGATATGATTTGTATAGAATTGTTACAATATTTCCCGTAGCTACAACAATCAAAAAATATCCAATCTTGTTTTACCCATAACTTCTTCGTTTTAAATCCGTTTTGAGTGAATCAAATTGATATGGTTTCATATTGAACTATATTTTACGAATCTAAATAGAAAAAGTATAGGTTTATAGTCGAAAATATAAGTTACAAGTCATTTTTGTAAGAGGTAGTCATTTCAGTTGAAAGAACGACGTCTTGATGACCATTTTGAAAAACATACTTCCACTTTGAGTTTAACCATGATTTTTGGATATAGTTTCATGTTCATAAGAAAAATAATTTTCTCAGAAGAACAACTTTTAAATCAAAGTTTATCATAGTTTTTAATTATCAAACCCAAAACAGCCCGCGGTGTTACTACGACGGCGTATGTCCGGTTTTACGGTGTTTTTCGTGTTTCCAGGTTTTAAATCATTAAGTTAGCATATCATACAGATATAGGACATGTTTTTAGTTGATTTTAAAAGTCAAGTTAGAAGGATTAACTTTTGTTTACGAACAAGTTTAGAATTAACTAAACTATGTTCTAGTGATTTCAAGTTTAAACCTTCGAATAAGATAGCTTTATATGTATGAATCGTATGATGTTATGAACATCATTACTACCTCAAGTTTTGTGGATAAAACTACTGGAAAAGAAACAAATGGATCTAGCTTTAAAGGATCCTTGGATGGCTTGAAAGTTCTTGAAGCAGAATCATGACACAAAAACAAGTTCAAGTAAGATCATCACTCGAAATAAGATTGTTATAGTTATACAAATTGAATCAAAGTTCGAATATGAGTATTACCTTGTATTAGAAAGATATCTTACTATAAATAAGAAAGATTTCTTGAGGTTGGATGATCACTTTACAAGATTGGAAGTAAGCTAGCAAACTTGGAAGTATTCTTGATTTTATGAAACTAGAACTTATAGAATTTATGAAGAACACTTAGAACTTGAAGATAAAACTTGAGAGAGATCAATTAGATGAAGAAAATTGAAGAATGAAAGTGTTTTTAGGTGTTTTTGGTCATTGGTATATGGATTAGCTATAAAGGATGTGTAATTTTGTTTAAATGTAAATAAGTCATGAATGATTACTAATATTTTTGTAAATTTATGAGATATTTCAGGCTAGTTGCCAAATGATGGTTCCCACATGTGTTAGGTGACTCACATGGGCTTCTAAGAGCTAATCATTGGAGTATATATACCAATAGTACATACATCTAAAAGCTGTGTATTGTACGAGTACGAATACGGGTGCATACGAGTAGAATTGTTGATGAAACTGAACAAGGATGTAATTGTAAGAATTTTTGTTAAGTAGAAGTATTTTGATAAGTGTCTTGAAGTCTTTCAAAAGTTTATGAATACATATTAAAACACTACATGTATATACATTTTAACTGAGTCGTTAAGTCATCGTTAGTCGTTACATGTAAATGTTGTTTTGAAACCTTTAGGTTAACGATCTTGTTAAATGTTGTTAACCCATTGTTTATTATATCTAAAGAGATGTTAAATTATTACATTATCATAATAATATGATGTATTAATATATCTTAATATGATATATATACAGTTAAATATTGTTACAACGATAATCATTACATATATGTCTCGTTTTGAAATCCTTAAGTTAGTAGTCTTGTTTTTACATATTTAGTTCATTGTTAATATACTTAATGATATGTTTACTTATCATAATATCATGTTAACTATATATATATCCATATATATGTCATCATATAGTTTTTACAAGTTTTAACGTTCGTGAATCACCGGTCAACTTGGGTGGTCAATTGTTTATATGAAACCTATTTCAATTAATCAAGTCTTAACAAGTTTGATTTCTTAACATGTTGGAAACACTTAATCATATAAATATCAATTTCATTTAATATAAATAAACATGGAAAAGTTCGGGTCACTACAGTACCTACCCGTTAAATAAATTTCGTCCCGATATTTTAAGCAGTTGGAGGTGTTGACGTATCTTCTGGAAATAAGTGCGGGTATTTCTTCTTCATCTGATATTCATGCTCCCAGGTGATCTCGGGTCCTCTACGAGCATTCCATCAAACCTTAACAATTGGTATCTTGTTTTGCTTAAGTCTTTTAACCTCACGATCCATTATTTCGACGGGTTCTTCAATGAATTGAAGTTTTTAGTTGATTTGAATTTCGTGTAACGAAATAGTGAGATCTTCTTTAGCAAAACATTTCTTCAAATTCGAGACCTGAAAAGTGTTATGTACAGCTGTGAGTTGTTGGGGTAACTCAAGTCGGTAAGCTACTGGTCCGACACGTTCAATAATCTTGAATGGTCCAATATACCTTGGATTTAGTTTTCCTCGTTTACCAAATCGAACAACGCCTTTCCAAGGTGAAACTTTAAGCATGACCATCTCACCAATTTCTAATTCTATATCTTTTCTTTTAATGTCAGCGTAGCTCTTTTGTCGACTTTGGGCGGTTTTCAATCGTTGTTGAATTTGAATGATCTTCTCGGTAGTTTCTTGTATTATCTCTGGACCCGTAATCTGTCTATCCCCCACTTCACTCCAACAAATCGGAGACCTGCACTTTCTACCATAAAGTGATTCAAATGGCGCCATCTCAATGCTTGAATGGTAGCTGTTGTTATAGGAAAATTCTGCTAACAGAAGATGCCGATCCCAACTGTTTCCGAAATCAATAACACATGCTCATAGCAAGTCTTCAAGCGTTTGTATCATCCTTTCACTCTGCCCATCAGTTGGTGGATGATAGGCAGTACTCATGTCTAGACGAGTTCCTAATGCTTGCTGTAATGTCTGCCAGAATCTTGAAATAAATCTGCCATCCCTATCAGAGATAATAGAGATTGGTATTCCATGTTTGGAGACGACTTCCTTCAAATACAGCCGTGCTAACTTTTCCATCTTGTCATTTTCTCTTATTGGCAAGAAGTGTGCTGATTTGGTGAGACGATCAACTATTACCCAAATAGTATCAAAACCACTTGCAGTCCTTGGCAATTTAGTGATGAAATCCATGGTAATGTTTTCCTATTTCCATTCCGGGATTTTGGGTTGTTGAAGTTGTCCTGATGGTTTCTGATGCTCCGCTTTGACCTTAGAACACGTCAAACATTCCCCTACTTATTTAGCAACATCGGCTTTCATACCTGGCCACCAAAAATGTTTCTTGAGATCCTTGTACATCTTCCTCATTTCAGGATGTATTGAGTATCTGGTTTTATGAGCTTTTGAGTATCTGGTTTTATGAGCTTTTCTAAGTACCATTTCTCTCATATCTCCAAATTTTGGTACCCAAATTCTTTCAGCCCTATACCGGGTTCCGTCTTCCCGAATATTAAGATACTTCTCCGATCGTTTGGGTATTTCATTCCTTAAATTTCCCTCTTTTAAAACTCCTTGTTGCGCCTCCTTTATTTGAGTATTATGGTTATTGTGAATCATTATATTCAAAGATTTTACTCGAATGGGTTCTCTGTCCTTTCTGCTCAAGGCGTCGGCTACCACATTTGCCTTCCCCGGGTGGTAACGAATCTCAAAGTCATAATCATTCAACAATTCAATCCACCTACGCTGCCTCATGCTCAGTTGTTTCTGATTAAATATGTGTTGAAGACTTTTGTGGTCGGTATATATAATACTTTTGACCCCATATAAGTTGTGCCTCCAAGTCTTTAATGCAAAAACAACCGCGCCTAATTCCAAATCATGCGTCGTATAATTCTGCTCATGAAACTTCAATTGTCTAGACGCATAAGCAATTACCTTCGTTCGTTGCATTAATACATAACCGAGACCTTGTTTTGAGGCATCACAATATATCCCAAAATCATCATTCCCTTCAGGTAATGACAATATAGGTGCCGTAGTTAACTTTTTCTTCAATAACTGAAACGCTTTCTCTTGTTCATCCTTCCATTCAAATTTCTTCCCTTTATGCGTTAATGCAGTCAAGGGTTTTACTATTCTGGAAAAGTCTTGGATGAACCTTCTGTAGTAACCAGCTAATCCTAAAACCTGGCGTATGTGTTTCGGAGTTTTCGGGGTTTCCCACTTTTCAACGGTTTCAATCTTTGCTGGATCCACCTGAATACCTTCTTTGTTCACTATGTGACCGAGGAATTGAACTTCTTCCAACCAAAATGAACACTTTGAAAACTTAGCGTACATTTTTTCTTTTATCAGCAACTCTAGCACTTTTCTCAAATGTTCTTCGTGCTCTTGATCATTCTTTGAGTAAATAAGTATGTCATCGATGAAAACAATGACAAACTTGTCAAGATATGGCCCACACACTCGGTTCATGAGGTCCATGAACACAGCTGGTGCGTTAGTCAATCCAAACGGCATAACCATAAACTCGTAATGACCGTAACGCGTCCTAAAAGCAGTCTTTGGAATATCATCCTCCTTCACCCGCATTTGATGATATCCAGAACGTAAATCTATCTTCGAACGTAAATCTATTCTCGGTAGTGGGTAGCGGTTCTTGATGGTAAGTTTGTTCAACTCTCGGTAGTCGATACACAACCTGAATGTACCATCTTTCTTCTTGACAAACAAAACAGGAGCTCCCCATGGTGATGTGCTTGGTCGAATGAAACCACGCTCTAAAAGTTCCTGTAACTGGCTCTGAAGTTCCTTCATTTTGCTGGGTGCGAATCTGTATAGAGCACGAGCTATTGGTGCAGCTCCCGGTACAAGGTCTATTTGAAATTCAACGGATCGGTGTGGAGGTAGTCCCGGTAATTCTTTCAGAAATACATCAGGAAATTCTTTTGCGACGGGAACATCATTGATGTTATTTTCTTCGGAATTGACTTTCTCGACGTGTGCTAGCACAGCATAGCAACCTTTTCTTATTAGTTTTTGTGCCTTCAGGTTACTAATAAGATTTAACTTCGCGTTGCTCTTTTCTCCGTACACCATTAAGGGTTTTCCTTTTTCTCGTATAATGCAAATTGCATTTTTGTAACAAACAATCTATGCTCTCACCTTTTTCAACCAGTCCATGCCAATTATTACATCAAAACTCCCTAACTCGACTGGCATTAAATCAATTTTAAACATTTCATCCCCCAGTTTAATTTCTCTCTCCCGACATATATTATCTGCTGAAATTAATTTACCGTTTGCTAATTTGAGTAAAAATTTACTATCCAAAGGCGTCAATGGGCAACTTAATTTAGCACAAAATTCTCTACTCATATAGCTTCTATCCGCACCCGAATCAAATAAAACATAAGCAGGTTTATCGTCAATAAGAAACGTACCAGTAACAAGCTCCGGGTCTTCTTGTGCTTCTGCCACATTAATATTGAAAACTCTTCCACGGCCCTGCCCATTAGTATTCCCCTGATTCGGGCAATTTCTAATAATGTGGCCCGTTTTTCCACATTTATAACAAATAGAGTTGGTATTACTTGCTCCGACACTATTCGTTTCAGCATTACTTGTTCTGACATTATTTGTTCCTTTAGTTCTGTTAAATTTTGGTCCGTAGATCTCACACTTTGTCGCGCTATGACCATTTCTTTTACACCTGTTGCAAAATGTCGTGCAAAACCCTGATGATTTTCTTCACACCTATGACATAGCTGTTTTTGGTTTTTGTTGCCATTGTTGTTATTGAGGTTGTTGTTGGGATTGTTATTGTTGTTGAAACGGTTGTTGTAGTTGTTGTTGTTGTTGTTGTTGTTGTTGTTGGGATGTTTGTTGTAGTTATTGTTAGGATTGCAGTTATTGTTGCGATTGTTGTTGCGGTTGTTGGGATAGTTGTTGTGATTGTGGTTGTAATTGTTGTTGTTGTTGTACTGGTGACACTTGTCGCCGTTTTCCTCCCACTTCCTCTTGAGTTGTTTCGTGTTGGCTTCTTCGGCCGCCTGCTCTTTAATTCTTCCCTCAATCTGATTTATGACTTTATGAGCCATTCAACTTGCCTTCTGTATAGAAGCGGGCTCGTGTGAACTCACATCTTCTTGATTCCTTACTGGTAACCCTTTTACAAACGCGTCGATCTTCTCTTCTTCATCTTCGAATGCTAACGGATACAATAGACACAACTCTGTGAATCGTCGTTCATATGTGGTAACGTCGAACCCTTGTGTTCGTAACTCTCTAAGTTCTGCCTTGAGTTTATTGACTTCGTTTCTAGGACGGTACAGCTCGTTCATCAATTTCTTAAATGCCGACCACGGTAGTGCATAAGCAGCATTTTGTCCTACCGGTTCAAGATAGGTGTTCCACCACGTTAACGCAGTACCTGTGAAGGTATGCGTAGCGTACTTAACTTTGTCTTCTTCAGTACACTTACTTATGGCAAACACCGATTCGACTTTCTCGGTCCACCGTTTCAATCCAATTGGTCTTTCGGTTCCATCAAATTCCAAAGGTTTGCAGGCAGTGAATTCTTTGTAGGAGCATCCTACACGATTTCTTGCGCCGTTAGCTGCATTTCTAGATTCAGAGTTATTGTTGGTATGTAGCGCAGCCTGTACTGAGGCTATGTTTGCAGCAAGAAAGGTACAAAATTCCTCTTCGCTCATATTCATGGTGTGTCGAGTAGTCGGTGCCATTTCCTTCAAAATAGCCAACTGAATTGAGTTAATCATACAGAATATTAAGAGTAGTCAATAGTATTTCGTAGCATAATATGAACTCATTTATAAAAGCTTTTTCTTCATATTAGCGTTTTATAAGTTTAAATTCGGGTACTACCTACCCGTTAAGTTCATACTTAGTAGCTAATATAAAATTCAACTACTACAATTCCATATGAAAAACTGATTATAATAATATATCACATACAAATATTCTTCAAACTTACAACTTCGCTATATTACATATAACATGAAATATAGTACACTTTGATACAGGACAGTTTTGAAGATAAATCTAGTTAATACCTAAGTTGTTCAGCAAAGGAAATAAAGACATGTAATTCATAAGTCCAGAAATAAGTCATGCATTCTGGTTTTACTAAAACGACTTCCCATCCTTGGTCTTGTGGAAAATAACCGTTATGACCATTGGCTAGGCAGCATGTTGTAATGTCGTTAAAAGGACGAGGGTTTTGTAATGTCCAATAGCCCCGTAATAATCTAAAAACCTTGTTCACCCCAACTACTGAATCCGTCACTTGTGGGAAGGTCTTATTTAAAAGTTGCAATCCGATGTTCTTTTTCTCACTTTGGTAAGAAGGGAACATCACTAACCCGTAAGCATAACATGCTTCTTTATGTTGCATGTTAGAAGCTCTTTCTAATTCACGAAATCCTATGTTGGGATATGTTGAGTCAAAATAGGTTCTTAACCCGTAGCGTAAAATTGCATTTGGGTTCCCCGCATTTAATGCTTTAAAGAAAACACGGCGTAACTTACGGTTTCCCCAATGTGATATACCCCACCTATCAAAGGAAAGCCTTTTATAAACTAAGGCATTTCTGGAAAGTCTTTCAAATATTTGACAAGTTAATTTTGCCATAACTAAATATGCTGATGAATTCTGACCGACTCTAGACAAGATTTCCTCAATCATATCCTCTGGTAGGTCTTCTAAAATATTCGGTTGTCTACCCTTAACATCCATTTTGTTTTTATACTGTAAAATAGACAAGGATTAGATTCGTAAAAGATAATTAACAAACAATACAAGCAATTTTTACATAGAACATAAAAGTACAAGCACACTACAATACATATAATACACAACATGATTACAACCCTCTAATCTGAATCACTGGTTTCTTCTTCTTCGGACTTGGTTCGTTTTCCTAATTTTCTAGGAATATATGGTGTTCTTCTAATACGAGCTGTCATTTTCCATAATGGTTTAGAAAAACCTGGTGGTTTAGAGGTTCCTGGGTCATTGTTACATTTTAGGAAATACGGATGTTGTCGATACATATAAAGTTCATCGGGGTTGGAATCGGGTTTGTCTATTTTTATACATTTTCCCTTATTATTTTCTTTCGCTTTATTAAATTGGGTCGAGGTAATTTCTATAACATCATCGGAATCCTCATCGGGATCCGATTCATCGGAAAATTGGTAATCTTCCCAATATTTTGTTTCCTCGGCGAAAACACCATTGACCATTATTAACTTTGGTCCGTTGGTTGAGGATTTTCTTTTATTTAATCGATTTACTATAGGTATCAATATTTCTTCCTCCGGAACCTCTTCTTCTGGTTCCTCCTCTTCCGATACCTCCTCTTCTGGTTCCTCTTCTTCCGGTTCCTCCTCTTTCGGTTTCTCTTCGGGAATTTGTGAATCTTCCCAAAATATATTCAACTCTTCATTATTATTAGGTGAATCAATGGGATTTGTACTAGAGGTAGACATCTATCACACAATATCAAACACGTTAAGAGATTAATATATCACATAATATTTACATGTTAATAATATATAGTTTCCAACAAAAAAATGTTAAGCAATCGTTTTTGAAGAAAAACACGGTCGAAGTCCAGACTCACTAATGCATCCTAAAAAACTCGGTAAGACACACTAATGCAATTTTCTGGTTCTCTAAGACCAACACTCGGATACCAACTGAAATATCCCGTTCATATTGATTATAAACGTTCTATATTAATTGATTTCGTCGCGAGGTTTTGTCCTCTATATGAGACGTTTTTCAAAGACTGCATTCACTTTTAAAACAATCATAACCTTTATTTTATCGATAAAGGTTTAAAAAGTACACGACCATTACATAATGGTTTACATTAAGAATATATTACATCAAAAATAAGTTTCTTGAATGCAGTTTTTACATAATATCATACAAGCATGGACTCCAAATCTTGTCCTTATTTTAGTATGCAACAGCGGAAGCTCTTAATAATCACCTGAGAATAAACATGCTTAAAACGTCAACAAAAATGTTGGTGAGTTATAGGTTTAACCTATATATTATCAAATCATAATAATAGACCACAAGATTTCATATTTCAATATACATCCCATACATAGAGATAAAAATCATTCATATGGTGAACACAAGGTAACCGACATTAACAAGATGCATATAAGAATATCCTCTATCATTCCGGGAAATCCTTCGGACATGATAAAAATGAATTCGAAGTACTAAAGCATCCGGTACTTTGGATGGGGTTCGTTAGGCCCAATAGATCTATCTTTAGGATTCACGTCAATTAGTAGATCGGTTTACTAATTCTTAGGCTACCAAGCAAAAGGGGCATATTAGGCTTCGATCATTCACCCATATAATGTAGTTTCAATTACTTGTGTCTATTTCGTAAAATATTTATAAAACTGCATGTATTCTCTTCCCAAAATATTAGATTTTAAAAGTGGGACTATAACTCACTTTCACAGATTTTTACTTCGTCGGGAAGTAAGACTTGGCCACTGGTCGATTCACGAACCTATAACAAATATGTACATATATATCAAAGTATGTTCAAAATATATTTACAACATTTTTAATGCATTTTAATGTTTTAAGTTTATTAAGTCAGCTGTCCTCATTAATAATCTACAACTAGTTGTCCACAATTAGATGTACAGAAATAAATCGATATATATTATCTTGAATCAATCCACGACCCAGTGTATACACGTCTCAGGCTAGATCACAAATCAAAGTATATATATTTTTGTAATCAACCTCAACCCTGTATAGCTAACTCCAACATTACTGCATATAGAGTGTCTATGGTTGTTCCAAATAAAATATATATACATCGGTCGATATGATATGTCAAAACATTTGCATACGTGTCTATGGTATCCCAAGATTACATAATATATTAGAATACATGTATAATACAATATAAGTTAGCTAGGATATGATTTGTATAGAATTGTTACAATATTTCCCGTAGCTACAACAATCAAAAAATGTCCAATCTTGTTTTACCCATAACTTCTTCGTTTTAAATCCATTTTGAGTGAATTAAATTGCTATGGTTTCATATTGAACTCCATTTTATGAATCTAAATATAAAAAGTACAGGTTTATAGTCATAAATATAAATTACAAGTCATTTTTGTAAGGGGTAGTCATTTCAGTCGAAAGAACGACGTCTTGATGACCATTTTGAAAAACATACTTTCACTCTGAGTTTAACCATAATTTTTGGATATAGTTTCATGTTCATAATAAAAATCATTTTCCCAGAAGAACAACTTTTAAATCAAATTTTATCATAGTTTTTAATTATCAAACCCAAAACAGCCCGCGGTGTTACTACGACGGCGTATGTCCGGTTTTACAGTGTTTTTCGTGTTTCCAGGTTTTAAATCATTAAGTTAGCATATCATATAGATATAGGACATGTGTTTAGTTTATTTTAAAAGTCAAGTTAGAAGGATTAACTTTTCTTTGCGAACAAGTTTAGAATTAACTAAATTATGTTCTAGTGATTTCAAGTTTAAACCTTCGAATAAGATAGCTTTATATGTATGAATCGAATGATGTTATGAACATCATTACTACCTAAAGTTTTGTGGATAAACCTACTGGAAAAGAGACAAATGGATCTAGCTTTAAAGGATCCTTGGATGGCTTGAAAGTTCTTGAAGTAGAATCATAACACGAAAACGAGTTCAAGTAAGATCATCACTTGAAATAAGATTGTTATAGTTATAGAAATTGAATCAAAGTTTGAATATGAGTATTACCTTGTATTAGAAAGATATCTTACTGTAAATAAGAAATATTTCTTGATGTTGGATGATCACTTTACAAGATTGGAAGTAAGCTAGCAAACTTGGAAGTATTCTTGATTTTATGAAACTAGAACTTATAGAATTTATGAAGAACACTTAGAACTTGAAGATAGAACTTGAGAGAGATTAATTAGATGAATAAAATTGAAGAATGAAAGTGTTTGTAGGTGTTTTTGGTCGTTGATATATGGATTAGATATAAAGGATGTGTAATTTTGTTTACATGTAAATAAGTCATGAATGATTACTAATATTTTTGTAATTTTATGAGATATTTCAAGCTAGTTGCCAAATGATGGTTCCCACATGTGGTAGGTGACTCACATGGGATGCTAAGAGCTGATCATTGGAGTGTATATACAAATAGTACATCCATCTAAAAGCTGTGTATTGTACGAGTACGAATACGGGTGCATACGAGTAGAATTGTTGATGAAACTGAACTAGGATGTAATTGTAAGCATTTTTTTTAGGTAGAAGTATTTTGATAAGTGTCTTGAAGTCTTTCAAAAGTGTATGAATACATATTAAAAAACTACATGTATATACATTTTAACTGAGTCGTTAAGTCATCGTTAGTCGTTACATGTAAATGTTGTTTTGAAACCTTTAGGTTAACGATCTTGTTAAATGTTGTTAACCCATTGTTTATTATATCTAAAGAGATGTTAAATTATTATATTATCATAATAATATGATGTATTAATATATCTTAATATGACATATATACAGTTAAATATTGTTACAACGATAATCGTTACATATATGTCTCGTTATAAATCCTTAAGTTAGTAGTCTTGTTTTTACATATGTAGTTCATTGTTAATATACTTAATGATATGTTTACTTATCATAATATCATGTTAACTATATATATATATCCATATATATGTCATCATATAGTTTTTACAAGTTTTAACGTCTGTGAATCACCGGTCAACTTGGGTGGTCAATTGTTTATATGAAACCTATTTCAATTAATCAAGTCTTAACAAGTTTGATTGCTTAATATGTTGGAAATACTTATTCATGTAAATATCAATTTCATTTAATATAAATAAACATGGAAAAGTTCGGGTCACTACAAGTGTGGGTGCCTAAATGGGTGATTATCGACGAGTGCTACTTGATGAAGCACATAAGTCAAAATATTCCATTCTTCCTGGTGCAACAAAAATGTATCTTGATTTGAGAAAAGAGTATTGGTGGTTGGGCATGAAACGTGATGTTGTTAAGTATGTTGAACAATGCGTCACGTGTTTGCAAGTTAAAGCCGAACATCAAAATCCGTATGGTACGTTACAACCGTTAGGAATTCCGAAATGGAAATGGGAGCACATTACCATGGATTTCATCATAAAGTTACCAAAGACGGCGAGAACCCAATTTGACTCGATTTTGGTAATAGTTGATCGATTGACGAAAAGTGCCTTGTTTTTTCCCATTCAGGAAGCGATATCATCGGAGGCTTTGTCTAAGTTGTTTATCAAGGAGGTGATATCGAGACATGGGGTTCCTATATCTATTATTTCAGATCGAGATACCCATTTCACATCTCGGTTTTTTGAGAAGTTTCATGAAGATATGGGTACACAATTGAAATTGAGCACGACGTATCATCCTCAAATGGACGGTCAAATCGAACGTACGAATCAAACTTTGGAGGATATGTTACGGGCGTGTATTATCGATTTCGGTGGTATTTGGGATGAGCACTTACCATTGGTGGAATTCTCGTACAATAATAGTTATCATACTAGTATCGGGATGCCACCTTACGAGATGCTTTATGGGCGTAGGTGTCGAACCCCGATTTGTTGGGGTGAAGTTGGTCAAAGAGAAATCAAGAATACCGATTTTGTTTTAGAGATGAATAGCAAGATTGATATGATTCGGGCTCATTTAAAAAAAGGCTCAAGATAGACAAAAAGCGTATGCCGATAATTGAAGGCGACCGATTGAGTTTCAAGAGGGTGACATGGTGATGCTCAAAGTTTTGCCATGGAAGGATGTTATTCGGTTTCGAAAACGAGGGAAGTTAGCTCCTCAGTTTATTGGGCCATTCAAGATTTTAGCTTGCGTTGGTGAAGTTGCGTATCGTTTGGAATTACCCGAAGAGCTTGCGGGGATCCATAATACATTTCATGTTTCCCACCTCCGTAAGTGTCTTGAGGATGATTCTTCATGGGTGTCACTAGATGAAATTGAGCTAAACAATAAGTTAGAGTATATTGAGGAGCTGATTGCTATACTCGATGAAAAGGTGAAAAGATTGAGGAATAAAGAGGTGAGAACTTTTAAAGTTCAATGGTGTCATAGTATAGGTTATGAGTTTACTTGGGAGCCTGAAGAGTTTGTTTTAGTGTATCTTCCTGCTTGTCATGCGGCTTGAATTACGAGGTCGCAATCCGGTTCAAGTGGGGGAGAGTTGTAAGACCCTGTTCTGCCAGAAGGTTGGGATGCCGTCCAAAATGGCGGGACGCCGTCCGGTTACGAAGGGCTAGACGCCGTCCAGTATCTTGGACGCTGTCCAGATGAACTGGCGGGCCAGCTGTTTTGTTTTTAGATATTTAAAATGGGTATTTTGGTAATTTCACTTTATGGACGAATTTAAGGCCCTAGATCAGTTTTGGAGCACCATTTACTCCATCTCCAACAACCACACCTCTTACAATTCAATTTAGAGAGAGAAAAGGGTTTCTAGAGTGAGAAAGCTCAAACCAAGGAAGAAGAAGGTTGAATCGGGTGCAAGTGCGAGTTCTAAAGTTGTTCATCTAGTCCCTAGCTACATTTTGATTGTAGTGGTAAGTCTTAACCTCGATTTCCTTGTTTTAATTGTTTAAGGGTTAGGGTTTGGGTTAGTAATGAACATAAAACCCAATTCTTAGTGTTTTGAGGGTTTTTGGGTAAGTTTGGGTCATGAGGACTCAAAGATAACTAACCTAGGGTTTTGAAATGTTTAATTGTGCATATGGGTCTTAAATGTTAGTAAATCAATCGCACACTTAGTGTTTAAAGTGAATGGGTGTATTTGGGTATGATAGTGACCCAAATGAGTATGTTAACCTTGAAATAGGTCAAATGAGTCTTTGATGACCTAGGTGGGTTAATGGGTGCGAAAGTGTGATAACCTTGTGTTAAAAGGTGTATTAAGACCATAATCGAATTTGTTCGTAAGGGTGTGACGAAATCCCGACCTAGTGTTAGAATGAATGGTGCAAGTGGGTCACGTTTGCACTATGGGCCAATGGCACTTGTATGGGGGATAAGTTGGGTAACCAACTTGGATGAATGTTTGATATATGTGCATAAAGAAATAGGTACGCTACTGATGTGTGCGAGGTGTACTAGGAAATAGTTATATTTTTACTAGGAAATACTATTAAATACGATACAATTTTATACAAGTGATTTATTTATTTATAGAGTGGATATACCTAAACCTTGCTACAACACATATAGGCAGTGTACCTAATCGTACAGTAGTGTAGTTTTTGGTAAGTCCGGTTCGTTCCACAGGGATCTTTAAACAAGCTTAACGCTATATTTTTAACTTATATTTGTAAAAATACAAAAATATATATAAGTAGTATTATTATTATAAAAAGGGGGTTTTTACCGTTTGATGACCGGTTTGTCGATTTTAAAACTTTAGTCGCAGTTAAAACTTAATGTAAAATATTAAAAAAGTGCGATCAAATAAAATTGCGATAATTAAAGAGTACGATAATTAAAAATGCAATTAAATAAAATGACAATAAATAAAAGTGCGATAATTAAAAGTGCAATTAAATATGAAATATAAAGAATTATGCTTATTTAAACTTCCGTAATCATGATGTTCAACGTGTTGTTTTTAGTTTATTCCCATGGGTTAATTTTCCTTTGTCCTGGATTATTCGATATGTTTATACGAATTTGTCCATAATAGTCCATCAGTCATAATCATAAAGTGCAAAAGTCTTCGTCAAATTATTCTTATTCCCAAAGTCAAATATTCCAACTAAATGGGGATTTGAATTGTAACAAGGTCTTAATACTTTGTTTAATGAATACACCAGGTTATCGACTGCGTGTAAACCAAGGTTTTGCTACTTTGTTAACAATTACACCAATTACCCTTGAATGTAATCCACCCCTGTTTCAACAAGTCTATTAACTATTAATCCAGTTCTGTGTCCGGTAAAATGAATAATTATTGGTATTTATAGATATCCCGCCCACCGTACCCAGTCAAGCGTATGTGGTTATATATAAATACGTCAAATTATAAGTCTATATATTAAATTAACGAGGTATCATTTAGTGAATATAAAGCCCATTAATAGCCTATAGTCTAATTTCTACAAGTGTCGTTCTTTTGTCCAAACCCCAATTATGGTACAAAGCCCAATTACCCAATTTTAATATTTAGTCTAACATCACGATTACTTCGGCTTAAATAAGTATAATAATAACTTAGCTACTAGACATTAATGAAAATAATTTAAACATAACTTACAGTGATTTATTAATAGCGTAGTGTTACACGGACAGAATTTCGACTTACACCCTTACAACATTCACTAACATACCCTTATTATTAGAATTAAAATTAAAATTAAAATTAAAATTATAATATATATATATATATATATATATATATATATATATATATATATATATATATATATATATATATATATATATATATATATACGTATGATGAAAAGAAAAAGAAGTGTAAAATATCGATCGAATGCGTTGCCTTTTATAGGCCCCATTTCAGTTTTGGTGTGCTCCGCGATCTCGAAGGGTTTCTCCTTCACATCTCCGCGATCGCGGAGTAGTGGATTACAGCTCATCCAAGTTTGGCTCCTAGCTTGCCGACAGATTTTTTAATAAATAAATATAATATATATATAATTTTAAGAATTATTTATATATTATATTATATTATATTTATATGCATAGTTGACTTGTAATTTTCACTCCGTTGCGTCGTGCATTGAAAGTTGACTTAGGTCCCGGTTTCGGATTTTCGAACGTCCTTGCGTACAATTTAATATGTTGTACTTTTCGTTTTGTAACTTGTACTTTTGTCATTTCTAGACGCTTCTCATCAATAAATTGAACCTCTTGGATCGTACTTTGTACTTTTGAGCTTTTTGGTCATTTGCGTCTTTAAATCATCGAATCTGCCTTTTGTCTTCACCTTTTAATATTTAAACGAATATCAATTGTAAATAGAAAAATTGCAACTAAAAGCTTGTCTTTCTTGAGGAATAATGCTATGAATTATGTGTTCGTTTTTAGCATTATCAAATATTCCCACACTTGAGCGTTGCTTGTCCTCAAGTAATATAGTCTTGAAATAAAAATACTAGAATCACTTCTTTATTCTTCACACTTTGTACATCAGTGATTTCTATACGACGGTATGAACAATGATAGTAACGTTGTGGTTTACAGTCCCACATGACTATGAAAATTTAGATCCTTAAGTAAATTGGATCTTTATGAAAACATTTGATCTTTTTGAAAATTCAATCTAGCTTTTACCCTAGATAAGTTTTCCGGATTAACCCTTCACCGGTGTTTGCAAATTGTTTTTGTGGGTTTGGTGGGTTTCAGATTTGAAAATTTTAGCTCAAAATTTGCGGTTTTGTGTCACCCACTTGCTAACCTTGTATTGGGAAAGCAACACGTCCAGTATACTTGCTCTGTATATTACCTTTCGGTAAACTACCGTACGGTTGTAAAGGAAAGCGTTGAACTAGCAACTCTTAAGGCAATGTCCCATGACATGCTTTTAATTATGGTCTATAACGTGTCGGATGCAATTACTATCCTTTGTAGGAGCAATAGTAAAGCTCACCCTATAGTTTTTCGGTCTGGCACAAGGTCCTGTCTTCGACCATACTATGCAACCACCGTTCTTACGGTTGACACCCGATTTGGTTCAGGTGACCTAATGAATTCCAGGTGAATTCTCAGGATTTTACGTTCAATGGTAATGAACGCATTGAAAATGGGTTTTCAGAAAACAAATCGGTTTTATTTTTGATCAAAATATTTTCTCGTTCAAGCTCGAGTTTAGATATCATCGAATTCCATGAGTTTGTAATTCTCAATCTTTAAGGTCAATCTCAAGGATTGAGTAATATTAGGCTTAAAAGCTGATTTTTGATCTTTAAGGAGATTATTCTTTCTGGGGATCTGATCCATTAGTCTTATCAAGCTAATTTGCACGGCGCCCTCCCCATTTTACGAGACAAATCCTCTCATGGTTAGGATAAGTCTGACCACTTGGCGACCCTATTTGATGCTGAGGTCCATGGATTTCCTACTGATTTTAGAGATGACTTTTCTAGATTTTTCGTCAACCTACAGCTGGTATGGACGACAACTTCATGACCTAAATCAAGAAGCACGTGTCTTTTTCGAAAGACTTTACTTCCTTTTAATGATGGAATTGATTCATCTTGTAGATCCATCTTTCTTTCAAATATATTACAATTTACCGGGTAAAACAGTTAATTTTGTCCAAAACAAAAGTTTCTTCAATTATTTGTACAAAAATATGTGATATATGTTTTAAATAACTTGGTAAATTTTCTCACACTTGGCTTTTATTTTCTTTTATTTTCCTTTTTATTGTCCTCTATTCCATTTTAAATGAATTCTAACATTTTGGGTTGTTTCTCAATTTATGTCCTTTCCGAGGTAACAATAATTTCGGTGTTAACACCTAGTTTTATCATTCATAAATATGTATAAACATGATTTTGAATTCATTTATTTGAAAATTTTGAAAAATTTTACTAGAATTGGGTAGTCAGTATATAAGACTAGGGCTGTTCTTTATTATCAGAGAGCACTAGATTCTAATACAACTACTGCGTTACTAGTATTTTTAATGGTAACCAAGTGTATAAGTTAAAAAATAAAAATAAAAATTAAAAATCCGAAAGAATTTAACCCCTTCCCACACTTAAGGTCTTGCAATGCCCTCATTTGCAAGAAATCAGTAACAATTTAAATTATTGAGGGTGATTAGCGTAGAAAAATGATTAAATTTTACCAAAGTTTCCAAACATATTGGCGTTTGTTTGTTGAATGATAAATGGTGCACATCATTTGTTCATTCCGTTTGTTGTTTCATCACATTTATTTTGCATCTTGTCGTCAAAATTAGTAGCTTTTGCTGAACTTAATGCCAGTCTTTGAAAATGCATTGTTTTATCTTGTTGTGTACATAAGATAAACTGCAAACATATATACATATTTTTGAAGTTTGATATATTACCCCACATTCAAAAATTATTAAAATATAATAATAAAAGTTACAAAATTATAAAAACTAATACAATACCAACATAAGTATTAAATATAGTAACATTACAAATAAATAAGATAAATAGGACTAAGTAAACTAGGGTTGATTCTGAAACCATTAGGGGTTCCATGGTTCATTGTATCTATCTTGATATGCTTGAAATGGGTCATAGGTAGGAAAAGGTGGTCTCGTGTCCTCGGTCCACGGAGGAAAATGGACTGGCTCAGTAGGAATGTAGGTCCTACCTTGGGAGGCTAAATAGGCTTTGATATATTCTTGATGATATTGCCAAGCCTGATACTCTTGTTGCATATCCCGTTGGTATTCAGTTTGGGACATTATTCTTTGTATATCGGTCATTTGGTTTCCTCCTCCCACATTACCTTGTTGTTGACCTCTTTCTACCTGTGGATGATTCCCTTGATATGGAAGTGCAACATTATTTCTTTTCAACAAAACCTTTGCACCAGCATATACCCGCATATCAATCCGATCACGAGGAATGGGTACTTGTACTAACTCCCTTCCCCGAGTAATATCCACACCGAGGTACTCGGCAAATAAAGTCACAAAAATACCACCTCCTATAATACTATTGTTTCGCATTCCCTTTATCATATCCGATAAATAATAGCCCACACAATAAGGAATATTTACAAAGTTCTGTGGGTCTCTAATACACATCAGATAAAATAAATCATCTTCAGTCACTTTATCTTTATTTCTACCCCTTTGTGTAATAGAGTTGGAAATGAATCTATGGATTACCCTAAGCTCAGCTCTATGTATATCAGTATAAGAATAATGACCTCCATGAAAACGATTATGGCTAGTCATTATACTCCACAACTCATTCTTATCAAAATAATAATCAACCCTTCTACCATTACTTATCAACTGTCTACAATCATTAGTTAATAATTCTTCAGTCGTGTAAATACACAAAGCTTCAGCCATATCTAATAAAGACATACGGAGCATCACACCTCCTAATAGAAATCTAATAAAACTTCTATCCGTTAAACTAGTTACTTCATCATTTAGTTCAATAGTACTTACTAACTCAACGCACCATTCCTTATACACAGGTCTACGTATAGTGAATAGATTAATCCAATCATTGAAAGTAGAATTACCATACCTTTGTGTAAGTAATTCTCTTATTGGCTCAGCCAATCCCACTGTTTCTAATGGTGCCCAATCTATCACCCTGGACACTTCAACATCTTTGGGATAAAGAATGCTCAAGTTCCTCTGATATTTTGGATAGTCTATCAAAAATCTGTCAAATCGTAAGTTAGGGTGTAGATTTGCTTCAACTGATCGAGACAATAAAATTAAAGGATGCGGTTGATTCTGTTTGTATTGTTCACTGAGATCTTGATCCTCGTCACTTTCATTATAAGTATTCAAATTTTGTGGCGCGGATGAAGATTCACCTCGTTCATTCTGCTAAACACATTAAACAAAAAGGAATTGTGCATCCAAAAATGCATTGGTATTAGCAAAATAACAATTAAAAATAACTAACATGATATGTTTAATCCATATTAAACTCATGCTCATTTTCATATTTTTAATAATTCTACACTTTTTCAAATAAGCATATATGAAAATGTTTACCAAGTTTATAAGCATTCTACTCAAATAACATGTCAAAATAATCATTACTAGCAATTAAACAAGTTTCAAATGGCTTTTATATCAAATTAATCAAGTTCATGAATTTTAGACTTAAAAAGTCCACTTTAATTCTCAAAAATCATGTTTAGGATCAAAGTATTGATCATTTAGCTACCTAAATATGTTACACTACTTAATTTAGCAATAATTCATGACAAAAATCGGCCATAACCTGTTTATATCAAAAAGTCCCAAATTGCTCAAGAACACAAACCCTAGATTCCTAAAAATTTTGAAGTTTTTGGCTTCAAATCATGTTAAATAGCATCAATCTAGGTTATACATGCATAATATATCAACAATTTAACACTAATTACACTAAAAATTAACAAAAATCAAATAAATAAAAAATAGCTCAAGAACACAAAAAAAAAAAAATTCCAATTTAAGAGTGTTAGGGGTGTAGAAATTACCATTCTTCTTGAAAGGGATCTAGGTAGGAATCTCCACATCAATTTTTAGCAACAAATTTGATGAAAAACGGTGCAAAATGGCGATTTTGGGGTACTTTTCTCGTGGATTTTTCGCAGAATATGTGTGGTGTGTGTGTGAAGAAACTGGTCTGTAGACCAGTTTATCCTTTCTGGATTTCTGTTACTCCACGATCTCAAAGGGGGATAGCCTTCTGGCTCCGCGATCTCGAAGTTCCCCCTTTTTTTTTTTATAAAAAAAATCTTATACTAATAAAACATATAATTAATTAAAAATTAAAGTTTTGTTTCTTTTTAGGATGAGGGCGTTTCGGATCGTTGTCCTAGTCCGTCCCTCGACAAAATTTTAAAATTTGTCAATTCAAAGCTCAGTTTTAAAAACAAAGATTTTTGGGGTTTTTAATGTTTTTGGCATACTTTAATTCAACAAGATTAAAAATAATGATAATAAAAATTCTCATCCCTCCATTGGGTAGAACAATGTCGGTTCAACGACCTAGTCTTCAACTCACGACGAATTTTTAGAAATCAATTTTTAACTTAGCGAAATAAAGAAAATTTTTATTTTTAAATTCACAACAAACTTAAATTTAAAATGCATAAAATTAAAAATTCATATTATTAAAATTTTAAAAAAAAATTCACACCAAATTTAAATTATAATTTTGTTTTTATGCATACAAACTTATAAAAAATATTAATTTTTTCAAATATTTACAAACTTAAATCTATTGATTTTAAAAGTTTTACAATATTAATTTAATATTTATATATTAAATTTAAAAACATAGTAAAATTAAAAATTAAAAATCTTTTTGGTCTTTTATCCCACTTTAATCAATCAAATATTATCAAAAATATACGCCCCTCTTTTCGGTAAAGTAATTTCGGCTATATTACCTAGTTTTACTCCTGACGAATTTTTGAAATATTTTGGGTTGATTGATTAAAGATATTTATACCTTAAGAATAAACGGTAAATTTCGCAGTGATGTAATAAATTTTTGTATGATATCAATAATTTCGGTAGCAAAACCTAACTTTATTGAATACCAATTTAATACTTTATAGCGAACAATTTAGCGTTTAATATCAAAAGGTTAAAAGCAATAAAATAAAAATAAAAACTGTACATACTTACCTGTGAAATGGAATTCTCAGTGACCTGTTTTAGCCCAATCATAAGATAGTCGGACTAATTGGTTTTCCATAGCTACATAGGCATAACCTCGAGCATTCAACGTTTTTTCTTCGAAACATATGAACGGTCCATCTCTGCATAAAGTAACGAATTCGGTATTGGAATATGTCTGATTTGTCGAACATTTTCCTTCGTGTGACCATTTTCCGCATTTGTGACATCTTTCAAGGTGTCGAGCTCTTCTTTTCGCTGCGGATTTTGATTTTCCTTTACCAAAATGTAACTTATTATTTTCGTTCCTGGATTCTTTTCTTACTCCGTCCAATCTACCTCTGATTAATGATACCAATTCACTTGGAAGGGTGTCATTATTACGTTTAGTGATCAAAGCGTGTAGCATTAGACCATGGTTTAATTCACAGGAAGTCTTCATCTCGTAAAACCTAAAAAAATAAAAATTCAGAATTGGGGGAGAAGACTAGTTCTTTAGGGTCTGCTAGGGAAAGACCATTCGGATTCCATTCTCGAGAACTAAACGAAAACAGAAAATCTAACACTAACAGAAATACATATTACCCTAACAAGATTCGAACCTCCCTACACTTAGTTGAAATTGTGATTAACGTTATTTTCAATTGGATCATCAACAACTTGAATATCTTTAACTTTTACTTCAATCCATTTGTTGATTTATTCCGTAACTTTCACAAATTCAACTAACATCGCCTTTTCTTTTGGTGATAAATTGGATATTAATCGGTTACATAACTTAAAGTTTCCCTTAATCTTAGCATCATGAATCCGTTTATAAAGTTTCTTCGTTGAACTGTTAAAAACGGGTTCATCTAATTTCTTATCATCAACGGGGTTCTTTGTGATTGGATCATCATTAAGTGTTTCTTCATCTTCCCCACACTTATGCGTTTTTATTGGTTTAACAGTTTTGGTTGGTGGAGATCTAATCTTTCGGTTCACAAAGGTGATCGATGTATCACCATCCCTAAGTGTCATTCTACCTTCTCTTACATCAATAAATGCCTCGGTGGTTGCTAAAAATGGGCGACCTAAAATTAGAGGAATATCAAGGTTTTCCTCCATATTAATCACTATGAAGTTTGCAACAAAGGTCAAACTTCCCACGTTAACAAGTAAATTATTTGCTATTCCAACAGGGTGTTTAATGGTTAGGTCAAATGATTGAACACCTATTTTGTTTGGATTTAATTTACCCATACCTAATCTTTTGTATAAGGAAAGAGGCATAATATTTGCACTTCCTCCTAAATCTGCGAGTCCATTATATACAGCACCATCATTAAGCAAGCAAGAAATGATAAATTCACCCGGGTCTCCTGCTTTAGTAAGTCGAGTTGGTTTGTAAACCTTTTTCAGGTGTTCTTTTCTTGGTTCTTTCACTTCTATTTGAACTTCTTGTTCACATTTTTCTTCGTTTCTTGGAATGGGAGGTTTGTATAAGAATTCTTCTTCATCACTCAAATTTGAATCCTCCCTATTTTCCAATTTTGATTTTTCATATGTTGTTGATTACATATTTATGTTTTCATTTTAAAGGTTTTCTTGGGTGGTGAAATTATGATTGACTTCATTGTCAACTTCCATCGGACCATGTATGTAATGTTTAACTCTGTGACCATTAACTTTAAATTCAATCCCATTTGAATTTATTAACTCTATTGTTCCGTATGAGAAAACTCTTTTGACTATGAATGGTCCATACCATCTTGATTTCAATTTTCTAGGAAATAGCTTGAATCGTGAATTGAAAAGAAGAACTCTGTCTCCTTCTTTAAATTCTTTTAAACTTATGATTATTTTATCATGCCATTTCTTCGTTCTTTCTTTATAGATTAACGAATTTCCGTATGCCTCAAGTCTTAATTCTTCTAATTCATTTAGTTGACTTAATCATAGACGTCTGGCTTCATGTAAATCAAGATTACATGTCTTCAAAGCCCAAAATGCTTTGTGTTCAATTTCTACTAGAAGATGACATGCTTTTCCTTAAACGAGTTTAAAAGGTGTGGTTCCAATTGGAGTTTTGTAGGCTGTTCTAAAAGCCCAGAGTGCATCCTCCAATTTCATGGACCATTTCTTCGGATTTGATCCTACGATTTTTTCTAGAATACATTTTAAAGTTCGGTTGGTATTTTCAACTTGTCCACTTGATTGTGGATGATAAGCGTTGGAGATTTTATGAGTTACTCCATATCTTTTAAGAACTTTCTCAAGTTGATTGTTACAAAAATGAGTACCCCGATCACTTATTAAAGCTTTCGGTGTTCCAAACCTAGCAAAAAGACGTTTTAAAAAGTTGACTACAACTCCTGCATCGTTAGTCGGGAGAGCTTGTGCTTCCGCCCATTTAGATACATAATCAATGGCAACGAGAATATAAAGATTATTATGAGATTTTGGAAATGGACCCATAAAGTCAATACCCCAAATGTCAAATACTTCACATACTTGAATGACATTTTGTGGCATTTCATCACGTTGACTTATTTTTCTGGCCCTTTGACAAGCATCACAGGATTTGCAAAGAAGGTGTGCGTCTTTGAAAATTGTAGGCCAATAGAATCCAGTATCGTAAACTTTTCTTGCTGTTAGTTGAGGCCCATAATGCCCTCCTGTTGGTCCTGTGTGACAATGGTTTAAGATTTGACTAGCTTCATCTCCGAATACACATCGGCGTATTATTCCATCGGGACAACTTTTAAACAAATGTGGATCTTCCCAGAAATAGTGTTCTATATCACTAAAGAATTTCTTTCATATTTGGTACAACAATCCTTTTTCAAGGAATACACATACTAAATAGTTTGCATAGTCTGCAAACCATGGAATTTTATTATAATCTATCTTCAATAGATATTCATCAGGAAAGTTGTCTTGTATGGCAGATTCATTTAGAACTTCTAATTCAGGATTTTCAAGACGAGAAAGATGATCAGCGGCGAGATTTTCTGCTCCCTTTTTGTCTCGGATTTCAATATCGAACTCTTGTAAGAGTAAGATCCAACGGATTAATCTTGGTTTCGCATCTTGTTTCGAAAATAGGTATCTAAGAGCAGAATGGTCGGTATAGACCACCGTTTTAGCTAGAACGAGATATGAACGAAATTTGTCAAAAGCAAAGACAATAGCAAGGAGTTCTTTTTCAGTAGTTGTGTAATTTGTTTGTGCTCCTTGTAACGTCTTACTAGCATAATAAATAGGTTGAAATCGTTTTTCAATCCATTGTCCTAAAAATGTTCCCATTGCAAAATCACTTGCATCGCACATTAGTTCAAACGGTAGATTCCAATTTGGAGTTATCATGATCGGCGCATTAGTGAGTTTATCTTTAAGAATATTAAAAGATTTGATGCATTCATCCGAAAAGATGAATGGAGCATTCTTTTCTAGGAGTTTATTCATAGGAGTGGCAATTTTAGAAAAATCTTTTATGAAACGTCGGTAAAAACTGGCATGCCCTAGAAAACTCCTAACTCCTCTATCCACTTCAATTCCTTCCTTTGAAATTTTATGACCAAGAACGATGTCTTCTTTAACCATGAAATGACATTTCTCCCAATTAAGTACTAGATTTGATTGTTCGCATCTAATAAGCATTCGTTCAAGATTAACTAGACATGATTCAAATGTATCACCGAAGACTGAAAAGTCATCCATGAAAACTTCCATGCATTCTTCTATCATGTCGTGAAAAATAGCCATCATGCACCTTTGAAAGGTTACAGGGGCGTTGCAAAGTCCAAATGGCATGCATTTGTAAGCAAAAGTACCATAAGGGCACGTAAATGTGGTTTTCTCTTGGTCCTCGGGTGCTATTGGAATTTGAAAATATCCGGAAAAACCATCAAGAAAACAATAGTAACTATTTCCGGCTAATCTTTCCAACATTTGATCAATGAAAGGTAAGGGAAAGTGATCTTTTCTGGTGGCGTCATTTAATTTTCTATAATCAATACAAACATGCCATCCTGTTACAGTCATAGTAGGAATAAGCTCATTTTTCTTATTTGTGATGATAGTCATGCCACCCTTCTTAGGTACGCATTAAACTGGGCTTACCCATGGACTATCAGAAATTGGATAAATTAAACCTGCATCTAGCAGTTTAATAATTTCTTTCTTAACAATATCTTGCATATTAGGATTTAGTCTTCGTTGGCATTGCACATACGTTTTATGACCTTCTTCCATAAGGATTTTATGTGTGCAATACGAAGGGCTTATTCCTTTAATATCATAAATTTTCCATGCAATAGCTGGTTTATGAGCTTTTAGCACAGAAATGAGTTGAAATTTTTCATTTTCAGTAAGAGAAGATGATATTATTACAGGTAATTCAGATTCACCATGTAAATAAGCATATTCTAAATGGTTTGGAAGTGGCTTTAACTCTAATGTCGGTGGTTCTTCTATCGATGATTTATATCGATATCTGTCTTCTTCTTTTAGCATTTGAATTTCTTTTGTTGTTGGTTCATATCCATTAGCCATAAGTGTAGCTAACATTTCAGTTTTATCAATTGGTTCAGTTCCTTCTCCTAAAGAACATTCTCACGTTCCTTGTAATTCTGGAAATTCTTCTAACAATTCTGCATGTGATTCTATAGTTTGAATATAATAACATGTATCATCTGCAGATTGCGGTTGTTGCATGGCTCTATCCACAGAAAAGGTAACACTCTCGTCCTCTATACTTAGGGTCAGTTTCTTACCAAACACGTCTATTATTGCTTTGGCCGTGTTTAAGAATGGTCTTCCTAATATGAGAGGAACTCGAGAATTTTCTTCCATGTCTAGAATAACAAAATCTACTGAAAATACTAAAGTACCAACTTTAACTAGCATGTTCTCCATTATCCCTCTAGGAAATTTTACTGATCGATCGGCTAGTTGTATGCTTATTCGTGTTGGTTTCAATTCTCCAAGGTCTAGTTTAGCGTATAATGAATATGGCATTAAATTTATACTAGCACCTAAGTCTGCCAATGCTTCTATTGAACTAAGACTATCCAGAAAACATGGAATTGTGAAACTTCCTGGATCTGATAATTTTTCTGGTATCTTATTCAACAGCACTGCAGAACAATTAGCATTCATAGTAACAGCCGAGAGTTCTTCCATTTTCTTTCTATTAGTGATTAGATCTTTCAAGAATTTAGCATATCTAGGCATTCCTGAAATCACATCAATGAAAGGAAGATTAATATTTATCTGTTGAAACATATCCAGGAATTTGGATTGCTCGGCTTCAAGTATCTCTTTTCTCATTTTACTCGGATAAGGAAGTCGTGGTTGGTATGGTTTAACATAGGTTTAGCTTTTACTGTGTTATCTTCATTAACCTTTTCAACTACCGGTTCTGTTTCCTTTTCTTGCTCAGGTTGTGGTTCTTGTGGAGTAGGAATAGCATATCAGAAATTACAGGTATTTCAGGTAGTTTAAGTGTAATACCACTTCTTGTGGTAATGGCTTTAGGTGTTTCATTCCGGGGGTTAGCATTTGTATCACTAGGTAGAATTCCCGGTTTTCTTTCACCTATCAACCTTGCTAGGTTACTTACTTCTTGTTCCAGATTTTGAATAGAAGCTTGTTGATTTCTAAATACTTGAGCATTTTGTTCATTGGTTTGTTTCCGAGATGTGAAAAATTGAGTTTGAGATTCTACTAGCTTTGACATCATGTCTTCTAAATTTGGCTTTTTATCATTGGTTTGTGGTGGTTTGTTTTGAAAAATAGGTCTTTGTTGATTGTAAGTATTATTGGATACTTGTTGATTGCTTGGACCTTGTTGGTTGTTATATGGAACATTTCGGTTATAATTCTGATTTTGATTGTAGATCGGTCTTGGCGGTTGATAATTAATCTGATAATTATTTCCAGGCCTTTGGTTTATGTATGAAACATTCTCTCTTTGTTCCATTATTAGTTCAATACTAAGACAATATTTTGTCAAATGTGGTCCTCCACACTGCTCACAACTAATTTGTATTGAGTGAATATCTTTAGTCATGTTTTCCATTCGTCTTTCGACAGCATCTATCTTTGCGGAAATAAAATCTAAGTCATGGCTAGAATCGGCTCTAGCTGCTTTAGATGATCTAATGATATCTTTTTCTTGGTGCCACTCATGTGAGTGGGAAGCAGTGTTATCAATAATTTTGTAAGCATCAGTTGCTGTTTTCTTCATAATGGAACCACCAGCTGCTATATCGATGTCTTTCCTTGTAGTGATGTCGCATCCTTGGTAGAATATTTGTACTATTTGACAAGTGTCTAAACCATGTTGCGGACATCCTCTTAATAACTTTCCAAATCTTGTCCACGCTTCATATAGAGTTTCGTTTGGCTTTTTTGTGAACGTAACAATTTCTCCTTGAAGTCTTACTGCTTTAGATGCCGGAAAGAATTGTTTAAGAAATTTTTCAACTAAAACGTCCCATGTATCAATCGCCCCTTCAGGTAACGATTCCAATCAATCTTTGGCTTCTCCCTTTAAAGTCCAGGGAAATAACATGAGATATATCTGTTCATCTTCCACTTCTCTTATTTTAAATAGAGTGCAGATCCTATTAAAGGTACGAAGATGTTCATTTGGATCTTCCTTCGGTGCACCACTAAATTGGCATTGATTAGTTACCATGTGTAGGATTTGTCCTTTGATTTCAAAATCTTACGCATTAATGTCAGGTTGAGTAATTGCGTGACCTTGGCCAGTGCATTTAGCTCTCATTCGGTCTTCCATACTTAGAGGTTCCAGATTTTCCATGATTGAATTTGTTGAATCTGAATCACTATAGGATTCTGATTTAATGGTTGGTTCCTCAATAATCTCTGTTTGAATGATTGGTGGTTCCGGAGGAAAGATTAATGGTTCAGGAACTCGAAATCGTCCCTGAATATTCTCCGGATTCTCAATTGTGAGGTCGGGTTCAAAAAATGGATTATCGGAAATTTGAATTGGAGTACTTGGTCGACTGGATGACGATTCTAAAGAAAAATCAACGGCGACAATATTTGCTAGATGTCTTGATCGAGTTACAGGTGGTGAACGTACAAAAGGTGGTGATCGTTTTGCTCGGTGCATTCACTGAATATCCTATTAGTTATAAAAATAAGAAAAATTATATAAGTTATCAAATTAATAGACTTTTCTGATTTTGCCCACGTTTCGAATAGCCAAAAGATGCAGCAGAGGGGCAGGATTCGTTTGGTCTCAATATAATTGAGTAATGTTTGACTCCAATAACCCGGTCCACATACGAATCCAACTATTACTACGAACCAGAAAATTTTGATGTCTATCAATTTAACCACTTAAAATAATTTTTCATTTAAATTTAAGGAAATTTTAGAGAAGAAATAGAAAATTCTATGTCCTAAAACTAGAGCGTCGAGAAATAAGAAAGAAAAATAGTGCGTCGAAACAGGTCAAAAAATAATAGGCGTCGAAAAATAAAAATAAGAAAGTAGCGCGTCGAAACTTAAAAAGTCTAAAAACTAAGAATTAAAAGTTGCGTCTAAAAATATTAAAGCTTAAAAGGAATACTATATCCAAAATGGCAAAAACTTAAAAAGGTACTAAATTTTATAAAACGGCTTCGCAAAATTCTAAAGCACCTAAATCTTAGTCTAAAGAAAAAGCACTTAAGGGATTTTACGGCAAAGCCTAAGAATCTAGAAATAAAAATAACTATGGCAAAAACTATGACTTAACACTAAATACGAGCGAAAAATACAAATATTACGCTAAAACAAATAAAAAGATACAAAATATAAAAAGTAAACTTAAAGTTGTAAAAAGTACAATTTTTTTATAAAAATATTATTTTTATATTATTTATTTTATAAAAGTATTAATTTTATATATTATTAAAACTAATTAAACTAAAAATACAAATTAATAATAAAAACTAAAACTAATTAATTTAAAATTAAACCCTAATTAGGGTTTTAATAATAATAATAAATAATACTCCGTAATTAATGCAGAATTAGGGTTTGACCAGGCGTGTCAGGGTGTGCTACGCGATCTTGAAGCTCTCTGCCTTTTCTACTCCTAGATCGCGGAGATGAATATTATCGGATTAAGTATTGGGCTAAAAACAGTTCGGCCCACTTCGATATTTAAATAAAAACAGTGTTGGGCTTCGACGGGTTTCGGCCCAATTCTCAGTTTTAATTAATTTTTTTTCTGTTTTTGATATTTATATAAAATATTTATATAAATTAAATAAAAACTTAATTTTAAAAAACTAAAATAGAAATAAAATTACTTTATAATTTTATATATTATATATTTTGAACAAACTTTTTAAAAATAATTATATTTTTTTATAGCGTTTCGCTTTGGCTTTCCCCGGCAGCGGCGCCAAAAATACTTGATGTGTGCGAGGTGTACTAGGAAATAGTTATATTTTTACTAGGAAATACTATTAAATACGATACAATTTTACAGAAGTGATTTATTTATTTATAGAGTGGATATACCTAAACCTTGCTACAACACTTATAGGCAGTGTACCTAATTGTACAGTAGTGTAGTTTTTGGTAAGTCCGGTTCGTTCCACAGGGATCTTTAAACAAGCTTAATGCTATATTTTTAACTTATATTTGTAAAAATACAAAAATATATATAAGTAGTATTATTATTATAAAAAGGGGGTTTTTACCGTTTAATGACCGGTTTGTCGATATTAAAACTTTAGTCGCAGTTAAAACTTAATGTAAAATATTAAAAATAAATATAACTTAATTTAAAGCGTAAAGTAAATTACGATAATGAAATTGCGATAAATAAAAGTGCGATAAAATAAAATTGCGATAATTAAAGAGTACGATAATTAAAAATGCAATTAAATAAAATGACAATAAATAAAAGTGCGATAATTAAAAGTGCAATTAAATATGAAATATAAAGAATTATGCTTATTTAAACTTCCGTAATCATGATGTTCAACGTGTTGTTTTTAGTTTATTCCCATGGGTTAATTGTCCTTTGTCCTGGATTATTCGATATGTTCATACGGATTTGTCCATAATAGTCCATCAGTCATAATCATAAAGTGCAAAAGTCTTCGTCAAATTATTCTTATTCCCGAAGTCAAATATTCCAACTAATTGGGGATTCGAATTGTAACAAGGTCTTAATACTTTGTTTAATGAATACACCAGGTTATCGACTGCGTGTAAACCAAGGTTTTACTACTTTGTTAACAATTATACCAATTACCCTTGAATGTAATCCACCCCTGTTTCAACAAGTCTATTAACTATTAATCCAGTTCCGTGTCCGGTAAAATGAATAATTATTGGTATTTATAGATATCCCGCCCACCTTACCCAGTCAAGCGTATGTGGTTATATATAAATACGTCAAATTATAAGTCTATATGTTAAATTAATGAGGTATCATTTAGTTAATATAAAGCCCATTAATAGCCTATAGTCTAATTTCTACAAGTGTCGTTCTTTTGTCCAAACCCCAATTATGGTACAAAGCCCAATTACCCAATTTTAATATTTAGTCTAACATCACGATTACTTCGGCTTAAATAAGCATAATAATAACTTAGCTACGAGACATTAATGAAAATAATTTAAACATAACTTACAGTGATTTATTAATAGCGTAGTGTTACACGGACAGAATTTCGACTTACACCCTTACAACATTCGCTAACATACCCTTATTATTAGAATTAAAATTAAAATTAAAATTAAAATTAAAATTATAATATATATATATATATATATATATATATATATATATATATATATATATATATATATATATATATATATATATATATATATATATATATATATCTTTACGTATGATGAAAAGAAAAAGAAGTGTAAAATATCGATCGAATGCGTTGCCTTTTATAGGCCCCATTTCAGTTTTGGTGTGCTCCGCGATCTCGAAGGGTTTCTCTTTCACATCTCTGCGATGGCGGAGTAGTGGATTACAGCTCATCCAAGTTTGGCTCCTAGCTTGCCGACGGATTTTTTCATAAATAAATATAATATATATAATTTTAAGAATTATTTATATATTATATTATATTTATATGCATAATTGACTTGTAATTTTCGCTCCGTTGCATCGTGCATTGAAAGTTGACTTAGGTCCCGGTTCTGGATTTTCGAACGTCCTTGCGTACAATTTAATATCTTGTACTTTTCGTTTTGTAACTTGTACTTTTGTCATTTCTAGACGCTTCTCATAAATAAATTGAACCTCTTGGATCGTACTTTGTACTTTTGAGCTTTTTGGTCGTTTGCGTCTTTAAATCGTCGAATCTGCCTTTTGTCTTCACCTTTTAATATTTAAACGAATATCACTTGTAAATAGAACAATTGCAACTAAAAGCTTGTCTTTCTTAAGGAATAATGCTATGAATTATATGTTCGTTTTTAGCATTATCAGCTACCTTGAAGTTGCGAGCTTGGTTTATCATTTCACCGAAGACGTAAGGTGAGTGGAATAATTATTCGTGTACGTATATAATGTATTTATTTGTGTAGTATGAATGTGGCATTGTCTCGATGTTCAAGATGCCACATTGTCATGGGGGTGAGTTAGTCGCGGTGTTCAAGACATTACCCGGGGGATTAGTGATCACGCGGTGATTAAGTGACACTAATGGATGTTATGAACTCCGACGGTCTTTTATGAGTACCGTCCCCTTGTACGATTGGTTCACCATGGTTGTATGAATTTTGTCTTAGCATATTGAATTGTGAACTATGTGCTATTGGTATCGCTAGCTTATTGTGAATTGCGGATCTTGGTTTATGCATATTGTTTGCATAGTTGTCGAATTGCTAGTTTGTATGCGGTATTATGTAAGTGACTGCAAGTAAGTAGGTTATATATGTATATGTATAATTATTGCATTCACTAAGCTTTAGCTTACCCTCTCGTTATTTACCTTTTTAGGCTCCGGCGTGGACAAGGGCAAAGGTATTCGTTTGGAATAGTAGTGGCTCTCGGGGGTTTAGCTTTTTGGAAGTTCGGCCAAGAATTGGGTAGTTTAACCCCAAACACCATGCTCTAGTGTTGTTTGGAAATTAAACTAGAACGGTCGAAACTTGTATTTTTGCACGAAACTCGTAAAACGGGCGATGTGGGCCCGATGTTGTAAAACTTGATTTTATTGTGGAAACCTCTTAGTTTAACTTATTATGACATGTGGTGAAAAGGTTTTCATTTATAAGTGTCGGGAAGCGGGTTTTTCGCTCACGTAAGTGGGACACCCAAATCAGTAACTGGTAGTTCATTGGGACGCCGTCCCAAAAGGCTGGACGCCGTCCAGGCCTTCAGTACTGGACGCCGTCCAGAATTCTGGACGCCATCCAAAAGTACTAGTCCAGAAAAAAAAATTGGGTCATATTTTGGGGTATCAAGGTTTGGGATGTTACACACAGATCTTAATATAGCGGATCCACTCACGAAGCTCTTACATGGAGCAAAACATGAATGATATGTTTGTGCATTAGGGCTTCAATATTCTAGTAATTAGTTGTGATCTGTTTTATGTATTGTAATGGAATGAAGTTGTTCAAACTCATTAATATAATTATGGTGTTAATTTATTAAATTTGTGTTACGTTCCTATTTTGCATATTTTATCCATGAATAAGCTATTATTCTAAATTCCGTAGTCGATCACATTTGTGGGAACAAGTGTGAGTTTTAGATTATTATGAACTTGGTTTGGTATACATTCATAGGCTGAATGTGGGGCAAGGTTGCTACCAAGGTTCATAGACATTTGTGGGATACAAATGTTGGAAGACCCTCTCTCAAGATTTACTGAATGAAGTCTTTGTGGTTGATCACATGTAATCTTGAGTAAAGGCGAATATTATAGTATCCTCTGACCTGAGATACATATTGGGTTCATATATTCACTAAGTATTGTGCCTTGATTCTTTCTTTCGCTATTCTGAAATATGGTAGTTCATAAGGAAGAGCTCAGGTATGATACAAAGTATATATCTAGAACGTGTGTAGTCAAGATGGAATTTGTCCCTCTTATTCGTTGAGAGTCAGATGTCTAAGGCCTGATAAAGTTAAATCTAGAAGAGAGTGATCACTCTGTGTCTCTTGGATTTAACATGACATCTAGGATGAAAGGATATAATGAAAGATTCACCTATTCATATTCGAGATGGGAACTCGAAAGGGATGATGTTATTGAATGGCACTAAGTCATAACATATTGGGGATGATGGACGGTCGTTAGGTGGTATCCATTACTTGCCTTAATTTCTTATGTTTCTCTTGCAAGTGGGAGATTGAAGGTATTTCGTATGCCCGAGAGACATATTAAATAAATGTGGCTAATATGTTTTGATCCAAGTCGGGTCATACCCAATAACAAGCTTACCGATACCTTTGATCGTATTTGATCTTAGCGATTGGATCGTTGATTAAATACGCGACACTTGGATTTTAAGAAAAATGGTTTTCTAAAATCATATTACTTGATGTGTATATAAAGTATGGAATAATTTATATAATAAAGACTTAATTATTTACAGGTTAAATAATTAATAATGTTATGTTACATTTTTTATAAAATTGGTTTTATATAAAATGTACATGACTAAATATGGAAGTTTATAAAATGGTTTTATAAAATCTAATTTTTGTTATAAAACATATTTTATAAAACTAATTTGGAAGTGACATTGGAGTCTCAACTAGCATACCATTTGACTAGCTTTTAAGTGGTTACTTTCAAAGATTCCATGTGCATATGTACCAAGACCTCTTGGAGACTCAACACACATGCAAACACATCAAAACACATAAAAAAACTGCAAAACACTCGCATTGCTGCTACTGATTGCCATGGCCTTTTGGGAGCAAAAAAGGGTTCTTCACTTGGTTTTGCAAGCTCATATTAAGTGTCAAATAAATCCTAACCAAAAGCAAGGTGTTGGTGGTTAGCTTGGGGTATTACAACTTGAGGTTTCATACATTTTGGAGCTCCATTCATCATCATCCTCCTCATCATTTACCAACAAGCTTGGAGTAGGTATAAACTCTTTTCTTACTTGTAGTTTATAAGTATATTTCATAACTTGATCCTAATTGGGATTTAACTTTAAATGGTTAAAGATTAACAAGTTCCAAAATGGTAATTTACATGCTTCCGATATCTTAATTCTTAAATGGTTTTAAGTATATTATGAACTTGTTAAATCCTAACACCTACCACCTCTAGATATAGGATCTAGTCTAAATGTCTCATCCCTGATCACTACATTAGGTACAGTCCGGTCAACTGAACCTTCAACCCATGGATTAGCTAGAACTAGCAGTCAACTATCTTGTATCCAAATCAACTGCCAATAAAAAGGACGGTTTTATTTACGTGGTGTCGTTAGGTCGCAAAATGTTAGAATTAGTTATCAGAAGGGAGCAGTGGTTTTACTATTTATATTTAGTTGGGTTTTCCTTGATATATTTCACCTAATTGTCTTCCTTTAAACGAGTAAGTGGTAAGTATAACTTTGGTTCGTATTTTTGTTTGTTTGCTCAGTAATGTGGGATAAAAGTGCCTTTAAAGTCAACCCTAATGACAAGCGGTGATAGAATAAACTTTAACTAAGGTAGTATCAAATTATAAAGATAATGGGATAGGTATGGAGAATATGATACTGATGGAGAGTTGTTAAAAGAGTTTAACTTCATAGAATGAACACTAAACCTCAATCAGTCAGTTAAGAACCTAATTAATTTTTCACTAAGAGTTTAGGCTTTGAAGATTCTGGCTAAGACGAATATTCCTACTCCCAACTTTAACCTTAAAGGGTTTAAACGACCCTGAGGATGGAATCCTAGGTACATGAACAAAGTGGTATATCCTTAAAGGAAAGTCTCAGCTTTTCTTAATCATAGTTGGTTTAACTACAGTGACACTCCTCCACTTAATACTGAGTTATGCCTTAACATTAACAGATGTGCAATCTTTGAAATCCTAAGGTAATGCTAATTGGGTTAAAGGTCTCTCCTTTACAATCACTTACTCAACTCCAGATAATCTTACAATATCTCTAGAACATTGCTTCTAACGCGAACCATGCTTTTGAGTAAGCTAGTGTTCACTGAACTCTATACTTCCTACTCTAATCACAACGTAAATGGGTAGCTCTTCTTTGAAGGATAAGTGATTATCTGTACGTAGGGTGCTATTTCACTATTGTGACGTTAAGCACATATTACTACTTACCTTGTATCCTCGGATTGATCATGTTCTAACACTAGGTTACAGCCACGTGAATCAATGGAAAGGGTGGTCCGTAAATTAGACTTTTAAACCTGACAAGGTTTTAGCATAACAATAGTACATGTTTCAGATAAGATATTCAACATATAATAAACATTTGTAATAGATAGTCAAGCATTCAAGCTGAAAGCAACTCAAAGTAACAAAGTAATTTTAAAAAATTAAGGAAGATGTTCACTATTTACAGACGAGATCTGGACCATTACAAGTGCTGACATCCTCTAGACCGCTCCTAGTACAATCTTCGGCGTTCCCCTTCGAGAACTTAATTTCCCGCTCGGAGGTGAGAAGGCCTTGAAAGCTTCTAGTGAGAGAAAGTGTAATGTAGTGAGAGAGAGTTGAGAGGTGTGTGAAATGAGATCCCAAATGGTGATTAAATAGTAAAATTTTGGCTGGGAAACAGCTGGCTAGACGGCTTGGCAAGCCTGCGCCACAGGCCGGCGTGGGTGGCCAGTGCCAGGCTAGCCGGCTGCCCAGCCCGTTTCTTGTACCTGGTGTGAGGGTGATCTCGCAAGCTGGTGCCACACCGGCAAGCCGGCGTGGAAATTTGGTGTGGCAGGCCGTTGTCTACTCTGGTTTACTATTTTTCTTGGATCGTCTTGCTCGTTCCCGGGATCGTAACTTGGTTTCCGGGGTCGTAACTTGTCTTTCACCGTTTTCGTTCTAGAATCTTCATTTTAGCTCTGTTTCAATTGATTCTTTTTGCATAGCCTTTGTTATTACTAAATCTACAAAATTAACCGACAAAGCGAATATTTTAGCGATAAAGTTTGGAACTTTATTATTTTTGGGCCTTAATATCGAGGTAAAAATGTGACTTTTTAGCCGATATCACCCAGCGTGTTGCGTAAGCCCCGCATGCTGCATCAAGTGCATAAGCCTAAAATATCTAAATAAGAAGCACGTGAGCAACACACATGCCATGTCAACATAAAGCACAAGGTTGGTGATGAACTTTATCTTGAAGTAACCACTAATAAAGTGACACGCGTACCTCCAAACATCCAGGATCTCTCACGCCTATAAATAGACCATCTAGTTCATCACTTTACAACAACTGGATTTGTGACAGAGAACACACTTTCTCTCTCATATAGTACTTTCTCACTCTAGAATTAGCAAGCCAAGCCGCATAACGCTAGCCGAGCGAATCCATCATTTGGTTCGAAAATATTGATTAAGCTACCCCACGGTAACCAGGCCGTGATCCGGGTCTACAGAGACTACTGTCTCCAGTGTAAACATCAATCGGTAATACATCTCCACTACCCTTACTTCTAGAAATTAGTATTGATACTTGTGAACGTTAGCCGTTATACTCTAACCGAAAATAGACATCAACATATGTCGCCATCCGTCTCCAAGAACATTAGAAGCACAATAAGTACCTTAGCAAAAAAATTGACATACCTTCCACAAGCACAATGATGGAGACAATCAATGAACTTGAAGTTGATGGAGTGCATGTTGATCAAATGATCGAAGAAAATACCTTAGCAGAAGAAGACGACAAAACAAGAGAAGAAATTCCAAAAGAATTAATTAATGAGACGATAACAAGGCTCAAGAAGTTAGCAGCAGATGCACTGTAACACCCCGGTTCTCAATCCTCTCTTTAGGCCGCGCCGCGAAAGGGAATGGCGCACCACGCCTCAAAGCTTGAGCTGATTGAGGTTCTTTGAATTTTGGCTGATGATAAATTTCACGTGGAGCTGTGTCGCAGGCCTAGGAACCACGTCGCGCCTCAAAACTTGTCCTAATGGGAGCTTCTTTGGAAATGACTGGCACAAAACTGTGCTTTAGGCTGCGCTGCGGGCCTTAGAGCCGCGTCGTGCCTTTGTGTGTGAGCTGAAGGTTGGAACGATGGAAAAATTCTGTTAATAAAATACACTGAGGGCTGCGCCGCAGGCCTGGGAGCCGCGACGCGCCTTAAGGCGGGGCAAAATCCTGAAATATAATTTTTTTAAAAGGGTTAGTTGGGGGTGTTTTTGTCTTTTCACTTGATGGAAGATTTGGGACCATTAAAATTGATCCAAACTTGGTTTTGGATCTCATTTCACCCATACAAACTCTCTCATCTCTTTTAGAGTGAGAAACCCATTTCTAGTGAGAGAAAGCTTGGTTTGAGGAAGAAGGAGGTTGAATCTCTTCAAAAGGCAAAGGTTAACGTTGTTCATCTTATCCCTAGCTACGTTGTGATAGTCGTAGTAAGTCCTAACTCCTATTTTCATTCAATTTGATGTTAGGGTTTGAACTTGCATGTTCTTGAGAAAACCCATCTAGCTCACAAATGGGTGTTTGAGGCTAGTGGTGGGTATTGTTGACCCTTGTGGGTGGGTTTTAGGTTAGAAAATATTGTGTCTATGTTAGGGCTTGCAATTTGGGAATAATCACTAGGATTAGTGATTTTTGTTGGTGATTGGAACCTTGGAAGTTGGTTTTGGGTGTAAACCCGATTTGGGTCAAAATGAGGCATTTGGTGGAAATGGGTCATGAAGTGCTTCTAGTACTTGACCATAAGTTGTATTTTGGTGATTTTGGGACCAAATCCCGAGATATTAGTTATTTGGGGTATTTGGGGTCTTGTTTGACCTAGTTGGTGGTTTAGGTGCAATTTGGGTCAAATTTTCACTTGGGGATTTTTGGGTCAAGCTAGTAGTGTTTATAGCTGGATGTTGTGATTTATGCTAGATAACTTGCTTTTGGAGCAAACTTGAAGTCCTAGTTCGGTTGTTGACTCATCTAGTTGTTCAAGGTTAGTGGAGTATTTATATGTGTGTGTATATATAAACTGTTTGTTTGTAGGGTTTAGTGGCGAGTACTATCTGGTTGTAACGAGTTACTCTTTGTTGGCCACTTGGTGCAAAGTGGTGCGTGATGTCTTTAATGATTCACTCTTTGTTGGTCACGTTGCGTTTGGGGAATGTGGTGAGTGTTGACTACATAAAAGTCCACTTTTTGTTGGCCACTTGTGAGGATATGGTAAGTGTCACAATTGGGTTTCACTTTTTGTTGGCCACATTCGGGTGTATATGGTAGCGCCATTCGGGAGGTGCTTTTGTTGGCCATGTACACGGGTTGTTGGTGCTATTCATTTGATGACAAGCACATTTGGGTATGGTTAACCATATACTGTTCATATGTTGTTATTGGTAGTGTAGCATGTTATATTATTGTGTTATATTATAGTCTTATGCGATTAGCATGCTAGCTTGTACTCGGTTTGTGTTTATATGCGTTAGTGATGCTACCTTGTATGCGGCTATGTGTAAGTTGCGCAAGTGGTTTATATATGTATGCATATAAGTATTGCACTCACTAAGCATTATAGCTTACTCCCTCGTTGTTTATCTTTTATAGATTGCGGCACATCGAAGGACAAGGGTAAGGGATTGGCTTAGCTTTCATGTGGTGGTTTGGAAGGCACTTTTGATAATGGTCCTGACGGTCATGCTCACATATGGGTCACTTTGGTTAAAACGGGTAATGTTAAACGTTAGTTAAATTATGGGACTTGAGTTCCCGATGTTGTAAATTTGTACTTTATGCATTTTGAATTATGTTTAACATCTAAGCACGTTATGGTGATCCAAAACTTATGTCGTTTCAATTATTGTTATTGGTATAAAAAAAAGTACGTCATATTTTTACAAGTTATTTGATAAATCTGTTTGGGGTCGTTTCACGCACCCAAAATGAACGCATGCAACATAAAAAAAATAGCGCAAAATCTGTCATTTAAGAAATCATCCAAGGACAAAGCAAGGAAGATGTTTAAAAAACAGACAATTACTACAAAGCAAGCATCTAAGTTGTTGGAACATTTGGGGATTTTAATTGAAGATAAAGAGAAAGAAGAAGAAGAATTATCTTTTCTTGATGATGAAGAAGTAGAAGGTGAAGAGTTCATTTTAGGAAAAAATGGCAACCAAGATATTAGAAGGAATTTTGACCAAAACAACACCATCTAAATACAAGCAAAAATTGGCATAACCCACCATACGTGCTGCAGCAGTTGATAACTTTTTCGCGTTAATAACTGGAAAAAACAAGCAACTAAGCCTCATACAGTAGTAGAATTAGTCCAATGTCTAGTTAACCGTGTTGCAAATTATCTGTTACCATGACATCTGGAGATTCCGTCATCATTAGGAACATATGATGGGACAACCGATCCGGAAGACTTTTTGGCTGTATATGAAGGAACCATGCGTTTACAGCATTGGAGGATGAAGTAGCATGTCATATTTTTCCCATGGTACTACAAAAAATGGCAAGAGAATAGTTTGCAAGTTTTCGAGCAAAGAGTGTTACAAGCTTTTTACATCTAAGGGCGAAATTCGTGATGCAACACCAAAGTTTGAAAAGTTATACATTAACTCACTTAGGAGCTCATGAATTCAAAATGCATCGAGATGAATCTTTAAGTAATTTCATGAAAATATATACATTAGAGTGCCAAAAAATCCCAGATATACCAGAAGCACCACTAGTATCAGGATTCATTTTCTTAGATCATCGATGTTTCGCAAATTTGGTGAATGCACTAAGATATGATGTGGCAAAATCTTTATATCAAGCTTTGGAAATATCACGAAAACATCTTAAGGCAGGAGAGTTGGGGAATGTACGGTACGATCGCGATATTAGGCATAATGGCGAGCGATATTATGATAGAATGCAGGAAAGGAGAGAATACATATGTTTTGAACGCTTGGCAGGTTTTTGTTTCTTTTCAAAAGGCTTGGGGCGTTTGCCATCCTTTTTAGATCTAAGGACAAGTTTTTTTTAGTAGGGTCTTTCCAAGAATATCAAACATAGGAGGCACACCAGAGGAAGACTAAACATTGTGAACATGAGTCTTCACAACACTCTCTGAAACACTCACCTTTTCCGCTTCAATCTCTTCATCAGTTTTTGGACGATCAGTAATCTCAAATTCGTCTAAGTCACAGGGGCTAAACGTTTGAACAATCCTCATCTCTTCATCTACAAAAAGAATTAAGTATATATATGTTAATATATAAACAAGCAGACATAAATTATAGGCATAGTTTACAAAGAAAATTCTTACCATGGCCTATTCTTCGGAGCACTATAACAGTAGAAGATGGCCATTCGCTGCTCACACCAGCAAGAACGAGAATTCCCTCTGGAAATGGTCATGGAGGAAAATTCAAATAACTAAGTTTATCAATAAGTTGTCGAGATTATTTGCTGATTTGTTTGGCTTTACCAGCACCAACATTGGCACGAGACCAATTTCGAACAGAAGACCAATCATCACCAATAATTTTCTCATCGAAAAAAAAGAAAGGCACTTTCCATCCATGGAGGGATGACTCTTTATCACCAACAAAGGACCTTTCTGGTTTACAATCAAATGTGTACCAGCATTTGCTAATACATCGATTTCGGAAAAGACCATGAAATTTTTTTACTTTAGGAGTTTTTTAGTTACAATTACAAAACATATCAAAAAGAATTATTTTTTGAAGACCATGAGGATGTATTTGGCTTAATCCAATACCATAATACGCAAGGACATTCTGCAAAAAAGGTGAAACAGGAATTCGAAGATTAACCACGATCAGTTGAAAGGCATATAAGGTAATTTTTCCTTCGGAGGATCATTTTCTCTTTGAGATGAAGACGTGACAATCGGATGATATTTATCAAGATTTTTAAAGGAAATACGATGAACATTTAATATCTCTTCAGTCATGGAACTCTGAATAGTATTTGCATCTTTGATGCTAGTAGTACTCGAGGATGAATCCATGATAAGAATTTTTAGAAAATTATTACAAGAGAGAACGTAAAACACTAACCTTACCTTTGGATCGACAAAAAGCTTTGAATTGTAGCGAGATGATGAAATTGCATACAGGATGAGAAATAAAGAATTTGTAAAAGAAAATGAGTAAAAATAATGGACATAATATTTATAGAGACGGTGAAAACACATAAATGGTTATGATGAAGACACGTGGAGGGTTAAGATCAAAAGAAAAAAATTTCATTTGAAATAAAAAAAAAGTATATGAAAAAACGTAAATGATTTAAACAGCCTAATAAACCTTCAAACTAATTAATGTTAGTCTAATCAACTCAATAAAAAGCGATGATGGTAGAAATATTATTCCAAAAAAAATATTTTGTTTCTTTATTTAGTTTGAGGTCTTTATTTTTACAAAATAAACACATCAAATTGGGGGCCTCAATGGTGTATACTATAGTTTACATATATAAAAAGTTAGTTAGACGGAGAAATATATAATCTAAAGGCGTTACAATGACATCAAAAGGAAATGATGACAGTTACTCGTCTAGCGTTCTCTGTTCAAGAAGCTAAAGTAAATAGTATTTTGGGCCACCCAGCGTCTTGCGTAAGCCCCGCAGGCCGCATCAAGTGCATAAGCCCTAAATATCTAAATAAGAAGCATGGGAGCAACACACATGACACGTAAACGTAAAGCATTAGGTCAGTTACCAACTTTTAGCATAAAGTAACCACTTATAAAGTGACACGTGTACCTCCGAACATGCAGGAGCTCTGACACCTATAAATAGACGACCTGCGTCATCACTTTACAACAACTGGACTTGTGACATAGAACAAACTTTCTCTTTCACATACTACTTTCTCACTCTAGAACTAGCAAGCCAAGCTGCATAACACTAGCCAGACCAATCCATCATTTGGTTCGGAAGATTGATTAAGCCACCCCACAGTAACCAGGCCGTGATCCGGGTCTGCAGAGACTACTGTCTCGAGGGTAAACATCAATCGGTAATACATCTCCACTACCCTTAGTTCTAGAGATCATACTGATATTTGTGAACGTTAGCCGTTATACACTATCCGGAAATAGGTATCAACAATGATCATTTGACATAATCTTTAAGAATACATCTTTTAATTTAGTCTTGATATTAACATATCTAATTTTTCTAGTGCCATATTTGATTTGATCTTTAATATTGTAACAATAAACTCTAATATGTTTAGTTTGATCATGAAAGACAAGGTTAATCACAATTTGTATATGTTTCATGATCACGAAATAGTATTACATGGCCTAAATCTTTTATACCTAAATCATATAAGAGAAACACTAACCATGTCATCTCATAAGAAGTAAGAGGTATTGCTCTATATTCAACTTCAGCTGATTATGAGAAACAACACTCTTCTTATTTGATTTCCAAAAAAATAAAGATTGCCTAACAAAATACATAACGAGTAGTGGAACGTTCAGACATGACACATGACAACTTATCAAATCAGAGTCACAATTATAAACTTTTGACTGAACAACAAACTTAGTTGCGAATAGGCTAGACTTAGTTGCGAGTAGATTACCTTGAGCATGAGCTAATAATGAATATGTGAGCACATTATGCTTGACTACTTAAAGATGTACATAGGTTGGTTATTGCATAAATTGACTCAGTGTTCGAACATTATAACAGATTTCATGACGAGTAATTGTTAAGTAAATTAAATTGTCAATTAGTTCCATATAAACCTTCTATCTAATAACCTAATATTATATTATATGATATATGATATTTGTTGGAAATATGTTCTCGGGTTGGCTAATAGTTTGACAGTGGTACATATGTTCCGAAGTTATGCACATGACATTAAATAATATAAAGTTCATTTATCCTATTCGGTCACATCAAAGGCCAATCGTAAATTGTTTAATCTACCTACTAATCGGGAACTAATTTATTAAATATTTGATAATGGTTTAATAAATTATATAAGTTTGAGATTTATGTAATTAATTAGTTAAAAATTGTTTAACTAGTAATAAATTAAATAAGCTGTAAGTAAACTAGATACATTGTATCTAGACACATTGATTTACTCAATCTTACACTCTACCTCACATGGAAAAGAGAAAAAGCATGCTTGCTTTTTATTTAACCCATACGTGCAACTAGTAGAGTGTGCATTCAACTAATCTCATCTCAAACTATTCCACATCTTTTCTATCATCTTCAAGTAACCAAAAATACTTGAGATCCAATTTGGCTTTGGTTAATGATGAAGAAAATATCCGTTAAGAGAAGGTGTAGATCGAGCTAGGTTGGAACTTTGGGTGCCTATCGCTTAGAGGAACTCTTTCTTGGATTCTCAAATCCGATCTACAAATGCTACAAAGGTTGTAATCTTATCTTTCTCTTGTTAGATTTATATTTTGTTTACTAAAAGTTTTGTATATGGGTCCTTAGAAGAGTATGATTTTGCAATGTTTTGTAATTGCTTTCGCTCGCTTTGTGTTTGTATCATACTCTAATAGTGGTATCAGAGCCATCTTGTACTAGTTTTAGAAAACTTTTCTTGTGATATTTAGTTTTGATGGATGTGTTGTTGATATGGCCAAAACGGACGGTTATATTTTAGTGTGCACTGTCGTCAGGCTGCACGCCGTCAGTAGAGGTCTCCCTGCGGGGATGTACCCGTGTTTTAAATTTATAAGCTCGGGGCCTAAATCTACTACTCCTTGAGGTGAGTAAGGGAAGTATGACCTAGGTGGTCGTTTTTTTAAGGAAGTCTACATAATCGAACCTAAAACCTAATAAAAATAACTAACAAGGAGTGGTTGTGTTTCTATTTTGGGTTTTCTAATTTTTAAAGGATAAAATAAATACAGATAGGTGAAATTTGTATTTTAGATAAGTTTAAAGATGCACATGCTATGATTTCGTTGGTTACATTGGTGAGTTGTGTAATGATGACTCATGGATAGTTGATAACTCTTTACCCGTTATATTAGTCCTACCGCCTCTGTTAGAGGACTGACATCACTGGGCATAATGTATGTGGTAGGCTTTAAGATTCTGAAAGAGCAGCAACGCCTCTTCCCAGAGTAACACAGCTACTTGTTAACACTAGACGGCTCTTTTATTATGAGCGACCCGATAAGGCAGCGTACTAATCTATCCACTTGGCCCAAACTTTCTTAAACATAAGCTAAAGTAGTGGGTATCCCTTATCCGAGAGACATGATATATTTCCGATGCTTTCGTTAATGATTGGTTTATAAAGATCAGTTAGGTCCTTATTTAAAAGAAATCAACCATAAAGGAACGTCATGTCCAGACAGTAGTCTCCATGTAAACGTTCGGTTATCCTAACGGTTCCAATCCTTTATGGGTTTAAACAAATAATTCCTACTACTAAAGAATTTCTCAAACGGGGTGCAATGTCTGAGACTGCGTTATGGTGCAATGTACTCTTCAACAGTGAGGTCGTTTCCATGGCCTTACATAGCAGAGGTATAGAGTACTACAACTGTTGTGCCTCCTAGATATATGTACTATGTTTACATGCGTAGTAACTACTCTAGCATAGCCTGAAGCCGGCCTTGTACTCCTAGTATCAATTAGGATTTCCATTACGAAAAAACCTCCGTCGAAATCCGTAGGGTAGGTTGCCCTTACTACAACCGTTGTGCCTCTGACAAACGCCCTATGTATCCGGCAGAAGTGTCTTACCAAGGGGTAACACAGATAGTGTACTCTGAATCGAGGTTCACGACTTCTCAATCACAGAGCCGATAACCACGTTCTATTCGTCGAAAAAGGAATTGAGTTTAATCATAATCGGAAATCATCTCAACAATATCTCATTACACAATTTGTATATTCTAACAGCGTAACAACTACATCACAGCATGCACAAAATATAACTACTCTCTAATCATGGCAATGATATCATCAATCAAAATAATAATAAAAGACATTATAACAAGATGGACTCAAGATAAGAGTACCAGTATATTAATCGAGTTCTGAAAGTACAAAAGTGACAACTCCGACTCTAGACAGCTTCTTAGTACAATCTTCGGAGTTCGCCTCCGGGTACTTAATTTCCCGCTCAAAGGTGAGAAGGCATCGAAAGACTATTCTCGAACTAGACTAGAAAACTAACTAAATTTGAGAGTGAATTGAAGAGTGGAGAGTGGAGAGTGTGTTGTAAATGGATAAAAATGAGCCTATTTATACTAAAATCTGGCCTGGTAGGCCGTCCAGGCAAGTCGTCCAAAATCATGGCAGGCCGTCCAGAATGGTGGCAGGTCGTTTAATTAGCCCATCCAATAGCTGTTGGGCCGTTTGATTTGGTGGTGGCCCGTTTAATTAGACCATTTATATGGAAAGGCATTTATTTAATGGCAGGTCGTCCACATAGTGTGGCGGGCCATTTATTTGGGCTTCTGGCAGGCCGTTTATTTTAGGGTTTTTCCAGGTTTTTGCTGTTTTCGCTCTAGATTCTTCGTTTTAAGTCCGCTTTCGCTGATTCTTTTTGCATTGCCTTCGTAAGTACCAAATGTACCAATCTAAGCAAATAGATGTGTATTTTGGAAATAAAGTAGATTACTTTGTTAAATATGGGCCTATATCGAGGGGTAAAAACATGACTTTTTAGCCGATATCAAAATATTCCACAGTTAGGCTTTGCTTGTCCTTAAGAAAATTTCTCGTTTTTAACTTCAAGAAATCTTCCAAAGATTCCTTTTTAATCAACTAAGCAGTTTGCTTTTTATTATAAGAGCATAACATAAAATAATCACTTTGTTAGGGTTTGAAGCTATCTCTGCAAGCATGAGGGGAGGTTACATGACTTTGACTATCTCTCATGGGTCACTCATTCACTCAAGTGTATGGGGTTCCCTATAGATCTAAAAATTTGCTCGCTCATAGCCAGTCATATTTGCATCTTTCGTCGTAGGCTTGATCGACATTCAAATCCTTCGCGTGCTAGGTGTGATGGTGGCAATACCCATATCTTCTGGTTCATTTGTCAAAAAGGGGTAATGAAGGTGTTTGGAGTGGAGTTTTGACTTTTGGTGATGGAAAAGGTAAAAAGGGTAGAATAGTCTTTTTAAAGATTTTATTGTTATGTTTGAAAAAAAAGGATAGATAGGAGTGCGACTAATTTTGTGAAGCACTTTAGTTGAACTTCTTTCTAGGAGTTTTTCCTTTGAATTGAGTTCTTGAAACTCCAGCGATTTTTATAAATTCTGCTCCTTTCCTCAGAATTTTGAATTGAGATGGATCATAACCATTTTTTTCGAATACCATCTCGAGGAGCTTCCGTTGGTAGTTTTTCAAGATTTTTGCCATAATCTTTTAGTGACTATTTTTGGAAATTCCTACGAGGTGATTTTCATTTTCTGGGTAGAGTATATGGTGAAGGTGAATGATGGGTGATAAAGGGAAATGAATGAAAGAGTGTGAGTGATTTCTTGATAAACAGCTAGCTCTTCTGGTATATACCTTTATCACACTTTGCTGTTCGAAAATGTAGATCAGGAGCAAGTTCTGATTCCCAGCACAAACATCGGCACACTCAACGGAAAAATAGTGAAGCATTAAGGATGAATGCTTTTCATGGTCTTATTTTAGGTGCCTCACCACAATCAATTTAGGTCCAATACGCCAAGTCATGCAATGCTCTTTTAAAGACTCGGTTCGCCCTAATAAGATTCATATTTTTAGATAACCCTTACTTTTATTTACAAACGTTTTAGATTTTTGAAAGTACTTTTTTGTGTTAAAATTTTTGAAATTTGGGTTAAAAACACATAATCTTGATAACAAACTTAATACGATAAACATTACATCACTATCCCACACTTAGACGAACATTGTCCCTAATGTTCCTACTGTGGAATGCCACACTTAGGGTTTTTAATAAAGATTTTTGAGAAACATTTTTCTTTGTGGTTATTTGGGATGGAATCCCACACTTACTGATAAGTAAAGATGCGATTTATTTGTCTAGAAAATAGAGCTAATACGGTAAAATAAGAAAAGAGTACCCTTTATCGGCTGCTGAGAAAGCGGATTAAGAAGCTGGCTGACTTTGAAGAGGCAGAAGGCTTCGGCAATCTCTCGTCTCTTGGTCTCTGATAGGCTCTTCATCTTCATTTCTTTATTGTCTTCTACTGTACTTTATTCATAGGTTGCGTCCCAAGAAGCGCTTTTGTTTAACGTCATTGGCTCGACCAATACTCTGTCTACCACGGTAAAGTAGACAAATCCCTCCCGAGGATGTCTTTGTTAAGCTGAGGGTGAACATATCTCGGCGGGTAGATCCTGAGAAAATGACGGACCAAAAAGTGGGGAAGGTCCAGAATATCTCGTGTCGATCATCTGAAGAAGAGGTAGTGGGCAGTCATAGCTCTAGATAATTCCTGAAGTCCGACGAGGATGTACTCCATAGCCCTAATGACGGTCTCATGTACGTCAGTCATTGATGCAGTGTTAGTGGTGATAGTCTCTCATCTCGGATGCTCATGTCTGAAATCTTAAAGTAATGCTAGGAATTGTATCTTCATGATCTCAAAATCTTCGGAATGGGGATCTTCGCAAAAACTGTTGACAGTTTGGTACATATTAGTTATCAGTCGGAGCTGGAAGGAGGTAAATAGCAATCCTGAGTCTAGAAACAAAGCGGTTGCTTTCTAGTAGATCTCACAGCACCTAGCTTTGAATGTGAAGCTCAGATTTGTTGAGTCATTGAATATACGTCGGAGCTCGGATGTCACAAATGTGGCAAGGTTAACTCTGTTGGGATCCAAATGGGAGAAGGGATTATTGCAATGCTCTTCTTCCATAACTGCGGCTTCTAACTCTTTGATTATCATATCGGCGTGGTGATCGATAGTAACATAGATCACGAGTCTTTCTGGTGTGCTCTCAAAATCGTCTCGAGCTAAGAGAATGAAGAGGCTTCTAATGTCTTCGCTCATTTGTGAATCAGAGTGGGAAGTCGGACGTCCAGTCGAATGCTCCATGTTTCGATGGATAAGGGACAATAGTGATCTCTGAGTAGTGGAGTAAGGAAGTGCTGATCCTGCCATAGCGTTGTATACTTTAGTGTGGATGATCTTCTGCTCTCGGCAAAACCTTATCTCGTGCATAGTACGTGCCACTGATTTGTGCTCCCTTTCCCGTTCCTCTCAGCGAATATGATCGTGGAGGGTGGTGATAAAGTCCTGAAGCCTTGCTACCAATAATACCGTATCATTATTGTTTCTCTGCTCATATTGGGTATACTCATATTTGATAGCTTCAATCCGCTCTACAACCGAGTCATCAATTCGATTGTCGAGTGTCGGATGCCTTCGAGAATGTCTTCAAAGAATTCATGTGTATCATTTATAAATGAAATCATATCGGCATGTGTAATGACTCGGAAAATTTAGTCTTATTTTTAAGTTAAATCTATAAATGATTTCATAATTTAGACACGTTAAGCAAAGCCTTTCATCCTGAATATCAAAATTTTTAAACTATTTTCATGATTTCATTAAACTTCGACAAATTTCGACGATTCACGAACAAATAACTGTAAATAAAAATGTATATATTTAAATATACATATAAAATGTGTAAATATTAAATAATCAATAAATGTTATTATATAAAATATAATTATTTATTATATGATTAATAATATGTACATATTAAATTTAAGTATAAGTAAAAATATCATAATATCACGTTCATCATTATTATTAACCTTAATAATAATGTTAACATCAGATTTAATAACCACAATTTGTTATAATAATATTTTTATGATTATTATCATTTTTAAATATCATTCTTAATATTTATATTATTTTGATATTTAGTAAATATTATTATCATCTTTATTTATTATTATTGTGATTATTATTATTATTGAGATCATTTTATTATTGTGATTATTATTGTGATTATTAGTATATTATTCTTATTATTACAAATAATATTATCATTATTATTATTTATTATTATTAGTATTATTTTGATATTGTTATTATTAATATTATTATTATTATTATTATTATTATTATTATTATTATTAATATATTTATATTTATTAATATTAATGTTAATTAGATCAGAGAAATACAAAAATGGGTTAGTTATCACTAACTGCTTTTGAATTTTTACTAATACTGATTTCCAAATCTGCTTTGTATTTTTAATTCCATCGTGATTATCTATTTTAAATTTTTTTATTAATCGTGATGAATATTTTTATTCTACTGGTTATAATCTTGTATTCTATCGACCCACAATTTCTTAATAAAACTCGATCAATCCATTATTATGAGATACTAGTCCACTTTACAGCTCCATCATCAATCCCTTATTTCAATTCAAATTAAAACAGAAAATAAATATAAAGGCCGTAACCTATGTTCTTCTTTCTTTATTTAGCCAAAATTCAAAATCGAATCAATTTCAAAATCTAAAAGTGCAGTTGTGTTTGGAATCTTGTACTCAAACTATCTGCTAAGTTTCACGATCCAATTTCTCAAATTGATGACGAATTTCAAACTCAAAGTTAAAGAAATAAAAGTCAACTAAATTGTTATTGGCGAAATTCAAATTTGTTTTGATAATTCCAGTCAAATTTATGTTTGAGAAACATTCTAGGATTGATTTGAAATGTATTTCGTGTAGAAAATTTCTTTTAAAACGATCTCAAATTCGAAATTGATGTTTGTGTCCATCAAGTGTATTCGAAGGCTTCTGTCATCGCTGCTGCTATATTTTTTCCTTTAAATTTCGATTCCTGTTGAATAAAAACACACCCATTAATTTTGTTCTAGTGTGAATTTCAAGTCTTAAATCGATTTCATGGTTATAGAAGTATGTCTGGCTGATTTACTTGTAAAGAGGATGACGAAACAGATACAAGTTATATATATAAATTGGTGGGATTTAAAACAGATAAAACTAAATGGACGAGTGGTTTGAAGGTTATTTGTGTTAGCGAGAGGTCTAGGGTTCGAAACCGGTTCGTGGCATTTGTTTTTAGAAGGGCTCTTAAGGTAATTATTATTATTATTATTATTATTATTATTATTATTATTACTATTATTATTATTATTATTATTATTATTATTATTATTATTATTATTATTATTATTATTATTATTATTACTATTGTTATTAATATTATTATTGTTATAATTATCATTGTCATTAACATTATCACCACTACAATCATTATTAAAGTTATTAATCTTAATACTAACATTATTATTTCATGATTTTTATTACTAAAACTAAAATATTTTTCTAATATATTAACATTAATAAGTTATTTATTTTATTTATACTAAGTACTTATTTCAATTACTGAAAATAAATACATTTAAGATATGATGAATTATTATCATTATTATTATCATTTTAAATATTATTATCATTATTATGATTAGAATTATTATTATTATTATTATTATATTGAAAACAATATAAATTATTAGTATTAGTATCATTCTATAGTTATAAGTATTATTATTAATGTTATCATTATTATTATTACTAATATGACTATCTTTATTAGTATTATTATTATTGAAAAGTATTATCATTATTATCATTTTTACAAAAATTATCATTTTTGCTATCATCAAAACTATATTATTATTATTATTATTATTATTATTATTATTATTATTATTATTATTATTATTATTATTATTATTATTATTATTATTATTATTATTATTATTATTATTATTATTTTTAAAACCTTATTATGATTATTATCATTTTTACTACTAGTATTATTATTGTTATTACAAAATAATACAACTCTTTATTGGTTATCATTATTAAAATCATTTTATCAAACAAATACTTATACATAATATATATATATATATATATATATATATATATATATATATATATATATATATATATATATATATATATATATATATATATATATAACAAGTGAAATAATATATATAAACTTATTCGATTACAAGTATATGTGTTAATATATATACTTGATATAGGTTCGTGAATTCGAGGACAACTCTGCACTTGTTCAGTGCCATCATACATATATTTACTACGAAATACGAAATACAGTATCGTGAGTTTTCATAGCTCCCTTTTTATCTATATTTTTGGGCTGAGAATACATGCAATATTTTATATCAGTTTTACAAAATAGATACAAGTACTAAACTTAATTCTACGTGGGTTAGAATCATAAATATTCCCTTAGCTTGGTAACTTAATCTATTGGTCTTTGTACCGTAGGCGTGAATCCTATTGATAGATCTATCAGGTTTGACAACCCCATCCGGGCTAGTCGCGCTAGCAGTCAACGGATGTTTAGTACTTCGAGGGTATTTATCGCACTTGATTCGGTGCTCTATAGACATCAGGGGTATTCATTATTATATTATTATCGTTAAGGCTGTTACCCGGTGCCCATGGTTGTAGAATCTTTTTATTACACTGTGGTGTAAGGATATTTATGGAAACTGAAATCTTGTGATCTATTACTATTATCAAAATCATTAATCATGACAAACCTATGAACTCACTCAACCTCGTGTTGACTTTTTAAGCATGTTTATTCTCAGGTACTTTTTGCTTTCGCTATAAAACTTTACTGTTACATAGAAGTCAAGCCAAGCACTGGGACCATAGTTAACATCACCGTTAATTGTTTTTGACGGGGTGTTACAGTTGGTATCAGAGCATTGGTCTTAGCAAACCAGAATTTGCATTAGTGTGTCTAACTAGTAGTTGTTAGGATGCATTAGCGAGTCTGGACTTTGACCGTACGTGTTTATTTTAAATTTTACTTATCATTTCTTGCCGAAAAATTTCAACTTATTTTTAAGTCAATTCTCTATATGATTGAATGCTTTCGACTCGATAAGCAAACTTGTTATTATGAATCTCAAAATTTTGAAAGGTTTTATGAAGTCATTTTATGTGACTAAAGTATATTCTAATATTCCTATATTATTTATAAAATAAAAAGGTGTGATTATGTGTTTGTACGTTCCTACGTATAACGTTTTTATTCGATGAATCGTCTCGATTTCCAAACCAACAATTAGACTTTTGAGATTTCTAAATCCGAATTATTTTAATACGATATTCCGATGTCGTATGAGTTTATAAAATATTCCTATGTTTTTTTTTCTTGAATTATTATTCTTCTCGCGTATTTAATTTGCGTAGCGGTATTTTTCTCGGATCGAGCTCGTTTAATTGTTCGGTCCAATTTATAAAAATCAAATTTTGATGAGTGGGCCATCTAGGCCATGTTGACTGAAATTCTCATGGATAACCCAGATTTATAAAGTGCATTAAAGTCTAGTCTACAGCCTGACCTATAGCTTTAGAACATTATTACTTGCATCATACATATACATATCTCTTATTCTGTGACTTCGGGAGAAACTCCCATTGTGATTCACAATATTCTATAACTCACGGGCATTATCTTTATAAGATCACCTCGGTTGGTGAAACCAAGGGATGTCACTCATGATTTCTGAAATTCTTGACATTCCTATGTCATCTATCATGGTTTTGTGTATTACATATGTATTACATGAAATATTATCCATGATTTTTGAAACTCCTATATTTGTTACTATTCATACTCAAACGTATATAACTCCCTGTTATATCACGTACCTATATGCCTTATGCCTTTATGCATCGGTTCACGAACCGGAAAATGTCATTGCATTATCGAGAATCTCAAAGACATTATAATGTCATCACTATTCATATTCATTCCTTTTAAAATCTTTGCTTTCTCATTGTTTTGATCATTGAACTTTCTTGACGGGTGGCGTCTACGAAACTCTAGAATGGAAGGGTTTGGATTACCAATTTAAAGGATCCTATAGCTCAAGCCCCTAGACCTGAATAGGCCATTACGAATTGAAAGTCTTTAATCGAAAGTTTATCTGATTACATACTTATTATTTATAATCTCAACACGTCATGCCGCCATTATTACATAAAGGAGGACACAACATATCTTATCATATTTATCCCAGTAGACTTTGTCTGACACATTTCCTTAATTTTCCTCCGTAATCTACGAGATCTATTTTACTATATATAGGTATTCTATGTAATTAGAATATCATCCAATATCCAAAAATCATTTCATATCGAAGAATCCGTTATCTGACCGTGTAGGATGGATCCTGCACAAAGTTCGAGTTCATATAGTTCCGAGGGCGATTCTAAAGGCTCTGAAGGTAGTGTAACCGAAGTGCCTCAACTGGTTGACTACACTTCTTTCTGGAGGAGATGGAGATGGGTTCGAGACATACTCACTCGATGGAGGAATGAAGAGGGTGAACCCTACAACGAACAAAATTTACCTCCCAATATCGGAGAACTTGACGCGCTCACCGGACAACCAATTCGCAATACCGTTTTCACACTCTTTGCCAGAATATTACGCCTCGAGGAGCGCATTCAAAGAATTATGATGGTAATTCAACCCCTACTCCCAACTACTAATCAAGTAGGATTAGTGGAAGAAGTTAGGGAGCTTTGTGCTAGGCTTGAAGGAAGAATAGCGTCTCTGGAAAGTACAATACACATTTTGAAAGGTAGATTTACGCCTACTATACCCCCAACAACAACATCCGCATCACACGCCTCAACATCACACTCGGTACCTCGAACATCAACATCATACGCCCCATAGATACCAAGGAATACCAACAACAATAATTGATGAAGTATTGATTCATAACTTCATTAAAGAAATATTTCTCGACGATTATGTAATCTCTAAATTTTTTGAGATTGTTTATTCTATTTTCAACCGTAAATCAAATGAATTTAATATTATATTAACTCATTAAATCTATATTACATCTGAAGAAAATATATATGTATATTTTCATAAAGATTATAATTAAATATTCTGTTGTACAAACTGTTAATGGTGATAATATTTTAACGGGTAGGTAATACCCAAGAAATATTTAGATTTCACATTAATATGTTACACTATACATTCTTCAATTCTGATTCAATAGTCATTAACTATAGCACTTACATCCACATATATATGTAGCTGTTCACTAAAGAACAACCATTTTCATACAAATTCAATTATGTATTCTGATTTTGACATATCAGAATCTAAGTAAAGCTTTAGCAGGTGTTATCTTCCTAAAGATCACTACATTCATGAATTATATTCATTCGTATTCTGTGATGAATTATCACATCAAACAACCGAAATTATCATTCATTACTTTTGAAATTTACAACATTTCTTCGTCAACCGTTAGATCCGTTGACGGTATACATCCTGCGTTCAACGCTCAAATTCAAAATTCTTAAAAACAATTTGGATTGATAACTAATGATTCAGATATGCTAACATTGCGAATACTGATGAAGCAACAAAATCTATATATGATCTTAATGGTCAAAAGCTTGATAATAAAGAATGGAGTGTTGGAAACGCTCAATAGAAAATTTGGTACTGGAAAACGGATTGAGCAAATCATGAAGGAGGCTGTGGACAAATCACAAGGACTAAACCTATACCCAAAGAATTTAGATGATTCGATTTCTGATGGAAATCACAGAAGATCTTTTTACGCATTCTAAATCCTTACAGAAGAATTTCCCTCATTATCCTTCGACTTAAATATTCTAAGATATCATCGTATCTTTCGTTATAAATATCCTCTATATCTCTGAAGATATCTTCATAACGATTCTTGTCCGCAATTAATTATCTCTTTGCGATATATTTATTATATCATAAAGGAAACTGTTTAAGTTTCTATATTTTATAAAATTCGAGTTTAAATTATGAATGATTTCTGGAGAATTGTTGGGAATTGAAGCATGAGTTAGTATAATATAATGACGTCAGGCCAACGTGATTATATTACAGTAAGTCATGTTAAATTTTTAATGGAAGATGATGATTCATAGACTTTATAAATCGTCATTTACCATGTTACACGACTCTTACATTCTTTTTAACCTCTAAACATATCAAGAAAATATTTTTCTTGATGATTCAGTCTTTTCCTGATATTCTGGTAATTTGACAAATCAAATCGTGTTATTACCTTTCCTTCTGCTTTGTATATTATGATCATTCGAAACTCCATATTACGGACCATTATTCGCTTGACTTGAAGTCGGGAAGGAAAAACAAAAGCATGGAGCTCCTAAATATAAAGGAAAATATAAAGCCCGATAACAACACAGAAATTACAAACCGTGTATATCAATACGTATAGCAACATAAAGACACGGAAGAATTAAAAACACTATAACCCTAAGGTAATAGTAGAAGTAAACAGATTCCTCCGGTGGTAGATGAAAAAGTAGAATGACAGAAGCGATAGTTAGAAAAATATCCAGGATAAGAACTGGATTAAGCATTTTCACAATATTTAAAAGTATGAATTGAGGAAGAAAGTATAGAAGTGGTGAAGATAATGAAACGGAAGAAGCAAATTTATAGCAAAAATTCTAGACACATCAATCGAGGCAATTTACAACATTTAATCAAAGAAAATCTCAAAATTTCTTAATTACCGGAGAATCAAATCTTATAGATTACGAAGATTTCCTATAATTCCTTGAATTCCGAAAATCAATCGTGACTACGTCAAAAGTTATGGCGAACATTTAATTTTCTCATTTCACTCTTTTGTGATAGCTTCGCTTATACTCTTCCTATAATCGAATTGTTTTATCCATACTATTCAAAGGTGATAAAACTATATTTTTTCAAATCATATTCATCATTACAATATTCTTGTTGTAAACAATGACAATCTCATGACTGTGATTTTCACGTACACCTCTTTGTTTTGTCTGCCCTAATATTGTGGCTTAAACACTAAAGGTTTTAAATGAGTTCAATACTATTCATAACACATTTCATGTGTTCAAGTTGCTGAAATGCTTGTATAACACCATCATCCCTTTTGAGGATAACCTAATCAATAAAACTCGTGTTATTCCCTTGAATGACCTCCGCATTAATAATAAAATGCACTTCGTAAGAAGAACTTGTAGAAATTATGATTTGTATGATTTTAACTCTTGAAACAGAACAATATTCTATCTGTTGGAATTCACGCAAGGCCCCGAGCATACCTAGGAACGTGAAGACCAAATAAAACGTAAATATCCTCGTCTATGTACGAACAACGCTGATTGATGGCAACAACTAAATTTCGGGACGAAATTTCTTTTAACGGGTAGGTACTGTAATGTCCCGGAAAATTTTGTCTTATTTTTAACTTAAATCTATAAATGATGTCATAATTCAGACACGTTAAGCAAAGCCTTTCATCCTGAATATCAAAATTTTTAAACTATTTTCATGATTTCATTAAACTTCGACAAATTCTGACGATTCACGAACAAATAACGGTAAATAAAAATGTATATATTTAAATATACATATAAAATGTGTAAATATTAAATAATCAATAAATGTTATTATATAAAATATAATTATTTATTATATGATTAATAATATGTACATATTAAATTTAAGTATAAGTAAAAATATCATAATATCACTTTCATCATTATTATTAACCTTAATAATAATGTTAACATCAGATTTAATAACCAAAATTTGTTATAATAATATTTTTATGATTATCATCATTTTTAAATATCATTCTTGATATTAATATTATTTTGATATTTAGTAAATATTATTATTATCTTTATTTATTAATATTGTGATTATTATTATTGAGATCATTTTATTATTTTGATTATTAGTATATTATTCTTATTATTACAAATAATATTATCATTATTATTATTTATTATTATTAGTATTATTTTGATATTGTTATTATTAATATTATTATTATTATTATTATTATTATTATTATTATTATTATTATATTTATATTTATTAATTATTAATGTTAATTAGATCAGAGAAATACAAAAATGGGTTAGTTATCACTAACTGGTTTTGAATTTTTACTAATTGTGATTTCCAAATCTGCTTTGTATTTTTAATTCCATCGTGATTATCTACTTTAAATTTTTTTATTAATTGTGATGAATATTTTTATTCTACTGGTTATAATCTTGTATTCTATCGACCCACAATTGCTTAATAAAACTCGATCAATCCATTGTTATGAGATACCAGTCGACTTTACAGCTCCATCATCAATCCCTTTATTTCAATTCAATTAAAAAAATAAATATAAAGGCCGTAACCTCTGTTCTTGTTTCTTTTTTTGGCCTAAATTCAAAATCGAATCAATTTCAAAATTTAAAAGTGCAGTTGTGTTTAGAATCTTGTACTCAAACTATTTGCTAAGTTTCACAATCCAATTTCTCAAATTGATGACGAATTTCAAAGTCAAAGTTAAAGAAATAAAAGTCAACTAAATTTTTCTTGGCGAAATTCAAATTTGTTTTGATAATTCCAGTCAAATTGATGTTTGAGAAACATTCTATGATTGAATTGAAATGTATTTCGTGTAGAAAATTTCTTTTAAAACGATCTCAAATTCGAAATTGATGTTTGTGTCCATCAAGTGTATTCGAAGGCTTCTGTCATCGCTGCTGCTATATTTTTTCCTTTAAATTTCGATTCCTGTTGAATAAAAACATACTCATTAAGTTTGTTCTAGTGTGAATTTCAAGTCTTAAATCGATTTCATGGTTATAGAAGTAAGTCTGGCCGATTTACTTGTAAAGAGGATGAAGAAACAGATACAAGTTATATACATAAATTGGTGGGATTTAAAACAGATAGAACTAAATGGACGAGTGGTTTGAAGGTTGTTTGTGTTAGTGAGAGGTCTCGGGTTCGAACTCGGTTCGTGGCATTTGTTTTTAGAAGGGTTCTTAAGGTAGTTTTTATTATTATTATTATTATTATTATTATTATTATTATTATTATTATTATTATTATTATTATTATTATTATTATTATTATTATTATTATTATTATTATTATTATTATTATTATTATTATTATTATTATTATTATTATTATTATTATTATTATTATTATTATTATTATTATTATTATTGTTATTAATGTTATTATTGTTATAATTATCATTGTCATTTACATTATCACCACTACAATCATTATTAAAGTTATTAATCTTAATACTAACATTATTATTATATGATTTTTATTACTAAAACTAAAATATTTTTCTAGTATATTAACATTAATAAGTTATTTATTTTATTTATACTAAGTACTTATTTCAATTACTAAAAATAAATACATTTAAGATATGATGAATTATTATCATTATTATTATCATTTTCAATATTATTATCATTATTATGATTAGAATTATTATTATTATTATTATTATTTTGAAAACAATACAAATTATTAGTATTAGTATCATTCTATATTTATAAGTATTATTATTAATGTTATCATTATTATTATTACTAATATGACTATCTTTATTAGTATTATTATTATTGAAAAGTATTATCATTATTATCATTTTTGCTATCATCAAAACTATATTATTATTATTATTATTATTATTATTATTATTATTATTATTATTATTATTATTATTATTATTATTATTATTATTATTATTATTATTATTATTATTATTATTATTATTATTATTATTATTATTTTTAAAACCTTATTATGATTATTATCATTTTTACTACTAGTATTATTATTGTTATTACAAAACAATACAACTCTTTATTGGTTATCATTATTAAAATCATTTTATCAAACAAATACTTATACATAATATATATATATATATATATATATATATATATATATATATATATATATATATATATATATATATATATATATATATATATATATATAGAAATATATAACAAGTGAAATAATATATATAAACTTATTCGATTACAAGTATATGTGTTAATATATATACTTGATATAGGTTCGTGAATCCGAGGACAACTTTGCACTTGTTCAGTGCTATCATACACATATTTACTATGAAATACGAAATAAAGTATCGTGAGTTTTCATAGCTCCCTTTTTATCTATATTTTTGAGCTGAGAATACATGCAATATTTTATATCTGTTTTACAAAATAGATACAAGTACTAAACTTAATTCTACGTGGGTTAGAATCACAAATATTCCCTTAGCTTGGTAACTTAATCTATTGGTCTCTGTACCGTAGGCGCGAATCCTATTGATAGATCTATCGTGTTTGACAACCCCATCCGGGCTAGTCGCGCTAGCAGTCAACGGATGTTTAGTACTTCGAGGGTATTTATCGCACTTGGTTCGGTGCTCTATAGACATCAGGGGTATTCATTATTATATTATTATCGTTAAGACTGTTACCAGGTGCCCATGGTTGTAGAATCTTTTAATTACACTGCGGTGTAAGGATATTTATGAAAACTGAAATCTTGTGATCTATTACTATTATCAAAATCATTAATCATGACAAACCTATGAACTCACTCAAACTCGTGTTGACTTTTTAAGCATGTTTATTCTCAGGTACTTTTTGCTTTCACTGTAAAACTTTGCTGTTACATAGAAGTCAAGCCAAGCACTGGGACCAGAGTTAACATCGCCGTTAATGGTTTTTGACGGGGTGGTACAGCATGGGTTGATACGATTGGAATTTTGGAATGCTCCGAAGAAGAGTCCGGCCCCTCTTGAGCTGAAACTATCAGGAGAGAGCGAGTGTCGACCAGAATATCTAGGCATGGCTGATCATCCTCATCATCGTCTGAAGCTGATCCGTAGGATGGGAACTTAACTGAAGTGGCAGGTGAATGAGGTGTGTTTGTGTTCTGGTGTCTTGCTTCTTTGCTGATAGGATTAATTTTTATATCTTTGACATCAGTTGGCTCTTCATTTGTTTTACGGAAACGAATCAAATGTAACATCCCGCGTTTTTCCTTTAAATTTATTTTTAACACCGTTTTTTTTATATAATAATATCTTTCGTATTTAAATTCGTCGACTCCGTTGACGAACGTTCATAATATTCTCGTTATTTAATTATAACATCACTCGTTTACTCTAACGTTTTAAAATATTTCGTTTGGTTAATTCCCGCACCCGACAACAAACTTGAGGGACTAGTTTCGCCAAGGTGCCAAACATTTGACTAGGTCAAATGGTCAACACCTCCTCTTATCCACTCATTTCACCTCCCACTTTCTTTTTTTCTTTTCTCTCCACCATTTTTGAACTCAAAACACCCATTCACTAAATTCATCATCTATTTCCATTCAAGCAATCAAACATCAAAACAAATTATATATTCGTGATCCTCTCTTCATCCTCTTCGATTTGGTACCAATTTCATCACATTTGGGTAACATTTCTAAATCACTAGATTTCTTTAAATTCATGTTCTTGACTTAAAAGTGTGTTAATTAGTGTCTATGGCTCATTGTGATGTTGTGTATGTAATTTGTATGCTCGATTTGTTGTTTTTGGTGTAACTAGCTTGAAAATGAAAAATGCATGCTTAATCTTTGATTTTGAATGATCATATGTTGCTTAATTGTTAAAGTTCATGTATTAAATGTGTTACTAGCATTATTAGCTTCAATTTGATGTGTAGGTTGATTAAGAAAACTTCAAAAACATGATTATTGATGTTGAGATGTTTGACTAGGGTTTGATAGTTCTTGACATGAATTTTTGGATGCTTGAATGCCATAAAATGTTAATTGTTAGTGTTTAGTAGTAATTTATGCTTCATTACCTTCAAAACGGCATATCACATGTGTGAATTGGATTCCCGAAACTTAAAATGCATTTGATGAACTTGAAACTTTGAAAATGGATTCTTAATGATCACTTGACGGAAAATAGGTTATTGAAATTGATGTTTTTGTTTGATGAAACGTGTTTAGTTGTTTTCCTTGTCAAATTACCTTTCCAACGATATATAGTATGCATTTTGGATGTTTTCGGTTCATAAAATATGTTAATTTGAGTTTTGGTTCGTGACTTGGTCTATTTTTCTGCAAACAGCAAAAATTCCAGGTATGCGCGCCGTGCAACCTCAGCGCGCCGCGCAAAACAGAAATCCCAGATATTTGCCCCCTTTAGTTGAGTTCTGACCCGGATTTACAATAGGGTGCGCGCCGCGCAACCCATAGCGCGCCGCGCGTATGCCCATCTCATTTTTTGTTTTTATTTTTCCTTTCACAAAATGTTTCCCGCTTAACCGTAACTCTGATTAACATGAAACTTGGCCATTCTGCTCATAAATGATTTCTCATCATGGGAAAATTGTCGGATACCCGACCCGACCCCGTTGACCTTGACTTTGACCAAGTTTGACTTTTAGTCAAACTTAACCAAACAATTATACGATCGTTCTAACATGCTTAATTACTTGTATCGTGCATGAAACTTGACTAATTGATTCACATGCTACATAATCGAGTTGTAACGAGCCATAGGACTAATTGAACATCTTTGATCGTTTGTGTTTACCGTTATTGATATAACCTATATGTTTAGGTCAAGACTAGCTTTGTCTTTGCACGCGTTTACTTGTTGAAGTACTTTATTAACTCTTGCACGCAAGGTGAGATCATAGTCCCACTTTTACTCTTTTTGAACTTATATTTGGGATGAGAAAACATAAACGATTCTTTTGAACTAAGTGAACACAAGAACGGGAAAACAAACATTCTACATACGAGTTTAGAACAAAAATCCTCAATTCGATTATCATTAGTTACACTTGACGGGTGTAAGCGAGAACTTATGTTATATGGCCATATGGGTTGACAACCCTCATCTTTGACGGTTCGCTACCGTCTACAGATGAAATATATTTTCGAGAATCAGTGTTTGTTCTAGCACTATGGATGGGGTATACAATGGATGGAATGTTAAGCTTTGATAATTGGGTGCTCGTGAATATTAACTTTTAGAATGTATTACTATTATTTCAACTTTTCAAACCTTGTGGTTCGACTTACTTACTTTTACTCACTTACTTACTTAAACCTATGATTTCACCAACGTTTTCGTTGACAGATTTCTATGTTTTTCTCAGGGCTTGCACGATATGTGAAACATGCTTCCGCTTACTATTTGATACTTGCATTGGATGTCGAGTATACATGCATTTCATGGAGCGTCTTTTGACTTTACTTTAAACCGTGTCGTCTAGATTTCATTTGTACTTATAACCTTGTAACTTAACTTTTGGTTGAACAATTCTTGTAAACTTTGGAAACAATCTTTATTTTGAAATGAAGGCGACATATTTTGGTCAAACGTTGTCATAAAGACTTATGACCAGGTGATGGGACCCATGTAGACGACGCCGTCACTTGACGATTTGTCGGGGTCGTTACAAGTGGTATCAGAGCCTTGGTTGTAGGGATTTAGAGTTCATTTGTGTCCACCCCGAGTCATAGGGTACATAGGTGAATCTAGACTACAACCGGCATATAGACTGAAGTAGGAATTACTTGACTATTTGTGCATTTATACTCGAACTCTTCTATCATATCTAACTCGTATTCGATCTTGATCTTACGTTGATAAATTTTGTTGACGCGCCACCTTGACTTTATAAAGTAATGTTAAATGCACATGTAAATCAGGGTAATATAATTTCCGGGATTATATTACGGTGATTCACATGGACGTTCCGACATTATGACGTAAATAATTTAAGGCGAGTCAAGGAAAAATTTCCTCTCTATCCTTATTCCATACTCCGGTTAGTATTGTTGAAAATACTAACCAACGATATTCTTGTGTCAAGAAGGAACAATGGCTCACTAAGGTCAACACAATACTCCTCTCGAAACCCTAGAACAAGCTCTTCAACGAATGATAACCACCGCCGTGGGTACGGCCGTGGCCGATCACTTTTCTAACAACAACAATCATGGAACCGGTAATTCAAACGAAGGTTGCTCCTACAAGAACTTCATGAAGTACAATCCTTCCACTTTCGATGGAACCGGAGGACCGGTTACTCTCACCCGATGGTTTGAACAAATGGAGACCGTTTTTAACACAAGCGGTTGTCGAGACCAAGATGAGGTCAAGTTTTCCACCCTCACTTTCACCGGCATTGCTCTCTCGTGGTGGAACACGTATGTACAATTGGTGGGAAGCGATGAAGCCCACACACTCTCTTGGACCGAATTAAGAGAAAGAATGATCACCGAATACTTCCCGCGCGACGAGACTCGAAGGCTCGAGCAGGGTCTAAGGAATTTAAAAACGGTCGGGAACGACCTCGAAGCTTATAATCAACGGTTTACCGAACTAGTCACAATGTGTCCAAATATCATGACTCCCGAATCCCTAAGAGTCGAACTTTACATGGATGGCCTTCCTAAGAGCATTCAACACAGGGTAATGACACCTCGACCCACTAACCTACAAGAGGCTTTAACAATGGCCCGCCATACTTTAGACACGGCGAATGAAATGGAAACGCCGGCACCAATGGTCGAGAACCAATCGAGCGGCAATAAAAGAACATGGGAAGCCTCTCAATCAAGCAACCACAACCACAACAACCTCTCCAAGAAGCCTTTCGCCTCCAACGACAAGAAAGGCTATACCGGAAAACTACCTTTTTGTAACGAATGCCGCAAGCATCACTTTGAAGGATGTGGCAGGTTCCGCCACCGGTGCCAAGGAAGTGGTCACATCGCCAAACATTGTGGAAGTGCCACCCCCATCACTCAAAAGGGACCCAACCCACGAAAGTTGGTCACTTGCTACGCATGTGGCCAAACGGGTCATTTTAGGAATGAATGCCCAAATAAGAAAATCAACCCCAACGCACGCCGTTGAACTTTCAACATCAACGCCTAGGATGCCCGAGACGACGATGGACTAGTCACCGGTACGTTTCTTCACAACAAACCGTATGTTTCATACTTATTCGATTCAATTACCGCTAGACGTTTTACAACCAAGACTTTGACTTGTACTCATTACATTCCACCTTTTTCCCTTAGATACTACTTAGGCAATTTAAGCGACCAACGGAAAGATATTGTGTGTCTATAAATTCTATCGGAGGATATACGTTAAGAATATTGACTTGACACCTATAGAACTAGGGAGCTCAGAACCTATTCGTTAAGGAGAAATTGTTTCCCTACAACTAGGTATAGATTATTGTGAACTAAATAATTTTCGGTTGAAAACCGATACCCTCTTCCTCGTATCCATGACCACCTGATTACTTGCATGAATCCCGTGTGCATTCCAAAACGACCTCCGTTCCGGTTATCATCAATTGGGGGTTAAGGGAGACGATGTCTCCTAAGCCATTTCCGAACTCGCAACGTTAGTTGTAAATCTCTCTTAGTACCGTTTGATTTATTTAGGACTCCGTCCGTATTCATGAACCTCCTAAACCACGTATGCAACTTATCTAGACAAATCTGTTATCGTATTTATAGATGACATCTTAACTTATTTAAGTAAAGAAGGAAAACGAACAACATCATCATCTTACGCTCGAACTTTTGAGAAAAGAGCAACTTTATACCAAATTCTCCGAGTGAGAATTTCTGTTGAACGAAGTCCAATTTTCTAGACCATGATGTTAATGGTCAAGGCATTACAATCAATCTCGAAATCAAGCCACATGTAATCAGGAAACTCTCCCAACTCAGACTTGTATTCGTAAAAATCTTAGATCTCACCGGTTGTTACCGAAGATTCATTTCTGACTTTTCTCGTGTTACACAACTTTAAACCTCTTCATGTCTGAGCCTTGAACGTGATTCTTCACACCAACCTTCCTAGCTAAATTCGTATAGCACTAGATGGAACTCAAACATGGAAATATTTCTACTTGAACGCCGAAAGGCATACTCTCTCGACTCAAAATCAACGTAACTAAAATTCGTTATTTTGCGCGAAGAATTCGAATACTAAATTGTGGATCCGATCAACTTTCTCGTCATCACGTACCACACTACATACCTATGTTATTTCACCGTTACCGTCTGATATTACTGGAATTTAAGGTAACACACAATCCAACGATACTTCACTCTTCTTTGACTTAACGCCCTTGCGTTGCTGATAATCGTCCAACCATTATTCAACCCCGAACTATACAATTACGTGTACTACCTCGTTTCTCTTTCAGACTTCAACTTTTGACAACTAGAGGCACGTTATGGCAACCCCGAGATGTAACCTCATCCTATTCTAAGTCCTCATTTCACTCCTATCTTTATCGCTCGCATTTCCGTTTAAGGAAACTCCTTGTAACATTTCTCCATGGATAGAGAAACTCTTCATATTACAATAGTATTCGCCACGAGGGTGAATAGTTCTAACGAACATTTTCGAACCCTAACTAACTTGTTCAAACGTATATTAAGAGATTCTATTCCAACACGGTGCATCTTTGTCAATTATCACGTATCGAAATACTCGTTTCACTTCTAGTTTTGCAAGAAACCTCGGAGACCCGCTTAGACATGAGTACCGCGTACCACCCACAAACTGACGAACCGAGCAAACGAACGATTTACGTCTTGGAAAGACATGTCACAAACTCGTATTGTCACCTTTAGTAGATCACTCTTACAACAGTAGATACCACTCGTGTGTTCACACGCACTTTCCGAAACCCTATATGACCGCTAATGTCATACCCCTGTTCATTTAACCAAAGCATCAACCACCGAAATCTGAACTCCATCAAGAAACAACAATTGAGATCGTTCAAGTCCGAGAAGGGCTCGAGACAACCCATTGTCGCCAGAAGAGTTATACCAAACTTAGATGAAAACCTCACCAAACCCAGTGTGTAACCGCGTAATATTGAGAAACCGCACCTTGGAAGGGTGTAATCCATTTTGGGAAATCGAGAAAGGCTATATCCGCAATATTGAACCTTTTGAAACCTTGGGGCGTATTGGAACCGCTTCCTACCGTTTAGAACTTCCGACTCAATTAAGTTTCCGTTTACCCTACATTTCGTGTAACAAACTTAGAAACGTGTCCTGCGGAACAGGAACGTGCAATCCTGCTAGATACATCAACTATCGATGACAAACTACTCTTCATAGGAAAACCAGTTGAAACCAGGGATCGTAAAAACCAAACCTTAATACAACGTAAAATCCCGACTATCTGAAATCATGAAAATGTCCAAGGACGTATCCTCACTTACTTATAGCATTGACAACGAAAGGTCTCGAGCAAGAGACATCGACTATTACTTCCAACTAAATTTCGGGACGAAATTTCTTTTGAGGTGTGGATAATGTAACATCCCGCGTTTTTCCGTTAAATTTATTTTTAACACCGTTTTTTTTTATATAATAATATCTTTCGTATTTAAATTCGTCGACTCCGTTGACGAACGTTCATAATATTCTCGTTATTTAATTATAACATCACTCGTTTACTCTAACGTTTTAAAATATTTCGTTTGGTTAATTCCCGCACCCGACAACAAACTTGAGGGACTAGTTTCGCCAAGGTACCAAACATTTGACTAGGTCAAATGGTCAACACCTCCTCTTATCCACTCATTTCACCTCCCACTTTCTTTTTTTCTTTTCTCTCCACCATTTTTGAACTCAAAACACCCATTCACTAAATTCATCATCTATTTCCATTCAAGCAATCAAACATCAAAACAAATTATATATTCGTGATCCTCTCTTCATCCTCTTCGATTTGGTACCAATTTCATCACATTTGGGTAACATTTCTAAATCACTAGATTTCTTTAAATTCATGTTCTTGACTTAAAAGTGTGTTAATTAGTGTCTATGGCTCATTGTGATGTTGTGTATGTAATTTGTATGCTCGATTTGTTGTTTTTGGTGTAACTAGCTTGAAAATGAAAAATGCATGCTTAATCTTTGATTTTGAATGATCATATGTTGCTTAATTGTTAAAGTTCATGTATTAAATGTGTTACTAGCATCATTAGCTTCAATTTGATGTGTAGGTTGATTAAGAAAACTTCAAAAACATGATTATTGATGTTGAGATGTTTGACTAGGGTTTGATAGTTCTTGACATGAATTTTTGGATGCTTGAATGCGATGAAATGTTAATTGTTAGTGTTTAGTAGTAATGTATGCTTCATTACCTTCAAAACGGCATATCACATGTGTGAATTGGATTCCCGAAACTTAAAATGCATTTGATGAACTTGAAACTTTGAAAATGGATTCTTAATGATCACTTGACAGAAAATTGGTTATTGAAATTGATGTTTTTGTTTGATGAAACGTGTTTAGTTGTTTTCCTTGTCAAATTACCTTTCCAACGATATATAGTATGCATTTTGGATGTTTTCGGTTCATAAAATATGTTAATTTGAGTTTTGGTTCGTGACTTGGTCTATTTTTCTGCAAACAGCAAAAATTCCAGGTATGCGCGCCGCGCAAAACAGAAATCCCAGATATTTGCCCCCTTTAGTTGAGTTCTGACCCGAATTTACACTAGGGTGCGCGCCGCGCAACCCATAGCACGCCGCGCATATGCCCAGCTCATTTTTTGTTTTTATTTTTCCTTTCACAAAATGTTTCCCGCTTAACCGTAACTCCGATTAACATGAAACTTGGCCATTCTGCTCATAAATGATTTCTCATCATGGGAAAATTGTCGGATACCCGACCCGACCCCGTTGACCTTGACTTTGACCAAAGTCAAACTTAACCAAACAATTATACGATCGTTCTAACATGCTTAATTACTTGTATCGTGCATGAAACTTGACTAATTGATTCACATGCTACATAATCGAGTTGTAACGAGCCATAGGACTAATTGAACATCTTTGACCGTTTGTGTTTACCGTTATTGATATAACCTATATGTTTAGGCCAAGACTAGCTTTGTCTTTGCACGCGTTTACTTGTTGAAGTACTTTATTAACTCTTGCACGCAAGGTGAGATCATAGTCCCACTTTTACTCTTTTTGAACTTATATTTGGGATGAGAAAACATAAACGATTCTTTTGAACTAAGTGAACACAAGAACGGGAAAACAAACATTCTACATACGAGTTTAGAACAAAAATCCTCAATTCGATTATCATTAGTTACACTTGACGGGTGTAAGCGAGAACTTATGTTATATGGCCATATGGGTTGACAACCCTCATCTTTGACGGTTCGCTACCGTCTACAGATGAAATATATTTTCGAGAATCAGTGTTTGTTCTAGCACTATGGATGGGGTATACAATGGATGGAATGTTAAGCTTTGATAATTGGGTGCTCGTGAATATTAACTTTTAGAATGTATTACTATTATTTCAACTTTTCAAACCTTGTGGTTCAACTTACTTACTTTTACTCACTTACTTACTTAAACCTATGATTTCACCAACGTTTTCGTTGACAGATTTCTATGTTTTTCTCAGGGCTTGCACGATATGTGAAACATGCTTCCGCTTACTATTTGATACTTGCATTGGATGTCGAGTATACATGCATTTCATGGAGCGTCTTTTGACTTTACTTTAAACCGTGTCGTCTAGATTTCATTTGTACTTATAACCTTGTAACTTAACTTTTGGTTGAACAATTCTTGTAAACTTTGGAAACAATCTTTATTTTGAAATGAAGGCGACATATTTTGGTCAAACGTTGTCATAAAGACTTATGACCAGGTGATGGGACCCATGTAGACGACGCCGTCACTTGACGATTTGTCGGGGTCGTTACAAGTGGTATCAGAGCCTTGGTTGTAGGGATTTAGAGTTCATTTGTGTCCACCCCGAGTCATAGGTGAATCTAGACTACAACCGGCATATAGACTGAAGTAGGAATTACTTGACTATTTGTGCATTTATACTCGAACTCTTCTATTATATCTAACTCGTATTCGATCTTGATCTTACGTTGATAAATTTTGTTGACGCGCCACCTTGACTTTATAAAGTAATGTTAAATGCACATGTAAATCAGGGTAATATAATTTCTGGGATTATATTACGGTGATTCACATGGACGTTCCGACATTATGACGTAAAGAATTTAAGGCGAGTCAAGGAAAAATTTCCTCTCTATCCTTATTCCATACTCCGGTTAGTATTGTTGAAAATACTAACCAACGATATTCTTGTGTCATGAAGGAACAATGGCTCACCAAGGTCAACACAATACTCCTCTCGAAACCCGAGAACAAGCTCTTCAACGAATGATAACCACCGCCGTGGGTACGGCCGTGGCCGATCACTTTTCTAACAACAACAATCATGGAACCGGTAATTCAAACGAAGGTTGCTCCTACAAGAACTTCATGAAGTACAATCCTTCCACTTTCGATGGAACCGGAGGACCGGTTACTCTCACCCGATGGTTTGAACAAATGGAGACCGTTTTTAACACAAGCGGTTGTCGAGACCAAGATGAGGTCAAGTTTTCCACCCTCACTTTCACCGGCATTGCTCTCTCGTGGTGGAACACGTATGTACAATTGGTGGGAAGCGATGAAGCCCACACACTCTCTTGGACCGAATTAAGAGAAAGAATGATCACCGAATACTTCCCGCGCGACGAGACTCGAAGGCTCGAGCAGGGTCTAAGGAATTTAAAAACGGTCGGGAACGACCTCGAAGCTTATAATCAACGGTTTACCGAACTAGTCACAATGTGTCCAAATATCATGACTCCCGAATCCCTAAGAGTCGAACTTTACATGGATGGCCTCCCTAAGAGCATTCAACACAGGGTAATGACACCTCGACCCACTAACCTACAAGAGACTTTAACAATGGCCCGCCATACTTTAGACACGGCGAATGAAATGGAAACGCCGGCACCAATGGTCGAGAACCAATCGAGCGGCAATAAAAGAACATGGGAAGCCTCTCAATCAAGCAACCACAACCACAACAACCTCTCCAAGAAGCCTTTCGCCTCCAACGACAAGAAAGGCTATACCGGAAAACTACCTTTTTGTAACGAATGCCGCAAGCATCACTTTGAAGGATGTGGCAGGTTCCGCCACCGGTGCCAAGGAAGTGGTCACATCGCCAAACATTGTGGAAGTGCCACCCCCATCACTCAAAAGGGACCCAACCCACGAAAGTTGGTCACTTGCTACGCATGTGGCCAAACGGGTCATTTTAGGAATGAATGCCCAAATAAGAAAATCAACCCCAACGCACGCCGTTGAACTTTCAACATCAACGCCTAGGATGCCCGAGACGACGATGGACTAGTCACGGGTACGTTTCTTCACAACAAACCGTATGTTTCATACTTATTCGATTCAATTACCGCTAGACGTTTTACAACCAAGACTTTGACTTGTACTCATTACATTCCACCTTTTTCCCTTAGATACTACTTAGGCAATTTAAGCGACCAACGGAAAGATATTGTGTGTCTATAAATTCTATCGGAGGATATACGTTAAGAATATTGACTTGACACCTATAGAACTAGGGAGCTCAGAACCTATTCGTTAAGGAGAAATTGTTTCCCTACAACTAGGTATAGATTATTGTGAACTAAATAATTTTCGGTTGAAAACCGATACCCTCTTCCTCGTATCCATGACCACCTGATTACTTGCATGAATCCCGTGTGCATTCCAAAACGACCTCCGTTCCGGTTATCATCAATTGGGGGTTAAGGGAGACGATGTCTCCTAAGCCATTTCCGAACTCGCAACATTAGTTGTAAATCTCTCTTAGTACCGTTTGATTTATTTAGGACTCCGTCCGTATTCATGAACCTCCTAAACCACGTATGCAACTTATCTAGACAAATCTGTTATCGTATTTATAGATGACATCTTAACTTATTTAAGTAAAGAAGGAAAACGAACAACATCACCATCTTACGCTCGAACTTTTGAGAAAAGAGCAACTTTATACCAAATTCTCCGAGTGAGAATTTCTGTTGAACGAAGTCCAATTTTCTAGACCATGATGTTAATGGTCAAGGCATTACAATCAATCTCGAAATCAAGCCACATGTAATCAGGAAACTCTCCCAACTCAGACTTGTATTCGTAAAAATCTTAGATCTCACCGGTTGTTACCGAAGATTCATTTCTGACTTTTCTCGTGTTACACAACTTTAAACCTCTTCATGTCTGAGCCTTGAACGTGATTCTTCACACCAACCTTCCTAGCTAAATTCGTATAGCACTAGATGGAACTCAAACATGGAAATATTTCTACTTGAACGCCGAAAGGCATACTCTCTCGACTCAAAATCAACGTAACTAAAATTCGTTATTTTGCGCGAAGAATTCGAATACTAAATTGTGGATCCGATCAACTTTCTCGTCATCACGTACCACACTACATACCTATGTTATTTCACCGTTACCGTCTGATATTACTGGAATTTAAGGTAACACACAATCCAACGATACTTCACTCTTCTTTGACTTAACGCCCTTGCGTTGCCGATAATCGTCCAACCATTATTCAACCCCGAACTATACAATTACGTGTACTACCTCGTTTCTCTTTCAGACTTCAACTTTTGACAACTAGAGGCACGTTATGGCAACCCCGAGATGTAACCTCATCCTATTCTAAGTCCTCATTTCACTCCTATCTTTATCGCTCGCATTTCCATTTAAGGAAACTCCTTGTAACATTTCTCCATGGATAGAGAAACTCTTCATATTACAATAGTATTCGCCACGAGGGTGAATAGTTCTAACGAACATTTTCGAACCCTAACTAACTTGTTCAAACGTATATTAAGAGATTCTATTCCAACACGGTGCATCTTTGTCAATTATCACGTATCGAAATACTCGTTTCACTTCTAGTTTTGCAAGAAACCTCTGAGACCCGCTTAGACATGAGTACCGTGTACCACCCACAAACTGACGAACCGAGCAAACGAACGATTTACGTCTTGGAAAGACATGTCACAAACTCGTATTGTCACCTTTAGTAGATCACTCTTACAACAGTAGATACCACTCGTGTGTTCACACGCACTTTCCGAAACCCTATATGACCGCTAATGTCATACCCCTGTTCATTTAACCAAAGCATCAACCACCGAAATCTGAACTCCATCAAGAAACAACAATTGAGATCGTTCAAGTCCGAGAAGGGCTCGAGACAACCCATTGTCGCCAGAAGAGTTATACCAAACTTAGATGAAAACCTCACCAAACCCAGTGTGTAACCGCGTAATATTGAGAAACCGCACCTTGGAAGGGTGTAATCCATTTTGGGAAATCGAGAAAGGCTATATCCGCAATATTGAACCTTTTGAAACCTTGGGGCGTATTGGAACCGCTTCCTACCGTTTAGAACTTCCGACTCAATTAAGTTTCCATTTACCCTACATTTCGTGTAACAAACTTAGAAACGTGTCCTGCGGAACAGGAACGTGCAATCCTGCTAGATACATCAACTATCGATGACAAACTACTCTTCATAGGAAAACCAGTTGAAACCAGGGATCGTAAAAACCAAACCTTAATACAACGTAAAATCCCGACTATCCGAAATCATGAAAATGTCCAAGGACGTATCCTCACTTACTTATAGCATTGACAACGAAAGGTCTCGAGCAAGAGACATCGACTATTACTTCCAACTAAATTTCGGGACGAAATTTCTTTTGAGGTGTGGATAATGTAACATCCCGCGTTTTTCCGTTAAATTTATTTTTAACACCGTTTTTTTTTATATAATAATATCTTTCGTATTTAAATTCGTCGACTCCGTTGATGAACGTTCATAATATTCTCGTTATTTAATTATAACATCACTCGTTTACTCTAACGTTTTAAAATATTTCGTTTGGTTAATTCCCGCACCCGACAACAAACTTGAGGGACTAGTTTCGCCAAGGTACCAAACATTTGACTAGGTCAAATGGTCAACACCTCCTCTTATCCACTCATTTCACCTCCCACTTTCTTTTTTTCTTTTCTCTCCACCATTTTTGAACTCAAAACACCCATTCACTAAATTCATCATCTATTTCCATTCAAGCAATCAAACATCAAAACAAATTATATATTCGTGATCCTCTCTTCATCCTCTTCGATTTGGTACCAATTTCATCACATTTGGGTAACATTTCTAAATCACTAGATTTCTTTAAATTCATGTTCTTGACTTAAAAGTGTGTTAATTAGTGTCTATGGCTCATTGTGATGTTGTGTATGTAATTTGTATGCTCGATTTGTTGTTTTTGGTGTAACTAGCTTGAAAATGAAAAATGCATGCTTAATCTTTGATTTTGAATGATCATATGTTGCTTAATTGTTAAAGTTCATGTATTAAATGTGTTACTAGCATCATTAGCTTCAATTTGATGTGTAGGTTGATTAAGAAAACTTCAAAAACATGATTATTGATGTTGAGATGTTTGACTAGGGTTTGATAGTTCTTGACATGAATTTTTGGATGCTTGAATGCCATGAAATGTTAATTGTTAGTGTTTAGTAGTAATGTATGCTTCATTACCTTCAAAACGGCATATCACATGTGTGAATTGGATTCCCGAAACTTAAAATGCATTTGATGAACTTGAAACTTTGAAAATGGATTCTTAATGATCACTTGACGGAAAATCGGTTATTGAAATTGATGTTTTTGTTTGATGAAACGTGTTTAGTTGTTTTCCTTGTCAAATTACCTTTCCAACGATATATAGTATGCATTTTGGATGTTTTCGGTTCATAAAATATGTTAATTTGAGTTTTGGTTCGTGACTTGGTCTATTTTTCTGCAAACAGCAAAAATTCCAGGTATGCGCGCCGTGCAACCTCAGCGCGCCGCGCAAAACAGAAATCCCAGATATTTGCCCCCTTTAGTTGAGTTCTGACCCGAATTTACACTAGGGTGCGCGCCGCGCAACCCATAGCACGCCGCGCATATGCCCAGCTCATTTTTTGTTTTTATTTTTCCTTTCACAAAATGTTTCCCGCTTAACCGTAACTCCGATTAACATGAAACTTGGCCATTCTTCTCATAAATGATTTCTCATCATGGGAAAATTGTCGGATACCCGACCCGACCCCGTTGACCTTGACTTTGACCAAGTTTGACTTTTAGTCAAACTTAACCAAACAATTATACGATCGTTCTAACATGCTTAATTACTTGTATCGTGCATGAAACTTGACTAATTGATTCACATGCTACATAATCGAGTTGTAACGAGCCATAGGACTAATTGAACATCTTTGACCGTTTGTGTTTACCGTTATTGATATAACCTATATGTTTAGGTCAAGACTAGCTTTGTCTTTGCACGCGTTTACTTGTTGAAGTACTTTATTAACTCTTGCACGCAAGGTGAGATCATAGTCCCACTTTTACTCTTTTTGAACTTATATTTGGGATGAGAAAACATAAACGATTCTTTTGAACTAAGTGAACACAAGAACGGGAAAACAAACATTCTACATACGAGTTTAGAACAAAAATCCTCAATTCGATTATCATTAGTTACACTTGACGGGTGTAAGCGAGAACTTATGTTATATGGCCATATGGGTTGACAACCCTCATCTTTGACGGTTCGCTACCGTCTACAGATGAAATATATTTTCGAGAATCAGTGTTTGTTCTAGCACTATGGATGGGGTATACAATGGATGGAATGTTAAGCTTTGATAATTGGGTGCTCGTGAATATTAACTTTTAGAATGTATTACTATTATTTCAACTTTTCAAACCTTGTGGTTCGACTTACTTACTTTTACTCACTTACTTACTTAAACCTATGATTTCACCAACGTTTTCGTTGACAGATTTCTATGTTTTTCTCAGGGCTTGCACGATATGTGAAACATGCTTCCGCTTACTATTTGATACTTGCATTGGATGTCGAGTATACATGCATTTCATGGAGCGTCTTTTAACTTTACTTTAAACCGTGTCGTCTAGATTTCATTTGTACTTATAACCTTTTAACTTAACTTTTGGTTGAACAATTCTTGTAAACTTTGGAAACAATCTTTATTTTGAAATGAAGGCGACATATTTTGGTCAAACGTTGTCATAAAGACTTATGACTAGGTGATGGGACCCATGTAGACGACGCCGTCACTTGACGATTTGTCGGGGTCGTTACACGAATCACCAATACTTTGCTAAGATCTTCCGTCTCAAGTTGCATAATCTCTTCATGGTTCTCTTGAATAGCTGCTGATCTGAGCGGGGCTATTTCAATTTCTTCCTCCGTTTCTTCCATCTCTTCCTCAATTTCTTCAACTTCCATTTCCTCCTCAGATTCTTCCTCTTCCTCTATTTCTTCTTCGGGATCCTCTTCTTCCATTTCAGGATCTTCATCAGACGGTGGCTCAGGCTGCGTAATGCTCTCTCTGTCTCGATGGCTGATGGTTAAGATTCATCATCGGAAGTGATCCGACTGCTGGAATGTAAACGTCAATTACGGTCCTAGCCGTATTCATGAACGGTCGTCCTAAAATGATAGGGGTATTTAGATCTTCCTTAAGTCCATTACTACCAAATCGGTAGGATACAGGAATTGGTCAACTTTTACCAAGACGTTCTCAACTATGCCTTTGGGATAACGAATTGTATGATTAGCAAGTTGGATCGTCACTTTGGTTGGTAACAAGTCTCCTAGCTCTAATCTCTTAAAAAGAAAGTAAGGCATAAGATTAATGCTTGCTCCTAAATCAGCCAAAGCATGAATGGTTCCAGATTGGTAGATAGAACATGAGAATGTGAATCTTCCCGCATCTCCTAGTTTTGTGGGTAGAGAGTCTCTTAGAAATGTCGTGCATTCTTCACTCAGTGGGATTTTTTTTGGAATCCGGCATCCGTTCCTTTGTAGAGGGAAGTCTTCGAATGTATTTGTTCTGGTTAGGAACTATGGACATCGAGTCCAAGAAATTTTCATCAAGCTTGAAGGTGCCAAGCTTTTCAAGCTTCTCCTTTAGTCTTCTAGGATACGGTAAACAATCTGGATTCATCTTGGACAGCTTCTGTGTGTTGACATTCTTATTCTTTAGCCTTGCTGACCGCCTCCGAGGTACAGGTACTTCCTTCGGTAAGATAGAATCCATTTGTTTAGCTTCCTCTATGTGGGGGTTTTGGATGGTATTACTAGGCAATTTTCCTTATGGCCGAGTTTCAAGTTATTGTGATAACTGTCTGAGCTGCAAATCTAGACTTTTTCAGTAGCGCGAATTGATTTTTCATGAGTGCTTCTGTCTGATCTTGTCTAGATGCAGTTCTCTGATTGAGCTGGTGCAGTCCTTAAATGAACTGGTTCAACTAATCTTCAGTACTCAAGTTAGTTGCTTTCGTAATCAAGTTGGCAGGAAGGTTTTCTTCGGGTACTCGTCCAGTGAGAGGTAATGGTTGATCGTATGTTAACTGATGTTGAGGGTAAGGTGGTTGTCGAAAATGAGGTTGGAATGGTTGGTTGTTCTTTTGTAACTGTTTATTCCTGGTTTGGTTATATCCAGAATTTTGGGACGGGCAGGGTATTGTACGTAATAGACTGATCCATCAGGGTTATCATACTCAACGTAGTAATCTTCAATAGGTTGTGGGTTGGTACAGTTTATACAGGCCTGAGCCTGATTAACCTGCTGCGGTTGCGTCTTCAATTCTCCGAGTTGTTTAGCTAGAGATTCCATCTTATCCGTGAGGGATTTAATGGCCCCTGTTTGATTGTTTAGTGCGGAGAGAGGTGTAAATGATGAAAGGTTTTCACCACTGTTCCAGTCATGATGATGCATTGTCATATTTTCGAGCATTTCCATGCATCGTCTGCTCTTTGATTCATCAGATTCCCTTGAGCTGCTGCATCGATCGTCATCCTATGATTTACCGTAAGACCATTGTAGAAGGTGCAGATTTGGGTTGACTTCTCCAATTGGTGGTTCGGGCATTTCTTCAGTAAGGTTTTGAATCGCTCCCATGCGTTGTACAGAGATTCATCACAATTTTGACGAAAATTAATGATGTCATTTTTAAGCTTGGTTTGCTTGGATGGAGGGAAAAATTTGGTTAAGAATTTAGTATCCATCTCTGTCTATGTGGTGATGGAATCATTCTCCAGTCCTTTAAACCACGGAGGCGCATGATGAGTGAGAGAATAGGGGAACACGTATAGACAGAATATATCTTGACCCACTCCTTGCTGTTTGTAGGAGTTCGAAAGAGAGAAGAACTTGTCAAGGTGAGAGTTAGGATCATCGTTTGGTAATCAATGAAATTGACAGCAATTTTGGATAAGCTGCAAAATGTGATGTTTTAACTCGAACGAGTGACGTTGGATTTCTGGGTATCTGATTGGTCCTCCTCGTCCTTCAATCGAGGGTTTGGTATTTTCAGCAAGGGTGACTCGTAGCGCCATTTGATTAAGCTCTCTGAGTCTTCTTTCCTTACGTGCAGTAGATATAATAGATTTTGGATCAGGTGTATATAGCAACTTTCCTAGTCTGGATCGAGTGTGGGTCATACACTAGGTATGCCGTAAATTTCAGATATGGAAACCAAAAAGAAGGATTCTAAAAAGGCCCAACTTTTTCTAAGCTAAGCTAGTCCTAAGGTAATTCTAAAGTGAGTCCTAAAGTTAATCTAAGGCAATCTAATCTAAGCTACAGTTAGTCCTAAAGTTAGTCTAAGGCAATCTAAACTAAGGTTAATTATTTTTTGTGGGTTTAATTTTTGGTTCTTGCTGCAAATTCCACTACTATTTTGACAACAGAGCTTCACAAAAACTATTCAACAAACCCAGTGGCCAGACCGACTATGGAGAGGCAGGATCCTTTTGGTTCCAATATAATTGGAAACTGTTCAAAAAATCCAACAATCAAGTCCGTGTATAATTGTCTTTCTTAGACACTACTAAATGCTTGCGAATAACTTCGATAGAAGCAGTATTGCCTGATACCAGTGGTCCCCGGCAGTGGCGCCAAAAACTAGGTTCCCTACTGATATGGCCAAAATGGACGGTTATATATTAGTGTGAAGTGTCGTCAGGATGCACGCCATCAGTCGAGGTCTCCCAGCGGGGATGTACCTGTGTTTTAAATTTATAAGATAGGGGCCTAAATCTACTACTCCTTAGGGTGAGTAAGGAAGTATGACTTAGGGTCATTTTTTAAGGAAGTCTACAGAATCGAACCTAAAACCTAACAAAAATAACTAATAAGGTGTAGTTGTGTTTCTATTTTGGGTTTTCTAATTTTCTAAAGGATAAAATAAATACAGATAGGTAAAATTTGTATTTCAGATAAGTTTAAAGATGCACATGCTATGATTTTGTTGGTTACATTACTGAGTTGTGTAATGATGGCTCATGGATAGTTGATAACCCTTTATCCATTATATTGGTCCTGCCGCCCCTGTCAGAGGACTCACATGTCACTGGGCATAATGTATGCGGTAGGCTTGAAGATTCTGAATTAGCAGCAACGCCTCTTTCCTCGATGCCAGAGTAACACATCTCTTTGTTAACACTAGACGGCTCTTTTATTATGAGCGACCCGATAAGGCAGCGCATTAATCTATCCACTTGGCCCAAACTTTCTTAAACATAAGCTAAAGTAGTGGGTATCCCTTATCTGAGAGACATGATATGTTTCCGACGCTTTCGTTAATGATTGGTTTGTAAAGATCAGTTAGGTCCTTATTTAAAAGCAACCAACCATAAAGGAACGTCATGTCCAGACAGTAGTCTCCATGTAAATGTTTGGTTATCCTAACAGTTCCAATCCTTTGTGGGTTTAAACAAACAGTTCCTATTACTAAAGAATCCCTCGAACAGGGTGCAATGTCTGAGACCGCGTTATGGTGCAATGTACTCTTCAACAGTGAGGTCGTTTCCATGGCCATACGTAGCAGAGGTATAGAGTACTACAACCGTTGTGCATCCTCGATATACGTACTATGTTTACATGCATAGTAACTACTCTAGCATAGCCTGAGGCCAGCCTTGTACTCCTAGTATCAATTTGGATTTCCATTACGAAAGAACCTCTGTCGAAATTCGTAGGGTAGGTTACCTAACTACAACCGTTGTATCTTACCAAGGGGTGACACAGATAGTGTACTCTAAATCGGGGTTCGCAACTTCCCAATCACAGAGCCGATAACCACGTTCTATTATTCGGAAAAGAGGTTGAGTGTAATCATAATTGGAAAGCACCTCAACAATATCTCATTACACAATTTGTATATTCAGACAGCGTAACAACTACATCAAGCATGCACAAAATATAACTACTCGCTAATCATGGCAATAATATCATCTATAAAAGTAATAATAAAAGACATTATAACAAGATATAGTCAAGACAAGAGTACCAGTATATTAATCGAGTTCCGAAAGTACAAAAGTGACAACTCCGACTCTAGACAGCTTCTTAGTACAATCTTCGGCATTCGCCTCCCAGTATTTAATTTACCGCTCGGAGGTGATGAAATGTCCCGTTCATATCGATTATAAACATTTCATATGAATTGGTTTCGTTGCGAGGTTTTGACCTCTATATGCGACGTTTTTCAAAGACTGCATTCGATTTTAAAAACAAACCATAACCTTTATTTTATCGATAAAGGTTTAAAACATAATGTAGATTATGAAGTAATGATAATCTAAATTATAACGTTTTACACACGACCATTTCATAATGGTTTACAATAATATTACACATCGATTTAAATCTCCGAATGCAGTTTTTAAACAATATATTACAAGCATGCTGACTCCAATTCTTGTCCTTAATTTAGCATGCAACAGTGGAAGCTCTTAACAATCACCTAAGAATAAACATGCTTAATACGTCAACAAAATGTTGGTGAGTTATAGGTTTAACCTATATATTTCAAATTATAATAATAGACCACAAGATTTCATTTTTCTTAATAATGTACAGGTCTGCTCACTGCTGTAAAAATTCATTCATATGATGATCACCTGGTAACCGACATTAACAAAAATGCATCTAGCATATCCCCAAACATATAAACCTCAAAGTACTAAAGCAGTTCGAATTCTCTGACTGGGGCTAATCAAAGCCCATAGATCTATCTTTAGGATTCGCGTTAATTAGTGGACTGGTTCACTAATTCTTAGGTTACAAGCTAAACAAAAGGGATACGAGGTATAATAAATCAATCATAGAATTTAGTTCAAGTACTTGTGTCTATTTTGTAAAATACTTTCAAAACTGCATGTATTCTCATCCTAAAATATTAGATAGTAAAAATGGGACTATAACTCACTTTCACAGATTTTTCCTTCATCGGAAAATAACACTTGGCCAATGGTCGATTCACGAACCTATAACAAATATATACATATATATCAAAGTATGATTAAAATATATTCATAGCATTTTTTATTATGCGTTGATGATTTAAGTTGTTAAATTAGCTGTCCAACATTAGTAGTCCACAATTAGTAGTCTACAGTTAGTAGTACATAAATAAATCAATATAGTATATTTCTCGAATCAATCCACGACCCAGTGTATACAAGTCTCAGACTCGATCACAACTCAAAGTATATATATTATTTTGGAATCAACCTCAACCCTGTATGGCTAACTCTATGGTCTATCAAGATTACATAATATATGTTAGAATACATGTATAAAACAATATAATTTAGGTAAGTTATGGTTAGTATAGATTTGTTGCAAATTTCACGTAGTAAAACAAACAAAAATATCCAATTTTGTTTTACCCATAATTTCTTCGTTTTAAATCATTTTTGAGTGAATCAAGTTGCTATGGTTTCGTATTGAACTTGACTTTATGAAAATAAATAGAAAAGTGATGGTTTATAGTCGGAGTTACAGGTTACAAGTCATTTTTGTAAGAGGTAGTCATTTCAGTCGAAAGAACGACGTCTAGATAACTATTTTGAAAAACATACTTCCACTTTGAGTTTAACCATGATTTTTGGATATGGTTTCATGTTCATATGAAATGTCATTTTCTCAGAAGAACAACTTTTAAATCAAAGTTTATCATTGTTTTTAATTATCCAACCCAAAACAGCCCCCGGTTTTACTACGACGGCGTATGTCCGATTTTACGGTGTTCTTCATGTTTCCATGTTTTAAATCATTAAGTTAGAATATCATATAGATATAGAACATGTGTTTAGTTGATTTTAAAAGTTAAGTTAGAAGGATTAACTTTGTTTGCGAAAAAGTTTAGAATTAACTAAACTATGTTCTAGTGATTACAAGTTTAAATCTTCGAATAAGATAGTTATATATATATATATATATATATATATATATATATATATATATATATATATATATGAATCGAATGATGTTATGAACATCATTACTACCTCAAGTATAGTAGGTAAACCTACTGGAAATGATTAGAAAATAAATTGAGCTTCAAAGGATCTTTGATGGCTTGGAAGTTCTTGAAGTAGGATCATGACACAAAAACAAGTTCAAGTTAGATTACTACTTAAATTAAGATAGTTATGTTTATAGAAATTGAACCAAAGCTCGAATATGATTCTTACCTTTGATTTAGAATGAAAACCTACTGAGATTAACAAAAGTTTCTTGATCTTGGATGATTACTTGGAATGGATTTGAAAGCTTGGAAGTAATCTTGTAAGTTTGAAAGATTTCATGAAGTGTTCTTGAATGGTTGTTTTTATGATGATTAAAGCTTGTAATTGAAGCTAAAAGATGGAGAAAATGCTTGAAGATGATCAAGTATGAATTTAGGAGTATTTTGAGAAAGAATTGGGATTGTAAGTATGAGAAAATGGAATGAAGAAATGGTGTGCATGCATAAAAACATTTTTAGTTGTTATAAAGAAAAAAGATTCTTAAGTTTGTTTTTTTGCTAAATAATTCATGCTACTTGATAAATGGTTAGTTCCATATGTTCCTTAATCATTTAAGGCTGCTAAGGAGCATATTTTTATTGGTATACACTAATAGTAAATACATCTAGAAGCTGGGTATTGTACGAGTACGAATATGGATGAATACGAGTAGAATTGTTGATGAAAATGAATGAGAATGTAATTGTTACCAACTTTGATTAGTATGAGTGTTTTGATATGTGTCTTGAAGTCTTCTAAAAGTGTATTAATACATCTTAATACACTACATGTATATTCATTTTAATTGAGTCGTTAAGTCATCGTTAGACGTTACATGTAAGTGTTTTTTTGAAACCTTTAAGTTAACGATCTTCTTAAATGTAGTTAACCCATTGTTTATTATATATAATGAGATGTTAAATTATCATGATAACATGGTGTATGAATATATCTTAATACGATATATATATTAAAACGTCATTACAACGATAATCATTACATATATAACTTGTTTCGAAATCCTTGAGTTAGTAGTCTTGTTTTACGTACGTAGTTCATTGTTAACACCCTTAATGATATATTTAATTATCATTTTATCATCTTAAACATAGTATATTAATATCTTAATACGATTCATATGTGTTCAGTAATGAAATGTCCCGTTCATATTGATTATAAACATTCCATATTAATTGATTTCGTTGCGAGGTTTTGACCTCTATATGAGACGTTTTTCAAAGACTGCATTCGTTTTTAAAACAAACCATAACCTTTATTTTATCGACAAAGTTTAAAGGACACCACCTAGATTATCAGAAATGATAATCTAAAAATATCACACTTACACACTACCAATACATATTGGTTTACAATATTAATATGTTACAACAAATTAATTTTAAACAATATTATACAAGCATGCTGACTCCAAATCTTGTCCATATATTAGCATGCAATAGCGGAAGCTCTTAATAATCACCTGAGAATAAACATGCTTTAAACGTCAACAAAAAATGTTGGTGAGTTATAGGTTTAACATATATATTTATCAAATCGTAATAATAGACCACAAGATTTCATATTTCAATACACATCCCACACATAGAGATAAAAATCATTCATATGGTGAACACCTGGTAACCGACATTAAAAAGATGCATATAAGAATATCCCCTATTATTCCGGGACATCCGTCAGACATGATAAAACAACATCGAAGTACTAAAGCATCCGCTACAACGGATGGGGTTTGTTGAGCCCAATAGACCTATCTTTAGGATTCGCGTCAATTAGTAGACTGGTTTACTAATTCTTAGGTTACCAAGTAAAAAGGGCATATTCGGCTTCGATCGTTCAACCATAGAAAGTAGTTTCATGTACTTGTGTCTATTTTGTAAATCATTTATAAAACTGCATGTATTCTCATCCCAAAATATTAGATTTTAAAAGTGGGACTATAACTCACTTTCACAGATTTTTACTTCGTCGGGAAGTAAGACTTGGCCACTGGTCGATTCACGAACCTATAAGAAATATGTACATATATATCAAAGTATGTTCAAAATATATTTACAACATTTTTAATACGTTTTAATGTTTTAAGTTTATTAAGTCAGCTTTCCTCGTTAGTAACCTACAACTAGTTGTCCATAGTTAGATGTACAGAAATAAATTGATATATATTATCTTGACCCAATCCACGACCCAGTGTATACACGTCTCAGGCTAGATCACAACTCAAAGTATATATATTTTTGGAATCAACCTCAACCCTGTATAGCTAGCTCCAACATTACTGCATATAGAGTGTCTATGGTTGTTCCAAATAATATATATAGATGGGTCGATATGATATGTCAAAACATTTGCATACGTGTCTATGGTATCCCAAGATTACATAATATATTAGAATATATGTATTATACAATATAAGTTAGCTAGGATATGATTAATATAGATTTGTTACCAATTTTCACGTAGCTACAACAAGTAAAAATATCCAATCTTGTTTTACCCATAACTTCTTCGTTTTAAATCCGTTTTGAGTGATTCGAGTTGCTATGGTTTCATATTGAACTTAAGTTTATGAATATAAACAGAAAAAGTATAAGTTTATAGTCGGAAATACATATTACAAGTCATTTTTGTAAAGGTAGTCATTTCAGTCGAAAGAACGACGTCTAGATGACCATTTTGGAAAACATACTTCCACTTTGAGTTTAACCATGATTTTTAGATATAGTTTCATGTTAATAATAAAAATCATTTTCTCAGAAGAACAAATTTTAAATCCAAGTTTATCATAGTTTTTAATTAACTAACCCAAAATAGCCCGCGGTGTTATTACGACGGCGTATATCCGGTTTTACGGTATTTTTCGTGTTTTCAGGTTTTAAATCATTAAGTTAGCATATCATATAGATATATAACATGTGTTTAGTTTATTTTAAAAGTCAAGTTAGAAGGATTAACTTTTGTTTGCGAACAATTAACTAAACTATGTTCTAGTGATTACAAGTTTAAACCTTCGAATAAGGTAGTTTTATATATATGAATCGAACGATGTTATGAACATCATTACTACCTCAGGTTTTGTGGATAAACCTACTGGAAATGAGAAAAAATAGATCTAGCTTCAAAGGATCCTTGGATGGCTTGAAAGTTCTTGAAGCAAAATCATGACACGAAAACAAGTTCAAGTAAGATTTCCACTCGAAATAAGATTGTTAAAGTTATAGAAATTGAAACAAAGTTTGAATATGAGTATTACCTTATATTAGAAAGATATCTTACTGTAAATAAGAAAGATTTCTTGAGGTTGGATGATTACTCAAAGTGGATTTGCAAGATTGGAAGTAAGCTAGTAAACTTGGAAGTGTTGTTGGTGTGTTCTTGAGTAGTTGTTTTATAACTTGGTTTATGTATGGATTTATGAACTAAATTGAGCTAGATTTTGATGAAGATAATGAAGAACACTTAGAACAATGGAAGAACACTTGAGAGAGAGAGAGTAGTTTGATGCATGTAAGTTGAAAAATGAAAGTGTTTATGGACTACCTAAATCACGTGAATATGGAGGCATCATATAGGCTCCATTAGTTTGTTATTTTGTGAGATATTTCATACTAGATGTTAAATGATGGTTCCCACATGGTTAGGTGACTCACATGGGCTGCTAAGAGCTGATCATTGGAGTGTATATACCAATAGTAAATACATGTAGAAGCTAGGTATTGTACGAGTACGAATACGGGTGCATACGAGTAGAATTGTTGATGAAAATGAATAAGTATATAATTGTAAGCATTTTTGTTAAGTAGAAGTACTTTGATAAGTGTCTTGAAGTCTTTCAAAAGTGTATTAATACATATTAAAACACTACATGTAAATACATGTTAACTGAGTCGTTAAGTCATCGTTAGTCGTTACATGTAAATGTTGTTTTGAAACCTTTAGGTTAACGATCTTGTTAAATGTTGTTAACCCATTGTTTATTATATTTAAAGAGATTTTAAATTGTTACATTATCATTATATTATGATATATAATATATCTTAGTATGATATATATATAGTTAAATGTCGTTACAACGATAATCGTTACATATATGTCTTGATTCGAAATCATTAAGTTAATAGTCTTATTTTTACATATGTAGTTCATTGTTAATACACTTAATGATATATTTACTTATCATTTAACATAATTAACCAAGTGTATCAATATCTTAATATGATTCATATGTACTTAGTAAGACGTTGTTATAACGATAATCGTTATATATATCGTTTTCGAGTTTCTTAATTCAATAGTCTCATTTTTATGTATATAACTCATTGTTAAAATACCTAATGAGATACTTACTTATCATAATATCAGGTTAACTATATATATAACCATATATATGTCATCATATAGTTTTTACAAGTTTTAACGTTCGTGAATCACCGGTCAACTTGGGTGGTCAATTGTCTATATGAAACCTATTTCAATTATTCAAGTCTTAACAAGTTTGATTGTTTAACATGTTGGAAACAGTTAATCATGTAAATAACAATTTCATTAAATATATATAAACATGGAAAAGTTCGGGTCACTACAAGTGTAACGACCCGGAAATTTCCGACCAAATTTAAACCTTAATCTTTTTATGTTTCCGACACGATAAGCAAAAACCCCATTGTTGAGTCTAGAAAGTTTAAAATCTATATTCGGATAATCAGTTACCCTTTGACTATGCTCGACGATTCACGAACAATTAATTGTAAATGTGTAGGTGTGTATATATATATATATATATATATATATATATATATATATATATATATAGTTATAAATATTATTATAAGAACGAATAAAAATTATAATTTAGTTGTGATTTAAATGTCATTAGGTATTATGCTTTAAAGTATCATTATTAATATCATTATTAATAATTATCATTATCCATGTTATTAATATTATTTATTTATCATCATTATTAAATTAAAATAAGTATTATTATAAAACTATCATTTTTAATTTTTATTACTCAAATATTATCATTATTAAAAATTATGATTTTAGTATTAATAATAATAATAATGATAGATTTTATTAATACTCATATATAATTAACTAATATTACAGAATTAATTTGATAATACGAAATTAGATATTTCAGATATATATACACCTATTTAACCACGTATTTCTCTATATCATTATCTGTAACTGTTTTTCCTTGTTTTTATGTGTTTCTTTTCTGTTTACTTGTGATCAATTGTCTGCCTACTTGTATCCTTATATTATGGTCGAATTCTTCACTCTGTTGAAAAACAAAACGTGTTCCAAACATCAATTATAACTGGCTAACTGTGGAATACTGTTTACACAACAATCATTATTCTAATATCTATTACTATATTGAATTACATATATATATAAACATATATACATATGATACTTGGCATTTACATAACACAAACATATATGATCATATTCTTCCCTTTTTGCTTCCATCTCTTGTTGGAACCATCTTTCACCCATCACCATTCGAACACCTACAACCACAAACAAGTACCACTGCTACAAATACCTTTATGTTTTCCAAACCAATCGAATCCACTGTCTTCAACCTCACTTTAAACGATCACCACCTCTTATCATTCCTTCTATATGTTTCCTGTTTTAATCGATACCTTATAAACCTCCATCACCACTAAACAATCACCATCATCAAAACCCACATAGAACACCTTAATTTACTATATATGTCGGAACTAATTAAATGTACAGAACATATATATATATATATATATATATATATATATATATATATATATATATATATATATATATAGATGAATAAATTAAGTGAATATTCAATAGCTGATTACTTACTTAATCAATTGATGAACTGATTTTTCAATCGATTGATAACGGTAAACGATGGTGACAAAGATTGATGATGACGATCGAATAATGATGATGATGAATAGCCGATCTGTTTTATTCCGATGATTTGTAGTTGAATCATTGATCGATTGTAGAATTAAAGACCCTTGAACCCTAATTTGTTCTGTGTTCTGTTCCTGCTACTTCGATCTGTTTCTGGGATATCACAAATAAACCGAACCGTGTGATTTAAAGAAAGGAAATCAGTTGGATACAGAACCCTGTTGGGCCGTAACATTTTTAGGATAGTGGGTCAAGTTCTTTACAGTTGGGCCAAGGATTTCAGATGGGCTGTGTGACTAATCGGGTTAAAAGGAAAAGGGTACTAGGATTACGGGTTAACTTAATTAATCGTGATGATTGTTTCACGAAATATTGTTTGGTTCATTGGTTGGGCAAGTGTTATTGTAACCGAGAGGTCTTGGGTTTGAGTCTCGTTTCGGGCAAATAATTCTTTTTAATGCTCTTAAGGTATTAATTGATATCTTATTGTTATTATTATTATTATTATTGTTATTATTATTATTATTATTATTATTGTCGTTATTATTATTATTATTTGCGTTAGCATTAGTATTATTTTAGCATTTTTAACATAAGTATTATTCTTAATAGTATCATTAGTAAAAAGATAATTATAATTATAATTATAATTATTAGTATTACTAAGTATTATGTATCATTATCCAAAATTATCATTTTCAAAACCAATATTATTAAATTGTTATTAGAAACCACTATTATTATCATTATTAATATTTTTATCATCACAAATGTTATCTTACTATAATTAAAAATATTGTTTTAACAAAAACGATTTATATAAATAAAAACGTATTTAGCATATATAACATAACAAATATTTATACTTTTATTAAAATATATGAATGTATATAATGCAATATATATAAGTTATTGAGATAAAAATCATATCACCGGTAATAACATATGTAATTGTTCGAATACAAATATATGTTTTAATATATATATGAATTATATAGGTTCGTGAATCCGAGGCCAACCTTATACGTGTTCAATGATGTTATATGTATTTTTACTACAAAATACATTAGGTGAGTATATAGTCCCTTTTAAACTTTAAATATTTTTGGGCTGAGAATACATGCGCTGTTTTTTATAAATGATTTACGTTATGGACACAAGTGACTAAAATTACGTTCTACATGGGTTTGAATCAAAAATCCCCTAGCTTGGTAACTTTAACTATTGGTTTATGAACTGGTAGGCGCGAATCCTAAAGATAGATCTATTGGGTTTTACACCCCCACCCAGATGTTGTTCTAGTAAACTAGAAGAACGGGTGTTTAGTACTTCGAGGTTAACGGAACGCACTTGATTCGGTGCACATATTATTATAACTCAGGGGTACACACTCTTGTTAAGGCTAGTTACCGGGTGCCCACTGCTTGGAATGCATTTCATACACTTGCGAGTGTATTATGTTTTTAAATATGAAATCTTGTGGTCCATTGTTATAACACTGCTAGCATCAAACCTATATATCTCACCAACTTTATGTTGACTTTTTAAAGCATGTTATTCTCAGGTACAGATTAAGTCTTCCGCTGTGCATTTGCTCATGTTAAGGACATTACTTGGAGTCGATCATCGCAATGGAACCAATTGTTGATGACTTCGTCCGGGAGGATTAGGACCGGTCGTTAAAGTTGGTATCAGAGCGTTGGTCTTAGCGAACCAGGTCTTGCATTAGTGTGTCTGACTAGTAGTTGTTAGAATACATTAATAAGTCTGGACTTTGACCGTGTCTATATGTCAAAAAGTTTTGCTTATCATTTCTAGTCGGAAATCATCTACTTATCATCCTTAGGGAATTGCCTGCTTACCATTCTTAAGTCTAGACATGCCTTACTGCCTTTATTGCATAGATAGTGTATAGACAAATTTATATCTTAGCGTATCTATTACGATAGACTTTGCTTAATATCTTCCGTAAATTTCTCCGTAATTTAAGGGATCCTGGTACTATATATATCTATGCATATTATGCATTGAGAATACCATCCAACTATTATTTGCTGTCACTAAGCTTTTCATACCAATAATCTTTTCTGTGATCGTGTACGATGGCCTCTACGAATCGACCAAGTTCTTCTGACTCCGAAGATAGCGTGACGGGAGCGCACCAACCGATCAACTATCGTGATTTCTTTAGAAAATGGGGATGGGTTCGCGAAATACTTACCCTATGGAGAAATGAAGAAGGTACTCCATATCACGAGCCGAACTTACCACCTAACGTCGGAGTGCTCGACCCGCTCACCGACGAACCTGTTCGCAACACCGTTTATACCCTTTTTGCAAGAATTTTTCGTCTTGAGGCTACCATTAACGGAACTAGAGAAGATATTCGACCTTTACCTCACACTGATAACCAACCAGGGTTAGTAGAAGAAGTTAAAGAACTCCAAGCTCGAGTGTTAACTTTAGAGAGCACGGTACACAATTTGCAAGCACCAGCAGTATCACCAACACCAGTAACATCACCAGCTTCAGCACCAACGGTACCAGTACCACCAATAACCCAAGTTTCAACAATCCATGCCTCACCATCTCATTCTGCACCTCGAGTATAATCATCGTTCTACGAATCGTTCTACATCGATTATCTTCGCTCGACATGGCGATTATGTAATTTCTAAAGTTTTAGAGATTATGTAATCTAGTATTAATGGTAAATCAAATGAGTTTAATATCTTATTGACTCATTAAATCCATGATTACATCTGAAGAAAATATATATGCAAATATATATTTTCATAAAGATTGTAATTAAAATTCTTTTGTACAAACTGTTAATGGTGAAAATATTTTAACGGGTGGGTAGTACCCAAGGAATATTTAAAATTCACATTAACAAGTTACACTGTACATTCTTCCCAATCTGATTCAACGGTCATTTACTATCCTACTTACAATCACCGATATACGTATCCGTTCATTTCAGAATAACCATTTTCATTCAAATTTCATATTTGGATTTTTACCTATCCGAATCCAACAAGTGGCATAAAGAAGAAATATTGGACAAATTAAAAATTGTTAGAAACACACGAATTAACTAATTAAAAATCTGTTAAGGATTCCACGCTAACTGTTCCGGCTAACTGTTCCCAGCTAACTGATTACATTTTATCGCAATTTATATTATCGCAATTTACATTATCGCAATTTACATTATCGCAATTTACATTCTTGCAATTTTATTCATCGTCATTTAATTTCTGTTATTTACATTTACGCACTTTAAATAACGGGACACGTATACAAGGTTTCGACTTATCATATCGACCCATCTATATATATATTTCGGAACAACCGTAGACACTCTATATGTGAAGATGGGAGTTGGCTATACAGGGTCGGAGTTGATTCCAAAATATATATATACTTTGAGTTGTGATCGACACCGAGACCGGTACACGGGTCACGATACGTATTATTTAATTCGAATATTATATATTAAATTATATATGAATCATTGAACCATCGGACTATTGGACTGCTAACTTTGGACAATTAAAATGAATTAAAATATTGGTTATAACATATGAAACTAAACAATTCTTCAAGTTTGCCACTTGATTTCATCTTAAACCTCATTGGTACCTCGACAATTACAATCCGCGTTCAAATCTTTTCATGATTCTTGAAAACACTTCGATCGAGAAGTTGAACCAGCCGCACCTCGTCTACGGAAGAAAGATTTATGCATACATTATGCACCTGAAACTTTCGAAACCAAAGTTATAGTTAAAATGTATCCGCGTCGAATTCCTTATCAATTATTAGCAAAAACAACCTCACAATTTTCTTTTCAAGAAGCTGATTTTGTCACGGCTCCACTTTGACTTCTCAGTAAGACCACTTTTATTATAATCTCAATATATACGTTGTCCTTTCGCCATCGTTACCAGGGAACCTTTTATATTCCACCATACTACCATAAGCGTTTAACCATCTAAAAACACAATTCACCCGAAAATACCTCGGATTGATAGTCGACGATTCAGATATGGCTGCATTAAATGCAGAGGAAACAGTAAAATTGTAGATGGCCTAAATGGCCAAAAGTTTGATGATAAAGAAGGGAGTGTTAGGAACGCTCGATAGAAAATTGGTACTGAAAAAAATGGATTGAGCTAACCGTGAAGGAAACAAAGAACAAATACAAGGACTGAACCTGCCCTCAAAGAATCCAAACGATTCAGTATCTGCTGAAACCGTTAGTAAAAACCCTATCCCTTATTCTAAACCTTCTCAAATGGTATTCTTCATCATCATCTTATCTTTAGATATTATAAGATATCTTCAAATCTTCCGTTATACATATTCTCCATATTTCTGGAGATATTTTCACAACTATTCTTATCTGAGATCATGTATCTCTCTGTGATATCTGCGTTACAACATAAAAGAAAATGTGTCAGTTTCTAAATTCGGAACTCTTCGAGTTTAAAATATGAATGCATTGAAGTAGTGTTGGGAACAGATACATGAATTAGTATAATATAATGAAACTTGATCAACTTCATTATATTACAGTAAGTCATGTTAAGTTTCTAATGAAATATGATGATTAATAGTACCGTCATCATGTGCCATGTTACACGGCTCTTACATTCCACCCAATTTCGAAACATATTAAGAACAAATCATCTTGATAATTCTATTTTCCTGGATATTCTGGTAATTTGACAAATCAAAAACGTGTCATTACCAAGGTTGGAGAACTCGGATCTCGGAGAGATCTCGTTTGGACATTTTTTGGGAGATCTCGGCATCTCGGAAAAATCTCGGGGAGATCTCGGACGTTGACTTACGTTGACTTTTTAGTTTTTATAGTATAAATATATATATATAAATAAATATATGTATATTTATATACATTTTTACGAGATTTTATTAGAAAATTCGAGAAAAGAGTGAGAAAATCCGAGAAATTACGAGATTTTATGAGAAAATCCAAGATATGAGCAAGAAAATCCGAGAAATCGTCGCTTTGACCAAGTTTGACCCCATTGACCGGGAAATCTCGGGAGATGGACATCTCGTCTCGGTTTCCTTCTAAAAAAGAGATCTCGGAGAGATCTCGGGGAGAAATAAGGAGATTTACAACACTGGTCATTACCATTCCTTTCTAAGAGCATTAACTATATTCATCCAAAACTTCATATCTACGAATTCCGGACCATTGCTCGCTAAACTTGAGGACGGCAAGATTAATAACACTATAACTCCAAAATAATAGTAGAAGTGAATGAAATCCTCCGGTGGTATATGAAAGAGAAGGAATTAAGGGGAAAGAATAGAAAATGTGAACTATGGAAATAAAGAAACAAAGGGAGTAGATTTATAGTGAAAAATCCGACAGAGAAATCGAAACAGATTGCCGCATTAAATCAAAGAAGATCCTGATCACCGAAGAACTAAATCTTATTACGTAAGATTTCCTTTAAAATCCATAAAATCCGGAAATCAATCCTAATCACGTCATCGGTTAAAACAATTCCATATTCACTCATTTCATTCTTTTGTGATAGCTTCACTCGTGCGCTTTACGTGATTGATTCGCTTTATTTAATATCTCTCGATAATAATAAAACTTCATTATCATCCCATAATCGTCATGAAAACATTCCCATTGTTATTTATGACAACCTCTACCAAATTTCGGGGACGAAATTTCTTTAACGGGTGGGTACTGTAACGACCCGGAAATTTCCGACCAAATTTAAACCTTAATCTTTTTATGTTTCCGACACGATAAGCAAAAACCCCATTGTTGAGTCTAGAAAGTTTAAAATCTATATTCGGATAATCAGTTACCCTTTGACTATGCTCGACGATTCACGAACAATTAATTGTAAATGTGTAGGTGTGTATATATATATATATATATATATATATATATATATATAGTTATAAATATTATTATAAGAACGAATAAAAATTATAATTTAGTTGTGATTTAAATGTCATTAGGTATTATGCTTTAAAGTATCATTATTAATATCATTATTAATAATTATCATTATCCATGTTATTAATATTATTTATTTATCATCATTATTAAATTAAAATAAGTATTATTATAAAACTATCATTTTTAATTTTTATTACTCAAATATTATCATTATTAAAAATTATGATTTTAGTATTAATAATAATAATAATGATAGATTTTATTAATACTCATATATAATTAACTAATATTACAGAATTAATTTGATAATACGAAATTAGATATTTCAGATATATATATACACCTATTTAACCACGTATTTCTCTATATCATTATCTGTAACTGTTTTTCCTTGTTTTTATGTGTTTCTTTTCTGTTTACTTGTGATCAATTGTCTGCCTACTTGTATCCTTATATTATGGTCGAATTCTTCACTCTGTTGAAAAACAAAACGTGTTCCAAACATCAATTATAACTGGCTAACTGTGGAATACTGTTTACACAACAATCATTATTCTAATATCTATTACTATATTGAATTACATATATATATAAACATATATACATATGATACTTGGCATTTACATAACACAAACATATATGATCATATTCTTCCCTTTTTGCTTCCATCTCTTGTTGGAACCATCTTTCACCCATCACCATTCGAACACCTACAACCACAAACAAGTACCACTGCTACAAATACCTTTATGTTTTCCAAACCAATCGAATCCACTGTCTTCAACCTCACTTTAAACGATCACCACCTCTTATCATTCCTTCTATATGTTTCCTGTTTTAATCGATACCTTATAAACCTCCATCACCACTAAACAATCACCATCATCAAAACCCACATAGAACACCTTAATTTACTATATATGTCGGAACTAATTAAATGTACAGAACATATATATATATATATATATATATATATATATATATATATATATATATATATATATATATATAGATGAATAAATTAAGTGAATATTCAATAGCTGATTACTTACTTAATCAATTGATGAACTGATTTTTCAATCGATTGATAACGGTAAACGATGGTGACAAAGATTGATGATGACGATCGAATAATGATGATGATGAATAGCCGATCTGTTTTATTCCGATGATTTGTAGTTGAATCATTGATCGATTGTAGAATTAAAGACCCTTGAACCCTAATTTGTTCTGTGTTCTGTTCCTGCTACTTCGATCTGTTTCTGGGATATCACAAATAAACCGAACCGTGTGATTTAAAGAAAGGAAATCAGTTGGATACAGAACCCTGTTGGGCCGTAACATTTTTAGGATAGTGGGTCAAGTTCTTTACAGTTGGGCCAAGGATTTCAGATGGGCTGTGTGACTAATCGGGTTAAAAGGAAAAGGGTACTAGGATTACGGGTTAACTTAATTAATCGTGATGATTGTTTCACGAAATATTGTTTGGTTCATTGGTTGGGCAAGTGTTATTGTAACCGAGAGGTCTTGGGTTTGAGTCTCGTTTCGGGCAAATAATTCTTTTTAATGCTCTTAAGGTATTAATTGATATCTTATTGTTATTATTATTATTATTATTGTTATTATTATTATTATTATTATTGTCGTTATTATTATTATTATTTGCGTTAGCATTAGTATTATTTTAGCATTTTTAACATAAGTATTATTCTTAATAGTATCATTAGTAAAAAGATAATTATAATTATAATTATAATTATTAGTATTACTAAGTATTATGTATCATTATCCAAAATTATCATTTTCAAAACCAATATTATTAAATTGTTATTAGAAACCACTATTATTATCATTATTAATATTTTTATCATCACAAATGTTATCTTACTATAATTAAAAATATTGTTTTAACAAAAACGATTTATATAAATAAAAACGTATTTAGCATATATAACATAACAAATATTTATACTTTTATTAAAATATATGAATGTATATAATGCAATATATATAAGTTATTGAGATAAAAATCATATCACCGGTAATAACATATGTAATTGTTCGAATACAAATATATGTTTTAATATATATATGAATTATATAGGTTCGTGAATCCGAGGCCAACCTTATACGTGTTCAATGATGTTATATGTATTTTTACTACAAAATACATTAGGTGAGTATATAGTCCCTTTTAAACTTTAAATATTTTTGGGCTGAGAATACATGCGCTGTTTTTTATAAATGATTTACGTTATGGACACAAGTGACTAAAATTACGTTCTACATGGGTTTGAATCAAAAATCCCCTAGCTTGGTAACTTTAACTATTGGTTTATGAACTGGTAGGCGCGAATCCTAAAGATAGATCTATTGGGTTTTACACCCCCACCCAGATGTTGTTCTAGTAAACTAGAAGAACGGGTGTTTAGTACTTCGAGGTTAACGGAACGCACTTGATTCGGTGCACATATTATTATAACTCAGGGGTACACACTCTTGTTAAGGCTAGTTACCGGGTGCCCACTGCTTGGAATGCATTTCATACACTTGCGAGTGTATTATGTTTTTAAATATGAAATCTTGTGGTCCATTGTTATAACACTGCTAGCATCAAACCTATATATCTCACCAACTTTATGTTGACTTTTTAAAGCATGTTATTCTCAGGTACAGATTAAGTCTTCCGCTGTGCATTTGCTCATGTTAAGGACATTACTTGGAGTCGATCATCGCAATGGAACCAATTGTTGATGACTTCGTCCGGGAGGATTAGGACCGGTCGTTAAAACAAGTAAGACGTTGTTATAACGATAATCGTTATATATATCGTTTCGAGTTTCTTAATACACTAGTCTCATTTTTATGTATATAACTCATTGTTAATATACTTAGTGAGATACTTACTTATCATAATCTCATGTTAACCATATATATTTCCATATATATATCATCATGTAGTTTTTACAAGTTTTTAACGTTCGTGAATCGCCGGTCAACTTGGGTGGTCAATTGTCTACATGAAACCTATTTCAATTAATCAAGACTTAACAAGTTTGATTGCTTAACATCATGGGAAAAATTTAATCATGTAAATATAGATTTCATTTAATATATAACTAGTGGAGGACCCGCCGATTCGCGTGGCTATATGAGTGTTTGTAAAGAAATAATGTTCATTTTAATATTTATGAAGATTTTGCAAATTTGAAACTACCTTCCCAGCATGCGATAGTCTAATTGTACCAACAGGTTAGTTACTTTTATGAATGTGAGAATTACAATTCTTACTGGAATCAGCGTACTGATTCGATTGTGTTGCTCCAGGAACATGCAAATATTTGGTAAACTCCTGTAACAGGTCTGGCTCGTTATGAAGAAGAGCAACAACCTGAAATAGATAGCAATTGGTAAAGAAGATAAATAAAAACCACCAAGAATATATGAAGATAATAAAATACTTATAAATAACAAACTTCCTGGCGAACTTCATTATCATATTTACTTCTTGTTCTGTACATATTCAAATTATTAAGAAAAGATTTGTAGACACGATCATAACGTTGAAATCACTTAAATGAATACATAAATATAGTTAGACAACGATTCCCAAAAAGAAACTGTTATAACGCTATAGGGTTGTTCTTACCACAACTTTGCTTACAAATTCAATTGGTTCTTCAAACTCCGGAGTCTTGTTTGCAGGCACCTCATCTTCTTCAGTGATTATGTATCCCTTTGTTAGAAAAGTATTAAATCCAAAAATAAGTTAAGGGTGACCTTTAAATAATGCCTTCACTCTTTCTATTACACCTGTAGTGTCAATTATAAAAAAGGACAACCATTACAATTACAACTGATCAAAACAATTTCCAAACTACTGTATCATTAAAAACACATTAACAAACAGTTGACTCAAACTTTTGTGCCTTGAAATCTTTATTACTTCAAAAAACTCTACATATTTATCTGCGGGCTCCTTAAACATGTCTTTCACATCCTTCATATACGTAAGGGCGTCAATGGTTATCAACTTGTTCACGCTCCCACCACTCATAGCAGGAGCCCGCACCAATCTTTAATCCTCAAAACAAAATAAGCAAATCAAATAGTTGAGCGTTCATTTACAACATTCACATGTGAAACCCTAAAGTAAGAGTTAGGGGTCGTAAACACATCTCCATTCAATAAGCATATTCATAAAAATCTTACCTTTTTTCTTTAAACCCCAACCAATCACTTTATTTATAAGGATATTCATAAAATCTTCAATTCTCGTCTTTTTTTTTCATTTTGGATGACGAATGATGTAGAATAACCCGAAAATTTGCGGGACTAAAACATGAATTATTACTCAATCTAATATTGCAAAGAAGCGCCTAACCATTGACACTCAAGAGCATATGTTCTAATATTGCAAAAAGGAAGCGCTTGCCAAATCTATCTGGAACTACCGATATGCAGAAAAAAAATAACAGTTGGACAAAATTTCAAGAAAAGGAACCAACAGTTGGACAAAATTTCATTAAAGCATACCTGATGTCATTATTAGAATCCGAAATCAATTCGATGACCCAACTGTGAATCAACCCTACAAAAATTTAGGGTTTTTAATCTGATAAAGTAACGAACAGAAACAAAATTCAGGGTTTTTAATCATGTATCGCTGGCACAAAATCAAAAACCCTAGGGTCAGATGATAATTGCGCAGATGGAAACGATTCGCCTTAAACCGCAACGGTTCGCACAAAATCCAATACCCTATGGTGAAATCGAAACGACCGCCACGAAGAACATAAACTGTAAATAAATTAGGGTTTCATAAGAGGAATTGAAGTAGTTCAAAGCAACACATGTAACCAGAATCATCAAAGTTTGGACTCGTGATTCACATCAATGTTTGGGCTCGTGATTCACAAAAATAAGACTTGATTACAAACGGTATTCGATAAAATAGCATATAAAATAAGATTTGATTACCTGATCAGTCTTTCATCTTCATAACAGCATGTTCACAATAACAGTTTCCGGTTGAATCGATTATCTACAAGTAATAGTTGATTGATAAAGAAAATCAATATTTCTAGGGAAACACAAAATCAAAGTAAGTTCAAAAACAACTAATCGATATATAAAGCAATAAACAGATGGACAAATATCCCTGTACTATATATATATATATATATATATATATATATATATATATATATATATATATATATATATATATATATATATATATATATATATATATATATATATATATATATATAGACACACACATACACACACATTAGAGTAGTATAGCATAATGAAATTTATATTCAAACAAACAATTAAAGGTGACTTTACATACCTTTGATTGTTCAATTAAATACCATATAGAAGCAACAACTTTAAAAGTGCATCAACATTGATGTTGTACAAATCCACACAAACGAACAAAACAAAATTAAATAAATCACCGTGATAGTGAGCAAAAACCATAACCAAAATAGATGATTAAATATGATTGTGTGTTTACTGATCATTGCAGCTTTAAAATCAAGTGCATTCTTTAACCTGTTGTTTCGATGCATCAACACTCATATGTCCATCACCACCTTCCTCACTTTCAACATCAAAACAATACCAACTTTGACTCGCAATATGATCATAACAATACCAACTTTGACTCACAATATGATTATGGCAGCAACATTGACCAAGTATGACCCAATAGAACTCAATAACAGCCTGCTGTTCTTAAAAAAAAAAAATTAATAGCAGCATAATCAACCCAAAACTCATATAAGAAGGCAACTTTGACCCAAATCATCTTTCAGCCATAAATTATGAACTAAACCCTATTGCAGCAGTAACCTTGACCCAAACCAATATAGCAGTGATCATTTTGACCCAATTTATCAACACATATGTAAAAAATACCCAAATCAGAAATGCAGAAGTAACATTGACATAATCTCACTTTAAGGGACTAATTATAACCCATAGCAGCTGCAGTAAACCAGCTAGACCATTGTTGATTCATTTTAGCTCTGAAAGCCACACCGTCTCTAGAAAACGGAAGTGCATACAGCTGAGAGCTAGTTGTACATGTACCTTATGCACAACGTCATCTATCATCCAATGTTAAAAGCCTGCAACATGTAAACAACGCAATAACATGCTACAATTCAAAATAATAAGTTCATCATGAAAAATATAGTTGAAATACGAAAAGACACTTAAGAATAATCTATAAAGCAAAAAAGTTCATAATATATATTTAGCTTGTAACAAATGAAATTAGAATAATATCATTAGCATATTTTCATCTCATTATGAATCAACTACAATATATTGTTACATGAATACTAAGATAACTGATACGAAAATAGTTAAAGAAAACACTATTTGCCAGATATACAATACTAAACAACAAATTTGTTCATAAAATTGCAATTAAACATGGCCTTATCAAATATCAAATACTAAACATCATAATCAATGCAAAAGTTCACTATTTTAGTTTATGATTTGAATCACTTCAAATCGTTCCTTATGTGTCACACCAACTCAGAGAAAAATAAACACAAAAAAGTTGGTACCTCTTTCATTGATGAGTTTCACAACGTTGTAATTCTCGTATGCAAGCTTTCCTTATCAATGCCATGTTCATCAACTTGTACCTACAAGCAGATTTTTTGGGTGACTTCAAGCGCGTCTCACATGTTATTCGTCCAACCAGTTATAAATAAGCTACAAAGTTCATATCATCCAACTTTAAAACAAATGAGTCGAATTTGACACCTCTAAGTACAACCAAAGAGTGCATTGGAGTTCAGTTCTTACATCGATAGACAACCTTCTATTTCATGTTTAAAATGAAATCTTGGGTAAACTTGAGCAGTACAAAGGTGGGTCACTATCCCTAATTTCAATGGGTGGAGTTTTAACATCAAATAAAAAAAATAGTGTTAAGAGAAGTACCTTACACAAAATTTTAATTGCTGAAATTTACGATCAATGCTACAAACATGAAGTTGCTTTACCACCGTAGCACGAACTGCAAATTTATTTATGATCAATATGTTGTTATACCATCAGCTTGCTCCTCATAATTGGACTTCTCTAATATGTATTTAGATGGGTGCCATTTTAACATGAGAGGATCAGATATTAAAATAGTACGAAGTAAAAGTAGCTTACACAGGAAAAACCTCCTCCATTTAGCGGTTAATGTATATCAACACCAGTAAAGAATGTGATAAAAAATGATAACACTAACCATCCCATCCATGAGATTTCTACTCGTGCACAGGGACCCTTAACCCCGATCCTTTGGGTCTTTCAGCTCCCTGTTGAAAATTCACAGCTGATATCGTTAAATAAGTGCTAATTAATATTTACTAACTAAATAAACAATAAATAGTAGTAGCTTTGTATGGACCTTTAGGTAGCCACCAGGATCATATGTATTGAGTCCCACGAAGTGTACCAGGCCATGTGGCATAAATACAGAACCCAGCTGTTCGACCATCATTTCATCAACATCTCTAGAGGCAAGTCAAATGAATAATAAGATTTTTGAAAGTACAAAAAAAATATCTATATGAATGAAGGAAATGTCCACTACAGATGTGCTATTCACATAGAATAACTTGTGTATAGAAAACAGCTTGTGTGTAGAAAACTAACTTGCCCAAAATATCGAACTTTTGACCTTTCCACCATATCTGCAGTAGGGCGAGAAAGTCATTAAACAAATTCCAATTATTAATAAAATTTAAACTTTATCACTTCAAACTAACACCATAATTTGTTCGGTTAGTAACTCAATGAGCACAATATACATATAGATAGATACGAAGTACATGACCGTTGTTGAGTCATTTTAGCTCTGAAAGCCACACCGTCTCTAGAAAACGGAAGTGCATACAGCTGAGAGCTAGTTGTACCTGTACCTTATGCATAACGTCATCTATCATCCAATGTTAAAAGCCTGCAACATGTAAGCAACGCAATAACATGCTACAATTCCAAATAATAAGTTCATCATGAAAAATATAGTTGAAATACGAAAAGACACTTAAGAATAATCTATAAAGCAAAAAAGTTCATAATATATATTTAGCTTGTAACAAATGAAATTAGATTAATATCATTAGCATATTTTCATCTCATTATGAATCAACTACAATATATTGTTACTTGAATACTAAGGTAACTGATACGAAAATAGTTAAAGAAAACACTATTTGCCAGATATACAATACTAAACAACAAATTTTCTCATAAAATTGCAATTAAACATGGCCTTATCAAATATCAAATACTAAACATCATAATCAATGCAAAAGTTCACTATTTTAGTTGATGATTTGAATCACTTAAAATCGTTCCTTATGTGTCACACCAACTCAGAGAAAAATAAACACAAAAAAGTTGGTACCTCTTTCATTGATGAGTTTCACAACGTTGTATTAACGTGTTTCTGCTTGATAACGCGATTGAGTTTCATTGAGACTTATCATGAAACAATCGCGTTTCTGCTAATTCCTTTTACTGTTCTTTTTCAACTATATTACAAATTACAAATTAAAATTCAATTACAAAAAATAAGCTGTTTCCAAATATCATTGCATTTTCGAAATCTGGCATGTTTCCAAATAATTTATGACAATATAATTGCAAATGGGATGCTTCATACCCTTCTAAACCATGTGTCTCAACTCTAGCCAAAACAGTTACCACTGGTTATAAGAGGCTCAAAATGGCTACAACTGCAAGGGTGCAATGATAAGTTAGTCGTTACATGTTATATCTTGCAAGCAAGTTACGCAAGCCATCATTGAATAATGATAAACTGTTTAAAATATATCAACGATGTTTCGAGTTCATAAGAAAAATAATAATGAGTGAGATGGTATACGACTCGAACAATCACCACAAAACATACCTGAAACTTTGAGTAGTGACAAATAATTTGGCAAGTAGTTATCGAACTGAGTTGCGCGGCTTTTAAGTAACTTTAATAAGCAGAACCACCATGAAAAATATACATGTCATTACAAACATCATAAACCATGTGAAACATGATGTCTTGAAACTTTGTGAGTATATAGCCGTAGCTCGTGTATTAACATGTCCAGTGCTTGCCAAACTATGCTCAATTGCCTTTTCAGTTGATTCCAGAATCTGCGCTCAAATAGCACCCAAAAATTTGATGCCAAAACTTGTTAAATAAATGTGTAACTGAAACATGAGTATAAATGTATAATGTCTCTCATGACTTACTCGTTCAGTATTATGAATGGATTTATTCATCTTAATACTGTTTTCTTTAATCTGTCGAGCTAATACCACCATTTCATCTGTCAAATCTTCTTGAAGCTTCCTGTTTGAGACAAAACCAAGTTAGCACTTAATAGAGGTTGTAAAATGAGTGGGTTGGCTAATGGATCAAAATGGGTAAGTATTTGTACTCTCAAAATATGTCAGGTTGACCTCAAACACTTTTTGTTCTACATTTATAGCTCTTTTAGAAACAGTGATTGTTCCAAATATAATTATAAAATTATCAAAATTATATTATTCGAATATTATAATAATGTTATGACTAAAATGATTTCAGGAAGTTTTTGCATTTGTGGGTGACTTACACATTTGACACACTCCTTTTGAGGCTTTTTGTGCATAATTTTACCCAATATCGGTCAGGATTATAAGTAAACAGGTCGAGATTGCCACCACAAGTTTATTAGTTTTAAGAGTTTTAGGCATTAAGTACCTATGTTTGGTGATATGCGTTTGTGCTTCAGCATCCAATTTGACAGGAGATGAATCAGTAGATTCAAAAGGATCATGTCCTCTGTGTTCAGCCGATGAGGATCTGTTGAATCATGATGAAAAAACTGAAGTCAAACATCAAAAGTCAAACTCAGTAATATTGTACACTTTCAACTTACACAAGCCTTCTTCTTAATTCTGGCGATGTAATAATTTCTTCTTCTTTTTTACTGGCATTTTCTTTTGTAGATGTATCAACTCTTAGCTCATGAAACGCTACAACATCTGGCTACCAATATGTAGAGATATACAATATTGTTGTACGATAAAGCGAATGAAGCTTTAAGAATTATATGTATCACAAATACGAAATGAAAATACAACAGGGGTAGCCAATTTAGCTACAATAGCTTCAATCTTCTCCGAGTAGTCATTCACTGAAGCTTTTGAAAGTCTATGTACACAAAGACAGATTACAATCTTATCAGTCTAAACATTATCTTAAAATTTGAAAAAATGATGGAGGATCGACCCGACCCGAACCCTTTCAAGTTTCAACATCAACTGTTTTAAACAAGCTACCCGCCCAAGCCATTTTGCCACCTGTGTGAGATACTAATACCATAGCACAGATGTACAAACAAACTAAGAAACAGTTAAGAAATCAGGCCTGGGTAATCCATCAGAAGTACACTCTAACGCGATCTGTTCCTACTTTTCTCTTAAGGTAGCAACATACTGTATATATAATATATACATATATCAAACGCACAATCTATAACGTCACGAATAACATTAAAAAGAGTAGAATCCCATATAATATTTCATGTATTGTATATAAAACGCTAAATAGATAATATATGAGATGTATAACCAAAACTGGTCCAGAATCCCATATAACAACCGAAATGCATCAAAGTGACTGATGATGATCACATGAGCTATATTAACGTGTTTTTTATTAATTGATTTTAACAAACACTTAGTGAGCATCACATTAGTGTTAAATAGACTGCTATAACTCATCATAGAACATGGACTACTTACTACTTCTTGGTTGCTGCAACATCCTAAAATTACTAAGAAAAAGGCAAAGCTTGTAAGTGGAATAGGTGCAAAGATTTCCAGATCTGCCTTACAGGTCGGTACTGATATTGAATATAAATTATTACCCTTCCAATTAATGAGTGAATATTAGAAATTTTAAATCCAAAGCACCCGCAAACTAAGGTATTTAGATTTAATAAACAATTTCTAACACACATAAGAGTATTATTGTACCCCGCAAAACGTGACTTTTGTATAAGTAGATGACTGAATCTGATCAACAACTTGCTGCAGCAACTTCTCTCATATAGATGGCTGCCTGTGTAACAAACAGATCACATTAAGCATAAATTTTATAGAACGCTATTAACAAATGATCAAAGTAAGTATAAATTTTATAGAACGCTATTATCTGTCAAACAACAGCAACACACATAACAGTTGTTCATCAATGAAACCTTACTAAATCACGTAACGGTGTAATCAATTGATGAACGAAACGCTATTCATCAAAAAACCCTTATAAAAAACATTTCTAGTGAAGAAGCCCAATTTTGGGCGATCTTTCAATCCTTTATCATCTATCAATCGCCTTAGCCTGAAGCCCCAATTTGTGCCCTAGTTCTTCAATCGGTAGAAAGAACAGAAGGAATGGGTTGTTTTTCACGATCCCTAATGATACTGGTTTTGTTCTGATTGAAAAATAAAAGTATAATTTAATTGAATCTGGATTTTTTGTGTATGTGAGATGGTTCAATTGATGAGAGGATTTCGGGAGGTTGGAGAATTGTGGATTGCAAATGAACTGTGATAATGAAACTCCTAATTTTTGAATTCTCTTCCGTATGTTTTTTTTGCTAAACATGGGTAATTTCGTCTATTTAGATGCTAATCAAGGCTTAATCACGTGATTTAGGGTTTAATTTGAATTGAATGGCTATGATTAGTGGAGTTTAAAAGATTGGATGGCTAGGATTTAATATTGATGGGATTTGTCACTCAATAGTGTTTTCACTTTAAGTATAAGAGAGATTATGGAAAAGTTCGGGTCACTACAGTACCTACCCGTTAAATAAATTTTGTCCCGAAATTTTAAGCAGTTGAAGGTGTTGACGCATCTTCTGGAAATAGGTGTGGGTATTTCTTCTTCATCTGATCTTCATGCTCCCAGGTGAACTCAGGTCCTCTACGAGCATTCCATCGAACCTTAACAATTGGTATTTTATTTTGCTTAAGTCTTTCAACCTCACGATCAATTATTTCGACGCGTTCTTTAATGAATTGTAGTTTTTCATTGATCTTGATTTTGTCTAAAGGAATAGTGAGATCTTCTTTGGCTAAGCATTTCTTCAGATTCGAGAAGTGAAAGGTATTATGTAAGCCGGCTAATTGTTGTGGTAATTCAAGTCGATAAGCTACCGGTCCGACACGATCAAAAATCTTGAATGGCCCAATGTATCTCGGGTTTAGTTTTCCCCATTTTCCAAAATGAACAACACCTTTCCAAGGTGATACCTTAAGCATGACCATATCACCAATTTCAAATTTCAAATCCTTTCTTCTAATATCCGCGTAGCTCTTTTACCGATTCTGAGCGGTTTTCAACCGTTATTGAATTTGGATGATTTTCTCGGTAGTTTCTTGGATTATCTCCGGACCCGTAATTTGTCTATCCCCCACCTTATTCCAACAAATCGGAGACCTTTACTTTCTACCATAAAGTGCCTCGAACGGTGCCATTTCAATACTTGAGTGGTAACTATTATTGTAGGAAAATTCTGCTAACGGTAGATGTCGATCCTGTAAGACCCTAAACCCAAGTGCACAGGTGTACGTAAACATCGAATAATCAAACTGAGTTAAAACTGAAACTGGCAGACTGATTTTGACCTTGTGCGCACCGCGCAAGGTGAGGGGTGAGAGCCGCACAAGGTGAGGGGTGCGCGCCGCGCACTGCCTCTGTGACAGAATTATGCTTTTTGAAATTTTGAGTTAAATGAAGGGCATTTTGGTTTTTTCACTTAAGGCCGGATGTGTAGCCATATTATCAGTTTTGGATCTAGTTTTGGACCATATTTCAAATCTATAAACACTCTCATTTCATTCTTAGAGAGAGAGAGATTTCTAGAGAGTGATTTGGAGATTTGGAGAAGAAGGAGCTTGAATCGATCAAAAGCTCAAGTGTTAAGGTTGTTTATCTCACTCTTGGCTATGTTGTGATTGTATTGGTAAGTTCTAACTCCGAGTTTTCTTAGTTTGATTTAGTGTTCATAATTGGGGTTTTGATTTGGGTGTTCTTGAGTAAACCCACAAGTTGATAATTGGGTGATTGAGTTAGTAAATGGTGTTGATAACCATTGTTGGCGGGTTTTGGATTGGATGATGAAATTGATTAGTTGATAATCATGTGTGGATGTGAAACCACTTGTTAACTTAGGTTATGAGTGATTATTAGTGTAAACTTGCAAATGGGTGTTTTGACTTGAGATTAGGTCAAAATGGGTTTTGTGTAAATTGATGCAAGTAATGTGTTTTGATAATGAAACCTTGAGTAAATGAGTTGTTGGAACATAATCACTAGTCGATTGTGATTATGGGTGTTTCGGGTGAGATTTGACTTAGTCAAATTGGAAGTAAGTGCAATTGGGTTAATATTGCACTTATTGGTATTTTGGTTATAAGCTAGATTGTTTAGCTTATTTGTTGTGAATTACTTAGGTGATTTGCATTTGGACGATTAGGAGCTAAATCAGGATTTCTTTCAAGTAATTGAGGTGAGTGGAATATTTATATGATTATGTATATAATTTGGTTGCTTGCGAAGTGGTAAGTGACAACCGTTAGGATTCACTTTTTGTGGACCACAATTGAGTTGGGAAAATATAGTGAGTGATATCCGTATGGATAGCTCTTCGTTGGCTATATTCGGTTTGTGAATGTGGCGAGTGATAAACGTTTGACCTATCGCTCTTTGTCGGCTACGTGTGTATGTGTGTGTTTGGAATGTGGTGAGTAATATCCGAAAGGAATGACTCTTTGTCGACCATAATTGGAGGTGAGCATGTGACGAGTGATTAACGTTTGACCTATCGCTCTTCGTCGGTCACATGTGAGTATTTGGTTATGTGGCGAGTGATTAATGTTTGACCTATCGCTCTTCGTCGGCCACATGTGTGTTTGGGTAAGTGGTGAGCGTTATCCATTTGGGGATCCGATGTTCGTTGGCCACTTATCGTGGGATGGTAAACGGTTCCGCTTTTCATCGGCCATCCTTGCAATTGAGGTAAGTGCTAACGTTTCGGTTGCACTTTTCATCGGCCTCATGGTGTGACGACCCGGAAATTTCCGATCAAATTTAAACTTAATCTGCAAATAATTCTGACACGATAAGCAAAGTCTGTAATGTTGAGTCTCGAAAACCTTGGAACTATGTTCATATATTCAACTGACCATTGACTACTCCCGACGATTCACGAACTAATATCTGTAACTAAAATATGTAAATATATTTATATAAATATAAATATAAGAATATATATATGCATATAAGATACACCTTAATTAATTAAAATTAAAAATGCAAAATAATAAGCAAATTTTCAGTACAATTAAAAAGAATGTATAAACATATACATGATATTATTATCTATATGTATATGTATATTTATGATCCAATATCCAATAAATGTTATCATAAGATATATAATATAATTATTAAATAGTACATAGCTTATAAGATATAATATCAACATAATAAACTTACTTGCAAATAAAAATATAATTGTTATATTACTTTTAATATTAATAGTAATATATGTATTAATAATATTATTATGTATAGCAAATAGATATGAAATTTAATATGTAAGAATTGTTATAACACTTTTATTGTTAATTATAATTAGTATTACTATTAGTATTATTAATAATATTAATATTAACAGTTTTATTATCATTGTTTATTATATAAAATTATCAATTTCATGATTCTTATTAATTTTATCATTTTAATTAATATTACTAGTATTATTTTTATCTATAATAGTAACTGTATTTTAGTATTAATATTTACTAATTATTAAATTATTATTTATAAAATCAGATAAATCAATAAATCTGTTGCAAATATTTTTTCCAACTTTAATTATATATATTTTTATTGTGTACGAACGATTCTTGCATCACTTTTTGATTTAGTTTTGTCTGCAAACTAAAATCACATAAACAACCAAATTCGGTAGACATTAGTATCGACTTTAATCATTTTTCTCCCCTTTTCTCTATTCTTCCACCCCATTGGTGTTTGTCAGTACATAACATTGCAATTGAATGTAACCTTGCTGTATCTTAATCACTTACTTTATATGTATATGTAAATGTAAATGTGTGTGAGTTAATGGAGTGGAAAACACATAGCCATCACCACCCATCTAACTCTTCTTCTTCGCTCATCAATTCCACTGTATATTATTCTCTGCTTTCTTTGGTAGATGATACCGTTCACCACCGGTATCCTCCACCGCCACCCTAGTTCAATCCACTACTACACCATCATAGAATTATATATTCTTTACCTTTTCTCGTTAATTTTCTGTTTTTGGTCGTGGAACTCAGCCGTAGCCAAACCACCACTTTATTGCTACTATTTCGTTTCAGTTATGTCCGAGAATCATCATCGAGATGCTACATCAGCTATTTAAATTGTAAGTGATACCATTTTTCACCTCTTGTTCAACCTATTAGATCACCATCGAACCATAACAAACCCATTAAACTGGCTAGTGTTTGTCTCCTTCGACCACCAAAGAAAAATCAACACGAGTCATCACAATTTTGCAACAATCACCACCCAACCACCATTCTTTCTTCATTTTTTTTTCTGTTACTCGTTGCAAGTCACGAATCACTGTTTTGGTTACTACTGGCTTCTGTCTTCTTTCTATCCTGATTAAATCACTGCTACAAGAAATAAGAATGAAGTATTACTACCCTTTTGTTCTCTAATTGGTGCAATTAAACTCAATCATTCTCCACTACCAACTCTTTTATCCTTTGTGTTCCCCACTAGCCGGTTAATGATTTTGGTGGACTCCACGAGATTAGGACACCTTGGCACAAGTGCTCATATCATGTATTACGGTATATGTATAAAGGATAAAGTGATGGTAAAATTGATACCAATGATCATGCTTAACCATTTAATATATATACAAAGATTTGTTGATTGCTGTTAATTTGTCTATTCGAATAAAAATACATGAACCAAAACGTCTCAGACGCTTCTTAAACTCACGAAATTATATTGGGCTAGGATAAATAAATCTATAGGGCTTATCTTAGATATTGGGCTTTTGATGGCCTTCATGAGTTATAATAATAATATGATGATAATTGAACGTAAATGATTTTTACGTGATGATTTTAACATGATGATGAAGCCATGATGTATTAAGAAAATGATGACGAGATAGATGATACTTTGATGATGGATATGTTAATAAAATTGATACGTGAAATAACGAAAATGATGATGATGAAATTAAGAAGAAGAAAAGGAAATCAGTTAAAGGTTTAATGGATTTAAGTTGTAAAATAAAACAGAAGTGATTGAATAGAGGAATGGTTGGACGTGGGGGGATTGTTATCGAGAGGTCACGGGTTCAATTCTAGTATCTGTCATTTTTTTTGAAGGAGGAGAAATAGAAACAGAAAGGAAGGGTTAAATAAATTGGGATGTAGAATTAATCAGAAAAAGCAAGGATAACGGAATGGTTTAAGGTATTTATGGGTTAGCGGGAGGTCGCCGGTTTAAACCCGGACTTGGGCATGTTTTTAAGGGCTACTTCTTTGAGGTTCGTGAATCCGAGGCCAACCTTGCATTGTTCAGTTGCGTCGTATGTTTATTTTTACTACAAAATATCGTATTGTGAGTTCATTTGATTCCCTTTTACTCTTTACATTTTTGGGACTGAGAATACATGCGCTGTTTTTATAACTGTTTCCTAAATGCTTTTGAGATATATATTTTTTGAACTGAGAATACATGAACTGCTTTTATAAATGATTGACGAAATAGACACAAATATTCAAAACTACATTCTATGATAGAATTATTTGGATTCAGAGGTTCGATTTAGTAGTTAGTAATGGTGAGATGATTTTATCATTGCACTACGCGTTAGCTACCGTTTTAACTACCATCGGTGAGATGATTTCGTCATTGCACTACGCGTTAGCTACCGATGTATTGTATTTTATTATATTATAGTCGACTTTGTAGTTGGTAACGGAGGGATGATTTTGTATTGCGTACGCATTAGCCCCCGTTTCAGCTACCCTCGGAGGGATGATTTTGCATTTCGTACGCATTAGCCCCCGTTGTAAGAATTATATTGTATTAACTACCACGGTGAGATGATTTCATCATTGCACTACGCGTTAGCTACCGTTGGTTAGTTGTTTGAATGGTTCCGGTGTTCTTCATATGAATGATTTTTACAGCAGTGAGCAGACCTGCACAGATTGTTTTCTAATTATGAGTATCTTGTGGTCTATCAAAATGATGAATTTTATTGTTTACGATAAACTTATGAACTCACCAACCTTTGGTTGACACTTGAAAGCATGTTGATTCTCATGTATGAAAGAAATCTTCCGCTATGCATTTGCTCATTTTAGAAATATAACTTGGAGTCATTCATGACATATTTCAAAAGACGTTGCATTCGAGTCATTAAGTTCATTAAGATTATTATTAAGTCAATTATAGTTGGAAATATTATGAAATGGTATGCATGCCGTCAACTTTTGATGTAATGAAAGTTTATCTTTTAAAAACGAATGCAATGTTTGTAAATTTGTATCATATAGAGGTCAAGTACCTTGCGTTGTAACCAAATGTAATGTATTCGTCCTGATGGATTAGGACGGGTCGTTAGAGTTGGTATCAGAGCGGTGATCTTAGCGAACCAGGACTTGCATTAGTGTGTCTAACTGATAGTTGTTTAGATGCATTAGTGGGTCTGGACTTCGACCGTGTCTGCATGTCAAAAGTTTTGCTTATCATTTAGTATCGAAAATTATTTGCTTATCATCCTTAAAGTCTAGACACATCTTACTGCCTCTATTACCTAGATAGTGTATAGATAAAACTCATATCTTAGCATATCTGCTAATTCATATCTTAGCGTATATGTTACTGTTTCCTTTGCCTGACAGCTTTCGTAGATTCCTCCGTAACTTATGGAATTTTAGTATTATATATGCATATGTAAATTATGTATGCAGGGTACTAATCTACATCCTTTAATCTATTTCTTATCGAAAATCCTTCATCTGATCGTACGAGATGAATCCCTCAATCAGTTCGAATTCCTCGGATTCCGACAGCTATTCCGATATGGAGTTTCACCTAAGCTCCGAAAGCAGTGTCATCGGAATGAATCAACCAATCATTCATCCTCAATTCATCTGATGGGTTCGTAGTTGACTTAATCAATGAAGACGAGAAGAAGGCAATACTTTCCATCAACCAAATTTCCCTCTTGGCGATGAACCTGAAGCACTTACCGGTGAACCAGTCCGAAATACCATTTTCACCCTCATTTCCTGAATATCTCATCATGATTACATACTATCTCAGATTCTAAACCTTATTCATTCGCTCGATCTTACCGACAATCATCCCGGAATAATGGAAGAAATCAACGAGCTTCACGCCCGAGTTGTAGCCTTGGAGAATATAGTGTAAAATTTACCAGCTTCAGCAGCATCACCTGGATCAACAGCACCACCAACATCCACACCAGTACCATCAACAATCCATGCCTCAACATCTTATTCTGTACCTCGAGTATAATTACCATTCTACAAGACGTTCTACATTAATTATCTTCGTTCTCCATGATGATTATGTAATCTTTAATGTTTTAGAGATTATGTATTCTAGATCTAATGGTAAATCATATGAGTTTAATACTATATTTACTCATTAAATCTATGATTACATTTGAAGAAAATATATATGTATATATGTTTTCGTAAAGATTGTAATTTAAAAATTCTTTTGTGAAAACTGTTAATGGTGAAAATATTTTAACGGGTAGGTAATACCCGAGGAATATTTAGATTTCTCATTAATGAGTTACACTGTACATTCTTCCAATCTAATTCAACAGTCATTTACTATCCTACTTACATCCATAGATATACGAATCCGTTCACCGCAGAATAATCATTTTCATTCAATTTCATTATTGGATTTTGAACTATCAAAATCCAACAAGTGGCATAATGAAGAAAACATTGGACAAAATAAAATTTGTTAGAAACAAACAAATTAATTATGAGAAATTTTGTTAAGAATCCACGCTAACTATTCCTAGCTAACTGTTCCTAGCTAACTGTTAATTCCGTATTATATATTATTTATCGCAATGTAATTATCGCAATTTAAATTCTCGCAATTTTATTTATCGTCATTTAATTTCTGTTATTTATTTTACGCACTTTAAATATCGGGACACGTATACAAGGTTTTGACATATCATATCGACGCATCTATATATATTATTTAGAATAACCATAGACACTCTATATGCAGTAATGACCGAGTTAGCTATATAGGGTTGTGGTTGATTCTAAATAATATATATACTTTGAGTTGTGATCGAGTCTGAGACATGTATACGGGTCACGATACGTATTAATTAATTCGAATATTATATATTAAACTGTATATGAATTATTGGACTGCCAACTGTGGACTATCGACTTTGGACTGCCAACATTGGACAATTAAAATGAATTAAAATATTGATTATAACATATGAAACTGAATAATTCTTCAAGTTTGCCACTTGATTTCATCTTAAACCTCATTTGTATCTTGACGATTACAATATGTGTTCAAACTTTTCATGATTCTTGAAAACACCTCAATCGAGAGGATGAACCAACTGCACTTCATCTACGGAAGAAAAGATTGAGACATATAGTTATGCACCTGAAAACACTCGGAACTTGAGTAAACGTTTAACACGTATCTGTACTAACTCCTTTGACGTTATTATTACCGAAAATAACCTTGCAACTCCTGTTCGAGATAGCCAGTTTTGTCACAGCTCCAGCAAGTTAACTTCGACTTTTTGTTCGAAACAACCTTATTATAACCTTGATATATACGTTGTCTTTCGCTTTCATTACTGGGGAACCGTTTATATTCCATCACAATAATAGTAAACTTACCAGCAACTTCATTACTCACTGGCTTAAGTCTCTCCGAAAGACCATTATATTTGTTCATTAAAACCATATCATATACTCATCCACATCTGGTAATGATAACTGCCATACCAAGTACCGGGAAATCAACAATCAGTAGTTTAAATCTTGCAGCGTTTCTACATCAACAGTTATATGTATACCTAAAACATTTATCTCTTAGAATTATGAAATCCCATTCTGAAATTCTGAAAAGCACTCAGTCTATGAACCAATATTCTGAATTTTGAAAAAGCTGAATGAAGCAGTAGAAACTGTAGACAACCATAAATGACCTTAACCATCGAGAGTTTAATGATAAAGAATATTATGTTGGCAAAGCTTAGAAATGTTGGAATTGGAAAATGAATTTAGCAAATTATGAAGGAGGCTGTGAACAAATCACAAGGACTAAACCTGCCTTCAAAGGATCCAAATGATTCAGTATCTGCTGAAGTCATTAATGAATATCTTACTCCTGACTCTACACTTTTATGAACGATCTTCATCATCATCCATCGATATTAGAAATTCTAAGATATCATCGCATCTTTCATTGTAAATATCCTCGATATTTCTGAAAATATTTTCATAACTATTCTTATCTGAAATCATTATCTCTTCGCGATATCAGTGCTACATCAGAAAGGAAACAGTGTTAGTTTCTAAATTCTCAAAAATTCGAACTTAAAATATGAATGTTCTTGAAGTAGTGTTGGGAACTGATGCATGAGTTAGTATAATATAATGACACTTGATCAACGTGATTATATTACAGTAAGTCATGCTGAGTTTCTAATGGAACGTGATGATTCACAGACTATAATGTCATCACGTGCCATGTTACATGACTCTTACATTCTATCTAATCTATAAACATATCAAGAACATATTTCCTTGATAATTCTATCTTTTCTCTTGAATTCTGGTAATTTAACCAATCAAGATCGTGCTATTACAATTCTTCTCTCAGAACATTAGTCATGTTCATTTGAAACTTCATACCTACGAATTCTGGACCATTATTCGTTTGCTTTAAAGTCGAGAAGAGAAAACAAAAGTATGGAATTCCAAAATAAAAAGGAAAGGAAGAGGGTGGATTTATAATGAAATAGCAGACAGAGAAATTGAAACAGATCATCGCAATTAACCAAAGAGGATTCTAATTTCCTTAAGTACCGGAGACCCAAATCTTATTACGAATATTTTCTCTAAATCCCTTGAATTCCGGAACTCAACCGTGGCTACGTCACCGTTTAAGACAAACATGCATTTACTCACTTCACTCTTTTGTGATAGCTTCATTCGTACTCTTCGAATATTCGAATTATTTTATCCTTATTTCTCTATGGTAATAAAATACAATTTTATCAACTCATGTTCGTCATGAAGACATTTTTATTGTTAACCATGACAATCACACTTAAATTTCGGGACGAAATTTCTTTAACGGGTAGGTACTGTGACGACCCGGAAATTTCCGATCAAATTTAAACTTAATCTGTAAATGATTCTGACACGATAAGCAAAGTCTGTAATGTTGAGTCTCGAAAACCTTGGAACTATGTTAATATATTCAACTGACCATTGACTACTCCCGACGATTCATAAACTAATATTTGTAACTAAAATATGTAAATATATTTATATAAATATAAATATAAGAATATATATATAAATATATATATAAGAATATATATATATATGTATTAATAATATTATTATGTATAGCAAATAGATATGAAATTTAATATGTAAGAATTGTTATAACACTTTTATTGTTAATTATAATTAGTATTACTATTAGTATTATTAATAATATTAATATTAACAGTTTTATTATCATTGTTTATTATATAAAATTATCAATTTCATGATTCTTATTAATTTTATCATTTTAATTAATATTACTAGTATTATTTTTATCTATAATAGTAACTGTATTTTAGTATTAATATTTACTAATTATTAAATTATTATTTATAAAATCAGATTAATCAATAAATCTGTTCCAAATCTTTTTTCCAACTTTATATATATATTTTTAATGTGTACGATCGATTCTTGCATCACTTTTTGATTTGGTTTTGTCTGCAAACTAAAATCACATAAACAACCAAATTCGGTTAGACATCAGTATCGACTTTAATAATTTTTCTCCCCTTTTCTCTATTCTTCCACCCCATTGGTGTTTGTCAGTACATAACATTGCAATTGAATGTAACCTTGCTGTATCTTAATCACCAACTTTATATGTATATGTAAATGTAAATGTGTGTGAGTTAGTGGAGTGGAAAACACATAGCCATCACCACCCATCTAACTCTTCTTCTTCGCTCATCAATTCCACTGTATATTATTCTCTGCTTTCTTTGCTAGACGACACCGTTCACCACCGGTATCCTCTACCACCACCCTAGTTCAATCTACTACTACACCATCATAGAATTATATATTCTTTACCTTTTCTCGTTAATTTTCTGTTTTTGGTCGTGGAACTCAGCCGTAGCCAAACCACCACTTTATTGCTACTATTTCGTTTCAGTTATGTCCGAGAATCATCATCGAGATGCTACATCAGCTATTTAAATTGTAAGTGATACCATTTTTCACCTCTTGTTCAACCTATTAGATCACCATCGAACCATAACAAACCCATTAAACTGGCTAGTGTTTGTCTCCTTCGACCACCAAAGAAAAATCAACACGAGTCATCACAATTTTGCAACAATCACCACCCAACCACCATTCTTTCTTCATTTTTTTTTCTGTTACTCGTTGCAAGTCACGAATCACTGTTTTGGTTACTACTGGCTTCTGTCTTCTTTCTATCCTGATTAAATCACTGCTACAAGAAATAAGAATGAAGTATTACTACCCTTTTGTTCTCTAATTGGTGCAATTAAACTCAATCATTCTCCACTACCAACTCTTTTATCCTTTGTGTTCCCCACTAGCCGGTTAATGATTTTGGTGGACTCCACGAGATTAGGACACCTTGGCACAAGTGCTCATATCATGTATTACGGTATATGTATAAAGGATAAAGTGATGGTAAAATTGATACCAATGATCATGCTTAACCATTTAATATATATACAAAGATTTGTTGATTGCTGTTAATTTGTCTATTCGAATAAAAATACATGAACCAAAATGTCTCAGACGCTTCTTAAACTCACGAAATTATATTGGGCTAGGATAAATAAATCTATAGGGCTTATCTTAGATATTGGGCTTTTGATGGACTTCATGAGTTATAATAATAATATGATGATAATTGAACGTAAATGATTTTTACGTGATGATTTTAATATGATGATGAAGCCATGATGTATTAAGAAAATGATGACGAGATAGATGATACTTTGATGATGGGTATGTTAATAAAATTGATATGTGAAATAACGAAAATGATGATGATGAAATTAAGAAGAAGAAAAGGAAATCAGTTAAAGGTTTAATGGATTTAAGTTGTAAAATAAAACAGAAGTGATTGAATAGAGGAATGGTTGGATGTGGGGGGATTGTTATCGAGAGGTCACGGGTTCAATTCTAGTATCTGTCATTTTTTTTTGAAGGAGGAGAAATAGAAACAGAAACGAAGGGTTAAATAAATTGGGATGTAGAATTAATCAGAAAAAGCAAGGATATCGGAATGGTTTAAGGTATTTATGGGTTAGCGGGAGGTCGCAGGTTCAAACCCAGACTTGGGCATGTTTTTAAGGGCTACTTCTTTGAGGTTCGTGAATCCGAGGCTAACCTTGCATTGTTCAGTTGCGTCGTATGTATATTTTTACTACAAAATATCATACGGTGAGTTCATTTGATTCCATTTTACTCTTTACATTTTTGGGACTGAGAATACATGCGCTATTTTTATAACTGTTTCCAAAATGCTTTTGAGATATATATTTTTTGAACTGCGAATACATGAACTGCTTTTATAAATGATTAACGAAATAGACACAAATATTCAAAACTACATTCTATGATAGAATTATTTGAATTCAGAGGTTCGATTTAGTAGTTAGTAACGGTGAGATGATTTCGTCATTGCACTACGCGTTAGCTACCGTTTTAACTACCATCGGTGAGATGATTTCGTCATTGCACTACGCGTTAGCTACTGATGTATTGTATTGTATTGTATTATAGTCGACTTTGTAGTTGGTAACGGAGGGATGATTTTGCATTGCGTACGCATTAGCCCACGTTTCAGCTACCCTCGGAGGGATGATTTTGCATTACGTACGCATTAGCCCCCGTTGTAAGAATTATATTGTATTAACTACCACGGTGAGATGATTTCGTCATTGCACTACGCGTTAGCTACCGTTGGTTAGTTGTTTGAAATGTTCTGGTGTTCTTCATATGAATGATTTTTACAGCAGTGAGCAGACCTGCACAGATTGTTTTCTAATTATGAGTATCTTGTGGTCTATCAAAATGATGAATTTTATTGTTTACGATAAATTTATGAACTCACCAACCTTTGGTTGACACTTGAAAACATGTTTATTCTCAGGTATGAAAGAATCTTCCGCTGTGCATTTGCTCATTTTAGAAATATTACTTGGAGTCGTTATGATATATTTCAAAAGACGTTACATTCGAGTCATTGAGTTCATCAAGATTATTATTAAGTCAATTATAGTTGGATATATTATGAAATGGTATGCATGCCGTCAACTTTTGATGTAATGAAAGTTTGTCTTTTAAAAACGAATGCAATGTTTGTAAAATTGTATCATATAGAGGTCAAGTACCTCACGATGTAACCAAATGTAATGTATTCGTCCTGATAGATTAGGACGGGTCGTTAGACATGGTGCGTAGTGATGAGTGGTTAATGATATTGACCTACCGCTCCTCATCGGTCACGTACGCGTTATGATGGTTGGTGAGTGGTTAACGATTTTGACCAACCGCTCTTCGTCGGCCACCATCGAGTCGAATGTCGACATTGTGTATGTTGGGGTGTGTATGTTTCGTTGGTATTGTACGTATTATTGTTGAGATCTCTATGCTAATGTTGTTGACTTGTTGTACGTACGATTTTACGTTTATTGGTATTTGGTAATGATTATTATGTTGTTTATGTAGGTGTATGCAAGTAATTGGATTATGTATGTATGCGTATAAGTATTGCATTCACTAAGCATTAACTTACCCTCTCGTTGTTTACATTTTTAGGTTCGGAGGTGGACGTGGCAAGGGTATGCTCGGGATTAGATGATTTCCCCTTTTGATGCTTGCTTGGATTACTTTTGGTTTCGACTTAGGACTTGGGTAGTTGATCCCCAAACATCATGCTCATAGTCATGTTTGGAACTTAAACTCCTGTAGTCGAAAACTTGTATTTTGTACGAAAGTCGTAAAACGGCCGATGTGGGCCCGATGTCGTAAAACTTATTTTATTATTGAAATGTGGTAGTTTTACTTATATTATTATGTTTTGAAAAGCATTTAGTCCAAAAGCGTCGGGAAGCAAGAGATCTTTTTATGAAAATTGGAAAAAATGGACAGCGGGCTGCCAGGCCCTGTGCGCGCCGTGCACAGGTGGGGCTGCGCGCCGCGCACCCCATCTGGACAGTTCTGTTTTAATTTTTTTTATTCCGCGTTTTGGTTGGTTAATGGGTTGGGTTGTTACAAGTGGTATCAGAGCATGGTCTAAGGGATTTAGGTAACTTGAGATAGGCGCCTAGACTTAGACTTTTTGTGTGTGCTATTATGCAAGACTTGTAGGATTACGGGCCGGTTCGGGTTTTAGTTGGTGCCCTAGAGAATAGGTGAACTAACTATGTATTGATTATGATGTTACTAATCATGTTGTTTTGTGTTGAATATCTAGCGAGATGGTTGTTGTATTCATGAGCTCGGCATGACGTGTGAGCGTAAATGCTTCGCGACCATTATTACGGTTGCAAGCTAAGTCATGCAAGTGATGTACAACAAGTATTGGACTAGATGGGATGCATGAACGTTGGCATACTTATATGATTGTAGGTATTGTTCGCGACGGTGTATATAATTTATTCGTGTTGCGTTCCTAACCGAGTTCATTTCTTAGAATGAAGATGAGGAACGGACATGATAATGGTGATCAAGGCGAGGACTCCGAGTTCACGGCCAAGGTTGAGGCCATATTTGAACGTCAAAAGGTGGAGTTTCTAGAGGACGTTAAAAAGATGTTCTTAGATACGATTGACGAGCAAGTAGTCAATCTAGTCAAGGAACAAGTTAAGGTTGTTCTCCGCGAAGATAATTTAGGAAGGCGAGATTTCTACTACAAAAATTTCAAGGATGCTCAACCTCCCACTTTTGATGGTGAACGAGAACCACTTATGAGTGCTCGTTGGATCTCGGATATGGAGGGGGCCTTTTGTATTAGTGAGTGCCCTCTCGATAAGAAGACGAGGTATGGTAGTAGTATGCTAAGGGGTGACGCCAAGTTGTGGTGGGATGCGAAAATCCAACACTATGGTGATGAACAATGTATGGAGTTCACATGGGACGAGTTTAAGACGGAATTTTTCAAGGAGTACCGAACTTCGGCCGATCTTTCTTAGCTTAAAGACGAGTTGCGTGCTTTGAGGCAAGGGTCAATGGATTTAAATACTCTCAAATCCGTTTTCTTATCGAAGACCCAATTTTGCCCGGAGTATGTCGGGAATGATCACATGTTGAAAGAAGACTTTTACCGAACCTTGGACGACCGCTACTAAGAGAAGATTAGTATGAATTCGGTGAAAACTTTTGATGAATTGTTTGACATGGCGAAGGGTTTTGAGATGCTTGTCCTGAAGAGGAGTGGTTCCGATGTTAGTAAGCGAAAGTTCAAAACTATGGTGCATTCGAACAAGAAGGGTAAGGGTACTTCCGAGGGAAACAAAAGCGTGAAGAAGAGTGGTACCGGTGGTTTTAGACCTACATGTTATAATTGCGGACAAAGGGGTCATTTGTCGCGCGAATGTACGAATGCGAAGTCTAACAAGGTTACATGTTTTAATTGTCTAAAGGAGGGACACCAAAAGTCGGCATGTCCGGAACTAGTTGGTGATGCATGACAACCTGACGACGATGTTCAGGTACTTTTAGATATTTCTTTCGAAATGTGCTTATGATTTTGTTTGATACATTTTGTGTTAGTGCGTAGTGTAATGAGGGGTAGTGTTCCTTATGGAATTACCCTATGATGATGGTCTGATTGACGTGCGAGGGGCGTAAGACTTGGTGTTTCCAAGCATTCCTTAGTGTTGGGCGAAAGATTTTACCAAGCCATGAGAAAGGGCTTTGGTGTTGTTTTGGTAGCGCGTAGTCGCTTCTGTGACGCAATTGATGAAACATAAGTTTCGTCGAGTACGAGTGACTTAAAGTCGCTCTAGTTTTGTGATGGGTGACATCGGATGAATGTAACCATCGAATTCGAGCTTTTCGGTCTCGATGAATGTTGATAGTGAAGTTTATGTGACGTGATGTCAGGTGCTTCTTTCATACCTGCATGCGTAACGTTCGACTCCGATGGTATTGTGGTTACATTGTACTTAGGGTACCGGAGAGAAACCCTTAGGTACATGAGTGACTAGATGGAACTTTAACAAGTTATGGCAATTGAAGGGTTGCAAGAATAAAGTTTGTGTAATTTGTGGTACACTTTTCGTTCGAAGTGTTTAAGGATAGGTTGAAGTCCTTAGTATGCTCAAGGTTGGAGCAAGATATGGTGATGGGTCGTGTGAACCCAATTGTTAATAAAGTCTACCTTTGGTAGCATTGTACGTTTGTACAAATGCGGTTATGGGACGTAGTTCCAAGTGGGGGAGTTACACTCCCACGCGAGGAGGTTTTAGTGTGAGATTTCGGATGATGCTCATAGTAGATCCAAAATTTATGTCGGGACCTAGATTTGGTCGATTTGTGGTAGAGTACAATTTCGCTTAAATTGTACTTATGATTTTGGATTTAAATTATCACCGAGGTGGTAATGTGGTAAATCTCGTTGGAAGATAATGAACGTGTTTGATGAGCAAGGTGAAATCCCTCTGTTAAGGGGTGTGCGTGTCTGATTCTTTGCTAGAGAATGGTTGTCTTGTACCTATGTGCGATATAGGTGGTTCTTGCTCGATTGCATTGGCGTTGTGTTCGAGTACGTATGATGCATGCATGTGTATAATGGATTTTACTTGGGTGGATTAGTCGCGGTGTTTAAGACTCCACTCATTGGTTTGATTGACATGTGGAATTTTCGCGGTGTTTAAGACACTACATGGTCATGGGTCTGAGTTAGTCGCGGTGTTTAAGACATCACCCGGGAAATTAGTGATTACGCGGTGTTAAGTACACTAATGGATTTTATGGTGAAATGCAATTTCGGTTAAATTGTATGTATTGTGGCAAGTGCTATCCAATTGCGAGGATTCACTTTTCGTTGGCCACGGTTGGATTGTGATAAGTAGTAAGTGCTATCCGTTAGGATTCGCTTTTAGTCGGCTACTTATTGTTGTGTGGAATGCGTTTTCCGTTAGAAATCACTTTTGTTTGGCCATGTGTGAGGAGAGGTAAGTGTGATCCGTAAGGATGTGCTTTTTGTCGGCCTCTTGTTGCGTAGTGGTAGGTGGTTAATGTTTGATCTACCACTTTTCGTCGGCCACGTACGCGTGAGGATGTGGGGCAAGTGGTATCCATTCGTGAGGATTCACTTTTCGTCGGCTCCATTGTATTGTTTGTTGGCCATATTATTGGTGTGTTGTTACTTTAGCAATGTACATGATAAGGGTACGCTAAAGGGATTGCTAACTTGGTACGAGGTTTGGGAATGTTAGCTTGTTTTTGTCATGCGGTCGAGGCATGAGTTCGTTCCGGATTGGGAATGAAGCGAGACTTAGTGCTCGGTTTGGTAGATTTGGTAAATCACGGATGATGATTTAAATTGGAAGGGTAACTTTTGAGTAAAGTTACCTAAGGGAGTTGTGCGAAATCTTCGAATTTGATGGAATTGTTGTGGACATCGAGTTTGGACGTATGTCAGAGGACCATGGATCGTGGTTCCCGTTAGCTAAGTGGCTAGGATCACGGGGACGTGATCCAATTTAAGTGGGGGAGAGTTGTAAGACCCTAAACCCAAGTGCACAGGTGTACGTAAACATCGAATAATCAAACTGAGTTAAAACTGAAACTGACAGACTGAGTTTGACCTTGTGCGCTCCGCGCAAGGTGAGGGGTGCGCGCCGCGCACTCCCTCTGTGACAGAGTTCTGCTTTTTACAATTTTGAGTTAAATGAAGGGCATTTTGGTCTTTTCACTTGAGGCCGGATGTGTAGCCATATTATTAGTTTTGGATCTAGTTTTGGACCACATTTCAAATCCACAAACACTCTCATTTCATTCTTAGAGAGAGAGAGATTTCTAGAGAGCGATTTGGAGATTTGGAGAAGAAGGAGCTTGAATCGATCAAAAGCTCAAGTGTTAAGGTTGTTCATCTCGCTCTTGGCTACGTTGTGGTAGTATTGGTAAGTTCTAACTCCGAGTTTTCTTAATTTGATTTAGTGTTCATAATTGGGGTTTTGATTTGGGTGTTCTTGAGTAAACCCACAAGTTGATAATTGGGTGATTGAGTTAGTAAATGGTGTTGATAACCATTGTTGGCGGGTTTTGGATTGGATGATGAAATTGATTAGTTGATAATCATGTGTGGATGTGAAACCACTTGTTAACTTAGGTTATGAGTGATTATTAGTGTAAACTTGCAAATGGGTGTTTTGACTTGAGATTAGGTCAAAATGGGTTTTGTGTAAATTGATGCAAGTAATGTGTTTTGATAATGAAACCTTGAGTAAATGGGTTGTTGGAACATAATCACTAGTCGATTGTGATTATGGGTGTTTCGGGTGAGATTTGACTTAGTCAAATTGGAAGTAAGTGCAATTGGGTTAATATTGCACTTATTGGTATTTTGGTTATAAACTAGATTGTTTGGCTTATTTGTTGTGAATTACTTAGGTGATTTGCATTTGGACGATTAGGAGCTCAAGCGGGATTGCTTTTCAAGTAATCGAGGTGAGTGGAATATTTATACGCTTATGTATATAATTTAGTTGCTTGCGTGCGAAGTGGTAAGTGACATCCGTTAGGATTCACTTTTTGTAGACCACAATTGAGTTGGGAAAATATAGTGAGTGATATCCGTTTGGATAGCTCTTCGTTGGCTATATTCGGTTTGTGAATGTGGCGAGTGATAAACGTTTGACCTATCGCTCTTTGTCGGCCACGTGTGTATGTGTGTGTTTGGAATGTGGTGAGTGATATCCGAAAGGAATGACTCTTTATCCACCATAATTGGAGGTGAGCATGCGACGAGTGGTTAACGTTTGACCTATCGCTTTTCGTCGGTCACATGTGAGTATTTGGTTATGTGGCGAGTGATTAATGTTTGACCTATCGCTCTTCGTCGGCCACATGTGTGTTTGGGTAAGTGGTGAGCGTTATTCGTTTGGGGATCCGCTCTTCGTTGGCCACTTATCGTGGGATGGTAAGCGGTTTCGCTTTTCGTCGACCATCCTTGTGATTGAGGAAAGTGCTAACGTTTCGGTTTCACTTTTCGTCAGCCTCATGTTGCGTAGTGATGAGTGGTTAACGATATTGACCTACCGCTCTTCGTCGGTCACGTACGCGTTGCGATGGTTGGTGAGTGGTTAACGATTTTGACCTACCGCTCTTCATCGACCACCATCGAGTCGATTGTCGACATTCTGTATGTTGGGGTGTGTATGTTTCGTTGGTATTGCACGTATTATTGTTGAGATCTCTATGCTAATGTTGTTGACTTGTTGTACGTACGATTTTACGTTTATTGCGGTTTGCTAATGATTATTGTGTTTTATTGTGTAGGTGTATGCAAGTAATTGGATTATGTATGTATGCGTATAAGTATTGCAGTCACTAAGCATTAGTTTACCCTCTCGTTGTTTACATTTTTAGGTTCGGAGGCGGTTATGGCAAGGGTATGCTCGGGATTAGATGATTTCCCCTTTTGATGCTTGCTTGGATTACTTTTGGTTTTGACTTAGGACTTGGGTAGTTGATCCCCAAACATCATGCTCGTAGTCGTGTTTGGAACTTAAACTCATGTAGTTGAAAACTTGTATTTTGTACGAAAGTCGTAAAACGGCCGATGTGGGCCCGATGTAGTAAAACTTATTTTATTATTGAAATGTGTTAGTTTTACTTATATTATTATGTTGTGAAAAGCGTTTAGTCCAAAAGTATCGGGAAGCAAGATATCTTTTTATGAAAATTGGAAAAAATGGACAGCGAGCTGCCAGGCCCTGTGCGCGCCGCGCACTGGTGGGGCTACGCGCCGCGCACCCCATCTGGACAGTTCTGTTTTAATTTTTTTTATTCCGCATTTTGGTTGGTTAACGGGTTAAGTTGTTACAGAACCCAACTGTTTCCAAAATCAATAACACATGCTCGTAGCATGTCTTCAAGTGTCTGTATTGTCCTTTCACTCTGCCCATCAGTTTGTGGATGATAGGCAGTACTCATGTCTAGACGAGTCCCCAATGCTTGTTGTAACGTCTGCCAAAATCTTGAAACAAATATGCCATCCCTATCAGAGATAATAGAGACTGGTATTCTATGTTTGGAGACGACTTCCTTCAAATATAGTCGTGCTAACTTCTCCATCTTGTCATCTTCTCTCATTGGCAGAAAGTGTGCTGACTTGGTGAGACGATCGACTATTACCCAAATAGTATCATAACCACTTGTAGTCCTTGGCAATTTAGTAATGAAATCCATGGTAATGATTTTCCATTCCCATTCCGGGATTTCAGGTTGTTGAAGTAGACCTGATGGTTTCTGATGTTTGACTTTTACCTTAGAACACGTCAAACATTCTCCTAGGTATTTAGCGATATCATCTTTCATACTCGGCCACCAAAAATATTTCTTGAGATCTTGGTACATCTTTCCCGTTCCAGGATGTATTGAGTATCTGGTTTTATGTGCTTCCCCAAGTACCATTTTTGTCACATCTCCAACCTTTGGTACCCAAATTCTTTCAGCCCTATACCGGGTTCCATCTTCCCGAATATTAAGGTATTTCTCCGATCCTTTGGGTATTTCATTCTTCAAATTTCCCTCTTTTAAAACTCCCTGTTGCGCCTCCTTTATTTGAGTAGTAAGGTTAGTATGAATAATTATATTCATAGCTTTTACTCGAATAGGTTCCCTGTCCTTTCTGCTCAAGGCGTCGGCTACCACATTCGCCTTCCCCAGGTGGTAACGAATCTAAAGTCGTAATCATTTAACAACTCAATCCACCTACGCTGCCTCATGTTCAGTTGTTTCTAATCAAATATATGTTGGAGACTTTTATGGTCGGTATATATAATATTTTTGACAACATATAAGTAGTGCCTCCATGTCTTTAATGCAAAAACAACAGTGCCCAACTCCAAATCGTGAGTCGTATAATTTTTCTCGTGAATCTTCAATTGTCTAGACGCATAAGCAATTACCTTCTTTCGTTGCATTAATACACAACCGAGACCTTGCTTTGAGGCGTCACAATATATCACAAAATCATCATTCCCTTCAGGTAATGACAATATAGGTGCCGTAGTTAGCTTTTTCTTCAACAATTGAAACGCTTTCTCTTGTTCATCCTTCCATTCAAATTTCTTCCCTTTATGCGTTAATGCAGTCAAGGGTTTTGATATTTTGGAAAAATCTTGGATGAATCTTCTGTAGTAACCAGCCAATCCTAAAAATTGGCGTATATGCTTCGGAGTTTTCGGGGTTTCCCAGTTTTCAACGGTTTCAATCTTTCACGGATCAACCTGAATACCTTCTTTGTTTACTACATGTCCGAGGAATTGAACTTCTTCCAACCAAAATGCCACTTTGAAAACTTAGCGTACGATTGTTCCTTCCTCAACAATTCTAGTACTTTTCTCAAATGTTCTTCGTGCTCTTGATCATTCTTTGAGTAAATAAGTATGTCATTGATGAAAACAATGACAAACTTGTCAAGATATGGTCCACACACTCGGTTCATGAGGTTCATGGACACAGCTGGTGCGTTAGTCAAACAAACGGCATAACCATAAACTCATAATGACCGTAACGCGTCCTGAAAGCAGTCTTTGGAATATCATTCTCCTTCACCCGCATTTGATGATACCCGGAACTAATGATACCACAACCCGCATGCGCATTCCATCCGTATGCAGGTACTCGATAGAATGCGAATGCGTGTACCTTGTATGCGGTATGTGGCATGCGGCATGCGGTTATGTATCGAATGCCTTTGTTCCCGGTACGGCAGTTACTTGGTCATCAAGTCAATATATTTTCCATAATTATATCCGTGATTCGGGGGAGTTATTTATGGACGAGATTATCATTATCTTGGATGGTTCTAGAATTAGGGTTTGCCTATATATAAACCCTAATTATCATTCTAGGAACATCACATAACCACCACCTACTACACATCCTACGTAGCAAGCTACCATCATTCATCTTCTCAAGGTTTACAGGTTAGTTTCTTAATAGCTAGCGCCTACGACCTTGCTAGGGGCCTTCTGATCAACGACCGTTATTGAAGGTGGATTAATCACTTGGCCACCCCGCCGACATCATCATGTCGGCCAGGGTTATTCACGGTAGCCGGACCAGAGAGCCTTGTTCTAAGATCCTTAAACCCCCTTTTACGTATTGAACAGGCATATTGACCCTATGGAAAATATATGCATGATTGAGTGGTGATTTTGTTGAGAGACGAACTAATTCAAGATGTGTTTAATTGTTTTTTCTTTTAAAGTTTTGAATTATAAAGCTCATTATTCACAAAATTTCTGAATTTTTTGTCTCTTTAACAGTATCATGACTTCCGGAGACTCATCGGAATGTACTCAAATAGACAATCAAAACACACCGTCTGGTAATCAGCAGACGCAAGCTATGACTACGGGGGCGGGATATACGCCTTACCCTCCACCAGTGTTCGGCGAGCCTTTCCAAAGGTACAAGCCAAGGGCAAACTCGCCGGTCACAACTACGCGGCTAGATTTTTCTGTAGTGGATCCAAGAGTTATCTTTGCAGGCACTAGCGGCGAACCTATAAGCCTGCATGTAGTATGTTGTGGCCAGGTGCCTATTTACAGCACCACTGTATCAATCCCTCTGCAGAGGCAGGGTTGTCAGCAAAGTTCGTCCTTTACACCACTGCAGCCTTGGCAGCCACCGCGCCCAATTTCACAGTTTCTAACCCCTGCGGATGTGCAGGCATTACTTAATAGTTGGGGTTCGGTGTCATTCCAGATGCCAATTCTCATTGGACGCCGATAACCGCAGAACAGCAAATCACTGCGCATACGGTTGGACTTATAACGACATATCCTCAGGTCTCGCAGGCATCTGCGCCACAGGTTTCGCCACCTTTTCAACTACCCGTATACTCTGCGTCAGCAAGCCTGCCTTCTTTTCCAACGCATCAGCCTTGGTTATATCCGCAAACTCCGGGGCAACCTTGGCAAAATATTCAGCGGTAGGCGAATCTCGCAAGCCAATTTATGCAGGCGGCACCTCCTGACATGGTCCACTTATTTTCGCAACCTAATTTTGTTCAGGATATGATGAAACGTTTCTTCGCAGGGCTCAAAGGTGACCCTGTTAAACCACCTTTTGAGCTATCAACTACTTTTGATAAGTTTCCTCCACATATAACTGCATATCCGTTTCCTTCAGCGCCAAAGATACCCCACACACTGGGTACCTATAATGGCTTGACTGATCCAGATGATTTCTTGCAGCGGTTTGAAGGCGCAATGCACACCCAGGGATGGGTGGATCCAGTTGCGTGTCAGATATTTCCCATGACACTACAGGGCATTGCACGCGAATGGTTCAACAAGCTCCCGGCGGGTAGCATATCCGGGTTCATGGATCTGTGGATGAAGTTTTTGCTGCAGTATCAAAATCAAAAGTCACGCAAACGCACCCACATTAAATGTCATGATATTGTGCAGAAACCCAAGGAATCTTTGGGAGAATTTCTCACGAGATATACTAATGAGTGCCTGCGCATACCAGATCTTAAGCCAGAGCAACAAATTTCTGGGTTGATACATGGTAAAAGTACAGTGCATCATCCAATGCTGTTAAGGCGTCTGCGCCATACAGTCCCAACAACTTATGCTGAAGCACTTAATGAATTCCATGACTATATGCGGAGTGGCGAAGATAATTATATTCCAACCGCTAGCTCACACAATGAAAGGAAAGACGATGATGATCGTTCGCGCGATCAAAATCGCGGTAACAGCTCTCGCGAAAGATACCCTAGTGGTGGTTCTATAAGAAATGATAAAGGTCGAACAAGTGGTGGTTTTCGAAACAATAATCAGTGCGGTATTAACAATTAGAACTATGCGCTGCTCAAAAGCTTGTCTAAAACACCAAAAGAAATTTTGGAAACTGAACCAGTATGCGCAACCTTTGCGGTTCCAACTCCGCTGACAGAATTTGGCAAGCGGGATAAAACAAAATACTGCGAGTTCCATGACGATCACGGACATGACACCAATCGGTGTAAAAATTTAATGGAACGAGTGCTGGAAGCGCTATGCGTAGGAAAATTGGATCATCTCAAGCCGCCAAAGAAAGATAAGGGAAAGGCCGCGGAAGAAAGTTAAAAAGCCAAAACGTTCGCATGGCAAAAAACAAATAAAGATAAAAGCGCCGATGTAACCATCAATATGGTTGACGCAAACAAAGTTGGCCAGCGAAGGAAATACAATGACTACCAGGATTGGGAGCTCATTCCAATTTCATTCCGTCCAGTAATGTCGATTGACACAGTTAACGATCCCATTATCATCAAGTGTCGCATTCCTAATTGCGGAATACAGATCAAAAGCATGCATGTTGACACCGGGAGTGGCATTGACATTACGTATGAGCATTGCTATCGTTTCCTTCCTGCAGAAGTTAAAGCGCAGTTACGTCAGCCCGATATTACGCTATCAGGATTCTCTGGAGAAAGTTCATGGCCGCTAGGCCAGATAGAGCTAATAATAGAGCTTGCGGACGATAAAGATCCGCAGTTGGTCAGACACGAGTTAGTTGACTTTTATGTGGTTCGTTCGACTTCGCGTTACAATGCACTACTAGGGAGAAATTTCATACAACGTTTTAATATTAAACCATCGGTAGTGCATGGCTTGATTAAGTATCCTACAATGGGAGGAATTGCCACGATTGCGTCACATCAAACAACCGAGTTATGTGGTTCAGTTGTGCCTGTAAACATTCCCAGCATGGGTGAACAACTCGCAAGCAGTACGGTCATAGCTAACCGTTTGCACCCGGATAAGCGTATCAAAATCGGCACAGTCTTGTCAGCCGAAACTAAGGCTAATTTGCATGGAATATTATCCGCAAACGCAGATATTTTCGCATGGCAAAAATCAGACATGACTGGGGTTTCGCGTGATATTGCGGAACATAAGTTGAATGTAAATCCATCACTCACACCCGTTAGACAAAAGAAGCGACATATGGCTCTTGAGCGCAGTGATTGGTTATGCATAGAAGTAGATAACCTTGTCAAAGCAAATATTCTGAGGGAAGTGCGGTATCAGACATGGGTTGCTAATCCTGTGTTGGTGAAAAAGTCTGACGGCAATTGGCGGATGTGTGTCGATTTTAAAGACATCAATAAAGCGTGCCCCAAGGACAACTACCCTCTCCCGGAGATAGACTGGAAGGTAGAATCATCATCAGGTTTTCGGTACAAGTGTTTTCTGGATGCGTACAAGGGATATCACCAAATCTTAATGGCTGCGGAAGATGAGGACAAAACAGCTTTTCATACACCGCAGGGTATTTATTGTTATACGAAGATGCCTTTTGGGTTAAAGAACGCATGCACTACGTATCAACGTTTAATTAACGCAGCCTTCAAGCACTAAATTGGCAGAAATCTTGAAGCATATGTCGATGACTTGGTAATTAATAGTAACACCGAAGAAGCAATGCTCGCGGACATCCTAGAAACTTTTGCGTCTTTGCGCAGGATCAACATGAAGCTTAACCCGCTCAAATGTAGTTTCGGGAAAGAGGAAGGCAAGTTTCTAGGTCATGTGGTGACAGCGCGGGGAATCAAGGCGAATCTCAAAAATATTGAAGCCATTGATAGTTTGCCATCTCCAAAGATAAAGAAAGACGTGCAGAGTCTAACAGGGAAACTAGCAGCGATCACACGGTTTTTGTCGAAGGCCGCAGAGCGACAGCTGCCATTCTTCAATGCTTTGAAGAATTGTTTAAAGAAAAAAGATTTCGCATGGACTCAGGAAGCAGAATCAGCTTTTCAGGAGATGAAGAAGGTGCTCGCAGAGTTACCAACGCTCACCGTGCCGGTATCAGGAGAAACACTTACGTTGTACCTTGCAGCATCGAAAGAAGCTATCAGCTCGGTTCTTATCGCAGATCACGGAAAGGTAATCAATTATTTTTACTTATATGAATTATTTATTTTGTGGACAAGTAACGTTGAGGTTTTCTCAGACGCAAATGCAGGTATACTTCGTAAGCAAGACGCTGACAGCAAGCGAAGTAAACTATACACCAATAGAAAAGCTAGTATATGCGCTAGTCCGCACGGCGCAGCGTTTGCACCGGTACTCTCAAGAACATCCAATTGTGGTTCTAACTGATCAACCAATCAAGCAGGTTTGTAAAAAATTAATTTGCGGCAATGTCCGGAGCTACCGCATTGACTAACGCAATCATTTTGCTTTCAGGTGTTATATAAGCCTGAGATTTCTGGCCGAATGGCTAAATGGGCAGTCGAGTTGGGAGAACACGAAATAAATTTTTCATCGCGAAGCGCGATGAAGGGTCAAATACTTGTGGATTACCTAGCAGAATTGCCTGCGGATGTCGAGGCATCGGCTAAACAGCAGGATGCACCTGCACCACCCTTGTCATCATGGGAGTTATTTACCGATGGTGCTTGTAGCGCATCTGGCGCGGGTGCAGGTGTAATTTTATCTGGCCCAGATGACGAAGAGCACACATATGCGTTGCGTTTCAATTTTGCTTTTATGAACAACGAAGCAAAATATGAGGCTTTGTTAGCATGTATGCGTATTGCACATAAATTAAATGTTAAAATTCTGCACGCTTATGTGGATTCAAAGCTAGTATGTAGTCAAGTCAGTGGAGACTTTGAAACGCATGACATAGCCATTCAGCAATATTTATCACTTGTTCATAACCTCGCTGACGTAATGCGGGAGTGGATAACGGTTCATAACCTCTCTGATCAGGAACGTAAATCGATCTTCGAATAAACCGACGAGCCTTGTATTTGATCAAATAAGTCATCGATTCTCGGTAGTGGATAACGGTTCTTGATGGTAAGTTTGTTCAACTCTTTGTATTCGATACACAACCTAAATGTACCATCTTTCTTTTTGACAAACAAAACAGGAGCTCCCCACGGTGATGTACTTGGTCGAATGAAACCACGCTGTAAAAGTTCTTGTAATTGACTCTGGAGTTCCTTCATTTCGTTGGGTGTGAGTCTGTATGGAGCACGAGCTATTGGTGCAGCTCCCGGTACAAGGTCTATTTGAAATTCAACAGATCAGTGTGGAGGTAGTCCCGGTAATTCTTTTGGAAATACATCGGGAAATTCTTTTGCAACTGGAACATCATTGATGTTCTTTTCTTCGGAATTGACTTTCTTGATGTGTGCTAGAACGGCATAGCAACATTTTCTTATTAGTTTTTGTGCCTTCAAATTACTAATAGGATTTAACTTCGCGTTGCCCTTTTCTCCGTATACCATTAAGGGTTTCTCTTCTCGCGCATAATGCGTATCGTATTTTTGTAACAAATGATTTCCGCTTTCACCTCTTTCAACCAGTCCATGCCGATTATCACATCAAAACTCCCTAACTCTACTGGTATCAAATCAATCTTAAATGTTTCACTAACCAGTTTAATTTCTCGATTCTGACATATTTTATCTGCTGTAATTAATTTACCGTTCACTAATTCGAGTAAAAATTTATTATCCAAAGGAGTCAATGGACAACTTAATTTAGCACAAAAATCTCTACTCATATAGCTTCTATCCGCACCCGAATCAAATAAAACATAAGCAGATTTACTGTCAATAAAAAACGTACCCGTAACATGCTCCGGGTCTTCCTGCGCTTCAACCGCATTAATGTTGAAGAATCTTCCACGGCCTTGCCCATTATTATTCCCTTGGTTTGAGCATGCTCTGCTGTAATGACCCAGCTTTCCGCATCCGTAACAAATATAGAATTATTAATTTTGTTCTTCCTATTGACCATTGGTCCATAGGTGTCACATTTCGTTGCACCATGACCGCTTCTGTTACACTTGGTTCATACTACCGTACAGAACCTATCCAGATGATACCCTTCACACCTTAGACATGGGATTTTCTGGTTTTTGTTGTCATTGTTATTATTGAGGTTGTTGTTGGGATTGTTGTTGTTGTGGGTGTTATTATTGTTGGGACGATTGTTGTAGTTGTTGTTGTTGTTGGGTCATTTGTTGTAATTATTGTTGGGACTGTGATTGTTGTTGCGATTGATGTTGCGGTTGTTGTGATAGTTGTTGCAATTGTGGTTGTGATTGTTGTTGTATTGGTGACTCTTATCACTGTTTTCTTTCCACTTTCTCTTGACTTGTTTCATGTTGGCCTCTTCGGCCGCCTGCTCTTTAATCCTTCCTTCAATCTGGTTCACTAGTTTATGAGCCATTCGACTTGCCTTTTGTATGGAGGAGGGTTCGTTTGAACTCACATCCTCCTGAATCCTTTCTGGTAACCCTTTTACAAATGCGTCGATCTTCTCTTCTTCATCTTCGAACACTCATGGACACAATAGGCACAACTCTGTGAATCGTCGTTCGTATGTGGTAATATCGAATCCTTGCGCTCATAATCCTCTAAGCTGTGACGACCCAGAAATTTTCGACCAAATTTAAACTTAATCTTGTTATGAATTCGATACAATAAGCAAAGTTGTAATGTCGAAGTCTCATGAACTTTGAACCGTGTTCATGCATATATTTGGCTTTTGAATTATTTATATGGACTCAGTTAACCATTGACCATGCCCGACGATTCACGAACCACTATTTGTAAATATAAATGTAAGTATATATATAATATAAATTGGAAATAATAAAATATAAATAAAATATTAAAATTTAATGTAAAATAGTATATAAGTGTTGTTATATGATCTATATTATTTGTATATTGTAATACATATTAAATATTTATTATATATTATTATATATACTACACAGTTATTAGATACTACCAAATTAGTAAGTTGTAATATTAATATGTTTAATTACAAGTTAAATTATAATTGTCATTATTAATAATATTAACATGCAACACTAATAAAATTACTAAAAATTATTATATACATTTGATTGTTATATCATTTATAATATTATTGTTATCCATACTAATAACAGTATTACTATAAGTAGTAACAAAATTACGATCTTAATTGTTGTTATGACATCATTGCTAGTATTTTATTTTTATTATTATTATAATATTACTATTATTATCAACTATAATATTAAATGTAATATTGATAAAATTATATAAAAGGATTAATTATAATCTATAGATATAAAATTTTGATACATATAATTGGTTATTATCATTATTGTTTTTATAATTATTAATATTATTAACGCTAACAATCATTATTATCATAAAGAAAATACAATTTAAATATTATTTTTGATTATTTTTTTATCAGAATTGTTAAAATCATTATTAATTATTATAAGTATTTTAATTATTATTAATATAATTATAATTATTAATTCAATATATATATTAATAATATTTATATAAAAAGCCGTACAATATAAAAGATTGAGAAGATTAGAAGTTGTTACACGTTATTCTCCTACTGTGTTTAATTGATTCATCCAGTACAATTAGATTTCAATCCAAACAAGTCAAGCCAAAATCAGTTAGAGGTAAACATCGAGTTTTATAAATTATTATTTTTTTAATTATTGTTACTGTCGTCTGCTGCTATAACTCGAGACTGACGACTGTTATAACTCGAGACTTACATAACCAGATAATCGAGCAGTTTAAGGATTTAAGAGAGTAATTCCAACTTCTGTCTCCATCAAAAACAATTACAACAATATGTATCTGTTTAAAGCTACTGAATTAAACAGATTTTTCATATAAAAAAAAAAACGTAAAACTCTGTTTCTAAACCCATACAGCAAAACACTAATTTCGAATAAAACTTCAAATTGTGTTAATGCAGAGATGTTAGAAAACCTTCTTTTAATCTATCTGCAAATTTACAAGTTTCAATTTTTAGTATTAATTATCAATTTGGGAGTCAAAGTTCTAGAAATAAAAGTCAATCGAATCTTTATAATCCAAATTCGTAAATTTGATGATGTTTCAGGATCAATTGATGATCCAGAAACTTCATAGAGGTGATTTGAAACATGTTTGATGTTATAAGTTTTGGCTAAAACGTTATGTAATGCGAAATCAATATTTTTTTTTTGTATTAAAACAGTGACAGCAGCATCTTTCAATGGGAGCTGTTTTAAATTTTTTTTTTTTTTTTGTTTATCAAACTGAGATAACGAGTATAAGCGTTTATATATTGTTATGAAATCCAAAAACCAAATTAATGTTAGGATTAATTGTACCACTGGTTGAGCTGTGATGATTATGAAGAAGATGAAATGGGAAACGGGTTATATATATATATATATATTAGTGGGCTTTAAAAAAACAGAAATGAATGAGGTGGAGTTATGGTTGTGGGTGCTAGCGTGTAGGTGAGAGGTCTTGGGTTCGAGACTCGGCGGAGCCATTATTTTTTTTAAATCCGATTAACTTGAGGTAGTTTCATCTTTTCATTATTATTATTATTATTATTATTATTATTATTATTATTATTATTATTATTATTATTATTATTATTATTATTATTATTATTATTATTATTATTATTATTATTATTATTATTATTATTGTTATTATTATTTGAATATTAATGATTATCATGATATTAAGTATAATTTTGAGAGTATTATAAATGCTAGTAGTATTATTATCCTAAATACTAGTATTACAATTAGTATGGTAATTATTATTGTAAGTATCATAATTGTTAACTTTATTATAACTACAAGTGTTATATCTATTATTGTTTTTATTATAAATATTAACTATGATATTATTATAGATTTCGAAACTTTAATATTAGTATTATTATGATGAATATGAAAATAATATAAATTATTATTATAGATATTAGTATTAATATCTCTTTATGAACAAAAATTAACATAAGTAATATTAGTTATATTACCACAAGTATCATTATTATGTAATTACTAAAATTAGTATCATGATTTTCATTAACAAGCGAATTTAATATTTTACAGGTAATCAAAACTATCATTTTATTTCAAATAGCTACTTTGTACCAAAAATATACTTAATACATATATTATAATTATATTAATAGTTTATATACTTACATATCAAACATAATAACAATAGTTATATAAATATTTATATATATAACAAACTAATTATATTTTTTTATGTAATACTAACCATAAATATATAGATATATTAATATGACTAAATATATAGATATTAAATATTTTGAACATATACACAAACTAAATAACATAACAAAATTAATACTTTTACATTATAAAATGAATCTAAATTATTAATATAAAAATAACATAACTAATAAAGTTATATCAATATAATTTTGATCAATTACAGTTATGTGTATTAATAAATATACAAATGATATAGGTTCGTGAATCCGAGGCCAACCCTGTATTGTTCAGTTGTTCAATGTCGTCATATGTACTTTTACTACAAAATACAATAGGTGAGTTTCATTTACCTTTTTACCCTTTATATTTTTGGGCTGAGAATACATGCACAATTTTTATAAATGTTTTACAGAATAGACACAAGTAATCGAAACTACATTATATGGTTGAATGATCGAAATCAAATATGCCCCTTTTATTAAGTCTGGTAATCTAAGAATTAGGGAACAGACACTCTAATTGACGCGAACTCTAAAGATAGATCTATCGGGCCCAACAAGCCCCATCCAAAGTACCGGATGCTTTAGTACTTCGAAATTTATATCATGTCCGAAGGAGGATCCCGGAATGATGGGGATATTTTTATATGCATATTGTGAATGTCGGTTACCAGATGTTCAATCCATATGAATGATATTTTTGTCTCTATGCATGGGACGTATGTTTATGAGAAATGAAAATCTTGTGGTCTATTAAAATTATGAAATGATTATTTATGTTAAACTAATGAACTCACCAACCTTTTTGGTTGACACTTGAAAGCATGTTTATTCTCAGGTACGAAAGAAATCTTCCGACGTGCATTTGATTATTTTAAAGATATTACTTGGAGTCATTCATGACATATTTCAAAAGACGTTGCATTCAAGTCGTTGAGTTTATCAAGATCATTATATAGTCAATTATAGTTGGATATATTACGAAATGGTATGCATGTCTGTCAACTTCAGATGTAATGAAAGATTGTCTTTTCAAAACGAATGCAATGTTTGTAAAATGTATCATATAGAGGTCAAGTACCTCGCGATGTAATCAACTGTTGTGAATCGTTTATAATCGATATGGACTTCATCCGGATGGATTAGGACGGGTCCTTTCATGTGTTTGAATGCTGACCACGGTAGTGCGTAAGCAGTATCTTGTCCCACCTGCTCGAGATAGGTGTTCTGTGACGACCCGGAAATTTCTGACCAAATTTAAACTTAATCTTTATATGATTCCGACACGATAAGCAAAGCCTATAATGTTGAGTCTCAAAAACTTTTGAACTGTTTATATAAATTCATTTACCCTACGACTGTTCCCGACGATTCACTAACAATTGTATGTAATTAAATATGTAAATATAAATGAAAGTATCCATATAATAACAAATAGAAATAATACAATATAATTTAAATATTAAAATTAAATATGTAAAATATAATATAAAATAATTAAGTTGTAGTTACAATAAATTTGTATATAAATAGAAGAAGGCTATATATAACTATATGTATATTGTAATACATGTTAAATTATATAAAAATTTAATACTCAAAATAAGTTATTATATAATATATAGTTATATTACATAAGCAATAATATGTAATACTATTATATTAAATTTAATTATAAAATAGTGTTATAATAATGTCGTTATTAATATCAGTATTAGTGTTATTAATATTATTACTTAAAATATATAATCTATAGATACGAAATTGATATATACATACATATATACACAAGTTATATAAATACAGATATAATATATATACAGCTATATATATCAAATAAATAAATAAATACAGTTATCACAAATATGTATAACAGATATGTATAAATATATATTAGATAAATAAATGAATAAATATAGTTACATATAAAATACAAATATAATAAAATGCCTAATTATTTATCTATCACAATCAATCTATTTTAGTTTCTGCTCATGATTGGTACGATATCTACTCTATATTGAATTCACATCAACTATGAAACAAATTCTGTTAGGGGTCATTCTCCACTTTATTTTTTTTTTGTCTGCTCTTCCTTGGTTCAACTTAGCTGCCGAATTCATAAACCATGATAAATCATAGAGCTTGTGTCATAATACATACATTCGACTTATAGTATCAAATATCAATTATCAATTGCAATTGCATTTATCTATTAAATAAAAAAAATGAAACAGGTTTGTTTCCTCTGTACGCCAACCTTTTTACTCAAATCATGATTTCAAATGATTTTGCAAAATGTAAAAATGCAGTTATGATAGGATTCAATTATGTAAACTATCTGCAAAGTTTGAGGCTTCAATTCCTTTTCTTGTGTTCTAATTTGAGAGTCAAAACTATTTTGTCAAAAAGTCAAACCTGTGTTCATCCATCAAATTGAAGTTTTATAAATCGTTTCTGTCAAAATTAATGATTGGAAAAGTTTTTATGAATCATTTGAAACTTATTTTATGTTGTAACAAACTTGTAAAACATTTTGTAATTCAAAAATCATTATTTTTTATTTATTTATAAACAGCGACGAGCTGTGAGCAAATTTTTTTTAATTTTTTTTGTTTATTTTATTTTTCTTGAAATCTATTAAAACAAATAAGTGATGTTAGATGTATAATTAATTAGAGTATCAAATTTTGAAGAGGAGGTTGAAACCTAGGGATGACGATTAAGTTGTATGAAGAAGAAGATGAAATACATGAAATTCGGGTTATAAACATTTGGAAGGGTTATAATTCAGAGAAACAGACATGGAGGGATGGTTATGGGGTGTTGTGGTTAATCAGGTGGTCTCGAGTTCGAGACTCATTTGGGTCATTCTTTTTAAAAAAGCATTTTTAAAAGGGTATACTCTCTAAACTCATTTTTTTTATAATTATTATTACTACTATTATTGTTATAAATATTATTGTTAATGTTATTATTATTAGTAATATTATTATTATTATAATTATTGTTATAACTACTAATACAAGATTTAGGAACATTTATTAGTATTGTTATTATTAAGGTTATAATTATTATCAATATTATTACTATAAGTATTATTAATGTTATTATCATTATTAATTTATCATTGTAGTACTACTATTATTATTATGATTATGATTAGGATTATTATTATTATTGTTATTATAAAAATAATACAAGTTGTTATTATTTTCACTAATATTAGTATCAATATCATTTTTGTAATTATTAGTAATAATGTAATACTGTTATTATTTTTAACATAAGTATTTTTTTTAACAATATCATTATTATTATAGTATTACCGATATTAAGAAAGTTATTATTATTAGTAAATCGTTATTACCTAAACTATCATTTTTTTTTACAAATAAATACTTTGTATCTAAAATATACATAATACATATATTATAATTATATTAATAGTTTATTATCAAACATATTAACATTATCTATATAAATACTTATATAAAACAAACTAATTATTATTTTTATATATTAATAACCATATATAAATAGATATATTAATATAACTAAATATATAAATATTAAACATTCTAAATATATACACAACATAAATATATATAACCTATAATTTAAGACATAATATGAATATATGTTTTTAATGGAATTCAATATAAATTCTATATAACTAAAAATATATATATAAATAATACATACTAATAAAGGAAATTATGTGATTCCATTAAATGTTTTAATACATACACAATTGATATAGTTTCGTGAATCCGAGGCCAACCCTGCATTGTTCAGTTGTTCAATATAGTAATATGTATTTTTACTACAAAATACAATATGTGAGTTTCATTTGCCTTTTTACCCTTTATATTTTTGGGCTGAGAATACATGCACAATTTTTATAATTGTTTTATGAAATAGACACAAGTAATCGAAACTACATTCTATGATTGAATTATTAAACCGAATATGCCCCTTTTTAGTCTGGTAATCTAAGAATTAGGGAACAGACAACCTAATTGACGTGAATCCTAAAGATAGATGTATTGGGCCCAAAAAGCCCCATCCAAAGTACCGGATGCTTTAGTACTTTGAATTTATCATGTCCGAAGGAAGTTCCAGAATGATGGAGATATTCTATATGCATCTTGTTAAGGTCGGTTACCAGGTGTTCACCATATGAATGATATTTTTTTGTCTCTATGCATGGGACGTATATTTATGAGAAATGAAAATGAAAATCTTGTGGTCTATTAAAATGATGGAAATGATTATTTATGTTAAACTAATGAACTCACCAACCTTTTGGTTGACACTTGAAAGCATGTTTATTCTCAGGTATGAAAGAAACCTTCTGCTGCGCATTTGCTCATATTAGAGACATTACTTGGAGTCATTCATGACATATTTCCAAAGACGTTGTATTCGAGTCGTCGAGTTTATCAAGATTATTATTAAGTCAATTATAGATGGATATATTATGAAAGAGTATGCATGCCGTCAACTTTCGATGTAAATGAAAGTTTATCTTTTAAAAACGAATGTAATGTTTGTAAAATGTATCATATAGAGGTCAAGTACCTCGCAATGAATCAACTATTGTGAATCATTTATAATGTATATGAACGGGTCCCTTAAGTTGGCATCAGAGCTGGTATAATGCCGTCTATATGTGACGGGTTAGTTGTAAAGGAGGTTCTCACAGTGTTACCTGTGATGAAGCATTTGCTCTTACTCCTTGCGATCCCTTACGAGGGTTAGCAGTAGCCGAGAGGCAGACCATAAAATCAGTATATGAGGTACACTCAGTGGTCACCAGGCAGTTAGCTGGGAAGGCACTGGGTGGGACGTTGGTTGTCCCCAACTATCTTTTAGTTGGTATCAGAGCGGTGGTCTTAGCGAACCAGGTCTTGCATTAGTGTGTCTAACTGATAGTTGTTTAGATGCATTAGTGAGTCTGGACTTCGACCGTGCTTACATGTCAAAAGTTTTGCTTATCATTTCTAGTCGGAAATCATCTGCTTATCATCCTTAGGAAATTACCTGCTTATCATTCTTAGTCTAGACACATCTTACTGCATTGACTGCATATTTAGTGTATAGACAAAACTCATATCTTAGCGCATCTGTTACTGTAAACTTTGCCTGACATATGCCGTAAATTCCTTCGTAATCTACGAAATATTTAGTACTATATATATATATAGATATTCTATGTAGTTAGAATATCATCCAATATTCGAAAATCATTTCATATCGAAAAAAAAATCCTTTATTCAATCGTACGAAATGGAATTCGCCACTAGTTCAAGTCCCTCTAATTCCGATATAGAATTTCACTAGAGCTCTAAAAACAGTGTGACCAGAATGAACCAGTCGATTAACCATCATCTATTCTGGATGAATTGGAGATGGGTTTGTAGCCTACTTAATTATTGGAGACAAATCCACCATATTGCCCTCTCGGCGATGAACCTGAAGCACTTACCAGCGAACCTATCCGAAACACCATTTTCAGCCTCATTTCTAGAGTAGCTCGACACGATTATATTCTATCCACAATTTTAAACCTTATTCATCCGCTCGTTCTGACCGACAATCATCCTGGAGTAATGGAAGAAGTGAACGAGCTTCGCACTCGAGTAATAAATTTGGAGAATATGGTGCAAAATTTACCAGCTTCAACAACATCACCGACATCAACAGAACCACCAGCAACAGCACTCGTACCATCAACAACACATGCCTCAACATCTCATTCTGTATCTCGAGTATAATCATCGATCTACGTATCTTTCTACATCAATTACCTTCGTTCTTCATGGCGATTATGTAATCTCTAATGTTTTAGAGATTATGTATTCTAGATCTAACGATAAATCAAATGAGCTTAATATCATATTGACTCATTAAAATTTATGATTACATCTGAAGAAAATATATATATGTATATATGTTTTTATAAAGATTGTAATTAAAAATTCTTTTGTACAAACTGTTGATGGTGAAAATATTTTAATGGGTAGGTAATACTCGAGGAATATTTAGATTTCACATTAATAAGTTACACTGTACATTCTTCGAATCCGATTCAACATACTATCCTACTTACATCCACCAACATACGTATCCGTTCACCGCAGAATAACCATTTTTATTTAATTTCATATTTGGATTTTGACTTACCAGAATCCAATAAGTGGCATAATGAAGAAAACATTTGACATAATAAAATTTGTTAGAAACAAACAAATTAACTATGAGAAATTCTGTTAAGATTCCACGCTAACAAAATCCTAGCTAACTGTTAATTCCTTATTACATTTATTTATCGCAATTTAATTAACACAATTTTAATTCTCACAATTTTATTTATCGTCATTTAATTTCTGTTATTTATTTTACGCACTTTAAATATCGGGACACGTATACAAGGTATTGACATATCATATCGACGCATCTATATATATTATTTGGAATAACCATAGACACTCTATATGCAGTAATGCTGGAGTTAGCTATACAGGGTTGAGGTTGATTCTACAATAATATATATACTTTGAGTTATGATCGAGTCTGAGACATGTACACGGGTCACGATACGTATTAATTAATTCGAATATTATATATTAAACTATATATGAATTATTGGACTGTTAACTGTGGACTATCGATTGTGGGCTAATAACATTGGACAATTATAATGAATTAAAATACTGATTATAACATATGAAACTAAACAATTCTTCAAGTTTACCACTTGATTTCATTTTAAACCTCATTTGTATCTTGATGATTACAATCTGTGTTCAAACCTTTCATGATTCTTGAAAACACCTCAATCGAGAGGATGAACCAATCGCACTTCCGCTATGGGAGAAAAGATTGATGCATATAGTTATGCATCTGAAAAACACTCAGAACCTGAGTAAAACGTTTAACACGTATCTGCGCTAACTCATTTGACATTGTTATTACCGAAAATAACCTCATAATCCCTCTCCAAAGTAGCCAATTTAGTCACAGCTCCTGCAAGACAACTTCGACTTTCTTTCGAATAAGCCTTATTATAACCTTGATATATAAGTTTGCCTTTCATCATTGTTACCGGGAAACTTTTTATATCTCGCCACATTAGCAGTAAACTTACCAACAACTTTATTGATCTTCAAGCCTCTCTGAACAATCACTATACTTATTCATTAAAACCCTATCATGTACTTATCCACATTTTGTAACAATAATTTCCATATCAGCTACCGGGAATTAGCAATCAGTACTTTAAATTTTGCAGCGTTTCTACATCAACAATTATATGTATACATATAACATGTATCTTTTAGAATTATGATCTTCCATCCTGGAATTCTGAAAAACACCAAGTCTACGAATCAATACTCTGAATTCTGAAAAAGCTGAATACAGCAGCAAAAACTGTACATGACCTTAACAGTCGAAGGTATAAAGATAAAGAATAAGTGTGTTGGCAAAAGCTCAGAAAAGTTGGAACAGGAAAATGGATTAAGCAAACCATGAAGGAGGCTGTGGACAAATCACAAAGACTAAATCTGTCCTCAAAGAATCCAAATGATTCAGTACCTACTGAAGTCATTAACGAATACCTTGTTTCTGACTCTAAACTCTTGCGGACAAATTTTCTTCATCATCCATCGATATTAGAAATTCTAAGATATCATCATATCTTTCATTATAAATATCCTCGATAATTCTGAAGATATTTTCATAACAATTCTTATTTGAAATCATTTAACTCTGCGCGTTGTCAGTGTTACATCATATAAGAAACTATTTAGTTTCTATATTCTGTAAACTTTCTAGTTTAAATTATGAAAGTTTTTGAAGTAGTGTTGGGGACTAAAGCATGAGTTAGTATAATATAATGATACTTGATCAACGTAATTATATTACAGTAAGTCATGCTGAGTTTCTAATGGGACATGATGATTCACAGATCATAACGTCATCATGTGCCATGTTACATAACTCTTTCATTCTGCTTAACTTCTGAACATATCAAAAAAGTATATTCTTGATAGTTCTATTCTCAGTGATTCTGATAACTTGACAAATCAAATCGTGCTATTACGTTCTTTCATGTTTAAAATATTAAGTTCATTCGAATTTCCATACTTACGAATTATGGATCATTACTCGCTTTACTAGAGGTCGAGAAGAGAATAAAAAGGCAAAGAGATCCAAAATATAAGAAAAAATTTAAAGCCCAATAACAACACGAAGGTTACAAATCGTGGATATTAATATGAATAGCAATATAAAGACACAATATAATTAAGAATAGTATCACCCAAGGTAATAGTGGAAGTAAACAGATTTTTTTAATAGAAGATTGAAAAGAAGGATGACAGAAATGATAATTAGGAAAATATCAAGGATTAGAACTGGATTAAGCATTTTCACAATCTTTTGGATGTATGAACTAAGAAATAAAGTATAGGAATGGTGAGAATAATGGAATGGAAGAGTTTAATTTATAATGGAAATATCAGACAGAGTAATCGAGGAAGATGACCGCATTTAATTAAAGAGATCTAAATTTCCTTACTCGCCGAAGAATCAAATCTTTTAGATTTCGAAGATTTTCTTTATATCCCTTGAAATCCGGAATTCAACCAAGACAACGACAAAAGTTAAGACGCATCTTATTTTCTAAATTCAACCCTGACTACGTCAAAAGTTAAATCTCTATCTCAATCTTTTGTGATAACTTCATTAGTATTCTTCAAATAATCGAATTATTTTATCCTTATTACTCAATGATGATAAAACTCTAAATTCCAGCTCGTATGAGTCATGAAAACATATTTATTGTTAGAAATGACCATCCTAATCAAATTTCAGGACGAAATTTCTTTAACGGGTAGGTACTGTGATGACCCGAAAATTTCCGACCAAATTTAAACTTAATCTTTATATGATTCTGACACGATAAGCAAAGCCTGTAATGTTGAGTCTCAAAAACTTTTGAACTGTTTATATAAATTCATTTACCCTATGACTGTTCCCGACGATTCACGAACAATTGTATGTAATTAAATATGTAAATATAAATGAAAGTATGCATATAATAACAAATAGAAATAATACAATATAATTTAAATATTAAAATTAAATATGTAAAATATAATATAAAATAATTAAGTTGTAGTTACAATAAATTTGTATATAAATAGAAGAAGGCTATATATAACTATATGTATATTGTAATACATGTTAAATTATATAAAAATTTAATACTCAAAATAAGTTATTATATAATATATAGTTATATTACATAACCAATAATATGTAATACTATTATATTAAATTTAATTATAAAATAGTGTTATAATAATGTCGTTATTAATATCAGTATTAGTGTTATTAATATTTTTACTTAAAATATATAATCTATAGATACGAAATTGATATATACATACATATATAAACAAGTTATATAAATACAGATATAATATATATACAGCTATATATATTAAATAAATAAATAAATACAGTTATAACAAATATGTATAACAGATATGTATAAATATATATCAGATAAATAAATGAATAAATATAGTTACATATAAAATACAAATATAATAAAATTCCTAATTCTTTATCTATCACAATCAATCTATTTTAGTTTCTGCTCACGATTGGTACGATATCTACTCTATATTGAATTCACATTAACTATGAAACAAATTCTGTTTGGGGTCACTCTCCATTTTAATTTTTTTTTTTGTCTGCTCTTCCTTGGTTTAACTTAGCTGCTGAATTCATAAACCATGATAAATCAAATAGCTTATGTCATAATACATACATTCAACTTATAGCATTAAATATCAATTATCAATTGCAATTGCATTTATCTATTAAATAAAAAAAATGAAACAGGTTTGTTTCCTCTGTACGCTAACCTTTTTACTCAAATCATGATTTCAAATGATTTTGCAAATTGTAAAAATGCAGTTATGATAGGATTCAATTATGTAAACTATCTGCAAAGTTTGAGGCTTCAATTCCTTTTCTTGAGTTCTAATTTGAGAGTTAAAGCTATTTTGTCAAAAAGTTAAACCTGTGTTCATCCATCAAATTGAAGTTTTATAAATCGTTTCTGTCAAAATTAATGATTGGAAAAGTTTTTATGAATCATTTGAAACTTATTTTATGTTGTAACAAACTTGTAAAACGTTTTGTAATTCAAAAATCATTATTTTTTTTATTTATAAACAGCGACGAGCTGTGAGCAAATTTTTTTTATTTTTTTTGTTTATTTTATTTTTCTTGAAATCTATTAAAACAAATAAGTGATGTTAGATGTATAATTAATTAAAGTATCAAATTTTGAAGAGGAGGTTGAAACCTAGTGATGGCGATTAAGTTGTATGAAGAAGAAGATGAAATACATGAAATTCGGGTTATAAACATTTGGAAGGGTTATATTTCAGAGAAACAGACATGGAGGGATGGTTATGGGGTGTTGTGGTTAATCAGGTGGTCTCGAGTTCGAGACTCGTTTGGGTCATTCTTTTTATAAAAGCATTTTTAAAAGGGTATACTCTCTAAACTCATTTTTTTTATAATTATTATTACTACTATTATTGTTATAATTATTATTGTTAATGTTATTATTATTTTCATGTATATTAATACTCACAAAGATTTTGGTCGTTTAGGCCATTTGTTCTCACAATCACAAATGTAGTTTTTGCCAAGGAAGGGAAGGGTCAAGTGCCTCAAACTTGAGGGGTAATAGTTGAGGTAATAGTTGTTAACTTTTATGATTTAAAAGTACAAAAAAACAAGAGATTAGGGCCAAAATATAAGTTTCAATTTTAATATAATAAACATTAAATAAATCTCACCTAAATTTTTTACGGAGTTTATCTCTTTTTCCGCAACGAGTTAAATTTATCCGTTGTCACCGTTCAACTCGAAATAATTTTACGAACAAAGCGCAACTAACTATGTTCGAAACGGAGCTTTTTCAACAAAAAAAAAATTGGATTAATTATATGTATACATATATACGGGATTTTTTTTTCCGCCTCAGGTTAAATTTATTTGCATTACCGTTCAACTAGAAATAACTTTACGAAAAAAACGCGAATAACTATATTTGAAACGGACATATTTTTAATTTATTTTGGATTGATTATATATATATATATATATATATATATATATATATATATATATATATATATATATATATATATATATATATATATATATATATATATATATATATATATATATATATAGTGGTAGGATCAAGAGGGAAGTAACCATTCGGGGGGAAGCGGGGGAAGCAAAAAAACTTTTTTTTTCCGTTTTTTGAAAAAACTTTGTTCACGAACATTATAGATGAGATGAAAATATGAACATTTAGTAGAGACACTTTGTGATAAATGTTTTTATTTTGGCGGGAAAACGCTCGAAGAAGTAATATATAACAATTATCGAGTTTTTCGAGCGTATTTTGAGGTTTTAGCTATTGGGGTTTAGATATTAGGGTTTAGATATTAGGGTTTAGAAATTTAGGGTTTAGGGTTTAGATTTAGGGTTTAGATTTAGGATTTAGATTGAGTTTTTAACACGAACGGTTTAGAGTTTAGGGTTTAGGGTTTAGGGTTTAGGGTTTGGTGTTTGGAAACCCTAAACCCTAAACTCTAAATCGGGCTAAATTTTACTTCACAAAACATGAAAAAAAAACGTTCATATTCTTCACGAACAATATTATCTTGAATGTTATTTTTGTCGATCGTTTTCCCGCCTAAATAATAACATTCATCACGAAGTGTCTCTTCTAAATGTTCATATTTTCGTGTGATCTTGATGCCGGAAAAAAAAGTGATAAGTTAAAGAGTTTGTAAAGAAAAAATCAGAATTCGAGTCCTTTACCCCATTTCTTTCCTGATTTTTTTCCCCAATTTTTCGTTCAATATTAATTTGATAAAAGACGTTAAAATATTTTACTGCAATATGCAAACCATTAATATATTAATTACCAAACAATGTATATTCAAATACACCGCAGCAACGCGGTGTTAATTTTTTTCTAGTTAGTAATATTATTATTATTATTGTTATAACTACTAATACAAGATTTAGGAACATTTATTAGTATTGTTATTATTAAGGTTATAATTATTATCATTATTATTACTATAAGTATTATTAATGTTATTATCATTATTAATTTATCATTGTAGTACTACTATTATTATTATGATTATGATTAGGATTATTATTATTGTTATTATAAAATAATACAAGTTGTTATTATTTTCACTAATAGTAGTATTAATATTATTTTTGTAATTATTAGTAATAATGTAATACTGTTATTATTTTTAACATAAGTATTATTTTTAACAATATCATTATTATTATAGTATTACCGATATCAAGAAAGTTATTATTATTAGTGAATCATTATTATCAGAACTATCATTTTTTTTACAAATAAATACTTTGTATCTAAAATATACTTAATACATATATTATAATTATATTAATAATTTATTATCAAACATATTAACATTATCTATATAAATACTTATATAAAACAAACTAATGATTTTTTTTATATATTACTAACCATATATAAATAGATATATTAATATAACTAAATATATAGATATTAAACATTCTAAATATATACACAACATAAATATATATAACCTATAATTTAAGACATAATATGAATATTTGTTTTTAATGGAATTCAATATAAATTCTATATAACTAAAAATATATATATAAATAATACATACTAATAAAGGAAATTATGTGATTCCATTAAATGTTATAATATACACAATTGATATTGGTTCGGGAATCCGAGGCCAACCCTGCATTGTTCAGTTGTTCAATATCGTAATGTGTATTTTTACTACAAAATACAATATGTGAGTTTCATTTGCCTTTTTACCCTTTATATTTTTGGGCTGAGAATACATGCGCAATTTTTATAAGTGTTTTACGAAATAGACACAAGTAATCGAAACTACATTCTATGGTTGAATTAATAAACCAAATATGCCCCTTTTTAGTCTGGTAATCTAATAATTAGGGAACAGACACCCTAATTGACGTGAATCCTAAAGATAGATCTATTGGGCCCAACAAGCCCCATTCAAAGTACCGGATGCTTTAGTACTTCGAATTTATCATGCCCGAAGGGAGTCCCGGAATGATGGGGATATTCTATATGCATCTTGTTAAGGTCGGTTACCAGGTGTTCACCATATGAATGATATTTTTTTGTCTCTATGCATGGGACATATATTTGTGAGAAATGAAAATGAAAATCTTGTGGTCTATTAAAATGATGGAAATGATTATTTATGTTAAACTAATGAACTCACCAACCTTTTGGTTGACACTTAAAAGCATGTTTATTCTCAGGTATGAAAGAAATCTCCCGCTGTGCATTTGCTCATATTAGAGAAATTACTTGGAGTCATTCATGACATATTTCAAAAGATGTTGTATTCGAGTCGTCGAGTTCATCAAGATTATTATTATTAAGTCAATTATAGATGGATATATTATGAAAGAGTATGCATGCCGTCAACTTTCGATGTAAATGAAAGTTTGTCTTTTAAAAACGAATGTAATGTTTGTAAAATGTATCATATAGAGGTCAAGTACCTCGCAATGAAATCAACTATTGTGAATCGTTTATAATGTATATGAACGGGTCCCTTCATGTTCCACCATGTTAACGCAGTACCTGTGAAGGTATGTGTAGCGTACTTCACCCTATCCTCTTCGGTGAATTTACTTATGGCAAACATCAATTCGACCTTCTCGGTCCACCGTTTCAATCCGATTGGTCCTTCGGTTCCATCAAATTCCAAAGGTTTGCAGGCAGTGAATTCTTTGTAGGAGCATCCTACATGATTTCTTGTGGAATTAGTTCCACTGCTAGATCCGAAGTTATTGTTATTTTGAATTGCGGCCTACACTGCAGCTCTGTTCACAGCAAGAAAAGTACGAAATTCTTCTTCGCTCATATTCATGGTGTGTGGAGTAGTTAGTGCCATTAACTTCAAAAATAGCCAAAAGATTTAAGTTAATCATATAGAATACTAAGAGTAGTCAATAGTATTTCGTAGCATTATATGAACTCATTTATAAAAGGTTTTTCTTCATATTATCGTTTTATAAGTTTTAATTCGGGTAGTACCTACCCATTAAGTTCATACTTAGTAGCTAATATACAATTCAACTACTACAATTCTATATGAAAAACTGATTACAATAATATTTTGCATTCAAACTTTTATACAATATTTTACAAACTTACAAAACAGCTATTTTACATATAGCATGAAATATAGCACACAATAACTTTGATACAAGGTAGTTGCGAAGACAATTCTAGTTTAACGCAAGTCGTTCAGCAAAGGCAATTAAGATACGTAATTCATAGGTCCAGAAACAAGTCATACATTCTGGTTTTACTAATACTATTTCCCATCCTTGGTCTTGTGGAAAATATCCATTGTGGCCGTTGGCTAGGCAACATGTTGTAGCGTGGTCAAAAGGACGGGGGTTACGTAATGCCCAACAGCCCTGTAACAATCTAAAAACCTTATTTCTCACCCCAACTACTGAATCCGTCACCTGTGGGAATGTTTTATTTAGAAGTTGCAACCCGATGTTCTTTTTCTCAATTTGGTGAGAAGTGAACATTACTAACCCGTAAACATAACATGCTTCTTTAAATTGAATGTTTGAAGCTCTTTCTAATGCACAAAGCCCTATGTTGGGATATGTGGAGTCAAAATAGGCTCTCAACCCGTAGTGTAAAATTGCATTTGGGTTTCCTGCACTCAAGGCCTTAAAGAAAACACGTCGTAACTTAGGGTCTCCCCAATGTGATATACACCATCTATCGAAGGAAAGCCTTTTATAAACCAAGGCATTCCTGAAACGTCTTTCAAATGTTCGACAAACTAATTTCGCCATAAATAATTGTGCCGATGAATTCTGACCAACTTTAGACAAGATTTCATCAATCATATCCCCTGGTAGGTCTTCTAAAATATTTGGTCGTCTATTCTTAACATCCATTTTGTGTTTTTATACTGTAAAATAGACGAAGATTAGATTCGTAATAGATAATTAACAAACATTACAAGAAATTTTTACATATAACATAAAAGTACAAGCACACTACAATACATATATTACACAACATGATTACAACTCTTTATTCTGATTCACTCATTTCTTCCTCCTCGGACTTGGTTCATTTTGCTAACTTCCTAGGAATATATGGTGTTCCTCTAATATGAGCCATCATTTTCACAAATGGTTTAGAAAAACCTGGTGGCTTAGATGTTCCCGGGTTATAGTTAAAATTTAAGAAATACGGGTGTTTACGATAGAGTTCATCAGATTTGGAATCGGGTTTTTCTATTTTTATGGCTTTTCCCTTATTGTTTTCTTTTACTTCATTAAATTGGGTCAGGGTAATTTATATAACATCATCGGAATCCACGTCGGGATTTGATTCATCAGAAAATTGGTAGTTTTTCCAATATTTTTCCTCCTCATCGGAGACACCACAAACCATTTTTAATTTTGGACCCTTGGTTGAAGATTTTCTTTTATTTAACCGTTTTTCTTTAGTTTTTATTATTTCCTCCCCTGGAACTTCTTCTTCTTCCGGTTCCTCTTCTTCCAGTTCCTCTTCTTCCGGTTCCTCCTCTTCCTGTTCCTCCTCTTCCGGTTCTTCTTCTCGAATTTGTGAATCCTCCCAAAATATATTCGACTCTTCATTGTTATTAGGTGAGTCAATGGGATTGGTACTGGAAGTAGACATCTATCACACATTAACTAACACGGTCAAAGTCCAGACTCACTAATACATCCTAACAAACTCGGTTAGACACACTAATGCAAATTTTTGGTTCTCTAAGACCAACGCTCGGATACCAACTGAAATGTCCCGTTCATATCGATTATAAACGTTTCATATTAATTGGTTTCGTTGTGAGGTTTTGACCTCTATATGAGACATTTTTCAAAGACTGCATTCGATTTTAAAAACAAACCATAACCTTCATTTTATCGATAAAGGTTTAAAACATAATGTAGATTATCAAGTAATGATAATCTAAAATATAACGTTTTACACACGACCATTTCATAATGGTTTACAATAATATTACACATCGATTTAAATCTCCGAATGTAGTTTTTAAATAATATATTACAAGCATGCTAACTCCAATTCTTGTTCTTAATTTAGCATGCAACAGCGGAAGCTCTTAACAATCACCTGAGAATAAACATGCTTAAAACGTCAACAAAATGTTGATGAGTTATAGGTTTAACCTATATATCAAATTATATATCAAATTATAATAATAGACCACAAGATTTCATTTTTCATAATTACGTGCAGGTCTGCTCACTGCTGTAAAAATTCATTCATATGATGATCACCTGGTAACCGACATTAACAAAAATGCATGTAGCATATCCCCAAACATATAAACCTCGAAGTACTAAAGCAGTTCAAATTCTCTGACTGGGGCTTGTCAAAACCCATAGATCTATCTTTAGGATTCACGTCAATTAGTGGACTGGTTCACTAATTCTTAGGTTACAAGCTAAATAAAAGGGATACGCGGTATAATAAATGAATGATAGAATTTAGTTCAAGTACTTGTGTCTATTTTGTAAAATACTTTCAAAACTGCATGTATTCTCATCCCGAAATATTAGATAGTAAAAATGGGACTATAACTCACTTTCACAGATTTTTCCTTCGTCGGAAAATAACACTTGGCCACTGGTCGATTCACGAACCTATAACAAATATATACATACATATGAAAGTATGATTAAAATATATTCATAGCATTTTTTATTACACGTTGATGATTTAAGTTGTTAAATTAGATGTCCAACGTTAGTAGTCCACAATTAGTAGTTCACAGTTAGTAGTATATAAATAAATCAATATAGTATATTTCTTGAATCAATCCACGACCTAGTGTATACAAGTCTCAGACTCGATCACAACTCAAAGTATATATATTATTTTGGAATCAACCTTAACCATGTATAGCTAACTCGATCATTACTGCATATAGAGTGTCTATGGTTATTCCAAATAATATATATAGATGACGTCGATATGATATGTCAAAACATTATATACGTGTCTATGGTCTATCAAGATTACATAATATATGTTATAATATATGTATAATACAATATAAGTTAGTTAAGTTATGGTTAGTATAGATTTGTTACAAATTTCACTTAGCTAAAACAAACAAAAATATCCAATTTTGTTTTACCCATAATTTCTTCGTTTTAAATCCGTTTTGATGGAATCAAGTTGCTATGGTTTGGTATCGAACTTGACTTTATGAAAATAAATAGAAAAGTGATGGTTTATAGTCATAGTTACAGGTTACAAGTCATTTTTGTAAGAGGTAGTCATTTAAGTCGAATGAACGACGTCTAGATGACCATTTTGAAAAACATACTTCCCTTTGAGTTTAACCATGATTTTTGGATATGGTTTCATGTTCATATGAAATATCATTTGCTCAGAAGAACAACTTTTAAATCAAAATTTATCATAGTTTTTAATTATCCAACCCAAAACAGCCCCCGGTTTTACTACGACGGCGTATGTCCGGTTTTACGGTGTTCTTCGTGTTTTCAAGTTTTAAATCATTAAGTTAGCATATCATATAGATATAGAACATGTGTTTAGTTGATTTTAAAAGTTAAGTTAGAAGGATTAACTTTGTTTGCGAACAAGTTTAGAATTAACTAGACTATGTTCTAATGATTACAAGTTTAAATCTTCGAATAAGATAGTTATATATATTTGAATCGAATGATGTTATGAACATCATTACTACCTCAAGTATAGTAGGTAAACCTAATGAAAATTATGAGAAAATAACTTGAGCTTTAAAGGATCTTTGATGGCTTGGAAGTTCTTGAAGTAGGATCATGACACGAAAACAAGTTCAAGTAAGATTACTACTTGAATTAAGATAGTTATGTTTATAGAAATTGAACCAAAGCTTGAATATGATTCTTACCTTTGATTTAGAATGAAAACCTACTGAGATTAACAAAAGTTTCTTGATCTTGGATGATTACTTGGAATGGATTTGAAAGCTTGGAAGTAATCTTGCAAGTTTGAAAGATTTCATGAAGTGTTCTTGGATGGTTGTTTTTATGATGATTTAAGCTTGTAATTGAAGCTAAAAGATGGGGAAAATGCTTGAAGATGATCAAGTATGAAGTTAGGAGTATTTTGAGAGAGAATTGGGAGTGTAAGTATGAGAAAATGGAATGAAGAAATGGTGTGCATGCATAAAAACGTTTTTAGTTGTTACAAATAAAAAAAGATTCTTAAGTTTGTTTTCTTGCTAAATAATTCATGCTACTTGATAAATGGTTGGTTTCACATGTTCCTTAATCATTTAAGGCTGCTAAGAAGCAGATTTTTATTGGTATATACTAATAGTAAATACATCTAGAAGCTGGGTATTGTACGAGTACGAATACAGATGAATACCAGTAGAATTGTTGATGAAAACGAATGAGAATGTAATTGTGACCAACTTTGATAAGTATGAGTGTTTTGATATGTCTCTTGAAGTCATCCAAAAGTGTATTAATAAATCTTAATACACTACATGTATGTTCATTTTAACTGAGTCGTTAAGTCATTGTTAGTCGTTACATGTAAGTGTTGTTTTGAAACCTTTAAGTTAACGATCTTGTTAAATGAAGTTAACCCATTGTTTATTATATCTAATAAGATGTTAAATTATCATGTTATCATGATAACATGGTGTATGAATATATCTTAATACGATATATATATTAAAATGTCATTACAACGATAATCGTTACATATATAACTTGTTTCGAAATCCTTGAGTTAGTAGTCTTGTTTTACATATGTAGTTCATTGTTAACACCCTTAATGATATATTTAATTATCATTTTATCATGTTAAACATAGAATATAAATATCATAATATGATTCATATGTATTTAGTAAGACGTTGTTATAACGATAATCGTTATATATATCGTTTCGAGTTTCTTAATTCACTAGTCTCATTTTTATGTATATAACTCATTGTTAATATACTTAGTGAGATACTTACTTATCATAATCTCATGTTAACCATATATATTTCCATATATATATCATCATGTAGTTTTTACACGTTTTTAACGTTCGTGAATCGCCGGTCAACTTAGGTGGTCAATTGTCTACATGAAACCTATTTCAATTAATCAAGTCTTAACAAGTTTGATTGCTTAACATGTTGGAAAACATGTAATCATGTAAATATAGATTTTATTTAATATATAGTTATGGAAAAGTTCGGGTCACTACAGGTGAGACGGCCTCAAAAGACTATTCTCGACCTAGACTAGAAAACTAACTAAATTTGAGAGTGAATTGAAGAGTGGAGAGTGTGTTGGAAATGGATACAAATGAGCCTATTTATACTAAAATCTGGCATGACAGACCGTCCAGGTAGGTCGTCCACAATCATGACAGGCCGTTCAGAATGGTGCCAGGCCGTTTAATTAGCCCGTCCAATAGATGTTTGGCCGTTTGATTTGGTGGTAGCCCATTTAATTAGGCCAATTATATGGTTGTCCGTATATTTAATGGCATGTTGTCCATATAGTGTGGCAGGCCGTTTATTTGGGCTTCTGGCAGGCTGTTTATTTTAGGGTTTTTTCCAGGTTTTTGCTATTTTCACTCTAGATTCTTAGTTTTAAGTCCTTTTTTGCTAATTCTTTTTGCACTGCCTTCGTAATTACCAAATGTACCAATCTAAGCAAATAGATGCGTATTTTGGTAATAAAGTAGATTACTTTGTTAAATATGGGCCTGATATCGGGGGTAAAAACATGAGTTTTTAGCCGATATCAGTTGTGCATAAGCCTTGGAAATGATTATGCATAAAAAACATGAAAAACATATATCAAGATTTATGTTTTCATGTTTCCTAAATACTAATTTGTGACGACCCGGAAATTTCCGACTAAATTTAAACTTAATTTCATATGATCTTGACACGATAAGCAAAGTCTGTAATGTTGATCCTTAAAATTTTTGAACTGTTTAGATGTATTCATTTGACCTTTGAGTATTTCCGACGATTCACGAACCATTGTTGTAAATAAAGACGTATATATAAATATAAATTTGAAGATAAGTATATATAATAATGTAAAATAATAAAATATAAATTTAATCATTAGAATTAAAAATGTAAAATAATATATAGAATGGTTATGTAACTATTAAAATGAATATATATATATATATATATATATATATATATATATATATATATATGTATATATATATATGTATATATATATATATTATTAATTATATAGAATATATATATATATATATATATATATATATATATATATATATATATATATATATATATATATATATATATATATATTGTATGATATATATAGTCGTGTGAATATACAGGATTTCTATACACAATTATTGATTATATATATTAAAATTTTATGTATTAGAAAAGCAAATACATAGTATATATTATATAATCATCAAGTATTACCTGAATAATAAAATGTAATATTAACAAAGAAAATTTGATTACAAATTAAAATCTAGTTGTTAAAATAATATAATTATTATCTTCATTATCATTATTAATACAAATATCAATATTTGTATTATTACTGTTATAATTGTAAATATTAAAAGTTTAACAAATTTAAGGTTAGGATTCTCAAAATAAATATTTTGAAAATAAATATTAGTATAAGAATGATTAAAATTATAATTTAATTGTAATTCAAATATTATTAGTTATTATTATTAATACTAATATTCTTATTAATATTATTAATTTTATAATTGTCATTAACATTAAAAATCATTGTTATAATTATAAGTTATCATTATTATTATAAAATTTTATTATTTACAATACTATTATCATTTTTTTTGGTTAATATCATTTTTATTATCTAGTATTATTATTATTATTATTATTATTATTATTATTATTATTATTATTATTATTATTATTATTATTATTATTATTATTATTATTATTATTATTATTATTAGTATTATTATTATTAACATACTTATTTATTTATTTATTTATTAATACTAAATATATTATGAAATCAGATATATAAGTAGAATCTGTTAAAAACATCACGATCCAACTTTTGTTTTTGGTCTCTAAATTGCTATCAGTTAAAATCAAGAGTTCTTATACAGCTAAAATCAGTTTCAAGTCGATATCTACTTTATTTATTTTTATTTTTATTCGTTTGTTTTTCTTCAGCTGATTTATTCTCAAAGACGAACCCTCTAGGCTATAAATTGACCAATTTACTCATGCTATTAAACGTAAAACCCATTCAAACACTTCCCTATCAATTATAGCTAATTCAACTAGATGAATTGAAACAGAAAAACAAAAACACTCGTCAACACCCTGTTCTCGTGCTCAAAAATTTAAAAGCTTGTTTTCGAATCAAATTGAAAAATCTATAAATGCAGATATGTTTGGAATCTTATATTCAAACTGTCTGTAAATTATCAAATCCCAATTCCTTTTAACAAATTTGAATTTTGGAGTCAAAGTTAAAGGTTAAAAAGTCAACTGATGTGTTCATCAGAAAATTTGAAATTATTTTAATGTTTCTTAGTCAATTGATGATTCAGAAAGATTATATGGTGGATTTACAACATATTTGGTGTTGAATTCATTGTCTAAAACGTCCTCGAATTTAAGATTGATGTTGGAGTTTCAAATGTTCTTCGTGTAAACAGCAGGCACTCTTTTATTTTCATTTTTGTTTTTGTTTTTGTTTTTCTGTTAATTCAAATGGGTTATAACCAGTTAATTCTGTTTTAATGTCACATCCTAAAACCAATTTGAAGCTATGTTGTTATGGTCTGATCCCTGGTCAGTCGAGTTATAGAAGAAGATGAAGAACACATAAATAAATACGAGTTATAAATATTGGTGAGGATTTTAAAACAGAAAAATGGGCAACAGCCCAATGGTTTGAGGTGTTAACGGGTATTCGTGAGGTCACGGGTTCTAGTCCCTCTGTGGCGAAATTTTTTTTAAAGCTTTCTGCAAAGGTTTTAATCCTTCAATTATTATTATTATTATTAATAAATATTATTATTATTATTATTATTATTATTATTATTATTATTAATTATTAATTATTATTATTGTTATTATTATGATTGTTCTTATTATTGTTATTATTAGTATTATAAATATTACCATACTTATAAGGATTATAATTATTATAAGTATTAATACCATTATTATTAGAAGCAAACTTATCATTTTAGTATTATTATCATCATTATGATTATGATTATGATTATGATTATCATTATTATTATTATGAAAGTAATAAAAATATATTATTATTATCATTAATCTTAGAATTTGTATCATTTTATAAATATTAGTATTATCAACATATTTATAATTATTAATATCATATTTATCATTATTATTGTTATAAGTATTATCATTAATATTATCCTTATTATTATTATGATTAGCATTATTAGTACTGTTATTATTAAAATTTATTATCATTACTATCAATTTTACTAAAGTTATCATCAAAACTATCAGTATTAGTATTATAATTATTATCAATATTATTATTATTATTAAAATAATTTAGGAATATAAAAATAAAAGTTTTAATGACATTGTTAAGATTATAGGTATGAAAATAAAGATTTTATATTAAAAAAATATATACTTAAATTACATAACTTAAATAAATAATGAAATTTGTAAATTATTAATATAACAAATACATTACTAATAATAAATAGATTTATTCGATTACGAGTATATGTTTTAATATATATATACTTGATATAGGTTCGTGAATCCGAGGCCAACCTTACACTTGTTCAATGTCGTCATATATATTTTTACTACAAAATACAGTTTTCTGAGTTTCACTTGCTCCCTTTTTAAATGCTTTTGCAATATATATTTTTGGGACTGAGAATACATGCGCTTTTATGAATGTTTTACGAAATAGACACAAGTAATCGAAACTACATTCTATGGTTGGATTATCGAACCGAATATGCTCCTTTTTAGCTTGGTAGCCTAAAAATTGGTGTTTATGAAAATTACCACCAATTGACGCGAATCCTAAAGATAGATCTATTTGGCCCAACAAGCCTCATCCGAATTACGGATGCTTTAGTACTTCGATTTATCATGTCTGATGAGTGTCCCGGAATGATGGGGATATTCTATATGCATCCTGTTAAGGTCGGCTACCAGGTATTCAATCCATATGAATGATTTTTATGCAGATGCATGATATTTATGAGAAATGAAATGAAAATCTTGTGGTCTGTTTAATTAATGGAAATGATTGTTTATGATAAACGAATAAACTCACCAACCTTTTGGTTGACACTTGAAAGCATGTTTATTCTCAGGTTTGAAAGAAATCTTCCACAGTGCATTTGCTCATTTTAAAGATATTACTTGAAGTCATTCATGACATATTTCAAAAGACGTTGCATTCGAGTCGTCGAGTTCATCAAGATTATTATTAAGTCAATTATAGTTGGATATATTATGAAATGGTATGCATGCTATCAAATTTTGATGAAATGAAAGTTTGTCTTCTAAAAACGAATGCAATGTTTGTAAAATATATCATATAGAGGTCAAATACCTCGCGATGTAACCAAATGTAATGTATTCGTCCAGATGGATTAGGACGGGTCGTTAAAGTTGGTATCAGAGCAGTGGTCTTAGCGAACCAGGTCTTGCATTAGTGTGTCTAACTGATAGTTGTTTAGATGCATTAGTGAGTCTGGGCTTCGACCTTAGCTGCATGTCAAAGGTTTTGCTTATCATTTCTTGTCAGAAATTACCTGCTTATCATTCTTAGTCTAGACACATCTTACTGTATTAATTGCATGAATAGTATATAGACAAATTCATATCTTAGCTTATCTGCTAATTCAATCTCTTAGCGTATCTGTTACTGTAGACTATTCCTGATATATTCCGTAAATTCCTCCATAATCTACAAAATCTTTTGTTCTATATATATAGATATTCTATGTAATTAGAATACCATATGATAGCCGAAAATCTTTTCATATCGAAAAATCCTTTATTCAATCGTACGAAATGGAACTCGCCACTAGATCAAGTCCCTCGGCTTTCGATATAGAGTTTAACTCGAGCTCCGAAAGTAGTGTGACCCGAATGGTTCAACCAATTAGTCATCTTCAATTTCGGATGAATTGAGGATGGGTTCGTAGTCAACTTGGTCAGTGGAGGTGAGAAGAAGGCGATCCTTTCCACCAACCAAATTTCCCTCTTGGCGAAGAACATGAAGCACTTACTGACGAACCAGTCCGAAACACCATTTTCACCCTCATTTCCAGAATAGCTCGCAACGATTACATAATATCCGCCATTCTAAACCTTATTCATCCGCTCATCCCTGTAGTAACCCGACCTAATCCATCTGGACGAATACATTACATTTGGTTACATCGCGAGGTACTTGACCTCTATATGATACATTTTACAAACATTGCATTCGTTTTTAAAAGACAAACTTTCATTACATCAAAAGTTGAAGGCATGCATACCATTTCATAATATATCCAACTATAATTGACTTAATAATAATCTTGATGAACTCAACGACTCGAATGCAACGTCTTTTGAAATATGTCGTGAATGACTCCAAGTAATATCTTTAAAGTGAGCAAATGCACAGTGGAAGATTTCTTTCAAACCTGAGAATAAACATGCTTTCAAGTGTCAACAAAAAGGTTGGTGAGTTCATTAGTTTATCATAATCGATCATTTTCATCATTTTAATAGACCACAAGATTTTCATTTCTATTTCTCATAAATATACGTCCCATGCATAGAGACAAAAATCATTCATATGGATTGAACACCTGGTAACCGACCTTAACAAGATGCATATAGAATAACCCCATCATTCTAGGACTCCCTTCGAACATGATAAATTCGAAGGACTATAGCATCCAGTACTTTGGATGGGGCTTGTTGGGCCCAATAGATCTATCTTTAGGATTCACGTCAATTAGGGTGTCTGTTCCCTAATTCTTATATTACCAAACAAAAAAGGGGCATATTCGGTTTAATAATTCAACCATAGAATGTAGTTTCACGTACTTGTGTCTATTTCGTAAAACATTTATAAAAGCAGCGCATGTATTCTCAGTCCCAAAATATATATTACAAAAGCATTTAAAAAGGGAGCAAATGAAACTCACCATATGACGACATTGAACAAGTATATGGTTGGCCTCGGATTCACGAACCTATATTATTCATATATTTATTAAAACATAAACAAGTTTAGATATTATTATTAATTGTTATTTCAGTAACTTATATGTTTCATTGGTAACTATATTAACTATATTTATTTTATATAATTTAGATAAATAATTAGTAGTTATTATGAAAATATTAATGTTGTTATGTGACATGTTTTAAATATATTCTTATATAGCTATTTATTTGGTAAAATAATATCAATAATAATAAATAAAGAACTTGTATCAATAATAATACTAAAAGTACTTAGATTTAGTAATGATACTGCTATTAATAGTTTTGATAATAATACTAGTAATAAAAGTAATGTTAGTAATAATAATAATTTTTAATGAAAAGATAATAATGAAAAGATAAAAATGTTAGCTTTCAAACAAAATTAATATTTTAAATAATAATGGTACTTTTAATACAAGTGATGATTCTAACAGAAATTTTAATAGTCATATTAATAATAATACTATACATTTTAATATTGATAATAATGATAATAATATTAATTATACTAGTAATCTTATTTCTAATATTGGTAATAATAGTAATTACTTAATAACAATAAATAATAAATAATACTAATAATAATAATAACAAAAAAAATTAATAATGAAATAATAATAATAAGAGTTTTTGTAATAACTACCTCAAAGGAGTAGTTCTTAAAAAAATGCCCAAGTCCGGTTTGAACCCGTGACCTCCCGCTAACCTGTTAAAACCTTTAAACCAACGAACCAACGATTTGCTTTTGTATTAACCCGTATGATTAATTAGTTCGTCTTCATCAACCACTTATCATTCCATCATCATTATCATGATCTAAAATCCCAATCTCGTTACTAATATCATTCATCCGTATTCATCACATCATTGTCATCAATATCATTATGATTCCATCGTAATCAACATCACAATATATCATCATCATGACCATGTTTATTATCACCATCATAATCACTTCATCATTATCTTAACATCATCATACCATTATCATTTTTACAGCTCATCCTCAATATTATCCCTATACCCGTTCGTATTCAACATCATAATAACCATCGTCTCATAATCTTCATTATTATTTTCACAGGTCATCATCATCTCATTATTTTAACATCATAACCTAATCATCATGCTTATCATCATTTACTCGGTCTTAACCATAATTCACGATTTATCACCTTATTCTAGTCATCATCTACATAATCGAGCAGCATATATGATAGTAGTCTCAACTTATCACTAATAAGCCCACCATGAAAGTTGGCTCAAGGCCCAACTTGTATTTTCATTAAAAAAAATTCGATCTGTATATATGTATTACCACACAAGTGGGTTTTAATATAATGTTAATTGAGATTGAGATTGTGGGTCACGAATCAAATAACCACTATAAGTGTATCTTTATTCAACATTATCAAGCGTTTATTTTTCCTTTACATCAGCATCTTTACAGCTCATGAACCTAAGGTATTACTTTTATATTAACCGAAAATTCATTGTTTAATACCTTCTTCATTGCCCTTTATATTTAGTAATAGAAGTAAAGGATCATCATTTACAAAAAAAAAAAAATCTTCCTGCTCGAGACTGAAAGAAACAAAAGTGTTTTTTTTTTTTTTTACGGTTATATTGGTGGCCATGGTGACGGATGGTGGTGAAGGTGGCGGTTGTGGTGTGTAAATGGGTTTGTTGAAGATGTGATCAAAGAGGATGGTGATCGAATCGAAACAGAAAAATACATAATAGCAGCAGCTTTGAATGAAGTTGAAACAGACAGAAGAAAAAAAAATAAAACGCTGCAGTAGTAGCAATATTTCTAGTTTTGTGGTTTTTTTGTTCGAACAAAGAAAAAATATATTCAAAACCGAACACATATGTAGCAGTTCACAAATCTTTGGGTTGCTTTTGGGTTGGGGTTTGGTTCTTAATGAGAATAAAGAAAGTAGAGCCGCAGTCTTGGTGTATTATTTACAAGTAATAATAAATGGGTTTTGTTTGAATGGTTTCGAAGGTGGGTTTGGTTACACATATACAGATTGAAGATGGTGATGGGGTTTCAAGGTACTTGATTAAACAGAATCCATGGAAAGGATGATGATGATTTTTAAATGGCGGTTTTAATGATGTTAATCAAATAAGTGGCGAGTGACAAGGGTGATGATTGTGGTTGATCATGTTGATAAACCTCGGTTAAATAATGAATTGGGTGGTGGTCGGTTCTAATGGAAAGATACGCATAGTAACAACAAAATAAAAGATGGTTTACCATGGTTTAAAGTGGTGGTTTGGAAACGTTCCCAGAAACAGTAAGTAGTAGCGTAGCCATAGCAGTAAGGTAACATATCTAATTGGTGGTGTCTGGGTGGGGTGGCCTTCAGTGATAGCAACAAAGATGTGTAGTAGTAAACAATCACGATGATGGTGTGAGGGTTTTGGTTCAAAACAGAAACATATGTTAATAGCTTACAGCAGCAGTTTGATATGAGTTTAGGTTTGATTTTTGAATTAAATGGTAGAAGCAAAAGAATATTAATGAAGGTGGTTCATGATGGAATCATGGTTGTTCATGCATGATGGCGAGGTTCCGTAAGGATGAGGATTTTTGATGAAAGTGAAGTCGTATGTAAGATAGAATGAGGGAGTTATTGGAGATATTTAAGATATCTCAAATGTGTGTGTTTGGTTGGTTATTACAAAGGATGAAGGTTGATCATTCAACTACATGTAAACGTGTCTATCTATCTAGTATCATAACTTAATTGAGTAGTTGAAAGTAAACAGTAATCTTCACTTTAATTCAATCAAACACAGTAATTCATAATAATCAATTGGATTCACAGGTTAATAAGTTGTGTGGCGTCTTGTGTGATTTCAAAAAGTGGAAAAGTAATTTAGACAGTTCAATATAATATATGGTATATCTATATAGTCTTAAAATGTGATTAATAGTAGTGGGTTCGGTTGTTATCAAAATGCATATGTAAACATTCTATCTCTCACAATGTTTATGTAAATATAACTATATATATAAGGAAGTTAGATAAAGTGAAAGCATAAACACTAACTCAATGATTCGCACAGTTAACTCAATTGACATCAATTAGACACAATATTGAGAGACAAGTTGTAGTGGTGGTCGCCAATTGATATTCAACATCATAAACGATTGATATATATGTTATAAAGTTAATAATAATAATATAATAATAATTTTAATAACAATAAAATAATAAAAATGTTTTCCACTAGAACATTCAGTAAATCTTAATTTGTTAATATATACCGACAGTTTTAATAGGAATAGTATTTTTTAGTCCGATGGTAAATTAATGATGATTAAAAGTCTTCGAAAAAAATTCTTAAAATTCAACAAAATGGTTCCTAAATATATTTTTAATAAGTCTATAATTTATAGAACTCATTTTCGGATCACTGTTTATTTTAAAATCATATAAGTTCGAATTAAACTTCTCTATATAATAATCGAAACGTCCAACGAGTAATTATATTTGATATATTCTCTCTTTATATATATATATATATATATATATATATATATATATATATATATATATATATATATATATATATATAGATTTAATTTAATAGCACTTAAATATTCTGTATATTATTTTACATTTTTAATTTCAATTGATTGAAGAGTATTTTATTAATTCAAAATATGATATATCCACTTATATTTACACACACACACACACACACATACACACACACACACATACATATATATATATATATATATATATATATATATATATATATATATATATATATATACATATATATATATATATATACATATACATATATATATATATATATACACACACATACACATATTTTCTTACATACAATTGTTCGTGAATCGTCGGCATGATCAAAAGTTAACTGAATTCATGTAAACAGTTCAAGAACTATTGAGACTCTACCATACAGACTTTGCTTATCGTGTCAAAATCATATAAAGATTAGGTTTAAATTTGGTCAGAAATTTCTGGGTCGTCACAGTACCTACCCGTTAAACAAATTTCGTCCCGCAATTTGAGTGTGGTCATCATGGTTAACCATAAAAATATTTTCATGATGAATATGAGTCAATAAATAGAGTTTTATCATTATTGATTATTATAGATAAAATGATTCGATTATGTGAAGCGTACGAGTGAAGCTGTCACAAAAGATTGAGATAGAGATTTAACTGTTGACGTTATCACGGTGGATTTCTGAAATTCAAGGAATTTAAAAGAAAATCTTGAAAATCTATAAGATCTAATTCTTCGGGATTTATGGAAATTAAGATCTCTATAATTAAATGCGATTATCTGCTTCGATTTCTTATGTCTGATATTTCACTATAAATTGGCTTCTTCCGTTCTATTATTTTCACGACTCCTATATTTTCTTACTCAATTCATACCTTTAAAGATTGTGGAAATGCTCCATCCAGTTTTGATTCTTGATATTTTCCTGACTATCGTATCTGTCATTCTTCTTTTCCATTTCCCACCGGAGGAATCTATTCATTTCTACTATTACCTTGGGTTTATAGTATTTTTCATTCTCTCGTTTCTTTATATTGCTATATATATTGATATACATGGTTTGTAATTCCTGTGTTGTTGTTGGGCTTTATATTTTTTCTTATATTTAGAAGTTCCATGCTTTTGTTTTCTCTTCCCGACTTCAAGTCAAGCGAATAATGGTCCAGAATTCCTAGGTATAGAGTTTCGAACGTTCATAACGTTCTCTACGTAAGAAGGAACGTAGTAACATGATTTGATTTGGTAAATTACCAGAATCACTGAGGATAGAACTATCAAGAATATATTTTCTTGATATGTTTAGAAGTTAAGCAGAATGAAAGAGTTATGTAACATAACACATGATGATGGTATGATCTACTGTGAACCATCATCACGTTTCATTAGAAACTCAGCATGACTTTCTGTAATATAATCACGTTGGCCAAGCGTCATTATATTATAGTAACTCATGCTTCAATTCCCAACACTTCTCCAGCAATCATTCATAATTTAAACTCAAATTTATAGAAGGATAGAAACCAAAATAGTTTCTTTTATGATGTAACATAGATAGCACGAGGAGATAGATAATTTCGGATGAAAATATTTATGAAAATATCTTCAGAAATATCGAAGATATTTTTGGAAATTTCTTAATTCGAAGCAGTATGAAGAAAAATTTTTCCGCAAGATTTTAACATGACTACGGGGCAAGATATACGCTGAAGACTTCATTGGTTACAGAATTACCTGAATTCTTTGGATTTAGGGTATGATCCTTGTATTTGTCCTTGGTCTTCTTCATGGTTTTGCTCAATCCGTTTTTCAGTACCAAATTTTCTATCGAGTGTTTCCAACACTCCATTCTCTTATCATTACTTTTGGCAATTAAGACCATTTTTTACATGCTGCTTTGTCAGCATTTTCAAAGTTAACGGATCTAGATCATTGGTTATCAAACCAATAGGTTTTAAGAGAATTGTGTTTTTAGATGATTAAACGCTGATTTCTGGTAATTGGTATGGCAATTCTCGTTACAAGGTGCGGATGAGTTCATGATAAGACTTCAATAGATAAATATAGTGATTTGTTGGAGAGATTTAATCCAAGGAGCAACAAAGTTACTGGTACGTCTGCGGGTGATGTGGTGGAATATAAAAGGTTCTCCGATAATAATAAAAGAGTACGCATATATAACAAGGATATAATAAGGTTGTTTCGAATGAAAAGTCGAAGTTGACTTTACTGGAGCTGTGACAAAATTGGCTAATTTGAAAAGGTATTGCAAAGTTATTTTTGGTAATAACAACTCCCAAAGAGTTAGCACAGATACGTTTTAAACATTTACTTAGGTTTCGAGTGTTTTCAGGTGCATAACTATATGCATCAATCTTTTCTTCCGTAGATGAAGTGCGGTTGGTTCATCTCCTCGATTGAAGTGTTTTCAAGAATTATGAAATGTTTAAACGCAGATTGGAATCGTCAATACACAAATGAGGTTTAAGATGAAATCAAGTGGCGAACTTGAATATTTGTTTAGTTTCATATGTTATAATCAATATTTTAATTCATTTTAATTGTCCAATGTTTTCCTCATTATGCCACTTGTTGGATCTTGATAAGTAAAAATCCAAATATGAAATCGAATAAAAATGGTTATTCTGTAGTGAACGGATTCGTATATATATGGATGTAAGTAGGATAGTAAATGACTGTTGAATCAGATTCGAAGAATGTACAGTGTAACTTATTAATGTAAAATCTCAATATTCCTCGGGTATTAATTAACAGTTTGTACGAAAGAATTTTTAATTACAATCTTTATGAAAATATATATACATATATTTTTTCTTCAGATATAATCATGGATTTAATGAGTTAATATGATATTAATCTCATTTGCTTTTCAGTTTGAATTAGAATAAGTAATCTCTGAAACTATTAGGAACCACATATTCTTCGCAGAATATTAATGAAGTTATGGATCAATACTTCATCGTTAACTATTAGGAATTACATATTCTTCGCAGAATATTTCTTCAATGAAGTTATGGATCAATACTTCATCGTTCATTGTTGTTGGTACTCCTTGGTATCTATGGTACGTATGATGTTGATGTTTGTGGGACAGATTGTGATGTTGAGGTGTGGGGTGCGGATGTTGATGTTGGTGGTACTGTTGGTGCCAGTGATTTTGCTGAAGCTGGTACGTTTTGCACCATATTTTTCAAGGCTACAACTCGGGTGCGAAGCTCGTTGACGTATTACTCCAGGATGATTGTCGGTAGGAACGAGCGAGTGAATAAGGTTTTGAATTGAGATAGTATATAATCATGGCGAGATATTTAGGAAATGAGGGTGAAAATGGTGTTTCGAACTGGTTCGTCGGTAAGTGCTTCAAGTTCTTTGGCCAAAGGGGAATGTGGTGTATGGAAAGGATCGCCTTCTTCGTGTCTCCAATGATTTAGTATACAACGAACCCATCAGATGAATTGGGGATGGCTGATTGGTTGGTTCATTCTGGTGACCCTGCTTCCGGAGCTTAGGTGAATATCCATGTCAGAATAGCTGTCAGAATAACTATCGGAATAGCTATCGGAATCTGAGGGACTCGAACTGGTTGAGGGATTCATCTCTTACAATCAGATGAAGGATTTTCGATAAGAAATATATTATAGGATGTAGATTAGTACCCTGCAATACATAGTTTACATATGCATATATAATACTAAAATCCCATAAGTTACGGAGGAATCTACGAAAGCTATCAGCCAAAGGTAACAATAACAGATACGCTAAGATATGAATTTATCTATACACTTGAAAGGACCCGTCCTAATCCATCTGGACGAAGTCTTCAACAGTTGGTCCCATTGCGAGGGTCTGACCTCTATATGCCATGAACGACTCCATGTAATATGAGCAAATGCACAGCAGAAGATTTCTTTCGTACCTGAGAATAAACATGCTTTAAAGTGTCAACCAAAAGGTTGGTGAGTTCATAGGTTTATCTTAAAACAATAAAATTCATCATTTTGATAGACCACAAAATTTAAATGCTGCATGGTACAAATGGGCCCGAATCCTATACCCACTAGTAATGTACATGCTATATCTTTAAATCCAGTACATCTTTCTCATGTGCGAAACCATTTTCATAAATCATAGTAACCGTATACATATCTTGTGCACAAAAATAACATACACATAACGTGTGTATAAAATCATTCTCTCAATATATAACATTCACATCAACCGGTGGCAATTATCATGTCCACATAATTCAATGGTGGCAATTATAATGTCCACATAATTCAATGGTGGCAATTATCATGTCCTCATAATTCAATAATAATCCGCAGAACTTTTGTCTGCATAATAATTCATTCGAGAAATGTTTAGCTTGTGTCTATCTCGTCAAACATTTATAAAAGCATTTCATGTATTCGAAGTTCAAAATATATTTCAAAAGCAATTAATAAAGCAGTTGTAAAAATAGCACATGTATTCTCGGTCCCAAAAATGTAAAGAGTAAAAGGGAATCAAATGAACTCACTCTACGATATTTTGTAGTAAAAATATGCATACGACGATACTGAACAATGCATGGTTGGCCTCGGATTCACGAACCTATATTAATTGCATTTCTATTAAAACATATAATTGAAATTTCATAATTTCAATTGTTAATATATCTTATTTATATATATTTTGTAGGTATATAAGATTTATACTAAATTCCATTTAAAACATATATTTTATGTTATATCTTAAATCATATGTTATATATATATATATATATATATATATATATATATATATATATATATATATATATATATATATATATATATATATATATATATATATATATATATATATATTTATTTGTATATGTATTTAAAGTGATTAGTATGTTTATATTAATATTTATATATATACATTTAGTATAATATTAAAAATACCTATTTTGTTGTATGTAAGTTTTTATCTAAGAAATGTTAATATCGTTTATATGTTGTTATATGGAATATTAGTATGATTGTAGTATATATAATAAGTATGTTCTATGTACATAATATTTATTTGTTTAAAAACGATAATTTTGATATTAATGATTTACTAATAATAATAATAATACAATTTTATTTATATTAATAATACTAATAATACTAATAATAAGGATATTGTTAACAATGATAATTATGTTAATGATAATAATACTAGTAATTATAGAAAAGATACTAATACTAATGTTACTGAAAATAATCATAATTTGCATCATTTTATTAATAATAATAATTTTATTCATTGTTTTTATGTTTACATAATAATAATGATAATATATACATTAGTTGTCCATAGATATCATAATAATAATTATAATAGCAACACTCTTAATTTAAACTATGATCATAATAATAATAATGATAATCATGATAATATTAGTAGTAATACTTATATTAATAATCTTATACAATTAATGATATTACTAATTCTTATAATAATGATAATAATATTAATTGTATAATAATAGTAATTATCTTAATCAATAATCAATAATAACAACAATAATAATAATAATAATAATAATAATAATAATAATAATAATAATAATAATAATAATAATAATAATAATAATAATAATAATAATAATAATAATATTTAGTATTGAAACTACCTTACTAGCTTTGTCAAAAAAAATGTTGTCACGAGCAAGAATTGAACCCGCGACCTCTCAAACACAAGCACACTCATCAAACCATCGGGCCGTTGCCCATTTTCTTGAATTAAAGCCCACTAAATTAGTTATAACCCGTAATAAACCATTTCCATTTCCTTCTTCATCTTCTTCGTTATATGCTCACCATTAATCATATTATCATCATCATCATCTTATATTCATCATACTCATCATCTTCATTGATTCATTATCATCGATATCACCATAATACCCTCATCATAGTTCGTGTAAAAAAATAAAATAGAACAACAGATAGTTTTCATCACTATAGTGTCCAACATTTTCAAATCCCAGCTCAACAAATTCGAAGCCCAATTCTCGATTAGTGGCCCAACAGAATATGATCCATACAAAAATTTAAAGAGGGTTCGGTTTAAAAAAAATGAAACGAGAAAGGGTTTGAGTGGGGGCAGTCATCGAAGATTATATCCTCATACGGTATCACCATCATTCTTGCAACATAAAATCATATCATTATCATTATCGTGTAACCATAACAACAGTAGTATTTCGGCCTGAGATCAAACCGGAAAATAGGAGAGTTGCAGCAGCAGCTTTGCTGTTTGAACAGGCCAAAACAGGAACAGCAAAACAGTAAGAAAAATGTGGGGTTTTGAAAGTCGAACTAGTCAAAAAGCTTTCAAGGAAGTTTATTTTAATAATCCATGTAATTGATTACATGGGTCTACTAATCCACTAAAGGAAATATATCGGTTCTTATCTCCTTCTTTCTCTTTGTTTTCCAATCCAAAAAGTAATCTATTGAAAAGTTTGTTGAGTGGGCCTTGAGTGGAACTGGAAATTTGGGATTGAATGGGATTTAATAATCAGGAACGTACAGTAGCATGATACACCTGGCTCATTTGTTTGATTGTTCTCAGACATAAGCTAGTGAATGGGTCTTCATGAACACTTATGCATACTTCCATCAAAAAAAATTCAAACGTCCCTTTTAATAGCCCCATGTCAGTCGGCCATATAGAAAAGAAAAGGAATATACACACACCTAATCCGTTGGCACAATTGGTGCATTTTGTTCTACTTTTATCATTAATATAAGGCATATAAATTGGGCAAGCTTTTAACATGTTCTTACTCCTTTTCACTCGTCACAGATTATAGTTTTGGAAATAGGAAGAAGATTTAATGCGTGTTAAATGAAGAAAAGAGAAAAAGAAAGGTGATGGTTTTGATTCATGTAACAGAAGAATGATGATAGAGTTTGAGGTGTTCAATGGTATTTCATGGTGTGGGTTAGAGGTGGTGATTTCGAAGGTGAAGGTGGCGGTTTTAAACTGAAATGGAAACATGTACTGTAATAATGAATGTAGTAATGAATAATAGTGGAATAAAAGGTGGTGTTTGTTGAAGGAAAAAGGGTGGTTGTTCATGGTATTCAAAGGTGGTGATCTTTAGAAGAATAGAAATGGGTTTCGATTTCAACAAAACCAAAACAAAGAGAAGAAAACAGATGATATAACTGCAGCTGTAGTTCATTTCAAACAGGAAAACAATTGTAGTTTTAAATGGGTTTTCTTCGATTAATAGGGATGGAATGGTGGTGTTCGTTGATGGTTGATCATGAAAAGAAAAACAAGGAGGAAGAAGGATAGGTGAGTCTTGAATGAGTTCATCCACTATATTAATTCAATGAATTTTGTAGTGATAGACCATCGACGGGAATCAATTCAATCAGGAACAAAACAAAAAAAATATAAATGAAAGTCAAGCTGTAAGGTTAATAGATTGGTACGATCGATGTTGATGTGTTACAAACTGAAGGTAGCAAACAAAAATTAAATACAGTTGAATTGAGATGCAAATCAAAATTGGATTCTTTCAGTAAATAAGTACTTGATTGATACGATTTAAAGACAGGAGAATCACTGATCAATAGGCTGTAAGCGATTTACAACTAATTATATAATTTCCTGTATTTATATTTATATAATTATCCGTATTTAAGTATTTATATAACATTATGAATAATTATATACTGTATTTTGTATATCTGTATAGTTGTATGTCGATTTTCCTATATATGTATTTTAAGTATATATAAGGAAAACTTAATAATATTAATTATATATACATTAATTGTTAATATAAATAATGGAATTAATAATAATAATAATAATCTTAATGGTAAAGATACTAAATTAATAATAATAATGATATCTAATTCTTGATACTTATATACTAACATATAGTGATTATTTAATATTCACATAATATTAATTACATATAAAAATTATATACATATATATAGATCCATTTTAATTCAAATGATTAAGTTGTATCTTTATCATTATAGTCTTTTATATTTTTACATATATATCTATATATATTTATTTACAACAATTGTTCGTGAATCGTCAAGAGTAGTCAAAGGGTAAATGAATATAAGAACACAATTCAAAGTTTTTGAGATTTCAATATTACAGACTTTGCTTATCGTGTCGGAAACATATAAAGATTAAGGTTTAAATTTGGTCGGAAATTTCCGGGTCATCACAGTACCTACCCGTTAAAGAAATTTTGTCCCCGAAATTTGATAGAGGTCATCATGGATAACAATAAGAATGTTTTCATGAAAAATATGAGTTGATAAATAGAGTTTTATCATCATTGAGTAATATAGATAAAACAATTTGATTATGAAAGGACCCGTCCTAATCCACCTGGACGAAGTCATCAACATTTGGTCCCATTGCGATGATTGGCTCCAAGTGATGTCCTAATATTGAGCAAATGCACAGCGGAAGACTTAATTCGTACCTGAGAATAAACATGCTTTAAAGTGTCAACCAAAAGGTTGGTGAGTTCATTGGTTTATCATAACAATCATTTCAATATGTTAATAGACCACAAGATTTCATAATCATAAACATAATACACTCGCAAGTGTATGTAAAGCATTCTAAGTGGTTGAGCACTTGGTAACCATACTTAACATTTAATCAACGTCGCATATTCCCTTTATTATGAAATCTCACTACACCGTACCAATTGTAGTCACCAATAGCCAAGTAAATAGTAGTTACCAAGCTACAGGGAAATATGCCAGTGTTACAACTCAACGTAGAATATATTTTTAAGTACTTGTGTCTATTTTGTAAACATTTATAAAAGCAGCGCATGTATTCTCAGCCCAAAAATATATATTGCAAAAGCAATTAAAAAGGGAGCAAATGAAACTCACTTTTGCCTTGAAGGTATTTAATTCGACTTGGTCTCCGATAGATATCACGAACCTAACCATATATATAATATATCAACATATTTTCTTTTTAAGTAATCGTTACATATATATATACTTTTAATACTTTTAATATTTTCTTAGTCCGTAGTTTCTTCATTACAACTCCGTTTTTGTTGGTTCAACTTGCCACTTCCTTGGATCGAGTCAAATTTTAAGAATATGAACTGAAAATACCTTAGTTTGTATTCGAAATCATAGGTTATAGGTCAAACTTTGGTGAAATTTATGAAAGTGATCATTTTTCATCATAAAAACAACATTTAATGATCATTTTTCTAAAAATACTTACACTTTGAGTTAAACCATGAAATTTTTATGTGTTAACATATTCATAAGAAATATCATTTTTCCAGAACATGAACTTCCAATTCAAAGTTCAAGATGGTTTTTAATTATCCAACCCAAAACAGCCCCCAGTTGCACTCAGACGATGTAGATTCACTTTTTAAGATATTCTTTGTAAAACCAAGTTATATCTTGTTAGGTTAGCATATCATTATGATATATTACAAGTCTTGAAGTGTTTTAAAATTCAAGTTAGAAGGATCTATTTAGTTTGCGAACAAGTTTGAAATCATTCAAACTATGTTCTTGTTGTTAAAATTTTATACCACAAAATAAGATAGCTATATGAATATGAATTGAATACGATTATGAACAAGGTTACTATCTCAAGTTACTTGCACAAAGTTACTGCAAAAGATAAGAAATAATCTTGGAATCAAAGAGTGGTGGATTTAGATCAAAAGGTTGAAAGTAAACTTCTTCAAATGGGTGGTTATTTTGATATGTTCTTGAAAGAGTTTTCTTATGGTGTTTAAGGCTTGTAATTGAAGCTAAATGATGGGGAAAATGCTTGGAGATGATCAAGTATGAAGTTAGGAGTATTTTGAGAGAGAAATGATGTAGTGCCCCGACCAAATCCATATGGACGAGAACATTACATATGATTACATCGCGAGGTACTTGACCTCTATATGATACATTTTTACAAACGTTGCATTGGTTTTTAAAAGACAATCTTTCATTACATCAAAAGTTGACAGGTATGCATACCATTTCATAATATCCAACTATAAATGACCTAATCTGTCATTTACTTAATAATAATCTCTAATGAACTTCAACGACTCAAATGCAATGTCTTTTGAATTATGTCATGAATGACTCCAAGTAATATCTTTAAAATGAGCTAATGCACAGCGGAAGATTTCTTTCAAACCTGAGAATAAACATGTTTTCAAGTGTCAACCAAAAGGTTGGTGAGTTCATTAGTTTATAGTAATCATTTCATTTTCATCATTTTTAATAGACCACAAGATTTTAAATAGTATAAATCGTGCAGAAGTCCCATTCCAACTGCACAAACAAAATATCATTCATATGAAGAATACCTGGTGAGGATTCAAAATATACTAGTAACTATCTGTGCCGGTCTTTCACCCCACGGCTGAATACATGTGCCTTCAAAATATAGAACCTCTGTGCTGGTCTTTACACCCCACGGCTGAACACATGTATATAAAGCATAGGCCAACCGGTGCCAAAATGTCATAAATAATAAACCATTCATATCAACCAACCATCTCATAGCATGCATTTCACATCGTACTAGAGATAAAAATCATTCGTATCAACCCCAATCCCAGATAATTCTATCATAGAATGCAGTTAAGGTACTTGTGTCTATTGTGTCAAACATTTATAAAAGCGCATGTATTCTCAGTCCCAAAAATGTAAAGAGTAAAAGGGATCAAATGAAACTCACGCATATAAATATTGTAAAATAGTTAATAAAGCATTTGCATGTATTCTCAGCCCAAAAACGTAAAGAATAAAAAGGGCAAATGAAACTCACCTATTGTATTTTGTAGTAAAAATACATATGACGATAATGAACAAATGTAGGGTTGGCCTCGGATTCACGAACCTATATCAAGTATATATATTAACACAAAATAGTAATCAAACAAGTTTATATAAATGTTATTATTATTAATATACTTGTTATATTAGATAAATTTATACTTAAACTATATATTTTATATAACTAATACTTATCACATTAAATTTTAATATAGAAATTACTCCTTTAAAATATTATTTAATATATAATATTGATATTAATGTAGTTAAGTCTTATGTCAAGAATATATTTTTATGTAGAAAATCTTTATTTGATATATTAATAATAATATTAATAATAATGATAAAAATAATTCCAATTATAATAAAAATCATGATAATTCTAATAATAGTAAAAATGATAATTTTAATAAAAATGTTAATTTCAATAATAATACTCATTTTAATAAAAAGGATAAATTTAAAAAAAAATAATGATACTAATAATAATAATAATAACTATAAAAATAATGATTTTCTAATAACAATAATACTAATATTTATATTAATAACTATAACGATAATACTACTACTAATAATAATACTAATACCTATGATAATAACAATAAAAATAATAATGATAATACTAATTATAATAATGATAGTAATAAAAATGAGTAAACTACCTTCAAGCTTTTCCTAAAAAAAATTGCTGCAGACCGGGCTCGAACTCATGATCTCTCACTAAACACAACCACTCCAAACCATTCCTTCTATCATTTCGTTTCTGTTTTAATTCGTTTGATCACAATATAACGCGTATGAAACTGCTTAACATATTCCTCATATTTCTATCGTCATTACCATCTTTTATTACCACCATTGCACATCATCATTATCATCTTAATATAGCATCAACGTCATTATTATTAATCTTAATCACTGTTTTCGTTTATCATCTACTTCGTTCATCATAATCATATATCATCATCTTGATGATCATCATATCATTATCCTAATCATCATCGTTACTTAGATATTGTATATATATGTGTGTCGAATAAGTAACAGAATAAGAAATCGGTGAGTTTGCAATTCGGCCTAAGTTGCCTCCAGAGCCCAACTAATAAGAACCGGCCCACTAATCAAAACTCATACTTCTAATTAAATCATAAACGGCCCAAGTATTAAGTTGATAGTCCCAATAAACAAATTTGATCTTCCTGTCCCAAAAATAAATGATCAATTCGTTTGGCCATAGTAATTTTCGTATTGACAGGCTCAAAATATGTATATATATATATCTCATGCCCTCATCATTATTTCATCATCGTTATCTCATCTTTCACTAACACAAAACATCATTATTTTTGCTCCATTATCACAACATCTTTAATATATACCTTCTTTCACGTAATGTATTTCCCCACCATTCTTGTCATCGTTTATGTTAACGAAAATGAAATAGACCCGTACAGCTGCAGTAGTAGCTAGCAGCAACGAGTAATTAAAAGTGTCGGGGAGGTGAAGGTTGAATGGTTGTCTTCGGCGTATCATTGTAAAAAAAAAATATTTATAGAAGTGTATACTACCTCGCTGTATGGGTATGAAGAAGCACAAGGACACTCTTGTATCCGATCTTTACAACGAGGAATCAACAATAAGATGTACTTTTTCGATAACAATTTAAAGGAAGTAATAGTAAGAGGTCACAATTTGTATACCTCACTTGATTAGATTTGGTTTGAGCTTATATTTGGTAATCATGGTCGTGGTGTGTGATTTGTGGGTTTTAGGAAGCTAAAGGGTGTTGTTGGGTGCGTTTTTGCAAGAAAGAATGAAAACATCTAACAAAATAAGGTGGTGGTTAAATGGTTTATCAAATGGGTTTGGTGACCAAAACAAATGGGTGAGGCTTGTCGACATGAGCCGTATCGGTTGCAGTTTCAACAACAGTAGTAGATCATGGGTTTGCAGGTGATGTTATCGAATAGAATCATAAACGTTCAAGTAGTAGTAGCAGCGAGTATAGTAGCAGTCGAAAAAAGAAAGAAGTGAAACTCAACAAAGAGTAGTTTGATGGGTTTAGGTGGTGATAGAAGTCGAAGGTATATATATAAAAAAATGGTTTGTTGTTAGGGAAAGATGGTGATGAAATGGTGATCGAACATGGTGGTCTCGAGTTGATGGTGGCAGAGAGTAAAGGTTTCATGGTGGTTGGAGGTTGAGGTGTTCGAGTGTGATGTATATGTGTTTATCCTATATTCATGTAAATGTATATGTATATACATATACAAAGAGTGCAGAAAACAAGAAGCAAGCATAGTCACACGTATAGTAACTCAATTAAATTTCTAATCAGATATAGTAGATTCCAATCACGCACAGTGTTTGATTGGTAACATCTTTTAATCAGACAAGGAATAAAATAAAAGAAATAAAAGTTGATTTTGATTACTAACGGATTTTGATTATATCCGTGATCTAATTCGTTTGGTAAACATATTAGAGACAACAAACAAAATAACATACAGTTAGGTTATGAGTGCAACTGAATTGAAAAGAAAAAAAAATAATCAAGCTTTTAAATCTACCAATTAATTCATATTAATAATAATAATAAAAATAACAATAATAATATTAATAACAAGTATAATGATAATTATTAATAATATTGATAATAATGATATTCATAATATTAATAAAGATAACACTACTAATATAACAAATTATGCTTATCAAATCTCATATCTATATATTATATATTAGATTAATACTATTAAATATAACGTTATTATTTTTCATATTTATTTCCCAATAACTAAATCATATATTATTTTAAATAATATTTCAAATAATATATCAAATTGTTATATATATATATATATATATATATATATATATATATATATATATATATATATATATATATATATATATATATATGTATCTATTTACAATTAGTTGTTCATGAATCATCGGGAATGGTCGAAGGGCAATTGAATAAATGAAAACAGTTCAAAATTTTTGAGACTCAACCTAACAGACTTTACTTATCGTGTCAAAGATATTAAATTGTATCGAGAGTTCGGTTTAAAATTAGTCAAAATTTTCCGGGTCACTACAGTACCTATCCGTTAAAGAAATTTCGTCCCGAAATTTGAGTCAGGTCGTCTTGGCTAACAAATAAAAAAAAAATGTTTTCATGACGAATATGAGTTGATAAATAGAGTTTTATCATCATTGAGTAATATAGCTAAAACAATTTGATTACGCGAAGAGTATAAATGAAGCTATCGCAAGAGAGTGAAATGAATAAATGTATATTCGTTTTATCCGATGACGTAGTTACGATTGATTTCCGGATTTCATGGGATTTAAAGAAAATCTTCGTAATAAGATTTGGTTATTCGGCGATTAAGAAAATCAGGATCTTCTTTGATTAAATGCGATAATCTGTTTCGATTGATCTTTCGGATATTTCACTATAAATCCACCCTCTTCATTTCTTTATTTTCCACAACTCACATCTTTTATTCTTTCTCCTCAACTCATACTTTAAAACATTCGTTAATATGCTCCATCCCATTCTGATTCTTAATATCCTCTTAACTTCCATATCTGTTATTCTTCTTTTTCATCTGCCACCGGAAGAATCTATTTACTTCTACTATACCCTTGGGTTTATAGTGTTTTTAGTTCTCCCGTGTCTTTATGTTGCTATATGCATCAATATATACGGTTTGTAATTTCTGGGTTGTTGTTGGGTTTTATATCTTCCCTTATATTTCGAATCTCTTTGCCTTTTTATTCTCCTCTCGATCTCTAGTAAAGCGAGTAATGGTCTAGAATTCGTAAGTATGAATTTTGAAATGAACATAGTTAATATTCTAAGAAGGGAATCATAATGGCACAAACTTGATTTGTCAAATTACCATAATATCACGGAAAAGACCGAATCATCAAGAAAAATATTTTATTGATGTGTTTAGAGATTAGATAGAATGTAAGAGTCGGGTAAATGGCACATGATGATGGTACTGTGAGTCATCACGTTTCATTAGAAACTCAGCATGAATTACTGTAATATAATCACGTTGATCAAGTGTCATTATATTATACTAACTCATGCATCAGTTCCCAACACTACTTCAAAAACATTCATAATTTAAATTCAAATATTTATAGAATATAGAAACTAAAACAGTTTCCTTTTATGAGATAATACAGATAGCGTGGAGAGATAATTAATTTCGGACGAGAATATTTATGAAGATATCTTCAGAAATATTGAGGATATTTACAATTAAAGATACGATAATATCTTGGAATGTTAGAACCAAATTGTGATGAAGAAATTCATTCACGATGATTTAGAGCGGTTAAGGAGTAAGGTATTCGCTAAAGATTTCATCAGAAATAGAATCATCAGGATTCTTTAAATACAGGGTTTGGTCCTTGTATTTGTCCTTGGTCTCCTTTATGTTTTGCTCAATCCGTTTTCCGGTTCCAACTTTTATGAACTTTGCCAACATACTATTTTTTATCATCAAACTTTCGATGGTTAAAGTCGTTTACAGTTTTTGCTGCTTCATTAAGCTTTTTCAGAATTTAGAGTATTGATTCATAGACTGCGTGCTTTTCAGAATTTCAGAATGGAATATCATAATTCTAAGAGATAAATGTTATATGTGTACATATAACTGTTGATGTAAAAACGCTGCGAGATTCAAAATACTGATTGCTAACTCTCGGTAATTGATATGACAACTCTCGTTATAAGATGCGGACAAGTATATGATAGGGTTTTAATGAACAAATATAATGATTCTTCGGAGAGACTTACGTCAATGAGTAGTGAAGTTGTTGGTAAGTTTAATGCTAATGTAGTGGGATATAAACGGTCCCCCGGTAACTATGATGAAGGGGTAATCTTTATAATAGGGTTTATTCGAATGAAAAACTTGAAGTTGATTTGCTGGAGCGGTCACAAAATTGGCTAATTTGAAAGGAAATTGCGTTGTTATTTTCGGAAATAACAATGCCAAAGAAGCTAGCACAGATACGTGTTAAACATTTATGCAGGTTCCGAGAATTTTTCAGGTGCATAACTATATGCGTAAATCTTTTCTTCCGTAGATGAAGTGCGGTTGATTTATCCTCCCGATTGAGGTGTTTTCAAGAATCATGAAAGGTTTGAACGCAGATTGTAATCGTCAAGATACAAATGAGGTTTAAGATGAAATCAAGTGGCAAACTTGAAGAATTGTTTAGTTTCATATGTTATAATCAATATTTTAATTCATTTTAATTGTCCACTGTTGGTAGTCCTCAGTTGATTAGTCTACAGTTAGCTAGGAACAGTTAGCTAGGATTTTGTTAGCGTGGATTCTTAACAAAATTTCTAATAGTTAATTTGTTTGTTTCTAACAAATTTTATTCCGTTAAATGTTTTCTTCATTATGTCACTTGTTGGATTCTGATAGGTCAAAATCCAAATATGAAATTGAATGAAAATGGTTATTCTACGGTGAACGGATACGTATATCGGTGGTTGTAAGTAGGATAGTAAATGACTGTTGAATCAGCTTCAACGAATGTACAGTGTAACTTATTAAGGTGAAATTTAAATATTCCTTGGGTATTACCTGCCCGTTAAAATATTTTCACCATTAACAGTTTGTACGAAAGAATTTTTAATTACAATCTTTATGAAAAAATATATATATACATATATATATATATATATATATATATATATATATATTTCCTTCAGATATAATCATGGATTTAATGAGTTAATATAATATTAATCTCATTTGCTTTATGGTTAGAACTAGAGTACATAATCTCTAAAACATTAGAGGTTACATAACCATCATGTCGAACGAAAACAAATGATGCAAAACGATACGTAGAACGATGATTATACTCGAGGTACAGAATGAGATGTTGAGGCATGGATTGTTAATGGTACTAGTGCTGTTACTGATGGTACTGTTGGTGCCGGTGATGTTGCTGAAGCTGGTAAATTTTGCACCATATTCTCCAAAAATCATTACTCAGGCGCGAAGCTCGTTGACTTCTTCGATTACTCCGGGATGATTGTCGGTAAGAACGAGCGAATGAATAAGGTTTAGAATCTGAGATATTATGTAATCATGACGAGATATTCTGGAAATGAGGTGAAAATGACTTTTCAGACTGGTTCACTGGTAAGTGCTTTAGGTTCATTGTCAAGAGGTGAATTCGGTTGGTGGAAGGGATCACCTTCTTCACGTCTCCATTGATTAAGTCGACTACGAATTCATCAGATGAATTGGGGATGGCTGATTGATTGATTCATTCTGGTGACACCGCTTTCAGAGCTTAGGTGAATATTCATGTCGGAATAGCTGTCAGAATAACTATCGGAATAGCTACTGAAGTCTGAAGGACTCGAACTGGTTGAGGGATTCATCTCATACGATCAGATGAAGAATTTTCGATAAGAAATAGGTTATAGGATATAGATTAGTACCCTGCAATACATAATTTACATATGCATATAAAATACTAAAATCCCATAAGTTACGGAGGAATCTACAGAAGCTGTTCAGGCAAAGGTAACAATAACATATACGCTAAGATATGAATTTTGTCTATACACTATTCATGCAATCAATGCAGTAAGATGTGTCTAGACTAAGAATGATAAGCAGGTAATTTTCGACAAGAAATGATAAGCAAAACTTTTGACATGCGGACCAGGTTAAAGTCCAGACTCATTAATATATCCTAACAACTACTAGGTCGAAGTCCAGACTTCACTAATGCATCCTAATAACTCCTAGTTAGACACACTAATGTCGACCTGGTTCGCTACGACCACCGCTCTGATACCACCTGTAGTGCCCCGACCAAATCCATATGGACGAGAACATTACATATGATTACATCGCGAGGAACTTGACCTCTATATGATACATTTTTACAAACGTTGCATTGGTTTTTAAAAGACAATCTTTCATTACATCAAAAGTTGACAGGTATGCATACCATTTCATAATATCCAACTATAAATGACCTAATCTGTCATTTACTTAATAACAATCTCTAATGAACTTCAACGACTCAAATGCAACGTCTTTTGAATTATGTCATGAATGACTCCAAGTAATATCTTTAAAATGAGCTAATGCACAGCGGAAGATTTCTTTCAAACCTGAGAATAAACATGTTTTCAAGTGTCAACCAAAAGGTTGGTGAGTTCATTAGTTTATAGTAATCATTTCATTTTCATCATTTTTAATAGACCACAAGATTTTAAATAGTATAAATCGTGCAGAAGTCCCATTCCAACTGCACAAACAAAATATCATTCATATGAAGAATACCTGGTGAGGATTCAAAATATACTAGTAACTATCTGTGCCGGTCTTTCACCCCACGGCTGAATACATGTGCCTTCAAAATATAGAACCTCTGTGCCGGTCTTTACACCCCACGGCTGAACACATGTATATAAAGTTTAGGCCAACCGGTGCCAAAATGTCATAAATAATAAACCATTCATATCAACCAACCATCTCATAGCATGCATTTCGCATCATACTAGAGATAAAAATCATTCGTATCAAACCCAATCCCAGATAATTCTATCATAGAATGCAGTTAAGGTACTTGAATCTATTGTGTCAAACATTTATAAAAGCGCATGTATTCTCAGTCCCAAAAATGTAAAGAGTAAAAGGGATCAAATGAAACTCACGCATATAAATATTGTAAAACAATTAATAAAGCATTTGCATGTATTCTCAGCCCAAAAACTTAAAGAGTAAAAAGGGCAAATGAAACTCACCTATTGTATTTTGTAGTAAAAATACATATGACGATAATGAACAAATGTAGGGTTGGCCTCGGATTCACGAACCTATATCAAGTATATATATTAACACAAAATAGTAATCAAACAAGTTTATATAAATGTTATTATTATTAATATACTTGTTATATTAGATAAATTTATACTTAAACTATATATTTTATATAACTAATACTTATCACATTAAATTTTAATATAGAAATTACTCCTTTAAAATATTATTTAATATATAATATTAATATTAATGTAGTTAAGTCTTATGTCAAGAATATATTTTTATGTAGAAAATATTTATTTGATATATTAATAATAATATTAATAATAATGATAAAAATAATTCTAATTATAATAAAAATCATGATAATTCTAATAATAGTAAAAATGATAATTTTAATAAAAATGATAATTTCAATAATAATACTCATTTTAATAAAAAGGATAAATTTAAAAAAAAATAATGATACTAATAATAATAATAATAACTATAAAAATAATAATTTTCTAATAACAATAATACTAATATTTATATTAATAACTATAACGATAATACTACTACTAATAATAATACTAATACCTATGATAATAACAATAAAAATAATAATGATAATACTAATTATAATAATGATAGTAATAAAAATGAGTAAACTACCTTCAAGCTTTTCCTAAAAAAAATTGCTGCAGACCGAGCTCGAACTCATGATCTCTCACTAAACACAACCACTCCAAACCATTCCTTCTATCATTTCGTTTCTGTTTTAATTCGTTTGATCACAATATAACGCGTATGAAACTGCTTAACATATTCGTCATATTTCTATCGTCATTACCATCTTTTATTACCACCATTGCACATCATCATTATCATCTTAATATAGCATCAACGTCATTATTATTAATCTTAATCACTGTTTTCGTCTATCATCTACTTCGTTCATCATAATCATATATCATCATCTTGATGATCATCATATCATTATCCTAATCGTCATCGTTACTTAGATATTGTATATATATGTGTGTCGAATAAGTAACAGAATAAGAAATCGGTGAGTTTGCAATTCGACCTAAGTTGCCTCCAGAGCCCAACTAATAAGAACCAGCCCACTAATCAAAAATCATACTTCTAATTAAATCATAAACGGCCCAAGTATTAAGTTGATAGGCCCAATAAACAAATTTGATCTTCCTGGCCCAAAAATAAATGATCAATTCGTTTGGCCATAGTAATTTTCGTATTGGCAGGCTCAAAATATGTATATATATATATATATATATATATCTCATGCCCTCATCATTATTTCATCATCGTTTTCTCATCTTTCACTAACACAAAACATCATTATTTTTGCTCCATTATCACAACATCTTTAATATATACCTTCTTTCACGTAATGTATTTCCCCACCATTCTTGTCATCGTTTATGTTAACGAAAATGAAACACACCCGTACAGCTGCAGTAGTAGCTAGCAGCGACGAGTAATTAAAAGTGTCAGGGAGGTGAAGGTTGAATGGTTGTCTTCGGCGTATCATTGTAAAAAAAATATTTATAGAAGTGTATACTATCTCGCTGTATGGGTGAAACTCAACAAAGAGTAGTTTCATGGGTTTAGGTGGTGATAGAAGTCGAAGGTATATATATAAAAAATGGTTTGTTGTTAGGGAAAGATGGTGATGAAATGGTGATCGAACATGGTGGTCTCGAGTTGATGGTGGCGGAGAGTAAAGGTTTCATGGTGGTTGGAGGTTGAGGTGTTCGAGTGTGATGTATATGTGTTTATCCTATATTCATGTAAATGTATATGTATATACATATACAAAGAGTGCAGAGAACAAGAAGCAAGCATAGTCACACGTATAGTAACTCAATTAAATTTCCAATCAGATATAGTAGATTCCAATCACGCACAGTGTTTGATTGGCAACATCTTTTAATCAGACAAGGAATAAAATAAAAGAAATAAAAGTTGATTTTGATTGCTAATGGATTTTGATTGTATCCGTGATCTAATTCGTTTGGTAAACATATTAGAGACAACAAACAAAATAACATACAGTTAGGTTATGAGTGCAACTGAATTGAAAAGAAAAAAAAAATAATCAGGCTTTTAAATCTACCAATTAATTCATATTAATAATAATAATAAAAATAACAATAATAATATTAATAACAAGTATAATGATAATTATTAATAATATTGATAATAATGATATGCATAATATTAATAAAGATAACACTACTAATATAACAAATTATGCTTATCAAATCTCATATCTATATATTATATATTAGATTAATACTATTAAATATAACGTTATTATTTTTCATATTTATTTCCCAATAACTAAATCATATATTATTTTAAATAATATTTCAAATAATATATCAAATTGTTATATATATATATATATATATATATATATATATATATATATATATATATATATATATATATATATATATATATATATATATATATATATATATATATTTAAATATATATGTATCTATTTACAATTAGTTGTTCATGAATCATCGGGAATGGTCGAAGTGCAATTGAATAAATGAAAACAGTTCAAAATTTTTGAGACTCAACCTAACAGACTTTACTTATCATGTCAAAGATATTAAATCGTATCGAGAGTTCAGTTTAAAATTAGTCAAAATTTTCCGGGTCACTACAAATGAGGGTGTAGGTATGAGAAAATGGAGTGAAGAAATGGTGTTCATTTATAAAAACGTTTTTAGTTTATAAAGAAAGAAAAGGATTCCTAATTTTGTTTTCTTACTAATAATTCATACTACTTGACAAATTCTAGTTACCTCATATCTAGGGCAGTAATAATGTTGATTAGGATGTTGATTTGATGTGTATATACCAATAGTAAATACGTATAGAAGCTGGGTATGATACGGGTACATATACCCTAGATATACGTATAGAAATCTTGAGGAAACGGAACGAGAATTCAAATATAGCTATCTTTTGTGAATATGCTTATATTTTTTTATGTATTTAAGTCCTTAAAAAGTGATTAAATACATTATATATACGATACATGTATAAGTAGATTAAAAGTATATATCAAAGAATGTTACGTATAGTTATCGTTTTGAAAACTTAAGTTAGTAGTTTCAAAATATACTTATAACTCATTGTCATTAGTACACAATGAGATGTTAAACCATCCTTAGATCATGTTAAATATATATAAATACATATATATACACAAACGTATAATTATCTTATGTTATATAGTTCGTGATATCATCGGTCATATTGGACGGTCAAACGTTGTGTAAAACTCTTTTCAAAAACACAAGTCTCAACAATTTGGATTGCTTATCATGTTGGTATGGTTTAATTTATGTAAATATTAATCTCATAAGTATAATTTGGTCAGAAAATTCCGGGTCATTACAGTACCTACCCGTTAAAGAAATTTCGTCCCCGAAATTTGATAGAGGTTGTTATTGTGACGACCCGGGAATATTCGACCAACAATAATCCCTTTTACATGTATCGGAGACCAAGTCGAATTAAATACCTTCAAGGCAAAAGTGAGTCTCATTAATTCCTTTTTAAATACTTTTGCAATATATATTTTTGGGACTGAGAATACATGCGCTGTTTTTATAAATGTTTTACGAAATAGACACAAGTAATTGAAACTACATTATATGGTTGAATGATCGAAATCGAATATGCCCCTTTTTATTAAGTCTGGTAATCTAAGAATTAGGGAACAGACACCTTAATTGACGCGAACTCTAAAGATAGATCTATCGGGCCCAACAAGCCCCATCCAAAGTACCGGATGCTTTAGTACTTCGAAATTTATATCATGTCCGAAGGAGGATCCCGGAATGATGGGGATATTCTTATATGCATATTGTGAATGTCGATTACCAGGTGTTCAATCCATATGAATGATTATTTTTGTCTCTATGCATGGGACGTATGTTTATGGGAAATGGAAATATGAAATCTTGTGGTCTATTAAAATTATGAAAATGATCGTTTATGATAAACTAATGAACTCACCAACCTTTTAGTTGACACTTTAAAGCATGTTTATTCTCAGGTATGAAATAAATCTTCCGCTGTGCATTTGCTCATCTTAGAGATATTACTTGGAGTCATTCACGACATATTTCAAAAGACGTTGCATTCTAGTCGTTGAGTTCATCAAGATTATTATTAATTCAAATATAGTTAGATATATTATGAAATGGTATGCATGTCGTCAACTTTCGATGAAATGAAAGTTTGTCTTTTCAAAAACGAATGCAATGTTTGTAAAATGTATCATATAGAGGTCAAGTACCTCGCGATGTAATCAACTGTTGTGAATCATTTTTAATAGATATGGACTTTGTCCGGATGGATTAGGACGGGTCTCTACAGTTGGTATCAGAGCGATGGTCTTAGCGAACCAGGTCTGCATTAGTGTGTCTAACCGATAAGTCGTTAGGATGCATTAGTGAGTCTGGACTTCGACCGTGTCTGCATGTCAAAAGTTTTGCTTATCATTTCTAGTCGAAAATCATCTGCCTATCATCCTTAGGAAATTACCTGCTTATCATTCTTAGTCTAGACACGTCTTACTGCCTCTATTTCATAGACTGTGTATAGATAAATTCATATCTTAGCGTATCTGTTATTGTTACCCTTGCCTGACAGCTTCCGTAGATTCCTCCTGAACTTATGAGATTTTATTATTATATATGCGTACGTAAATTATGTATTGCAGGGTACTAATCTACATCCTATAATCTATTTCTTATCGAAAATCCTTCATCTGATCCTACGAAAGGAATCCCTCAAACAGTTCAAGTCCCTCAGATTCCGATAGTTATTTCGGTAGTTATTCCGACAGCTATTCCGACATGGATATTCACCTAAGCTCTGAAAGCAGTGTAAATGAAATGGATCAACCAACTAGGCATCTTCAATTCATTGGATGAGTTCGTAGACTATTTAATCAATGGAGACGAGAAAAAGGCGATCCCTTCTACCCACCACACTGCCCTCTTGACGAAGAACCTAAAGCACTTACCGGCGAACCTGTTCGTAATACCATTTTCTCTCTCATTTCCAAAAAAATCTTGTCACGATTATATACTATCTCAAATTCTAAATCTTATTCATCCGCTCGTTCCGACCGACAATCATCCCGGTATAATAGAAGAAGTCAACGAACTTCGCGCTTTAGTAGTCAATTTGGAGAATATGGTGCAAAACTTACCAGCTTCAGCAACATCAAAAGTACCATCACCACCAACAGCAATAGTACCACCATCAGCAGCCCCAGCAGCATAACCAGTACCAACAACAACAACAACATCATCACACGTCTCAACCTCGCAATCTATACCTTAAGCATAATCATCGTTCTACGAATTGTTCTATATAAACTATCTTCATCTTTCGTGGTGATTATGTAATCTCTAATGTTTTAGAGATTATGTACTCTAGCTCTAGCCGTAAATCTGATGAGTTTAATATCACATTGACTCATTAAATTCATGATTATGTCTGAAGAAAATATATATGTATATATATTTTCATAAGGATTGTAATTAAAATTTTTATTGTACAAACTTTTAATGGTGAAAGTATTTTAACGGGTATGTAATACCCGAGGAATATTTAGATTTCACATTAATAAGTTACACTGTACATTCTTTCAAATCTAATTCAACAGTCATTTACTATCCTATTTACAACCACCGATATACGTATCCGTTCACCGCAGAATAACCCTTTCCATTCAATTTCATATTTGAATTTTGATCTATCAGAATCCAACAAGTGGCATAATGAAGAAATAATGGACAAAATAAAAATTGATTAGAAACAGACTAATTAACAATATGAAATTTTGTTAAAAAACCACGCTAACAAGATCCTAGCTAACTGTTAATTCCGTATTACATTTTATATTATCACAATTTATTTATCGCAGTTTATTTATCGCAATTTATATTCTCGCAATTTTATTTATCGTCATTTAATTTCTGTTATTTACTTTACGTACTTTAAATATCGGGACACGTATACAAGGTTTTGACATATCATATCGACCCATCTATATATATTATTTGGAATAACCATAGACACTCTATATGCAGTAATGCGGGAGTTAGCTATACAGGGTTGAGGTTGATTCTACAATAATATATACAGTTTGAGTTGTGATCGAGTCTGAGACGAATACGGGTCACGATACGTATTAATTAATTCAAATATTATATATTAAACTATATATGAACTATTGAATTACTAACTGTGGACTATCAACTGTGGACTACCAACATTGGATAATTAAAATGAATTAAAATATTGACTATAACATATGAAACTAAACAATTCTTCAAGTTTGCCACTTGATTTCATCTTAAACCTCATTTGTATCTTGACGATTACAATCTGCGTTCAAACCTTTCATGATTCTTGAAAACACCTCAATCGGGATGATGAACCAACCGCATTTCATCTACGTAAGAAGAGATTGATGCATATAGTACGCACTTGAAAACTCTTAGAACCTGAGTAAACGTTTAACACGTATCTGTGCTAATCTCTTTAGTATTATTATTACCAAAAATAACTTGGTAATTCCTATTAAAGTAGCAAATTTTGTCACAGCTCCAGCAAGTCAACTTCGACTTTTCACTCGGATTAGCTTATTATAACCCTGATATATAAGTTTACCTTTCATCATCGATACCGGAAAACCGTTTATATCTCACTACATTAGAAGTAAACTTACTAGAAACTTCATTGATCTTTGACTTTATGAAAAGTTATTATATTCATTGAAATCCTATCATCTATTCATCTGCATCTGATAACGAGAATTGCCGTACTAAACACCGATAATCAGCAATCAATATTTTGAAATCTCGCAGCATGTCTACATCAACAGTTATATGTAAACATATAACATTTATCTCTTAGAATTATGGTCTTTTATTCTAAAATTCTGAACAGCACTCAGTCTACAAATCAACACTCTGAATGTTGAAAAAGCTGAATAAAGCAGCAGAAACTGTAGACAATCGTAAACGACCTTAATCGTCGGAAGTTTAATGATAAAGAATAGTATGTTGGAAAAGCTCAGAAAAATTGAAACTGGAAAACGGATTGAGCTAACCACGAAGGAGACCAAGGGCAAATACAAGGACCACACTCTGTATTTAAAGAATCTGATGATTCTGTTTCTGATGAAATCTTTAGCGAATACCTTGCTTCCGAATCTAAACCCTTACGAATAAATTTTCTTCACCATCCTTCGATATTAGAAATTTCAAGGTATCATCGTATCTTTCATTATAAATATTCTCCATATTTCTGAAGATATTTTCATAACTGTTCTTATCTGAAATCATTAATCTCATCGTGCTATCAGTGTTACATCATATAGAAACTGTTAGTTTCTATATTCTGTAAACTTTCGAGCTTTAATATGAATGTTATTGAAGTAATATTGGGAACGGATGCATGAATTAGTATAAAATAATGACACTTGATCAACGTGATTATATTACAGTAAGTCATGCTGAGTTTCTAAATGGAATGTGATGATTCACAGATCATAACGTCATCATATGCCACGTTACACGACTCTTACGTTCTGTCTAATCTATAAACATATCAAGAACATATTTTTCTTGATAGTCCTATCTTTCTTTGAATTCTGGTAATTTGACAAGTCAAATTGTGCTATTACCGTTTCTTTCTTAGAACACTAACAACGTTCATTCTGAAACTTGTATCTGCGAATCCTGGACCATTATAAGAGATGTCCAATCGCAAGAAAAAGAAAAGTAGGGACAAAGCTCCGAAATAGAAATTGGAGTATAAATCACAGCAAATAGGGAGGAGTATTAACTGGGGATGACAATGACTATAGAAAAAGAAGCAAGGACTTCGAAGTATAAGGGAAGATATAACACCCGATAACAACATATAAATTACAAATCGTGGATATTAATACGAATAACAATATAAAGACACGATATAATTAAGAATAGTATCACCCCAAGGCGATGGTAGAAGTAAACAGATTTTTCTGGTGGAAGAACGAAAAGAAGGATGATAGAAATGATAATTAGAAAAATATCAAAGATTAGAACTGGATTAAGCATTTTCACAATATTTTAGATGTATGAACTAAGAAAGAAAGTATAGGAATGGTGAGAATAATGGAACGAAAGAGCTTAATTTATAATGAAAATATCAGACAGAGTAATCGAGATAGATCGCCGTATTTAATTATAGAGATCTTAACTTCCTTACTCGCTGAAGAATTAAATCTTTTAGATTTCGAAGATTTTCTTTAAATCCCTTGAATTTCGGAATTCAACCAAGATGACATCAAAAGCTAAGATGCACCTTATTTTCTAAATTCAAATGTGACTACATCAAAAGTTAAATCTTTATCTCAATCTTTTGTGAGAACTTCACTCGTACGTTTCACATAATCAAATCTTTTTATCTATATTAACCAATATTGATAAAACTCTATTTATCAACTCAGATTCGGCATGAAAACATTTTTATTGTTAGCCATGACCACCTCATTTAAATTTTGGGACGAAATTTCTTTAACGGGTAGGTACTGTGACGACCCGGGAATATTTGACCAAATTTAAACTTAATCTTGATGTGTTTCCGACACGATAAGCAAAATCTGTAATATTTAGTCTCGAAAACTTTGGAACTATGTTCATATGTTTAATTACCCTTTGACTATTCCCGATGATTCACGGGCAATAAAATTGTAAAATAGATATGTGTATATATAGATATGTATGTATATAATAAATTGAAATACATTACTTCACCACATGATACTTAACAACACATATTTAATTTTATTCAATCACATATGACATTATATTAATTAATAATAAGACATTTCACATTTTGTAAACTTGTTTATACTACACACATAAAAATAATATTACTAATACACACACGCTATTATATTCAAACATCCAACTGGCACTTTACATTTTTCTCACCTTACACAATTTATAACTATACATAATTCAGCACACAACCACTATATATATATTAAAAATGAAAATTATATATAAAGATAAAGATCCAAAATTTTCTTTGCCATGTGTTATACTTTTCAAGTATGGCCAACCACATTTTTTTAAATAAATCATGTGGGACCACATGAAGTTATTGGTCGACAGAAATAGATTTAGAAAAAGGGACGTTCAATTATTTTTTTGTTTTTTTAAAGTAACATGGATGATGGAAGATGACTTGAATCATTGGCGTATTATTTTTCTTTCTTTTCTTTGGCAGACGTTTTACAAACACGGGATCCCACATCCCACTTCCCACTTGATATTATACCAACTCATAAATTATATATATACCCACTAACACTGAATATATATATATTATATGCACACAGACATATGAAAACCAACAAACACTCTAATCACAAAAACCCCACTACGTAATATATCAGTTACTACTTAGATTTATGTTATATTTTTTTTGAGATTCAATGAACCACATTTTTCTATTATATACAGAATCATATGGACATACATCCACACGAAGACATACACATATATATTTTTAGTTCGTGATCAAATATGATCATCTTCACCCTCCCTACACTCGAAAACCGCAAGCAAACCCACCTAATCCGCCATTGTTGATCAACACTCATTCTCCTCCGGGAACCAACATACACCACACTACAAACCACCTTTTTCTCTTTCCACCATCGATCTTCAACTCCGGTTACCATAATCCACCACCATCATCGACACCACAAGATCACCACCTTAAGTTACCATAATCAGGCTGCTGTACATTCACCTGCAACCATCGATAATAGTTACCGGTAACTGCAGTTTCTATAAAAATGTTTATGTCCCCTGAACAATCACCAACTGCAGCCACCATCTACTACAGTTCTTTTATTTTTTTTCTTGGTTAAACCAAATACCAACATCACATCTTCGATTCCCTTTTACTACTGCAGTTTCTGTTTTTATCTTAAACTGTGAATGAAGGATAATGATGATGTTCGAGTAAAGATGATGATGATGACATGATTCAAAGAAGTATGATATTATTGTTGTTATTTTTTTGGTCAGTTTCAAACCCAAAACACTCCTTCTTCGACACCCACGTTATCCTCTATCATTATCTATTTATGTTCGACAGCTCCCACAACCATCTCTTGTTCGATACTATTCCTACGGTGGTCAAAGAAGGCTGCTACAACTTGATTAAGACACCGAAGTTTTCTTTCTTTCTTTAAGACAGGTTGGATTTGATTTTTATTGGGCTTATTTTGGTTAGATGTTAATGGACTTGTGAAACTAGCGTTTTTATTCATGTTCGAAATTAAAGGGTTTTGCTGTTGGGCTTATTAATAAATTCAGAATGGGCTATTGATTTTTAACACGGGCTAGTAACAATTCTTTTGAACGAGTAGGCTTCGACTGGGTTTCTACTTGTACACGATTGATGATAGATAATAATGATGAATGATGGGCTGTGATGGTGAGGTCGTGGAGGATTATGGTGATGATTAAAATGATAACATGATTATGAAATGGGTTAGAGGAAGAACTAAAATAATATGGTGTATAATTAAATGGGTTGAGTATGTTAACAGAGGAACAGAATTGGAGTAATGGTTAAGGGTGTTGGTGTAGTAGTGAGAGGTCACGGGTTCGAGACTAGGCAGAGACATTTTTTTAAACAAAAGCCTAATGAGGTAGTTTTCATACTAAGATTACTTCTATTGTTATTATTATTATTATTATTATTATTATAAATATTATTGGTATTATTGATATTATTATTAATAATTGTTATTATGTTAATAAATAATTGGATGAATATTATTATCTTTTTTTGATTTTACTAAAAATTATCATTTAGTAGTACTAGTATTATTATCATAATTACTATTGATACAAGTATTATCATTATTATGATTCTTATTATCATTATTAGTGTTATTATAAAAATAACACAATTTATTACTAATTTCATTAGTATTAATATTAGCATCATTGCATAAGTATTAGTATAATTATTAACATACGTATTATTACTAATGTTGTCATTATTATCATAAGTATGATTAGTATTATTAGTATTATTATCATTCTTATTATTATTAGTATCAAGATTTACATTTGCACTGAAAATTTTATATTATAACAAGATTGCCCTTTTAATTAAAAACTATCATTTTTTGTATTATTATTATTAACAGGTATTATCTATATCATTACTATAAAATCATCATTACTATAAAAATCACCATTATTATTAAAAGTATTATTTTTATGAAAACTAACATTTTATCTTATCATTATTATTAGCATTACTTCTATTATTATTATCAAAACTATTATATCAATATCATTATTAAAAATCTAATTATTATTAATATTAATATTTTCATAAAAAGATACAAATTGTTACTTATATTATTCTACCAAATAAATAGCTATATAAGAATATATTTAGTACATATCACATAATAACATTAATATTTTCATAATAAATAAAGTATATAAAATAAATATAGTTAATTTAGTTATTAATAAAACATATAAATTACTAAAATAACAATTAATGATAATACATAAACTTGTCAATTACGATTATACGTTTTAATATATATACAAATAATATAGGTTCGTGAATCCGAGGCCAACCCTATACTCGTTCAATGTCGTCATATGTATTTTCACTACAAAATACATTAGGTGAGTTTTATTTGCTCCCTTTTTACTCTTTACGTTTTTGGGCTGAGAATACATGTAAATGCTTTATTAACTGGTTTACAATATTTATATGTGTGAGTTTCATTAATCCCTTTTTAAATACTTTTGCAATATATATTTTTGGGACTGAGAATACATGCGCTGTTTTTATAACTGTTTTACGAAATAGACACAAGTAATTGAAACTACATTATATGGTTGAATGATCGAAATCGAATATGCCCCTTTTTATTAAGTCTGGTAATCTAAGAATTAGGGAACAGACACCCTAATTGACGCGAACTCTAAAGATAGATCTATCGGGCCCAACAAGCCCCATCCAAAGTACCGGATGCTTTAGTACATCGAAATTTATATCATGTCCGAAGGAGGATCCCGGAATGATGGGGATATTCTTATATGCATATTGTGAATGTCGGTTACCAGGTGTTCAATTTATATGAATGATTATTTTTGTCTCTATGCATGGGACGTATGTTTATGGGAAATGGAAATATGAAATCTTGTGGTCTATTAAAATTATGAAAATGATCGTTTATGATAAACTAATGAACTCACCAACCTTTTGGTTGACACTTTAAAGCATGTTTATTCTCAGGTATGAAAGAAATCTTCCGCTGTGCATTTGCTCATCTTAGAGATATTACTTGGAGTCATTCACGACATATTTCAAAAGACGTTGCATTCTAGTCGTTGAGTTCATCAAGATTATTATTAATTCAAATATAGTTAGATATATTATGCAATGGTATGCATGTCGTCAACTTTCGATGAAATGAAAGTTTGTCTTTTCAAAAACGAATGCAATGTTTGTAAAATGTATCATATAGAGGTCAAGTACCTCGCGATGTAATCAACTGTTGTGAATCATTTTTAATCGATATGGACTTCGTCTGGATGGATTAGGATGGGTCTCTACAGTTATGGATAATAATAAGAAGGTTTTCATGACAAATATAAGGTAATAATGGAGTTTTATCATCATTGAGTAATGTAGATAAAACGATTCGATTATGCGAAGAATATAAATGAGACTATCGTAAAAGAGTGAGATGAGTAAAATATATTCGTCTTAACCGATGACGTAGTTATGATTGATTTCTGAGATTTAAGGGATTTAAAGAGAATCTTACGTAATAAGATTTGGTTCTTTGGTGATTAAGGAAATCAGGATCTTCTTTGATTATATGCAATAATCTATTTCGATTGCTCTCTCGGATATTTCACTATAAATTCATCCCTTCGTTTCCTTATTTTCCACGACTCACACCTTTTATTCTTTCTCCCTTGATTCTTACTTTAAAGCATTCATCAGTATGCTCCATCCAGTCCTGATTCTTGATATACTCCTAACTTTTATATCTGTCATTCTTCTTTTTCATCTACCACCAGAAGAATCTATTTATTTCTACTATACTCTTGTGTTTATAGTGTTTCTAATTCTCCCGTGTCTCTATATTTCTATCTGCATCGATATACACAGTTTGTAATTTCGGGGTTATTATCGAAGTTTAAATTCTTCATTATTTTTCGGAGCTTCATGCTTTCGTTTTCTCTTCCCGACTTTGAGTCAAGCGAGTAATGGTCCGGAATTCGTAGATATGAAATTCAGAATGAACATAGCTAATGCTCTAAGAAGAAAATGGTAATAGAACGATTTTGATTTGATAAATTACCAGAATACCCTGGAGAAGACCGAGTCATCCAGAAAAATACTCTTGATATGTTTAGAGATTAGATAGAATGTAAGAGTCGTGTAAATGGCACATGATGACGGTACTGTGAATCATCATGCTTCATTAGAAACTCAGCATGACTTACTGTAATATAATGACCTTGATCAAGTGTCATTATATTATACTAATCCATGCTTCAGTTCCCAACACTACTTCAAAACATTCATATTTTAAACTCGAAGGTTTCAGAATTTAGAAACTAACACAGTTTCTTTTATGTTGCAGATATTACGGGGAGATAAATGATCTCAGATAAGAATAGTTGTGAAAATATCGCCAGAAATATGAAGGATATTTATAATAGAACATACGAGAATATCTTAGAATTTCTAATATCAATGGATGATGAAGAAGATTTGTCTGTGAAGGTTTAGAATGAGAAATAAGATGTTTGCTAACGATTTCAGCAGGCACAGAATCATTTGGATTCTTTGAAGGCAAACTTATTCTTTGTGATTTGTCCACGGCTTTCTTCATAGTTTCACATAATCCGCTTTTCGGTACTAAATTTTCTATCGAGCGTTCCTAACACTCCTTTCTTTATCATCAAACTTTTGGCCATTAAGATCATCTACAACATGCTGCTTCATCAGCATTTTCAAAGTTAACTGATCTAGGTCATCGGTTATCAAACTGAGGTAGTTTCAGGAGAATTGTGTTTTTAGAATGATTATTCGCTAATGGTAATATTGTGGAATATAAAAGGTTCCCCAGTAACAATAAAGAGTACGCATATATATCGCGGTTATAATAAAGTTGTTTCGGATGAACAGTCTGAGTTGACTTGCTGGAGCTGTGACAAAATTAGCTACTTTGGAAAGGGATTGCAAAACGATCTTCGGTAATAACAATGTCAAAGGAACTAGAACAGATACGTGTCAAACGTTTACTCAGTTTCCGAGGGTTTTTCAGGTGCATAACTATATGCATCAATCTTTTCTTCCATAGATGAAGTGTGGTTGGTTTATCCTCTCGATTGAGGTGTTTTTAAGAATCATGATAGATTTAAATGCTGATTGTAATCGTCGAGATACAATGAGGTTTAAGATGAAATCAAGTGGCAATCTTGAAAAAAATGTTTAGTTTCATATGTTATAATCAATATTTTAATTCATTTTAATTGTCCAATGTCATTAGTCCACAGTCGATAGTCCACAGTAACAGTCCAATAATTCATATATAGTTTAATATATAATATACGAATTAATTAATACGTGTCGTGACACGTATACTTCTCAGACTCGATCACAACTCAAACTATATTTATTATTGTAGAATCAACCTCAACCCTGTATAGAGAACTCGATCATTACTGCATATAGAGTGTCTATGGTGATTCCAAATAATATATATAGATGCATCGATATGATATGTCAAAACATTGTATACGTGTCCCGATATTTAAAGTGCGTAAAATAATTACAGAAATTAAATGACGATAAATAAAAGTGCGATAATTAAATTGAAATAAATAAACTGCGATAAATAAAATGTAATCAGTTAGCTAGAAACAGTTAGCTGGAATAGTTAGCGTGGATTCTTAACAAAAATTTTCATAGTTAATTTGTTTGTTTCTAACAGATTTTATTTTGTCATATGTTTTCTTCATATGCCACTTGTTGGATTCTGGGAAGTCAAAATCCAAATATGAAATTGAATGAAAATGGTTATTCTACGGTGAACGGATACATATATCGGTGGTTGTAAGTAGGATAGTAAATGACTGTTGAATCAGCTTCGACGAATGTACAATGTAACTTATTAAGATGAAATCTAATTATTCCTCGGGTATTACCTACCCGTTAAAAAAAATTTCATCATTAATATTTTGTACAAAAGAACTTTTAATTACAATCTTTATGAAAACATATATACATATATATTTTCTTCAGATGAAATCATGAATTTAATGAGTTAATATGATATTAATCTCATTTGTTTTTCGGTTTGAGCTAGAATAAGAAATCTCTAAAACTTTTTGAAACCATATATTCTTCGCAGAATATCAATGATGTTATGGATCAATACTTCATCGTTCATTATTGTTGGTACTCCTTGGTATCTATAGTGCATATGATGTTGATGTTTGTGGGACAGATTATGATTTCGAGACGTGTGATGCGGATGTTGTTTGTTAGTGGTGATGATGGTATTGTTGATGTTATTGATGGTGGTGCTGATTATGCTGCTGGTGCTGCTGCTGGTGTTTGCAACCTTCGCACCATGTTCTCCAAAGCCGTCACGCGAGCGCGAAGTTCGTTAACTTCTACTAGTACACCGGGATGATTGGCGGTTGGAGCGAGCGAATGAACAAGATTTGTAATATGGGATAGTATATAATCGTGACGAGATACTCTAGAAATGAGAGAGAAAATGGTGTTTCGAATAGGTTCGCCGGTAAGTGCTTCAGGTTCATCGCCAAGAGGGCAATTTGGTGGATGGAATGGATCACCTTCTTCTTGTCTCCAGCGATGATGGGATCCAGAATAGATGATGGGAAATTGGTTGATCCATTCCGGTGACGCTGCTTTCGGGGCCCGAATGGAAATCCATATCGGCATAACTGTCAGAATCTGAAGAATTCGAACTAGATGCGGAATCCATCTTGTATAATGGGGAAAATGAATTTTTGGTATGGAATAGATTATAGGAGTTAGATTTGGTACTCTTCAATACATAATTTATATATGTATATATAATACTAAAATCTCGTAAATTACGGAAAATCTTTGAAAAGATATCAGTCAAAGTTCGCAATAACATATATGCTAAGATAAGAATTCGTCTATACACTATCAATGCAGTAAATGCAGTAAAACGTGTCTAGACTTATGAATGATAAGCAGGTAATTTCCTAAGGATGATAAGCAGATGATTTCTGACTAGAAATGATAAGCAAAACTTTTGACATGTAGACACGGTCGAAGTCCAGACTCATTAATGCATCCTAACAACTACTAGTTAGACACACTAATGCCCAGACTCATTAATGCATCCTAACAACTACTAGTTAGACACACTAATGCAAGACCTGGTTCGCTACGACCACCGCTCTGATACCAACTGAAAGGACCCGTCCTAATCCACCTGGACGAAGTCATCAACATTTGGTCCCATTGCGATGATCGGCTCCAAGTGATGTCCTTATATTGAGCAAATGCACAGCGGAAGACTTAATTCGTACCTGAGAATAAACATGCTTTAAAGTGTCAACCAAAAGGTTGGTGAGTTCATAGGTTTATCATAACAATCATTTCAATATGTTAATAGACCACAAGATTTCATAATCATAAACATAATACACTCGCAAGTGTATGTAAAGCATTCTAAGTGGTTGAGCACTTGGTAACCATACTTAACATTTAATCAACGTCGCATATTCCCTTTATTATGAAATCTCACTACACCGTACCAAGTGTAGTCACCAAAACGAAGTACTGTGCAACCGTTGAATACTGGTCGTCCAGTCCGGTTGGGGTTGTCAGGCCCGATAGATCTATCAACAGGATTCGCGTTTACAATACCCATGTAAATAGTAGTTACCAAGCTACAGGGAAATATGCCAGTGGTACAACTCAACGTAGAATATATTTTGAAGTACTTGTATCTATTTTGTAAATATTTATAAAAGCAGCACATGTATTCTCAGCCCAAAAATATATATTGCAAAAGCAATTAAAAAGGGAGCAAATGAAACTCACTTTTGCCTTGAAGGTATTTAATTCAACTTGGTCTCCGATAGATATCACGAACCTAACCATATATATAATAAATCAACATATTTTCTTTTTAAGTAATCGTTACATATATATATACTTTTAATACTTTTAATATTTTCTTAGTCCGTAGTTTCTTCATTACAACTCCGTTTTTGTTGGTTCAACTTGGCACTTCCTTGGATCGAGTCAAATTTTAAGAATATGAACTGAAAATACCTTAGTTTGTATTCTAAATCATAGGTTATAGGTCAAACTTTGGTGAAATTTATGAAAGTGATCATTTTCCATCATAAAAACAATATTTAATGATCATTTTTCTAAAAATACTTACACTTTGAGTTAAACCATGAAATTTTTATGTGTTAACATATTCATAAGAAATATCATTTTTACAAAACATGAACTTCCAATTCAAAGTTCAAGATGGTTTTTAATTATTCAACCCAAAACAGCCCCCGGTTGCACTCCGACGATGTAGATTCACTTTTTAAGATGTTCTTTGTAAAACCAAGTTATATCTTATTAGGTTAGCATATCATTATGATATATTACAGGTCTTGAAGTGTTTTAAAAGTCAAGTTAGAAAGATCTATTTAGTTTGCGAACAAGTTTGAAATCAGTCAAACTATGTTCTTATTGTTAAAATTTTATACCACAAAATAAGATAGCTATATGAATATGAATTGAATAAGATTATGAACAAGGTTACTATCTCAATTTACTTGGACAAAGTTACTGCAAAAGATAAGAAATAATCTTGGAATCAAAGAGTGGTGGAGTTAGATCAAAAGGTTGAAAGTAAACTTCTTCAAATGGGTGGTTATTTTGATATGTTTTTGAAAGAGTTTTCTTATGGTGTTTAAGGCTTGTAATTGAAGCTAAATGATGGGGAAAATGCTTGAAGATGATCAAGTATGAAGTTAGGAGTATTTTGAGAGAGAAATGAGGGTGTAGGTATGAGAAAATGGAGTGAAGAAATGGTGTTCATTTATTAAAACGTTTTTAGTTTATAAAGAAAGAAAAGGATTCATAATTTTGTTTTCTTACTAATAATTCATACTACTTGACAAATTATAGTTACCTCATATCTAGGGCAGTAATAATGTTGATTAGGATGTTGATTTGATGTGTATATACCAATAGTAAATACGTATAGAAGCTGGGTATGATACGGGTACATATACCGTAGATATACGTATAGAAATCTTGAGGAAACGGAACGAGAATTCAAATATAGCTATCTTTTATGAATATACTTATATTGTTTTATGTATTTAAGTCCTTAAAAAGTGATTAAATACATTATATATACGATACATGTATAAGCATTATAGATTATAAGTATATATCAAAGAATGTTACGTATAGTTATCGTTTTGAAAACTTAAGTTAGTAGTTTCAAAATATACTTATAACTCATTGTCATTAGTACACAATGAGATGTTAAACCATCCTTAGATCATGTTAAATATATATAAATACATATATATACACAAACGTATAATTATCGTATGTTATATAGTTCGTGATATCATCGGTCATATTGGACGGTCAAACGTTGTGTAAAACTCTTTTAAAAAACACAAGTATCAACAATTTGGATTGCTTATCATGTTGGTATGGTTTAATTTATGTAAATATTAATCTCATAAGTATAATTTAGTCAGAAAATTCTGGGTCATTACAGATTACGCGAAGAGTATAAGTGAAGCTATCACCAAAAGGTGAAATGAATAGGTATAGATTCGTCATATCTTTTGACGTAGATAGGATTGATTTCCAAGTTCAAGGGATTTGGAGAAAATCTTCGTGATAAGATTTGATTCTTCGGTAATCAAGGGAATTAGGATCCGCTTTAAATACGATCATCTATTTTGATTGCTCTGTCGGATATTTTACTATAAATCCACCCCCCGTCGGTTTCTTACAATTCACACCTTCTATTCTTTCTTCCTCAACTCATACTTTAAAGCATCCATTAATATGCTCCATCCAGTACTGATTCTTGATATACCCCTAACTTTCATATCTGTCATTCTTCCTTTGCATTTACCACCAGAGGATTTTATTTATTTTTACTATTACCTTGGGGTTATAGTAATTTTAATTCTCCCGTGCCTTTACGTGGCAATACGTATTGATATGCACGGTTTGTAATTTATGTGTTGTTGTTGAGCTTTATATTTTATTTTATATTCAAAAGTTCTATACTTTTGTCTCCTCTTCCCGACTTCAAGTCAAGCGAAAAATGGTCCAGAATTCATATGGATTTTGAAATGAACATAGTTAATGTTCTAAGAAGGAAATCGTAATGACACGATCTTGATTTTTCAATTTACCAGAATATCTGAAAAGATAGAACTATCAAGAAGATATGTTCTTACTATGTTTAGAGATTGAGTAGAATGCAAGAGTCGTGTAAATGGTACATGATGATGGTACTGTGAATAATCACGTTTCATTAGAAACTCAGCATGAATTACTGTAATATAATCACATTGATCAAGTGTCATTATATTATACTAACTCATGCATCAGTTCCCAACACTACTTCAAAAACATTCATAATATAAATTCAAGGATTTATAGAATATGGAAACTAAAACAGTTTCCTTTTATGTGATAACACAGATAGCGCAGAGAGATAATTAATATCAAACGAGAATATTTATGAAGATATCTTCAGAATTATTGAGGATATTAATAAAGAAAGGTACGATGATATCTTAGGATTTCATAATCAAATTGTGATGAAGAAATTCATTCACGATGATTTAGAATAGTTAAGGAGTAAGGTATTCGCTAAAGATTTCACCAGAAACAGAATCATCTGGATTCTTTATGTACAAGTTTAGTCCTTGTAATTTGTTCAGAGTCTCCTTCATGGTTTGCTCAATCCGGTTTTCAATTCCAACTTTTCTGAGCTTTGTTAATATACTATTCTTTATCTCTATACCTTCGACGGGTAAGGCCGTGTACAGTTTTTGCTGCTGTATTCAGCTTGTACAGTTTTTGCTGCTGTATTCAGCTTTTTCTGAATTTGGAGTATTGATTTGTAGACTGGGTGCTTTTCAAAATTTCAGAGTGTAAGATAATAATTCTAAGAGATAAATGTTATATGTGTACATATAACTGTTGATGTAGAAATGCTGCGAGATTCGAAATACTGATTGCTAATTCTCGGTAATTGATATAGTAATTGTCGTTATAAGATGTAAATGAGTAAATGATAGGGTTTCACTGAATATAGTGATTCTTCGGAAAGTCAAAGATCAACGGAGTTGTTGGTAAAATTACTGCTAATGTGGTAAGATATATACGATTCCCCGGTAACGATGACAAAAGGCAAACTTATTTATCAAGGTTATAATAAGACTAATCCAAATGAATGTCGAAGTTGACTTGCTGGAGCTGTGACTAAATTGGCTAATTTGGAATGAGATTGAAAAGTTATTTTCGGTAATAATAACGCTAAAGGAAATTTGCACAGCTACGCGTTAAATGTTTACTCAGTTTCTGAGAGTTTTCAGGTGCATAACTATACGCATCAATCTTTTCTTTCATAGATGAAGTGCGGTTGGTTCATCCTCCTGATTGAGGTGTTTTCACGAATTCTGAAAGGTTTGAACGCAGATTGTAAACGTCGAGATACAAATGAGGTTTAAGATGAAATCAAGTGGCAAACTTGAAGAATTATTTAGTTTCATATGTTATAATCAATATTTTAATTTATTTTAATTTATTTTAATTGTACACTGTTGGTAGTCCTCAGTTGATTAGTCCACAGTTAGCTAGGAACAGTTAGCTAGGATTTTGTTAGCGTGGATTCTTAACAAAATTTCTCATAGTTAATTTGTTTGTTTCTAACAAATTTTATTCCATCAAATATTTTCTTCATTATGCCACTTGTTGGATTCTGATAGGTCATAATCCAAATATGAAATTTGAATGGAAATGGTTATTCTGTGGTGAACGGATACGTATATCTGTGGATGTAAGTAGGATAGTAAATGACTGTGGAATCAAATTTGAAGAATGTACAGTGTAACTTATTAATGTGAAATCTTAAATATTCCTCGGGTATTACCTACCCGTTAAAATATTTTCATCATTAACAGTTTGTACAAAAGAATTTCTAATCACAATCTTTATGAAAATATATATACATATATATTTTCTTCAGATTTAATCATGGATTTAATTAGTCAATATAATATTAGACTCATTTAATTTTCGGTTTGAGCTAGAATAAGTAGTCTCTAAAACTGTTAGGATCCACATATTCTTCGCAGAATATTGATGAAGTTATGGATCAATACTTCATCGTTAATTATTAGGGTCCACATATTCTTCGCAGAATATTAATGAAGTTATGGTTCAATACTTCATTGTTAGTTGCTGTTGGTACTCCTTGGTATCCATGGTGCGTATGATGTTGATGTTCGTGGAACAGATTGTGATGTTGAGGTGTGGGATGCGGATGTTGTTGTTGGTGATACTGTTGATGTAGGTAATATTGCTGAAGCTGGTACATTTTGCACCATATTTTTCAAGACTACAACTCAGGTGCGAAGCTCGTTGACTTATTACTCCGGGATGATTGTCGGTAGGAACGAGCGAGTGAATAAGGTTTTGAATTTGAGATAGTATATAACCATAGCGAGATATTCGGAAAATGAGGGTGAAAATGGTGTTTCTAATAGGTTCACCGGTAAGTGTTTCAGGTTCTTCGCCAAAAGGTGAATTTGGTGGATGGAAAGGATCGCCTTCTTCGCGTCTCCATCGGTTAAGTCGTCTACGAACCCATCAGATGAATAGGGGATGGCTGATTGATTGATTCATTCTAGTGACACCGTTTTCGGAACTGGAGTGGGACTCCATATCGGAATCCGAGGGACTTGAACTAGTGGTGAGTTCCACTGCGTACAATTGAATAAAGGATTTTTCGATATGAAATTATTTTCGGATATCATATGATATTCTAATTACATAGAATATCTATATATATAGAACAAAAGATTTCGTAGATTACGGAGGAATTTACGAAATATATCAGGCAAAGTTTATGTAACAGATACGCTAAGATATGAATTAGCAGATACGCTAAGATATGAATTTTGTCTATACACAATTCATGCAATAGAGGCAGTAAGACGTGTCTAGACTTTAAAGATGAGAAGCAAATTATTTTCGACCCTAAATGATAAGAAAAACATTTGACATGCAGACACGGTCGAAGTCCAGACTCACTAATGCATCTAAACAACTATCAGTTAAACACACTATTGCAAGACCTGGTTCGCTAAGACCACCGCTCTGATACCAACTAAAAGGACCAGTCCTAATCCATCTGGACGAAGTCTTCAACAGGTGGTCCCATTGCGAGGTTCTGACCTCTATATGCCATGAACGACTCCATGTAATATAAGCAAATGCACAGCGAAAGATTTCTTTCGTACCTAAGAATAAACATGCTTTAAAGTGTCAACCAAAAGGTTGGTGAGTTCATAGGTTTATCTTAAAACAATAAAATTCATCATTTTGATAGACCACAAAGTTTAAATGCTGCATGGTACAAATGGGCCCGAATCCTATACCCATCTGTAATGTACATGATATATCTTTAAGTACAGTACATCTTTCTCATGTGCGAAACCATTTTCTTAAATCATAGTAACCGTACACATATCTTGTGCACAAAAATGACATACACATAACGTGTGTATAAAATCATTCTCTCGATATATAACATTCACATTAACTGGTGGCAATTATTATGTCCACATAATTCAATGGTGGTAATTATCATGTCCACATAATTCAATGGTGGCAATTATCATGTCCACATAATTCAATGGTGGCAATTATCATGTCCACATAATTCAATAATAATCCGCAGAACTTCTGTCTGCATAATAATTCATTCGAGGAATGTTTTGCTTGTGTCTATCTCGTCAAACATTTATAAAAGAATTTCATGTATTCGCAGTTCAAAATATATTTCAAAAGAAATTAATAAAGCAGTTGTAAAAACAGCGCATGTATTCTCAGTCCCAAAAATGTAAAGAGTAAAAGGGAATCAAATGAACTCACTCTACGATATTTTGTAGTAAAAATATGTATACGACGATACTGAACAATGCATGGTTGGCCTCGGATTCACGAACCTATATTAATAGCATTTCTATTAAAACATATAATTGAAATTTCATAATTTCAATTGTTAATATATCTTATTTATATATATTTTGTAGTTATATAAGATTTATACTAAATTCCATTTAAAACATATATTTTATGTTATATCTTAAATCATATGTTATATATATATATATATATATATATATATATATATATATATATATATATATATATATATATATTTATTTATTTGTATATGTATTTAAAGTGATTAGTATGTTTATATTAATATTTATATATATACATTTAGTATAATATTAAAAATACCTATTTTGTTGTATGTAAGTTTTTATCTAAGAAATGTTAATATCATTTATATGTTGTTATATGGAATATTAGTATGATTGTAGTATATATAATAAGTATGTTCTATGTACATAATATTTATTTGTTTAAAAACGATAATTTTGATATTATTGATTTACTAATAATAATAATAATAATACAATTTTATTTATATTAATAATACTAATAATACTAATAATAAGGTTATTGTTAACAATGATAATTATGTTAATGATAATAATACTAGTAGTTATAGAAAAGATACTAATACTAATGTTAGTGAAAATAATCATAATTTGCATCATTTTATTAATAATAATAATTTATTCATTGTTTTTATGTTTACATAATAATAATGATAATATATACATTAGTTGTCCATAGATATCATAATAATAATTATAATAGCAATACTCTTAATTTTAACTATGATCATAATAATAATAATGATAACCATGATAATATTAGTAGTAATACTTATATTAATAATCTTATACAATTAATGATATTACTAATTCTTATAATAATGATAATAATATTAATTGTATAATAATAGTAATTATCTTAATCAATAATCAATAATAACAATAATAATAATAATAATAATAATAATAATAATAATAATAATAATAATAATAATAATAATAATAATAATAATAATAATAATAATAATAATAATAATAATAATAATAATATTTAGTATTGAAACTACCTTACTAGCTTTGTCAAAAAAAATGTTTTCACGAGCAAGAATTGAACCCGTGACCTCTCGAACACAAGCACACTCATCAAACCATCGGGCCGTTGCCCATTTTCTGGAATTAAAGCCCACTAAATTAGTTATAACCCGTAATAAACCATTTCCATTTCCTTCTTCATCTTCTTCATTATATGCTCACCATTAATCATATTATCATCATCATCATCTTATATTCATCATACTCATCATCTTCATTGATTCATTATCATCGATATCACCATAATACCCTCATCATAGTTCGTGTAAAAAAAATAGAACAACAGATAGTTTTCATCACTATCGTGTCCAACATTTTCAAATCCCAGCTCAACAAATTCGAAGCCCAATTCTCGATTAGTGGCCCAACAGAATATGATCCATACAAAAATTTAAAGAGGGTTCGGTTTAAAAAAAATGAAACGAGATAGGGTTTGAGTGGGGGCAGTCATCGAAGATTATATCCTCATATGGTATCATCATCATTCTCGCAACATAAAATCATATCATTATCATTATCGTGTAACCATAACAACAGTAGTATTTCGGCCTGAGATCGAACCGGAAAACAGGAGAGTTGCAGCAGCAGCTTTGCTGTTTGAACAGGCCAAAACAGGAACAGCAAAACAGTAAGAAAAATGTGGGGTTTTAAAAGTCGAACTTGAAAGGACCCATTCATATACATTATAAACGATTCACAATAGTTGATTACATTGCGAGGTATTTGACCTCTATATGATACATTTTACAAACATTGCATTCGTTTTTAAAAGACAAACTTTCTTTACATCGAAAATTGACAGGCATGCATACCATTTCATAATATCCACTATCCAACTATAAATTGATTTAATAATAATCTTTGATGAACTCAATGACTCGAATTCAACGTTCTTCGAAATATGCTATGAAAGACTCCAAGTAATATCTTTAAAATGAGCAAATGCACAGCGGAAGATTTCTTTAACACCCGAGAATAAACATGCTTTAAAGTGTCAACCAAAAGGTTAGTGAGTTTATTAGTTTATCATAATCATTTATTTCCATCACTTTAATAGACCACAAGAATTTCATTTCCAGTTCTCATAAATATACGTCCCATGCATAGGGACAAAAATAATCATTCATATGGCGAACACCTGGTAACCGACATTAACTAGATACATATAAGAATATCCCCTTCGGACATGATATAAATTTCGAAGTACTAAAGCATCCGGTACTTTGGATGAGGTTTGTTAGGCCCAATAGATCTATCTTTAGGATTCGCGTCAATTAGGGTGTTTATTCCCTAATTCTTAGATTACCAGACTTTAATAAAAAGGGGCATATTCGATTTCGATAATTCAATCATAGAATATAGTTTCAATTACTTGTATCTATTTCGTCAAACATTTATAAAAGCGCATGTATTCTCAGTCCCAAAAATAGAAAGGGTAAAAAGGCAAATGAAACTCACCATACTGTATTTCGTAGTAAAAATACATATAACGTCATTGAACAAGTGCAAGGTTGGCCTCGGATTCACGAACCTAAATTAATTATATATATTTATGTGTTGGTCAATATTTGTCTAACAAATTAGGTCAAGTCATAGTGTACCACAATCCTGATGCTCGAGACTAATATGCAAAAGTCAATAAAAGTAAATTTGACTCAAAATAATTTCCAAAAATCTATACATGATTAATATATAGTTTAAATATCATCGTTTTATATTTTTAAATATTTTTAAAAGATTTATTAGAGTAAATAATATAATTTATTTATTAATAAATAAAATTTTATATTAAATTTATATAATAAAATATATATTAAGTAATAAAATTTATAGGGTTCATTTAATATCATAAAGATATTATGATAGATATTATTAAAGTAAGTTATTACACGTAGTAAAATATGTTTGTATCACATATTTATTTGATAAAATAATATCTATAATGATAGTAAGTAAAAGTTATATTATTTTATAATAATAATTATTATTATAAAAATATCAATATTTATAATTACTAAGATGACATTATGATAAAACGATAATTCTAATTATGATAACTTTAATATTTACGATAATTTTTAATATTATCTTTAAAATAATAATTCTATTTAAAATAATAATAATAATGATATTTTATAGTAACAATGACATTTCTATTAAAATGATAATTTTTGTTAAAATGATAGTTTTAATACTAACGATACGTTTAATAATAATAGTAATGATAAAAATAATAAGAACGATAATTTTATCTAAATCAATATCTTATAATATTTTAATTTCATCATGATACTCTTACTCATTATTTCCTAATCATTTCGTTTAATAGCTTTTAATCGTCTTTTATATCATGTTCATAATAATGATAATAATAGTAATCAAAATAATTAGGTGTTACAAATATTTGTTTTAATTACACTAATATTAATAATGATAGTTACTATAACATTATTAACGATAATACTAATAATTATCTTAATGATAATATAGTAATAATAATAATAACAATAACAATAACCATTTTTAAATAATGATATATATATATATTAATAATGATAATAATAATAATAATACTAATAATAATAATAATAATAATTGGATAATAATAATATTACTAATTATACCTTTAACGATAATAACGATAGTAATAATAAAAAAAATAACAATTTTTAATGATAAATCCCTTTTATTGATAAAAGTAATAATAATGATAAAAATAAGATAAAACTAGAACGACGATAAAAATGACGATAATAATAATCATTTTTAATAAAAATATCGAAAATTCAATTGATTATAACTTCTAATCCGTTCATCGAAACCATTCGATATCTAAAGGAAAAGTTCTTAATTTTTCGCTAGCTTTCCAAGGACATGCATATCTTATACCTTATCTCAACCGCAAGTGTAACTAATTCAAGATTCAACCTAACTTGTCTAAGGGCAATATCAAAAGTACAAGCATGCATAATCCTAAATACTCGAGCACTAGTTAGGGATACACTATTAGTATGTAAAAGTTAAATTATGAGTACTCACGTATCAATATTGAGATTCAATATTGCAGGAAAGGTACGTAGACGCAACGGAAATGATAAACACTATATTGACCTCACGAGCATACCCATGAACCATACTCAATCACCTCCATAGCTATAACCCATAATTTTCTTAATCCTATCCTACTCGAAAAACAATTTCGAAATCACTCAGACAGCACTCCGTCGTAATATTTTATGAATACTAATAATATCTTGAAATAATACGGAGTAAATATATATATGTAAATCGATTGAGAGAGTTTAGAGAAAAATATTTTCAAGTTTCTATGAAATAATGAAACCTATTGAATTCTATTTATAATAGATTTTTGAATTATTAAAGTGAATTATTAAAGTATGAATTATTAAAGTGAATTATTAAAGTATGAATTATTAAAGTGAATTATTAAAGTACGAATTATTAAAGTAAATTATTAAAGTATGAATTATTAAAGTGAATTATTAAAGTTAAAGTAAAGTAAAGGTAAAGTTTAAGTATAGTAAAAGTATAAAACAATGTACGTATAATACGCGTATAAATATATATAATATTAATTTAAATCGTTATATATATTTAATAAAATAAAATATAAATATCGTTATCTTTATCATACTAGTTAAGTAATGAGTTGTCAAAAGTGGTTCTAGATAATTATAAAAGTTATATACATTTTAATAATAAAGTTCTTTTTAAACTGAAAACGTTTTTGTACGTTTGAAACTAAATAGATCAATCGAGTCTTTATGAGATTCAATCTTCCACTATCCTTTGTCTAGTTCTCAATGATTGACAATTTGTTCTTATTTATAAATCACTTTACCATTTTTCGAATATTGTTAAAATGGAAAGATTTCTCAAATCAACGTGGGCCTTTCAACAGAGATTTGTAATCATAATTCAATATATCTGATAATTCAATCATTTGATCTTATCTTCTAATTCCATTGATAAACATTTTGAAACAGATACAATCATATAAAGTATTTAATCTAATATTTTGTTTACGTTTCAAGTTATAATATATATACACATATACATATATAATCATATTCGTTTAATGATTCGTGAATCGTTGGAACTTGGTCGAGGTTGAATGAATGTTTGAACATAGTTTAAAATTCTTGAAATTCAACTTAACAAATATTGCTTATCGTGTTGGAAACATATAAAGATTAAAGTTTAAATTTGGTTGGAAATTTCCGGTGTCAGAAACATATAAAGATTAAAGTTTAAATTTGGTTGGAAATTTTCGGGTTGTCACAGTACCTACCCGTTAAAGAAATTTCGTCCCGAAATTTGAGTGGAAAGGTCGTGAATGATAATAAGTATGTTTTCATGATGCATACGGGCTGAAAATTAGAGTTTTATCATCAGGTAATAATTTGGATAAACAATTCATTTATATGAAGAGTACGAATGAAGCTAACATAGAAGAGTGAAATGAGTAAGTGTAGATTCATCTTATCATTTGACGTAGATATGATTGATTCCCAAATTTCAAGGGATTTGAAGAAAATATTCTTAATAAGATTTGACTCTCTGGTAATCAAGGGAATTATGATCCGCTTTAAATGCGATCGTCCATTTTAATTGTTCTGTCGGAGATTTTTTTATAAATTCACCTCCTTCGTTTCCTTACAACTCACACCTTATGTTGATGCATTTTATGCAAGTCCCTAGACATCTACCCACGTCCATTGCAGGTACAACAGTTTACAGGCCACCATGATTGCTTGTTATTATCCTATCCATGTTTGTATGTGGTTACAGGAACTGCATGAACGAGATTTAGATGTTTGACTATGTTAGAATTAGTCAGACGTACGAGTGAAGCCTCACTAGTACGGCTGACAGGCTCATACACACGGTTGATGCTGAGCTAAGTCACAATTAAAATCTAAATGAGAAGACACGAGTGAGTGATCACCCGTACGGCTGATGAAGCCAACTCGTACGAGTGATGAATGAATTGTATGGGTGAGTCAATAGCAGGGGTATATAAAGTCTTATGTTCTTCATTTTAGGTTAAGCCTCTTATTTGTTACACACACTCAGATCTAGTGAGCTCCTCCGATTCTCTCTCAGTCCAAATCACCCAGGTGGTGAATAATAGCTCTAGGCGTTGATCTAATCACACTTGATTTAGTTGTGTTTTGACTAAATTAATCAAAAAAAAAAACTTAACCTATTCACTAGAGGGTTTGATTCACTTATTCCGCCATTGTGTGAGTTAAATCTATTGATTTCTAAGTTCCTAGTCATGTTTCATCACCTTCTATTTTTTCCCCCTCAACTCATATTTTAAAGTATTCATCAATATGCTCCATCCAGTTTTGATTCTCGATATACTTCTAACTTTCATATCGGTCATTCTTCTTTTTCATCTACCGCTGGAAGAATCTATTTACTTCTACCATACTCTTGGGTTTATAGTGTTTCTAGTTCTCCCGTATCCTTATATTTCTATATGCATCGATATATATGGTTTATAATTTCTGGTTTGTCGTTGGGCTTTATATGTTCCCTTATATTTCGAAGTCTCTGCTTCTGTCTTCTATAATCATTATCATTCACAGTTAATGCTCTCTTTTATTTGCTGTAATTTATACCCTAATTTCTATTTCGGAGTTTTGTCCTTTCGTTTCTTCTTCTTGCGATTAAGCACCGCTTGTAATGGTCCAGAATTCACAGATATGAATTTCGGAATGAACATTGTTAATGTTCTAGGAAGGAAATTGTGATGACACGATCTTGACTTGTCAAATTACTAGAATACCTTGGAAAAGGCCGAATCATCAAGAAATATTTTCTTGATATTTTAGAGGTTAAATAGAATACAAGAGTCGTATAACATGGCACATGATGATGTTATGATCTGTGAATCATCACGTTCTATTTAGAAACTCAGCATAACTTACTGTAATATAATCACATTGATCAAGTGTCATTATATTATACTAATTCATGCTTCAGTTCCCAACACTACTTCAAAATATTCCTATTTTAAACTTGAATGTTTCAGAATTTAGAAACTAAAATAGTTTCTTTTATGATGTAATACAGATAGCGCGAAGAGGTAAATGATTTCAATTAAGAAAAATTAATAAAATATCTTTAGAAATATGGAGGATATTTATAATGAAAGATATGATGATATTTTAGAATTTCTAATATCAGAGGATGATGAAGAATATTGTCCGCAGGGGTTTAGAGTCAGGAGCAAGGTTTTCGTTAATGACTTCAGCAGGTACTGAATCATTTTGATCCTTTGAAGTCAGGTTCAGTCTTTGTAATTTATCCACAGCCTCCTTTCTACTTTGCTCAATCCGTTTTCCAGTTCCAAAACTTCTCTTTTTCTGCGTTTTGCCAGCACACTTCATCATTATCATCCAGCTTTTACCGTTTAAAGTCGTTTATAGTTTTTGCTGCTTCATCAGCATTTTTTCCATTTTCGAAGAACCAATTCGTAGTTCGGAGTGTTTTTCAGAAACTTCACATTCAAATTAAGTCCAGAAGATAGACGTTATATATACACATATAACTGTTGGCGTAGACATGCTGCGAGATTTCAAAATACTGATTGCTAATTCACAATGATTCGTATGGCAATTCTCATTACAAGATGCGAATGAGTAAATGATGGGGTTTCAATGAATAATTATAATGACTTTTTGGAGAGGCTAAAGTCAAAGGGTAATGAAGTTGTTGGTACATCTGCTAATAATGTGGTGGAATGTAAAAGGTTCCCTGGTAACGATGGTGTATATCGCAAGGTTATAATAAGGTTAGTCTGACTGAAAAGTCGAAGTTGATTTGCTGGAGCTGTGACAAAACTGGCTACTTTGAATAGGAGTCGCAAAGTTATTTTTGCTAATAAATGCCAAAGAATCTGACGCGGATACGTTGTTTAAACTTTTACTTTGGTTTCAAGAGTTTTTCGGGTACATAAATGTGGGTAACATGTGGTTGGATCATCATCTCGATTGCTCATCATTCGAAGTGTCTTCAGAAATTTTCGAAGGGTTTGAACACAGATTGTAATCGTTAACATACATTTGATATTCTAACACAGTTTTGAAGTCAAAATATAGCTTGTGAAAGATGTAAGGATCTAAGAGTGATGATTCTGGTCATATCTCAAGTTGAATTTTGAGATTTCAAAATCAGAATATGTAATTAAATTTTGAATGAGTATGGTTGTTTTGATTTCTATAAAAGAATGTATATTGTTGTAAAAGTAGGGAGTATAATGGATGATTTGCTGAATCAGATTCGAAGAATGTAACATATTAATTGTGAATTTATATATCTCTCGGGTATTACCTACCCGTTAAAAAAAAATTCACAATTAATATTTTGTACAAAAGAATTTTATTACAGTCTTTATAAAAATATATATATGTATATTTTCTTCAGATGTAACATAGATTTAATGAGTTAATGTTAAATTAAACTCATTTGATTTACGGTTGAAACTAGAATTGAATATTCCCTAAAGGCTTTAAAAAGTACATAACTTTTACGCAGTATTTCTTTAATGATATTGAAATTATGAATCAATACTTCGTTATTTGTTGATGTATGATGTTCGGTTCGTGGAATTCTTGTGAATTTCGCAATGTTATGAATGATGTTATCTGAAAAGTTTCGGGTACATCGATGATGAAAGTGTAAAATTAAATATATACTTGATTTATTATGAATTGGAATTTGTTGAATTGCGACAGAGATTGTAGTTAACGCTGGTTAAGTTGCTTCCGAAGGACGTACATTATTGCATATTTGTAATATGAATTAACCGAGTAGTTAAGATTCACACACAATAGCTTAGCACGGAAAGATTTATTTCAATAATATATATATATATATATATATATATATATATATATATATATATATATATATATATATATATATAATATACATATAATTTCTTCATATGGAATGAGTTAATTCTTCATAACTCGTTGATACAATATACACGTTATTGATTCGTAATGATGTCCACAGTGATTCTTGAACTGACGGAGTTTGTGATGTTATCGGTGTTGTTGATTCGGATGTTGACTGTACTGACGATGCTGGTAACGCTGACGGTACTGTTGATGCTGTTGGTAAAGCAAGTTTAGCTTGTTAATCACACACCATTTTTGTCAGGGTTTCTACTCTTCCTTCTATCATTTTGGTTCGCTTAACTGATTTATGGTTAGGGCTAGATTAGATAATCTCTAAGACTTTAGAGATTACATAATCACCACGAAATGTTTCTCCAATGAAGTTATGAATTAATACTTCGTCAGTTATTGTTGTTGGTACTCCTTGGTATCTATGGTGCGTATGACATTGATGCTCGTGGGACAGATTGTGAAGTGGAGGTGGTAATGGTACTGTTGGCGTTGATGATGGTGGTACTGGTTATGCTACTGATGCTGCTGCTGGTGTTTGTAATCTCTGCACCATATTCTCCAAAGCCACTACCCGAGTGCGAAGCTCGTTGACTTCTTCTATTACACCGGGGTGATTGTCGGTTCGGACGAGCGGATAAATAAAATCTAAAATTTGATTTAATATATAATCGTGACGAGATACTTTGGAAATGAGCGAAAAAATGGTGGTTCGGACAGGTTCGCCGGTAAGTGCTTCAGGTTCTTCGTCAAGAGGGCAATGTGGTGGATGGAAGAGATCACCTTCTTCTTGTCTCCAATGATTGAGGAGGCTACGAACCCATCCCCAATTCATCCAGAATAGGTGATGACTGATTGGTTGATCTATTCCGGTCACACTGCTTTCGAAGCTTGAATGGGATTCCATTTCGGAATCTAAGTGACTTGAACTGATGACGAATTCCATTTCGTACGATTGGATAAAAGATTTTTTTTTTCGATATGAAATGATTTTGGCTAACGGATGGTATTCTAATTACATAGAATATATATATATATATATATATATATATATATATATATATATATATATATATATATATATATATATATATATATATATATATATATATATATAGATCAAAAGATTTCGTAGATTACGGAGGACTTTGCGGGATATGTCAGGCAAAGTTTAAAGTAACAGATACGATAAGATATGATTTAGCAGATATGCTAAGATATAAATTTTTGTCTATACACTATTCATGCAATCAACGCATCAAGACGTGTCTTAGACTAAAAATGATAAGCAGGTAATTTCCTGAGGATGATAAGTAGTTAATTTTCGACACAAAATGATAAGCAAAACTTTTGACATGCAGACACGGTCGAAGTCCAGACTCACTAATGCATCCTATCGACTTATCAGTTAGACACACTAATGCAGACCTGGTTCGCTAAGACCACCACTCTGATACCAACTGAAAGGACCCGTTCATATACATTATAAACGATTCACAATAGTTGATTACATTGCGAGGTATTTGACCTCTATATGATACATTTTACAAACATTGCATTCGTTTTTAAAAGACAAACTTTCTTTACATCGAAAATTGACAGGCATGTATACCATTTCATAATATCCCCTATCCAACTATAAACTGGTTTAATAATAATCTTTGATGAACTCAATGACTCGAATGCAACGTTCTTCGAAATATGCTATGAAAGACTCCAAGTAATATCTTTAAAATGAGCAAATGCACAGCGGAAGATTTCTTTAACACCTGAGAATAAACATGCTTTAAAGTGTCAACCAAAAGGTTGGTGAGTTCATTAGTTTATCATAATCATTTATTTCCATCATTTTAATATACCACAAGAATTTCATTTCCAGTTCTCATAAATATACGTCCCATGCATAGGGACAAAAATAATCATTCATATGGCGAACACCTGGTAACCGACATTAACTAGATACATATAAGAATCTCCCCTATCATTCCGGGATCCTCCTTCGGACATGATATAAATTTTGAAGTACTAAAGCATCCGGTACTTTGGATGGGGTTTGTTAGGCCCAATAGATCTATCTTTAGGATTCGAGTCAATTAGGGTGTCTGTTCCCTAATTCTTAGATTACCAGACTTTAATAAAAAGGGGCATATTCGATTTCGATAATTTAACCATAGAATATAGTTTCAATTACTTGTGTCTATTTCGTCAAACATTTATAAAAGCGCATGTATTCTCAGTCCCAAAAATATAAAGGGTAAAAAGGCAAATGAAACTCACCATACTGTATTTCGTAGTAAAAATACATATAACGTCATTGAACAAGTGCAAGGTTGGCCTCGGATTTATGAACCTAAATTAATTATATATATTTATGTGTTGGTCAATATTTGTCTAACAAATTAGGTCAAGTCATAGTGTACCACAATCTTAATGCTCGAGACTAATATGCAAAAGTCAACAAAAGTAAATTTGACTCAAAATAATTTCCAAAAATCTATACATGATTAATATATAGTTTAAATATCGTCGTTTTATATTTTTAAATATTTTTAAAAGATTTATTAGGGTAAATAATATAATTTATTTATTAATAAATAAAATTTTATATTAAATTTATATAATAAAATATACTTTTATATATATTAAGTAATAAAATTTATAGGATTCATTTAATATCATAAAAATAATATGATAGATATTATTAAAGTAAGTTATTACACGTAGTAAAATATGTTTGTATCACATATTTATGTGATAAAATAATATCTATAATGATAGTAAGTAAAAGTTGTATTATTTTATAATAATAATTATTATTATAAAAATATCAATATTTATAATTACTAAGATGACATTATGATAAAACGATAATTCTAATTATGATAACTTTAATATTTACGATAATTTTTAATATTATCTTTAAAATAATAATTCTATTTAAAATAATAATAATAATGATATTTTATAGTAACAATGACATTTCTATTAAAATGATAATTTTTGTTAAAATGATAGTTTTAATACTAACGATACTTTTAATAATAATAGTAATGATAAAAATAATAAGAACGATAATTTTATCTAAATCAATATCTTATAATATTTTAATTTCATCATGATACTCTTACTCATTATTTCCTAATCGTTTCGTTTAATAGCTTTTAATCGTCTTTTATATCGTGTTCATAATAATGATAATAATAGTAATCAAAATAATTAGGTGTTACAAATATTTGTTTTAATTACACTAATATTAATAATGATAGTTACTATAACATTATTAACGATAATACTAATAATTATCTTAATGATAATATAGTAATAATAATAATTACAATAACAATAACCATTTTTAAATAATGATATATATATATATATATTAATAATGAGAATAATAATAATAATAATACTAATAATAATAATAATAATAATAATAATAATAATAATAATAATAATTGGATAATAATAATAATACTAATTATAACTTTAACGATAATAACGATAGTAATAATAAAAAAAATAACAATTTTTAATGATAAATCCCTTTTATTGATAAAGATAATAATAATGATAATAATAAGATAAAACTAGAATGACGATAAAAACGACGATAATAATAATCATTTTTAATAAAAATATCGAAAATTCAATTGATTATAACTTCTAATCCGTTCATCGAAACCATTCGATATCTAAAGGAAAAGTTCTTAATTTTTCGCTAGCTTTCCAAGGACATGCATATCTTTTACCTTTTCTCAACCGTAAGTGTAACTAATTCAAGATTCAACCTAACCTGTCTAAGGGCAATATCAAAAGTACAAGCATGCATAATCCTAAATACTCGAGCACTAGTCAGGGATACACTATTAGTATGTAAAAGTTAAATTATGAGTACTTACGTATCAATATTGAGATTCAATATTGCAGGAAAGGTATGTAGACGCAACAGAAATGATAAACACTATATTGACCTCACGAGCATACCCATGAACCATACTCAATCACCTCCATAGCTATAACCCATAATTTCCTTAATCCTATCCTACTCGAAAAACAATTTCGAAATCACTTAGACAGCACTCCGTCGTAATATTTTCAAGTTTCTATGAAATAATGAAATCTATTGAATTCTATTTATAATAGATTTTTAAATTATTAAAGTGAATTATTAAAGTATGAATTATTAAAGTGAATTATTAAAGTATGAATTATTAAAATAAATTATTAAAGTATAAATTATTAAAGTGAATTATTAAAGTATGAATTATTAAAGTGAATTATTAAAGTTAAAGTAAAGTAAAAATAAAGTAAAGGTAAAGTTTAAGTATAGTAAAAGTATAAAAATATGTACGTATAATACGCGTATAAATATATATAATATTAATTTAAATCGTTATATATATTTAATAAAATAAAATATAAATATCGTTATCTTTATCATACTAGTTAAGTAATGAGTTGTCAAAAGTGGTTCTAGATAATTATAAAAGTTATATACGTTTTAATAATAAAGTTCTTTTTAAACTGAAAACGTTTTTGTACGTTTGAAACTAAATAGATCAATCGAGTCTTTATGAGATTCAATCTTCCACTATCCTTTGTCTAGTTCTCAATGATTGACAATTTGTTCTTATTTATAAATCAATTTACCATTTTTCGAATATTGTTAAAATGGAAAGATTTCGCAAATCAACGTGGGCCTTTCAACAGAGATTTGTAATCATAATTCAATATATCTGATAATTCAATCATTTGATCTTATCTTCTAATTCCATTGATAAACATTTTGAAACAGATACAATCATATAAAGTATTTAATCTAATATTTTGTTTACGTTTCAAGTTATAATATATATACACATATACATATATAATCATATTCGTTTAATGGTTCATGAATCATTGGAACTTGGTCGAGGTTGAATGAATGTATGAACATAGTTTAAAATTCTTGAAATTCAACTTAACAAATATTGCTTATCGTGTCGGAAACATATAAAGATTAAAGTTTAAATTTGGTTGGAAATTTCCGGTGTCAGAAACATATAAAGATTAAAGTTTAAATTTGGTTGGAAATTTCCGGGTTGTCACAGAACTAGTCAAAAAGCTTTCAAGGAAGTTTATTTTAATAATCCATGTAATTGATTACATGGGTCTACTAATCCACTAAAGGAAATATATCGGTTCTTATCTCCTTCTTTCTCTTTATTTTCCAATCCAAAAAGTAATCTATTGAAAAGTTTGTTGAGTGGGCCTTGAGTGGAACTGGAAATTCGGGATTGAATGGGATTTAATAATCAGGAACGTACAGTAGCATGATACACCTGGCTCGTTTGTTTGATTGTTCTCAGACATAAGCTAGTGAATGGGTCTTCATGAACTCTTATGCATACTTCCATCAAAAAAAATTCAAACGTCCCTTTTAATAGCCCCATGTCGGTCGGCCATATAGAAAAGAAAAGGAATATACACGCACCTAATCCGTTGGCATAAGTGGTGCATTTTGTTCTACATTTCTCATTAATATAAGGCATATAAATTGGGAAAGCTTTTAACATGTTCTTACTCCTTTTCACTCGTCACAGATTATAGTTTTGGAAACAGGTAGAAGATTTAATGCGTGTTAAATGAAGAAAAGAGAAAAAGAAAGGTGATGGTTTTGATTCATGTAACAGAAGAATGATGGTAGAGTTTGAGGTGTTTAATGGTATTTCATGGTGTGGGTTAGAGGTGGTGATTTCGAAGGTGAAGGTGGCGGTTTTAAACTGAAATGGAAACATGCACTGTAATAACGAATGTAGTAATGAATAATAGTGGAATAAAAGGTGGTGTTTGTTGAAGGAAAAAGGGTGGTTGTTCATGGTATTCAATGGTGGTGATCTTTAGAAGAATAGAAATGGGTTTCGATTTCAACAAAACCAAAACAAAGAGAAGAAAACAGATGATATAATTGCAGCTGCAGTTCGTTTCAAACAGGAAAACAATTGCAGTTTTAAATGGGTTTTCTTCGATTAATAGGGATGGAATGGTGGTGTTCGTTGATGGTTGCTCATGAAAAGAAAAACAAGGAGGAAGAAGGATAGGTGAAGTCTTGAATGAGTTCATCCACTACATTAATTCAATGAATTTTGTAGTGATAGACCATCGATGGGAATCAATTCAATCAGGAACAAAACAAAAAATAAATAAATGAAAGTCAAGCTGTAAGATTAATAGATTGATACGATCGATGTTGATGTGTAACAAATTGAAGGTAGCAAACAAAAATTAAATAAAGTTGAATTGAGATGCAAATCGAATTTGGATTCTTTCAGTAAATAAGTACTTGATTGATACGATTTAAAGACAGGAGAATCACTGATCAATAGGCTGAAAGCGATTTACAACTAATTATATAATTTCCTGTATTTATATTTATATAATTAACCGTATTTAAGTATTTATATAACATTATGAATAATTATATACTGTATTTTGTATATCTGTATAGTTGTATGTCGATTTTCCTATATATGTATTTTAAGTATATATAAGGAAAACTTAATAATATTAATTATATATACATTAATTGTTAATATAAATAATGGAATTAATAATAATAATAATAATCTTAATGGTAAAGATACTAAATTAATAATAATAATGATATCTAATTCTTGATACTTATATACTAACATATAGTGATTATTTAATATTCACATAATATTAATTACATATAAAAATTATATACATATATATAGATCCATTTTAATTCAAATGATTAAGTTGTATCTTTATCATTATAGTCTTTTATATTTTTACATATATATCTATATATATTTATTTACAACAATTGTTCGTGAATCGTCGAGAGTAGTCAAAGGGTAAATGAATATAAGAACACAATTCAAAGTTTTTGAGATTTCAATATTACAGACTTTGCTTATCGTGTCGGAAACATATAAAGATTAAGGTTTAAATTTGGTCAAAAATTTCTGGGTCATCACAACACTGTCTATGCAATAGAGGCAGTAAGACGTGTCTAGACTTTAAGGATGATAAGCAAATAATTTTCGACACTAAATGATAAGCAAAACTTTTGACATTCAGACACGGTCGAAGTCCATACCCACTAATGCACCTAAACAACTATCAGTTAGACACACTAATGCAAGACCTGGTTCGCTAAGACCACTGCTTTGATACCACCTGTAGTAACCCGTCCTAATCCATCTGGAGGAATACATTACATTTGGTTACATCGCGAGGTACTTGACCTCTATATGATACATTTTACAAACATTACATTCGTTTTTAAAGACAAACTTTCATTACATCGAAAGTTGACGGTATGCATACCATTTCATAATATATCCAACTATAATTGACTTAATAATAATCTTGATGAACTCAACGACTCGAATGCAACATCTTTTGAAATATGTCGTGAATGACTCCAAGTAATATATCTAAAGTGAGCAAATGGATTGAACACCTGGTAACCGACCTTAACAAAATGCATATAGAATATCCCTATCATTCCGGGACTTCCTTCGGACATGATAAATTCGAAGTACTTAAACATCCGGTACTTTGGATGGGGCTTGTTGGGCCCAATAGATCTATCTTTAGGATTCGCGTCAATTAGGGTGTCTGTTCCCTAATTCTTAGATTACCAGACTAAAGAGGAGCATATTCGGTTTAATAATTCAACCATAGAATGTAGTTTCACGTACTTGTGTCTATTTCGTAAAACATTTATAAAAGCAGCGCATGTATTCTCAGCCCCAAAATATATATTACAAAAGCATTTAAAAAAGGAGCAAATGAAACTCACCATACTGTATTTTGTAGTAAAAATACATATGACGACATTGAAGAAGTATAGGGTTGGCCTCGGATTCACGAACTTATATTATTCATATATTTATTAAAACATAAACTTGTAATCGAACAAGTTTAGATATTATTATTAATTGTTATTTCAGTAACTTGTATGTTTCATTGGTAACTATATTAACTATATTTATTTTATATAATTTAGATAAATAATTAGTATTTATTATGAAAATATTAATGTTGTTATGCGATATGTTTTAAATATATTCTTATATAGCTATTTATTTGGTAAAATAATATCAATAATAATAAATAAAAAACTTGTATCTTTTTATGTTAATAATAATAATACTAAATGTACTTAGATTTAGTAATGATACTGCTATTAATAGTTTTGATAATAATACTAATAATAAAAGTAATGTTAGTAATAATAATTTTTAATGAAAAGATAATAATGATAAGATAAAAATGTTAGCTTTCAAAAAAAATTAATATTTTAAATAATAATGGTATTTTTAATACAAGTGATGATTCTAACAGAAATTTTAATAGTCATATTAATAATAATACTATATATTTTAATATTGATAATAATGATAATAATATTAATTATACTAGTAATCTTATTTCTAATATTGGTAATAATAGTAATTACTTAATAACAATAAATAATAAATAATACTAATAATAATAATAACAAAAAAAATTAATAATGAAATAATAATAATAAGAGTTTTTGTAATAACTACCTCAAAGGAGTAGTTCTTAAAAAAAATGCCCAAGTTCGGGTTTGAACCCGCGACCTCCCGCTAACCTGTTAAAACCTTTAAACCAACGAACCAACGATTTGCTTTTGTATTAACCCGTATGATTAATTAGTTCATCTTCATCAACCACTTATCATTCCATCATCATTATCATGATCTAAAATCCCAATCTCGTTACTAATATCATTCATCTGTATTCATCACACCATTGTCATCAATATCATTATGATTCCATCATAATCAACATCACAATATATCATCATCATGACCATGTCTATGATCACCATCATAATCACTTCATCATTATCTTAACATCATCATACCATTATCATTTTTACGGATCATCCTCAATATTATACCTATACCCGTTCGTATTCAACATCATAATAACCATCCTCTCATAATCTTCATTATTATTTTCACAGGTCATCATCATCTAATTATTTTAACATCATAATCTAATCATCATGATTATTATCATTTCCTCGGTCTTAACCATAATTCACGATTTATCACCTTATTCTAGTCATCATCTACATAATCGAGCAGCATATATGATAGTAGTTTCAACTTATCACTAATAAGCCCACCAGGAAAGTTGGCTCACGGCCCAACTCGTATTTTCATTAAAAAAAATTCGATCTGTATATATGTATTACCACACAAGTGGGTTTTAATATAATGTTAATTGAGATTGAGATTGTGGGTCACAAATCAAATAACCACTATAAGTGTATCTTTATTCAACATTATCACGCGTTTATTGTTCCTTTACATCAGCATCTTTACAGCTCATGAACCTAAGGTATTACTTTTATATTCACCGAAAATTCATTGTTTAATACCTTCTTCATTGCCCTTTATATTTAGTAATAGAAGTAAAGGATCATCATTTACAAAAAAAAAATTTCTTCCTGCTCGAGACCGAAACAAACAAAAGTGTTGTTTTTTTTTACGTTTGTATTGGTGGCCATGGTGACGGATGGTGGTGAAGGTGGCGGTTGTGGTGTGTAAATGGGTTTGTTGAAGATGTGATCAAAGAGGATGGTGATCGAATCGAAACAGAAAAATACATAATAGCAGCAGCTTTGAATGAAGCTGAAACAGACAGAAGAAAAAAAAATTAAACGCTGCAGTAGTAGCAATATTTCTAGTTTTGTGGTTTTTTTTGTTCGAACAAAGAAAATATATATCGAAAAGTAGAGTTCACAAATCTTTGGGTTTCTTTTGGGTTGGGGTTTGGTTCTTAATGACAATACAGAAAGTAGAGCCGCAGTCTTGGTGTATTATTTACAAGTAATAATAAATGCGTTTTGTTTGAAGGGTTTCGAAGGTGGGTTTGGTTACACATATACAGGTTGAAGATGGTGATGGGGTTTCAAGGTACTTGATTAAACATAATCCATGGCAAGGATGATGATGATTTTTAAATGGCGGTTTTAATGATGGTAATCAAATAAGTGGCGAGTGACAAGGGTGGTGATTGTGGTGGATCATGTTGATAAACCTCGGTTAAATAATGAATTGGGTGGTGGTCGGTTCTAATGGAAAGATACGCATAGTAACAACAAAATAAAAGATGGTTTACCATGGTTGAAGGTGGTGGTTTGGAAACATTCCCAGAAACAGAAAGTAGTAGCGTAGCCATAGAAGTAAGGTAACATATCTAATTGGTGGTGTCTGGGTGGGGTGGCCTTCGGTGATAGCAACAAAGATGTGTAGTAGTAAACAATCACGATGATGGTGTGAGGGTTTTGGTTCAAAACAGAAACATATGTTAATAGCTTACAGCAGCAGTTTGATATGAGTTTAGGTTTGATTTTCGAATTAAATGGTAGAAGCAAAAGAATATTAATGAAGGTGGTTCATGATGGAATCATGGTTGTTCATGCATGATGGCGAGATTCGGTAAGGATGATGATTTTTGATGAAAATGAAGTCATATGTAAGAGAGAATGAGGGAGTTATTCGAGATATTTAAGATATCTCAAATGTGTGTGTTTGGTTGGTTATTATAAAGGATGAAGGTTGATCATTCAACTACATGTAAACGTATCTATCTATCTAGTATCATAACTTAATTGAGTAGTTGAAAGTAAAGAGTAATCTTCACTTTAATTCAATCAAACACAATAATTCATAATGATCAATTGGATTCACGGGTTAATAATTTGTGTGGCGTCTTGTGTGATTTCAAAAAGTGGAAAAGTAATTTAGACAGTTCAATATAATATATGGTATATCTATATAGTCTTAAAATGTGATTAATAGTAGTGGGTTCGGTTGTTATCAAATTGCATATGTATACATTCTATCTCTCAAAATGTTTATGTAAATATAGATTTAATTTAATAGCACTTAAATATTCTGTATATTATTTTACATTTTTAATTTCAATTGATTGAAGAGTATTTTATTAATTCAAAATATTATATATCCATATATATATATACATATAATATATATATATATATATATATATATATATATATATATATATATATATATATATATATATATATATATATATATATATATATATATATATATATATATATATACATATTTACTTACATACAATTGTTCGTGAATCTTCGGCATGATCAAAAGTTAACTGAATTCATGTAAACAGTTCAAGAACTATTGAGACTCTACCATACAGACTTTGCTTATCGTGTCGAAATCATATAAAGATTAGGTTTAAATTTGGTCGGAAATTTCTGGGTCGTCACAATCCCAACCGACAATTATCCTGGAGTAATTAAAGAAGTCAACAAGCTTCGCGCTCGAGTAATCAATTTGGAGAATATGGTGCAAAACTTACCAGCTTCAGCAACATCACCGGCACCAACAGTACCACCAACAACCCAAGTTTCAACATCACATGCCTCAACATCTCATTCTGTATCTCGATCATAATCATCGTTCTACGTATCGTTCTATCTACTCTATCCTCGTTCTACATATCATTCTACATCGATTATCTTCATTCGATATGGCAATTATATAATCTCTAAAGTTTTAGAGATTATGTATTCTAGTTCTAACGGTAAATCAAATGAGATTAATATCTTATTGACTCATTAAATCCATGATTACATCTGAAGAAAAATATATGTAAGTATATTTTCATAAAGATTGTAATTAAAAATTCTTTTGAACAAACTATTAATGGTGAAAATATTTTAATGGATAGGTAATACCCGAGGAATATTTAGATTTCACATTAACAAGTTACACTGTATATTCTTCGAATCTGATTCAACAGTCATTTACTATTTTACTTACATTCACAGATATACGTATCCATTCACCACAGAATAACTATTTTCATTCAATTTCATATTTGGATTTTGACCCATAATGAAGAAAACATTGGACAAAATAAAATTTGTTAGAAACAAACAAATTAACTATGAGAAATTTTGTTAAGAATACACGCTAACAAAATCCTACCTAACTGTTCCTAGCTAACTAATTCCTTATTACATTTATTTATCGCAATTTATTTATCGCAATTTAATTATCGCAATTTATTTATCGCAATTTTAATTTTCACAATTTTATTTATCGTCATTTAATTACTGTTATTTATTTTACGCATTTTAAATATCGCCGGGACACAAATAAAATGTTTTGACATATCATATTGATGTCATCTATATATATTATTTGGAATAACCATAGACACTCTATATGCAGTAATGCTCGAGTTAGATATACAGGGTCGAGGTTGATTCTAAATAATATATATACTTTGAGTTGTGATCGAGTCTTAGACATGTATACAATTGGTCACGATACGTATTAATTAATTCGAATATTATATATTAAACTATATATGAATTGTTGAACTACTAATTGTGGACTACTAACTGTGGACTAATAACATTGGATAATTAAAATGAATTAAAATATTGATTATAACATATGAAACTAGACATTTCTTCAAGTTTTCCACTTGATTTCATCTTAAACCTTATTTGTATCTTGACAATTCCAATCTGCGTTCAAACCTTTTCTGATTCTTGAAAACACTTCAATCGAGAGGATGAACCAACCACACTTCATCTACAGAAGGAAAGATTTATGCATATAGTTATGCACCTGAAAAACTCTCGAAAACTGAGTAAACGTTTAACACGTAGCTGTGCTAATTCCTTTAGTGTTATTTTTACCGAAAATAACTTTGCAACTCCTGTTCGAGATAGCCAGTTTTGTCACAGCTCCAGCAAGCCAACTTCGACTTTTCGTTCAAAAGAACCTTATTATAACCTAAATATATATGCGTGCTCTTTTATTGTTACCAGAGAAACCGTTTATATCCCACCACATTAGCAATAAACTTACCAACAACCTTGTTGATCTTTGACTTTTCGAAAAATCAATATATTCATTCATTAAAACCTTATCATACACTCATCCGCATCTTATAACGAAAATTGTCATACCAATTACTGAGAATCAGCAATCAGTATTTAGAATCTCGCAGCGTTTCTACTTCAACAGTTATATGTATACATATAACATCTATCTCCTAGAATTATGATCTTCAATTCTGAAATTCTGAAAAGCACCCAGCCTACGAATCAATACACTGAACTTTGAAAAATTTGAATGAAGCAACAGAAACTGTAGACAACCGTAAACGACCTTAACCGTCAAAAGTTTGATGATAAAGAATAGTATGTTGGCAAAGCTCGGAAAAGTTGGAACTGGAAAATGAATTGAGCAAACTATGAAGAAGGCTATGGACAAATCACAAGGACTAAACCTACCTTCAAAGAATCCAAATGATTCAGTATCTACTGAAGTCATTAACAAATACCTTGCTCCTGACTCTACACTTTTACGGATAAATCTTCATCATCATCCATCGATATTAGAAATTCTAAGATATCATCGTATCTTTTATTATAAATATCCTCGATATTTCTGAAGATATTTTCATAACTATTCTTTTCTGAAATCATTTATCTATTCGTGTTATCAGTGTTACATCAGAAAGGAAACAGTTTTAGTTTCTAAATTCTGAAAAATTCGAACTTAAAATATGAATGTTATTGAAGTAGTGTTGGGAACTGAACCATGAGTTAGTATAATATAATGACACTTGATCAACGTAATTATGTCACACTAAGTCATGCTGAGTTTCTAATGGAACGTGATGATTCACAGATCATAACATCATCATGTGCAATGTTACGCGACTCTTATATTCTATCTAATATCTAAACAAAATCAAGAATATATTTTTTTGATAATTCTATCTTTTCCAGTGACTTCTGATAATTTGGCAAATGTTTCAAAAATATGAATTGAAGTATAAAAGATGAGAGTTGTGGAAATAATGGGACGGAAGAAGTTCATTTATAGTGAAATACCCGACAGAGCAATCGAAACAGATTATAGCATTTAATCAAAGAAGATTCTAATTTCCTTAAGTTCCGAAGAATCAAATCTTATTACAAAGATTTTATCTAAATCCTTGAAATCTGGAAATCAATCCTATCTACGTCAAAAGATATGACGAATCCACATTTACTCAATTCACTCTTTTGTGATAGCCTCATTCGTGCTTTTCGAATAATTGAATTATTTTATCCTTAATACTCAATGGTGATAAAACTCTAATTTCTAACTCATACGAGTTATGAAAATATATTTATTGTTAGCAATGACCATCCCAATCAAATTTCGGGACGAAATTTCTTTAACGGGTAGGTACTGTGACGACCCATAAATTTTTGACCAAATTTAAAGTTAATTTCATATGATCTCGACACGATAAGCAAAGTCTGTAATGTTGAGACTTAAAATTTTTGAACTGTTTAGATGGATTCATTTGACCTTTGACTATTCCCGACGATTCACGAACTATTGTTGTAAATAAAGATGTATATATAAATATAAATTTGAAGATAAGTATATATAATAATGTGAAATAATAAAATTCAAATTTAGTCAGTAGAATTAAAAATGTAAAATAATATATAGAATAGTTATGTTACTATTAAAATGAATATATATATATATATATATATATATATATATATATATATATATATATATATATATATATATATATATATATATATATATATATATATATATATATATATATATATATATATATATATATATAGTCGTGTGAATATACAGGATTTCTATACACAATTATTGATTATATATTGTAAAATGTATATGTATTAGATAAGCAAATACATAGTATATATTATATAATCATCAGGTATTACATGAATAATAAAATGTAATATTAACAAAGTAAATTTGATTACAAATCAAAATCTAGTTGTTGAAATAATATAATTATTATCTTCATTATCATTATTAATACAAATATCAATATTTGTATTATTACTGTTATAATTGTAAATATTAAAAGTTTAATAAATTTAAGGTTAGGATTCTCAAAATAAAGATTTTGAAAATAAATATTAGTATAAGAATGATTAAAATTATAATTTAATTGTAATTCAAATATTATTAGTTATTATTATTAATACTAATATTCTTATTAATATTATTAATTTTATAATTGTCATTAACATTAAAAATCATTGTTATAATTATAAGTTATCATTATTATTATAAAATTTTATTATTTACAATTCTATTATCATTTTTTTGTTAATATCATTTTTATTATCTAGTATTATTATTATTATTATTATTATTTATTATTATTATTATTATTATTATTATTATTATTATTATTATTATTATTATTATTATTATTATTATTATTATTATTATTATTATTATTATTATTATTATTATTATTATTATCATTAACATACTTATTTATTTATTAATACTAAATATATTATGAAATCAGATATATAAGTAGAATTTGTTAAAAACATCATGATCTAACTTTTGTTTTTGGTCTCTAAATTGCTATTAGTTGAACTCAAGAGTTCTTATACAGCTAAAATCAGTTTCAAGTCGACATCTACTTTATTTATTTTTATTTTTATTCGTTTTTTTTCTTCAGCTGATTTATTCTCAATGACGAACCCTCTTGGCTATAAATTGACCAATTTACTCATGCTATTAAACGTAAAACCCATTCAAACACTTCCCTATCGATTACAGCTAATTTAACTAGATGAATTGAAACAGAAAAACAAAAACACTCGTCAACACCCTATTCTTGTGCTCAAAAATTTAAAATCTTGTTTTCGAATCAAATTAAAAAATCTATAAATGCAGATATGTTTGGAATCTTATATTCAAACTGTCTGTAAAGTATCAAATCCCAATTCCTTTTAACAAGTTTGAATTTTGGAGTCAAAGTTAAAGGTTAAAAAGTCAAATGATGTGTTCATCAGAAAATTTGAAATTGTTTTAATGTTTCTTAGTCAATTGATGATTCAGAAAGATTATATGGTGGATTTACAACATATTTGGTGTTGAATTCATTGTCTAAAATGTCCCCGAATTTAAGATTGATGTTGGAGTTTCAAATGTTCTTCGTGTAAACAGCAGGCACTCTTTTATTTTCATTTTTTTTGGTTTTTGTTTTTCTGTTAATTTAAATGGGTTATAACCAGTTAATTCTGTTTCAATCTCACATCCTAAAACCAATTTGAAGCTGCATTGTTATGGTTTGATCCCTGGTCAGTCGAGTTATAGAAGAAGATGAAGAACACATAAATAAATACGAGTTGTAAATATTTGCGAGGATTTTAAAACAGAAAAATGGGCAACAGCCCAATGGTTCGAGGTGTTAACGAGTATTCGTGAGGTCGCGGGTTCGAGTCCCTCTGTGGCGAAATTTTTTTTAAAGCTTTCTTCAAAGGTTGTAATCCTTCAATTATTATTATTATTAATAAATATTATTATTATTATTATTAATTATTATTATTGTTATTATTATGATTGTTATTATTAGTATTATAATTATTACCATACTTATAAGGATTAT